>NC_044040.1:180368778-181023725 GCF_901765095.1 Microcaecilia unicolor | reverse complement strand
AATAAAATTCTTAGCAGGATCCTCATGGACCCACTGATAATGTGCTGAAAACTGACTGTGAACAGGACACAAAAAGGATCACTGTGTTAACAAGGCTGCCTAACTTGTTCAACAAGCATGTGAATATTACACCATGGACAGTACAGCACACAATTATTTATTTCAGGTCATTTATACCCCGCCTTTTGCCACAGTTTTGCAGCCCCAAAGCAGCTTACAATGAACTAATTAAAATAAATACATTACAGTAGTTACATAGCATGCACAACATTTTCAAGAGACTTGGAGGCATATTTTCAAAGCACTTAGCCTCCCAAAGTTCCATAGAAACCTATGGAACTTAGCCTCCCAAAGTGCTTTGAAAATAAGCCTGTGCATGTGCAAACTTTTGAAAACACTAAAGTATGCATATAAGTTAACCTCTGCAATTAGAGTTTAAACTTTATAACACAATGCCTGAGTCCAAAACAGAAACTGTTTGAAGTATCCTATGTAATAATTCTCACCTCCAACGTTCTGACTTGCCTGGGACCGTGGCTCATTCCGAGTTGGTCTGCTAGGCTCCGTAGATCAGGCTGACATCACCGTAGCCATTATGATGTCAACTTCAGAACCCGGGGGGGGGGGAAAAAAACATGCCTCACAGCTGATCCATGTCCACAGGAGGGTCGCTGGACATGGGTGGCTGGAAGGGGGGGGCAGGGGAGAGAGGAGGGTCGCTGGACATGGGTGGCTGGAGGGGGGATGGGAGAGAGGAGGGTCACGACATGGGTGGCAGGAGGGGGGCAGGGGAGAGAGGAGGGTCGCTGAACATGGGTGGCTGGATGGGGGCAGGGGAGAGAGGAGGGTCGCTGGACAAGGCTGGCTGCAGTGGGCGCAGGGGGAGAGGAGGGTCACTGGACATGGGTGGCTGCAGGGGAGCCGAGGAAAACCTTGCTAGCGCCCGTTTTATTTGTGTCAGAAATGGGCCTTTTTTACTAGTATTTTATAAAAGAAACATAATTGTTCTCATACTTCACACTAACATTATCGGCTTTTGTCTCACCTAGAATGTAAACCGCACTGAACCCTGGAAAGGGGATATTAGCGGTATACAAGAATTGATTTGATAGATGTCTGTATGCCTTTATAAAATAACTCCCAGAGGCAGTCTGTCCAAAGAAGGTGTTAAAGTGTGTGCATGCTCTATGATATATATTTTATAATATACATGCACACATCGCAACTCAGCCTCTGCTCCACCCAAACTATACCCCCTGGGAATGCCTACACACAGAAGGCTACATTCTCTATATGGCACCAAAAAAACTGGTGCCGAAAAAAAAAGCACTATTTTATAAGCTGCGCTTAAAGTTAGGCACAGGTCATGGAACAGCGCTTATGCCCGGGAATCATGCCTAACTTTAGGTATGACCATGTCCACCAACTGAAACATGGTGCAAATATACACACCTAAATTAGGCATGAACTCCCGTTATTCTATAACAACGTGCGTTAATTTTAGAAATGCCCCGTTCTGCCCAAGCCCCTCCCATTTCCTCACCCCCTTTTTCAGATCACATGTAAATGCCAATTAAATTGAATTAGTGCCAATAATTGCTTGTAAAAAAGCCAATTGCTGCTAATTAGCTCATTGCACAATTTTTGGTGACTTTTACAAAATTAAAGTAGGCACACACTTTTCACGTTTGTATATGTGGAAATACAATTTTATAAAAGCCTTTTCAGCAATTAAACCAAAATGCTTTACAAAATTACTCTCTTAATGTGAATTAATCACAAAACCTTAACACAATTTAGTAAACAGAGGCCTAAAATCCCTGTATGTTCATATACATCATCCTCTTCTGAGAATTCTTAAGAAGTTCTAATAAAATGACTATAACGTTACAATCTATAATGATTCTTTACAGAAATAGAGTCCATTCAAGCAAATACGGTCCTTGGAAATAAAACTGTTGTACTAATAATATGAGGTATCAACAACATACAGTAGAGTAGTGTCTCGCTTATCCAAGCCCCCTCCCTGCCCATCTTCAAGTCTCTGCTTAAAACCCACCTCTTCATTGCTGTGTTCGGCACCTAACTCTTACCGTTCAGTAAATCCAGACTGCCCCAATTTGACCGTTCACTTGTCTTCTAGATTGTAAGCTCTTTGAGCAGGGACTGTCCCTCTATGTAAATTGTACAGCGCTGCGTAACCCTAGTAGCGCTTTAGAAATGTTAAGTAGTAGTAGTAGTACTTATCCGAATATCTCAGTGACATCACAGCACTGTCACTAAGATGTGTGTATGTTTCTCTTTCTCTTTTCCGGCATCACTTTTAGCTAAAAGGTAGCGGTGCTAGGTAAGAGATTCTTGTGCACGTTAAGTTTTAAACTCTTTTTTACTGCTTCTTCTTTTGAAACATGCATTCAATATACTTCTATTTTACCCCAACTTTTCAATTATCCAACAATTTGTCAGTCCAGGTTACATATAATTGAGACTCTACTGTAATTGTTTCCCGTTTTAATTTGAACTAAGAGCTCACTCAATGATAATCAAAAGCGTATAGAATCTAAAAATGGTGAGTCTGGATCATTGATGTTAACATTTGCCCTATATATTCAGAGTAAGTAAACATAATTAAAGCATAATATTTGCTTTAATGTCAAGTAAGCTAAGGCTAACAAAAAAAGAGCCCACCCCCATGCTGATACCACCTCCCAATCTTAGAATACATACATACAATACGCAAAGCAGAGTCTTAGTAACCATGGAAACTTGTTTCACAAGCAAAACATAAATCACTTATTCAAACAAAATATGATTTGTGGAATACACATCAGATTAAATAACTGACAGAGAACTAGACAGGACTGCAGTGCAGCAAGTAAGGAAGCCACCTTTACGTTGCCATGTTTTAACCTCAAACAGAAGACCAATCTACTCAATCAAGATAACACGGGTCATTATCACCCATTCATTATCTCACATTAACTGCCCATGGTAACGGGATGCAAATTAGTTCTATGGCAAATACCTTGCATTAAAAAGTTAGTACATTAGCGCAAACAATTATTATGGCTCCTTGGATTGTACTGAGGCTCATTGGCATATTTTAAGGTGCAATATTTATCCATATGTTCACGATTAATGAGATGATCTACATACTAATGAAGAATATTACCTATTTTGCAGAGACTCCACACTGAAGTTTTGTGATAGCTATATACATATCCCCTCATTATCAGGGCGCTTATATATACACACTGACCCCCTGATTCTATAAAAGTCACAAAATATTGCACTCGTATATTTAGGTGCGGTTTTGATTTGTATGTGCAATTTGATTGAATAGTGAGCCAATTGCATTGTTCCAGAGAGAACTTTCTTCTGGAGTTCATTAAGGGTTTTTTTTATGAAACAGCGGTAATCCCAAAGTGGGCCACCGCTCACTAATCCGGAACTACCGCTGGGCTACCACAGCAGCCCAGCGGTAGTTCCCACCCCCAGCACACACCACTTCCGGGTCTACAAAAATATTTTTACTTTCGGAGCGTGGGTGTTTACCCGGTGGTAATCGAGCAGTGCCGCGTGCTGCCCGATTACTGCCAGGTTAGAGCGGGAGCCCTTACCGCCATCTCAATGGGTAGTGGTAAGTGCTCCCCTGTGACATGGCTGTGCGGCAAGTGGTTCACTTGCCGCACACCCATTTCTTAAAAGACAGCCTTTTACCTGCTGCAGTAAAAGAGGGCCTCAATGCGCATCAAAAACATACGGGTCCCCTTTTACCACAGCTTGGTAAAAGGACCCCTAAGTGCAATCTCCCTCATTCTATAAAGTCAGCACCTAAATGTATGCGCTATTTACACGCTCACATTATAGAATGCTACCACGTAACGCATATGAAGGTTACATATTCGCATATAAGTGGTAATTGGCAATGCGGTATTCTATAATCTTAGCACGCGCACAGTACACAATTGCAAGGGGGGATGTTCACAAGGGCAGGGCAGGGCATGGGCATCTCCCACAAATATGCACATATCATAGAATAGTGTCATTCATGCAACATTTAGGCCTGCGCATTTGCCTCTGCTGTAGATATGGTGTAAATGGGCATGCCTAAATTTTGGTGCTCCAGAATTGGCAGGGAGAAATAGAGATTAAGTACTTCAGTGTTTAAGCATGAAGAAATGGAACCCATGCAGAGTGCCAGATACAACTCTGATCACCTTGTTAGACAGACTGGATTGACCGTGCAGGCCTTCATCTGCCAACATTTACTATGGTACTATGTTATAGTAGTAACAAAATCTGGGTGCCCAGATGCTTTGTTAGAATTCATACTTAGCGCCCAGCATTTTGGCACCCTTTATAGAACTGCCTCAAATCCCTCTAATTCTATAAAAGCCGCCCAATTTGGGGGTGCAATTTAATTGAATAACAAGCCAATTAGTGCCTGTAATTGGCTTTTTAACAAGCAATTATTGGCATTAATTGAAATCAATTCACATGTACACACATACATTTAGGTGTGTAATTCGCACCTAAATTTTACACGTTCCAGACAAATGAATTGTGAGCATCCACCAGCAGGTGGAGATAGAGAACTCATGAGTTATGCCTCATAAGCTCCTGCGTTTAGCAACCAAGCCAGTATTCAATAACAAAACAGTGAAACAGAGTGATTTCAAGCGAACAATAAGGACACACAGGAGGGATCCTCTGTAAGTACTGGACCTTGGTGGAGGAACAGTCAACAGGAGCAATTTGAAGATGGATTAGGTCTGCATACCAAGGATGTCTGGGCCAGTCCAGAGCTACAAGAATGACCTTCCCGGGATGTTGAGAAATATGTCCATCTGCCTTTTGTGCCTTTTTTTTTTGGATCTTTTTCTCTTTCGAAAATGAGCCTCATAGTAACCTATGGGACCCTGTAAAGAATAAGTGCTTTGAAAATGAACCCCGTGGTGTTATGGGGGGGGGGGGGGGGGTCCATCTTAATTTTTCCACCCGGGACTCATTGATTCCTAGTAATTGACTGAACTTCTGCCTCTGCACCAGGTTAGGTTAGCTAGAATTTCAAGACAAGACCTAATCAAAACAAAAGCCCCGCCCCTTCCTGAAAGTAGGGAAACTTCAATAAGCAGTTCTGCCCCCGCCCACCCCCATTCTCATGCAGTTCGGTCGGTCGTTTATCACGAAGAATTAACTACGCTATATGAAAACGCTGTCTGTCCTCGTGTGTACTGACACCTGCTCTGGAACCAATGAGACCGCATGTTGTGTTCCACCCGGGCCCTCCTCTTTCACCCACCTCATCGCCCCGCGCCTTGTTGCTTCCCAGCTCACCAGAACACGCATACGTCACTTATGACATCATCTCGTCCCACACACACTGCTGCGTACGTCGCGCAATCTTCCAGAAGGTGGCGGGGAAGTGGGGGGAAGAGGGAGGCGGGTGCGTTGGAACCGGACAGGTAGGCGGGGAGCGGAAGTTCCGGCCACCAGTAGCGGCGGCGGAGGGTTTATACGATGTATAGCCGTCTTCAGGCTTCCTTTTTCTAATGGGGAATTGTTTTCTCTTTCCCGCGGTTGCTCGGAGCTGATCGCTAGAAGCTGGTTCACTTCGTTACCGTCCCGATCGATCCGCGCGGTTCGATGGTTTGTTCGGACCGCGATGAGCCGCCCGTCCTCCGCCGGACCCAGCGCTAACAAAGCCTGCGGCAAGCAGCAGCAACAACAGCAGCAGCAACAACACACCACCTCTCCCGCCGTGCCAGCCGCGCTCTCGGCAGCATCGGCGGCCGCGGCTCCCCCCGCGGCGGCCGCCGTGATCTCGGGTGCTGGGCCGCTCTCCCCGCAACACCACGAGCTCACGTCGCTCTTCGAGTGTCCCGTGTGCTTCGACTATGTCTTGCCTCCTATTCTCCAGTGTCAGGCGGGACACTTGGTCTGTAACCAATGCCGCCAGAAGCTGAGCTGCTGCCCGACGTGCCGGGGATCCCTCACCCCCAGCATCCGCAACCTGGCGATGGAGAAAGTGGCCTCCGCTGTCCTCTTCCCCTGCAAGGTAAGGGACGTAGTGGCCGGGATGGAACAGGGTTTGGTGTCAACGCTTGGCTTCTCAATAATGGAAGGGAGTGCATTCTTCTGTGTTTATCTCTCGCTCTATCGTGCAGTGATTTTAAGAAGAATGCGTCAAAGAATAAAAAAGTAGCTCGCGAGTTCATGCACAAATGCCTAGATCTTGTTCAGATAGGATTGAAGATATTTCAGAAATGTTCGGAACATACAACTCTAAGCGTAGCTAATGGGAGTTCGGATATAGTCTATTCTACTGTTTTTCTGGACTTTCTACAAGCCTGATCTAAATCTGTTCAAAACGTGTACGTTTTCCAAGAAACATGAGGCATAACCCATGGGACCTATGGCCCCAATCAGAATTGTGGGCTGCTCAATCAACCTTTTTATTTTGCTTTTTTTGGAGGGGGGGAGGATTTCCAGTTATTTCATGAACATTTCTCTTATTGCCCCTTATTACTTTTGTAAAAAGATTCAGCGCTTTAAAAGGGGGCTGGTACAGTCAGCTTTGTATTACACAAGACCAGGCAAAACTACTGCAGGACTTTACAGAAGGCAAGCCACTCACAGAAAAGTCATTAGCATTTCCTTTGTTCAGTTTGTTGAGTAGGAAAGCTAGATGTGTTTTCATCCGGTTTCCCAGGCACTGGAGGTTAAGGTGACTTATGAGAGTTGCACAAAGAGCAGGTGATAGAAATTTTGAATTCATGTAGCAGGGCATATTTATGCAACTTGTTGTCTATGCCCCAGTTTGAAGTGCTTACTATCCTGTGCTTATCTTCAAGGCTTACATGTGGGGCTCACCTTGTATTCCCCCTGAGGTATAGATCATTGTGACAATATTCAGTGTATATATTAATAAAATAAAATGGCTTGATTGCATTCTAACCCTTAAAGGGAGAGAGACTAGCAAAAGTATGTGGTAATCTTTGTTTCAAAGTATTTCATCCTGTGTAACTCTGACTGGAGTGAGCTGTGATATTAAGGAGTCAATCGGCATAATGAAAATAAACTGAGGAAATAAATAGGACCTGCTTGTAAGAGCAAGAGTTAATATTCTCTGAGCCACCAGCATGTTCTAATGCAAGTGTCTTAACATTTTAGAACTATTAACTTGCATAAACTAGCCGATGGTGGTAAAGAAAGCAGCACAAAGCAGTAGATAGGCTTTTGTGCCAAAACATTCAGATCGCTATTTTCGAAACCCATTTTAAGATGGTTTTGTATGCAGTGTGTCCAAATCGTAAGGGAGTGGGATTTGGGCATTCTCAAAACATAGGCGTTTTTCTTCCATAATGGAACAAAGCAAAAACATCCAGGGCTAAAAGACAGTTTGATTTAGACCTGTTTCAGTCACGACTGAGTCGCAAAAAGGTGTCCTAAATGACCAAATAACCACTGGAAGAACCGAGGCATGACCCCCTCTTACTCCCCTAGTGGTCTCTGATGCCCTCCCACCCCCAAAGATGTGAAAAAAACAGTACATACCAGCCTCTATGACCGCTTCAGATGTTATGGCCAGTCCTAATACTGCACTGTAGAGAAGGGAACCCGGGTCCATAGCGCACTCTTGTTATACTTGTTGAAAGTTTGAGCCCACCTAAATTCTACTTTGCCTACATATAGGTGACGCCTGTAGCCATAAGGTGTACAGTTGGATACAGCAGGTTTTTGGTGGGTTTTGGAGGGCTCACAATACAATATAAATAGATAATGTTGAGGTGTGTACCTGGGACCTTTTATGTGAAGTGCACTGCTGTGGCCCCCTAGGGTGCTGTCTGTGTGACCAGTCTACTAAGGATGCTTGTTTTTGGCTTGTAAGTGGCTTGTTTTTGTTAATTTTTCCATTGGATTTTTTTGTTTTCTGAAAATGGTCCTAAAAGATACTGAGCACAAAAACATCTAGCAAATGGCTATTTTCGAAATTAAAAAAAAAAAAATGGCCATTTTCAAACCAGAAAACCATCTGTTTGATACTGGATTTTTTGAATATTTTCCTCAGTGTCCAAAATCAGATTTAGACATCATATCAAAAATGCCCCTCTTCGTATACTATTACATTAAATACACCTCATTTGTATATCAGGGCAGTAGCTGTTAATGAATGATGTTAATGCAGTTTAGTACTTTTGCTCCTAAGTTGGAGGGGGTAAGAAAATAAGGGGGAAAACGCAGGTAGTTGTGAATGAAATTGTATGGGACTAGATCCTGACCCTGGTTCTAACAGAACTGGAAACTTAACAGAACAGTACAAAACTGCTTGTTAAACAAAGATATTAATAGAGAGACTGCTCAGTATACCTGAACAGTCAGTTTGCTGTTTTAAAAGCTCGTTGTCATTGTTTTATTTAGCTCATGCTTTTATGGTAATAGTTCAAGATGAATTATTAATTTTTGTATCTGATGTAATGGAGGGTTAACTGGCTTGCCCAAATTCACAAGGAACATCAGTGAGAGTCGAACCCTGACTTCCTGATTCTCAGCTCGCTACTCTAATAACTAGACTGCTATGCTGCTCCTTTGGACCTTGCTTTTTAAACTTCTTCTAGGATGTGAATTGTGTTCAAATATTGGTACATTGTAACGTTAAACATTGATCTGGTTTGTGTCAACCAAGTTGAATTTTGTTAAAGAAGGAAGATTCCAGGGTACCATACTGAGTTTTTATTCATTCCAACCCAATGGAAGTTGGAAAGAATTATATGTAAGGAGTGAAGAATATCTGAAGCAAAATAACTTGAAAATGTAACAGAACAGGATGAAATTTGGTATAAGTCAAAACCAGTGAAAAGGCACGTTAAGTCAGGTCTATTTTTGAACTTGGACAAGGGGTTCCAGAGAAATAAGCTTCCCCAAAAAATGTTGGTGCATTTTTATGGGAGAAACTGTTGCACCTTGTGTAGCGTAAAAACCTGATCAGGGAATTGCTTCTTTCAGATTTCTTGTCCTCTGCATTCTGCTGTCCAAGTAACAGCCCCAACCCAACCTGTACACCATTGCAATATACAGAAGGCCACCCCATTCAAGGCATGTGCTTGCTTAGTCACCATGCTCACTCACAAGCTGTTGCTACTGCCATATCCAAAACTAGTTACTTCGGGAAAGGTGAATGGGTGGTGGTGGGGTCATCAAAACATTTCATTGCAGATAAGAACTGACCAGGATTTGAAAAGCTATTCTGGTAATTCCAAATGTATACAGTTGTTTGATACGAAAAGTCTACGCTTACTTGAAAAACTGAATATGCTTTCCAGATATAGGGAGTCTTTTTACTAAGGTACGTTAGCGTTTCTAGTTCACGCTAAAAATCAGCTCTCAATAAACGCCAAGACTCTCATAAGTATATAATGGGTGCTTTAGCGTTTAGGGCCAGCTAAAAATATTAGCACACCTCAGTAAAAGACCCCAATAGAATGTCCTTTATTGCAGTCTGTGAGAACACACACAAACAGTGGGTTAAAGGGTAGATGAACTTCCTGGCCTCATGGTTACCCACAGAATTAGAAAATATGAACGCAGACTGCAGAGAAGTCTCCACCAGGGATTGTAAGGTAGTCCTGGAGGGGGGGCACTACTCATTTATTTATTTAGCAGTACTTCAGTGACAACTAATGCAGTTTATGATCTTGCATAATAGTTTATATACTAAATAGTGCTCCAAATAAATGCCTTCTGATTTTTAGTAGGAATTTATTGGTAAATTTGGGATAAGCTCCTTAGGAATTAGTTATGTCAGCTGTCACATCCAGTTTGACACAAAGTCAGCCACTAAAAGCTCCGTGGCTTTTAGTTTCAATTTCATTAGTTGTGGTTCATATGTGTGTGGAGGCTATTTTGCTTGGAGGTAAACTACAGACTTTTATTATTTAGATTATTATATTCTAGCTTAGATGCTGTAGGTTTAGCGGAGGGAGGACGATTCCCTGTAGCCCTCAACTGGTTCACATTCACACAACCAAACTTGAGTTTTTAGCTTCGGCCAAAACCAGGTGGTGTTTTTCAACTGTAGTTTTGATTTTGGCCGAAAGCTTTCAGACCGTTTCAGTGGAAGTTTCGGTCAGCCTGTAATTCATAGTGAGTGCTTTGATGAACGTATATAGAGACGACAGATAACCAGGTACCAGGTCACCATGGTGACTAGAAAATTGCCATCTGGCGTTCAGGATTTTGTGCCTCTTATCACAAGTGCCACTTCTTGAGCAGGAACTTCTCTTCCGTGTGAGTCTGAGCCATGCACTGCAGGGACACTTGCATGGGCTCTGGTTCTCGAATCTCATGAAACCAGTGTGAACGGTCCTGCACCACAAGGCTCAGACTCGCAAGGCTGTGTGGTGCAGGGAGGGGGTAGTTCTTGCTCTACAGATAATTGGATGAGGATTAGGAGGGGAGCAAGAATTAAGACATGCTGGTTGGCTTGTTTGGATGAAGAGTGAGGCACGGTTATTTGGGGAGGGGAACACTGATTGGGTTTTTCTGCAACTGACTTGTAGGGGAGCATCGAGACTGGTTTTACAAAGCTTTCTTTTTCCGTGGACACAGAACGGGATAAACTGCCTTAGTAAATCAGGGACAAAGGAACTGTGGTAGACCTTGAAAGAGGTCCACCACCCCACCTGTTCCTCAACTTCAGTGGAGAGAGAAGAGGGAGCCACTGGCTTTTCAAGGCCCTGATGTATGTGGTTAAATTCAGCTGCGTAAGAGTGAATGAATGCCTTTATACCAGTGATTTATCTTGTGGCACACTTACAAGGTGCAAAATTGTCAAGACACACAGTTTTTTAAGAATGAAAGATGAGAGCTGTTTCCTTTACCTCTGGGAGCTCCGTACTCTAGAGTAGCTGTTACCTGGGGGAGGGGGCGTCAGGAAATTCTTGCCAAAATTCGAACGATTTTCCAATCTGGGGTCTATATTTTGATTTCAATCCTCATTGCTTGTTCTGCTTTCTCTTCTATCCCTGACTCCTCATTCATTCTGGTCTCATTCTCCTTTTTCTGTATTGGTGTGCTCTTATTTGTCTCGTGCCCTCAGAGTAGATATTTTTATATTTTCTCTGCTTCCCTCTTTTTGCATGCTTTCCTCTCTGTTCTCTTCCTTTATTTCCCTGAATTCCTCTCTCCCCATCCACCAAATCCAAGATCCTTTTTCTTACCCCCCCCCCCCCCCTCTCTCTGTCCTTTTCACTCTTTGTTTCCCAGCACATTCTTTTTCTTTCCCTCTCCTCCACTACATTGAAATAATTAGAGGTATTAATGCACAAGAAGGAAAATTTTGCAAAGGAAATGAATCCCCTAGTGGCCTACTTTTTGGCCCTTCCAGTTGCCTCACTTTTTTTTTTTTTCTGCTTTGGCAGCAGGCAGTGATTCACACAGCCTGACTCCTCTCTCTGATGCTTCCCACCTACGGGGAAGCAGGAAGTTACATTACAGAGAAGGCACGGGGGTTGGCACGGGAAGGCTATCTGAATCGCTGCCGCTGCAGACAAAAACTTCCAATACCGGGTCACTGACCGCGGTCGGGACCACAGTACACCGGTTGAGAAACACGATCTAGACTGTGTGACTTGAGGGTCCTGTACCCTCTTGTGGGTTTTGAACAGTTTTGCCTGAATGTTTGCTAGGTGCATGGGACATATGGACCAGTCTAGGTTTCAAACCTGGGATGTTTTTAGGGGTGGAAGGGATGGCAAAGTTGACAATTTTAATATAGGGAATGGCTTATCAATTAAAGTTAGAATATTGCTTTTTGTGGTCTTTTTGTTTTTCTCCCCCCCCCCCCCCCCCAAATACTACTACTTGTAATTTCTAAAGTGCTACTAGACGTACGCAGCGCTGTACACTTGAACATGAAGAGACAGTCCCTGCTCGACAGAGCTTACAATCTAATTAAGACAGACAGAACAAACAAGAGATAAGGGAATATTAAAGTGAGGATGATAAAATAAGGATTCTGAACAAGTGAATAAGGGTTAGGAGTTAAAAGCAGCATGAAAAAGGTGGGCTTTTAGCTTAGATTTGAAGACGGCCAGAGATGGAGCTTGACGTACTGGCTCAGAAAGTCTATTCCAGGCATATGGTGCAGCAAGATAAAAGGAACGGAGTCTGGAGTTAGCAGTGGAGGAGAAGGGTGGAGTTGGAAGATTCTGCTTTAGCCAGAAGAGCCCTAGCCCAAAAGGTGGTAGCTAGGTTCTTAGGCCCTCATGATCAAAAGCAAACTCCGGCGCTAGAGGCTAACGCCATACTAGCACCGGAGTTTGCTGCCGACCCATGATCAGAGCCCTAGAGCGCCTGAAACAACACACTCGAGGGCTCTTAGTGCAAGTAGCATGCAAATGCATGCTAAACAGGGCTTCTAGCGCAATTAGCCTGCAAATGCATGCTAATCAGTGCTTAACGCATTCATCCCCAATGATCAGCAGCCAGCGCGCCAAAGATTGGGTCGCTGGCCGCGGCAAAATCAACGCCAGCTCTGAGCTGGCGTTAGACTTTGCGGATCATTGGGGAGGAATGGTGAGCCCTGTCCAGCATGCAGTTGCATGCTGGCAGGCCCCTGTTCCCCCACCCCCCCCAAAGCAAACGCAAACAGGGGACTGGAGGTCCGGTGGACCTCCGGTCCTCGTCCCCCCCCCCCCCCCCCCGGCGATCCGACCCCCTCCATGCCCAGGGAGGGCTGGAGATCTGGTGGGTCTCCAGCCCCCCCCCCCCCCCGAACCCCCAGAAATCGTGGTGGCCGCCTCCAGCCAAACGCTGTCCCACCCTCCCACCCAGCGATTGGGGGGGGGGGGGGGCTGGAGGTTCGGTGGGTCTCCAAACCCCCAGAAATCGTTGTGGCCGCCTCCGGCCAAAGGCTATCACACACTGTTATCCATCGACGGGGGGGCTGGAGGTCCGGTGGCGCAATTCTCCCGCACTTAAACATGAGCCTGCAAAGAGGTGGGAAAATGTGGGATACAAATGTAATAAATAAAATGATAATCAAAGATAATAGCGCTGCTTAGATTTGCATGCATTATCTTTGATCATCGATGCAGAAAAGCCCTGCGCTGTCCCGGCGCTATTTTTAGGGTGTTGTTTGGAACAGCGTGGGGCTTTTGATCATCTGGGCCTTAGTGTCTGGGAATTTTCCACCCTACCTGACAGCATAAGTTGTTTTTTTGTTTTGTTTTGTTCAGAGAGGTACCCTCCTGGTTTCAGGGGTTCTAAGCAGCACTGTTCACCAGTGGCATCTGATCTCAGAATTTGCAGTAGGCGGAATATTCACCAGGAAACTGTTTCTTCATTTTACTGCCTGCTTTCAAAGTGAAACAAGCCAGTCATGGGCGGAGGTGGGATTGTTTTGAAACTTGTGCGTGTTACAGCATGATTCATTGGATGCTATAATACCATCACTACCTTTCCTTACTCTGAAAAGAACGTGGGAACAGTCTATGCTGGTGAATGTTCCATCTGTGTGGATCCCTCGTTTCTTTAAATATTTGTCTTTTTCAATTCCTCCTGTCTTTCCCCATTCCCATGTCGTTTATTTTTTTTTTAGGGGTGGTTCAGCCTGATGACTTCTTCCTCTGAGACATATACTGATTAGCCATTAGGAACCACCATAGTAATGGCATTTCCCGAACCTGAGCACTACCAGTAGCCTGTCTTCTTGAGATGCTGAATTGAAACAATCCTACAAAGTGCATGGTACCGGAAGTATACGTCAGGTTGCAGTTTTTCCAAACCAGATATTACACGAATGATTGAGTTCTTTTCTAGAGTTATTCATTGCAGTTTTAGAGCAGGTATAGGGGTGTGATTATTTACTTTATGTGAAATGAATGACACTTTAAAAGGAAATTAAGTCATTTTGCATTTTTCCTCTAGTACACTCCCCCACTTTTTTGTACTGTCTGAAGGATCTGTAATCATAGTCCCCACCCCCCTCCTTTCCCTTCCCTCTGCTCCCCCCCCTTTCTCTATTATTCTATCACATATTGTATTTCATTTTTAACTGTATTGTATTTGAATGTTGTAAACCACTCTGAAGGTTTTTCATTTGTGCGGTATAACAAGTATTCCAAGCAGGGCATTAATTCTCACAAGTGGGTGACGCCAACTCGTGTCACCCAGTCCGGGACTTATGATTAGCATAAGTAGAACATTGTAGAGCGCAAGATGTGCTCCACCGCATATGCGTGAGTGCTTTCTCGCCCACTGCAAGAGCACAGTCTCCTCAGTTCTTTTTCTACCGTGGTGAGGAGAGGGTGTTTTGTTTTAACCGTCTCCTCACTTCGCTCTATCCAAAGAGCTTTTATTAGTGCCTTTCAGTGATTTTCTTTCATCCTTTTTTTGTGTTCCCATTGTGGAAACACACACACACACACACACACCCTTTTTTTCCCCCATTTTCCTTAGATTTCTAGTTTACTTTTGCTTGGTTTTAAGTTTCCTTTCTTTTTTTCATTCGGCCGTTTTAGGCCTTTACTTCAGCCAGGATTTTTTCCTTCCTTTTTGTCATGCCTTGCCCCTTTTTCAGGCACCATCGCTTCGTTTAGCCGAGGAAATTTTTCCTTCCATGTCCACGAAGGTTCCCAATGTCTTTAAGCGCTGTACCCAATGCAATCAGACAATCTCTGGGAAAGACACCAATTCTTGGTGCCTTCAGTGTCTCGGGCCCAACCATAGCCCGACTAACTGTATTCTCTGCCTTCGTATGAAAAAGAGGACCCAGGTTTTCAGAGAGGCTCAAGTTCAGTTCCTCAGCATCTAAGGCATCAATGTCGAGCATCACACTGGCATCAGGAGCGTCGGTATTCATGGCTGCTGTTAGACCCTTGGACACTGGGAGCAGTGAAGCATCGAGTGGGTCTCTATCTGCCTCGAGGCCTCCTGCTGTGTAGAGTCCCCGGGACCTTCCATTGTTGGACCCAACCTCAAGGCAACGTGTTGATAACAAGCTTCGGGCTAAGGCCAAGAAGCATCAAGATTTCCCTTGATACGTGGTGCCGGAAGCTCCGGGGCATCGAAGGATTTGGCACCTGAGAAACATCGGCGCCGGGAGGACCGCTCTCCCGCCATATAGGAGGTGCCAATGAGTCATTCTCCCAGCAACCAAGAGCCAGCTCCCACATTGACCTCAGCAATTCTGCAACCTGTGCCTCAACCGACAACCCAGTCTTTCCTGGTGTCTGCCCTCGATCAGCGCATCCGGGCTTTGCTTCCTGAGCTGCTGGATGGCCTTTTGCAACAGTGTGCATTGGCATCGGGTGATTGCACTTACTCTGCTTCCCGTTGCAGCCCTGCTTGGCCCTTAGTCTGCGGTACAGCCTCCGACGCCGCATGCGGCTTCGGTGTCGACTGCCACCTAAGCTGGCACTCCCTTGTCATTGGTGGATGAAGCTTCTCCAGTTGAGGCAGGAACTGACTTCTCAACGCCATTCTCGAGAACATGGCTTCTCCACGTCGAGGCAGGTTCAGTCTTGACACTCCCACCAGAAGGTATGAACTAGAGCTGCCAGTAGAGAAGAGCTTACAGGGGTCAAAACTGCTGTTCCGTTGCTGCTGACAACAGTTAAGGTTTTTGTTTTGTTTTTTTTTTAACTTGTATCCCCCCTCCCTCCCCCCAGGGGTCTGCAGGAACTCCTCCAGTTGGCAGGGGAAGGTTGTTTGGAAAGGTGAAATGTAGTCATACCTGTTACTTTCCTTTCCTTGAGTCCAACTGCACCCATCCTGAGCAACCCCTGGTGAACACCCTGCTGACCGAATATGGTCAAATTTCGATCTCCTCAGCACCGACACAGTTACTCAGGCGATAAAGAAATACTCCCAACAGCCACTGTCAACTGGACATGTGCCCCAGCTACCTAATACAATCTTCCCCCCACCGCTTCATAACAGACCTCACATCCCACTTAAACTTCATGCTTCAGCAGGGTATCTACCCTAAAGAAAAAGGCAACATCTTGCTCATCCCAATACCAAGAAAAAAAATAAACGACATTACCAACTACCACCCAGTAGCATCTATCCCATTAGTAGTCAAACTAATGGAAGGACTGGTGACCAAACAACTCAACGACTACATAAACAAATTTACTATATTACATGAGTCACAATCAGGATTTCGATCCCTACACAGCATGGAAACAGTACTACTAACTCTCCTAACCAAATTCAAGCAGGAAATAGCACTAGGCAAGAACATTCTCCTCCTCCAATTTGACATGTCAAGTGCGTTTGACATGGTTAACCATAAAATACTGCTAAGACTCTTAGACTACTTCGGAATCAGTGGTGGCACTCTCAATTGGATCGAGGGCTTTCTAACCACAAGAACATATCAAATAAAATAAAAAACAAACATATCGTCACAGTGGAAACCAGGCTGCAGAGTACCACAAGGATCACCACTATCACTGATCCTTTTCAACCTCATGATGACTCCACTAGCCAAGACCTTATCCACCCAAGGCCTTAACCCATTTATCTACGCTGATGACGTAACATTATACATCTCCTACAAACATGAACTGGCAGAAATTACCAACAAAATCAAGCTCAGCTTAAACATCATGAACCTGTGGGCAAATGCATTCCAATTAAAACTCAATACAGAAAAAACACACCTCATCATCTCATTGTAATATAACACATACAAACCCACAAACATCAACACCCCAGGATACACCCTCCCAATCTCAGACAGCCTGAAAATTCTCGGAGTAACAATTGACTGTAACCTATCACTAGAGACCCAAGTGAAATCCACCATAAAGAAAATGTTTTTCTCAATGTGGAAACTCAAACGCGTGAAACCATTCTTCCGGAGGGAAATATTTCGTAACCTGATACAGTCAATGGTACTAAGCCACACAGATTACGCTAATTGAATCTATGCGGGATGCAAGGATCAAATCATAAAGAAACTTCAGACTGCCCAAAACACAGCAGCCAGGCTTATATTCGGAAAATGCATTTTGACAGTGCCAAACCACTCCGAGAAAAACTGCACTGGCTACCAATCAAAGAACGCATCACTTTCAAAATCTGCATGACTGTTCATAAAATTATTTACGGCGAGGCACCGGGATACATGACAGACCTCATAGACTTGCCAACCAGAAACACCACAAAATCTACACGATCATACCTAAACTTTCACTACCCAATCAACAAAGGACTCAAATACAAATCCACCTAAGCATCCAGTTTTTCATACTTAAGTGCACAACTGTGGAATGCACTGCCAAAAGCAGTAAAAACTACGTTTGACCACCTAAATTTCCAGACAGCACTAAAGACAGAACTGTTCAAAAGAGCATACCCCACGACCCAACATAAGATACACGGACACTTGCGACAATGTAACCAAAGACCGTAATGGATATTACCTGACTCTTCCTCCCCTCTCCCTAAGCCCCCCCAGCTGTACCTATCATACATGTACCTCACTTTACCACAATAGCGCTTTGAATCAATCCAAACCATGTATTTGTTCATACCGGAATCGGCTAACGGTGATATGTAAGCCACATTGAGCCTGCAAAGAGGTGGGAAAATGTGGGATACAAATGCAACAAATAATAAAATAAAGTGGGGATTGTGTTTCTTTCCTACCAGCAAATGCAGGTAGAGTACTGTTTTTCATTGGCACCACTGGGATATAGATTGGTGTCTCCCGGAACTTTCCATTATGGTACTGCCAAAGTAGTGTAAGATCCTGAGGGCCACACCCAAGCTCCATCTACCTCTGCAGCAAAATTAAGTAAATCAATTAACCTATTCACTGAACTATGAAGAGGCACTGAGCAAAAAGCAGAGAATCCAGTGAGAGTGCCCAAGCTGCAGACTTCCAGGACAGGTCCACAGATGGAAATGGCCTATCACACACAGGACGGAAGAAATCAGCTGTAAATTTCTGCAGGCAAGCACATCTTCTGCCAGCCGGCTTACCCAACCACATGGTCGTCAGACTGCCTGGGCCAGCTCTCCTGGAAGGCTGTGGTCCTCCTGGGCTCCCTAAGGTGTTTCTGCTTAAATTATTTATTTATACATATAGAACTTATAGTCCGTTAATACCTATACAGTTCACTGTGGGTTACACAGTAAGAAATTGAACACAATGTTAAGAATATAATAGTATCATAAAATATACAAAATAAAGTGCCCAAACGCTGTCATAAATAAAAAATAAAGGATCAAAGTTCACCTAGTGCTGTAGGGAGGGGGATGAAGACAGACTTCTCCACAGGCAAGGTTACATTGGGGACTGAGCCTAGTGACAGTCCAGCGGGCACTCTTGGACACTAGCTGGAGGCTCCAGTTCCACACTCTTTCCTTGGTTAGTGGAACCAAGGGCAGGAATGAAACCATTAGGCTGAGCCTAGGATAGCACCAGCCTAAACAATCTTTCTATCTGCTGGAGGTAGAGAAATACAGGAAAGTTCCAGGGGGCACCAACTAATATTCCAGTGATGTCATTGGGGGAAACTCATCTCTACATCTATTGGTAGGAAAGGGATACAATCCTCACTTGTTTAGATTGGTGTGGCTCGGATGATAAGGAAATTAAAATTTTAATATAAACATTTGCCAATTGCAGGATATTACAAAAGGAGGAGAGGAAGAAAATTAATATCTTGGCTAAAGTGTTGGGAGATGAACAGATGATTGCCCTGAAGAGGAGAGTGCATTTGAGAATTAATGCAAGTGAGTTAGTGGGGCTGGAGAAAGGAAGGAAAGGAGGGGATTGATTATGTAAAAGGCATGGGGAGGGTGGAGAGAAGACTTAGGGGGTTTGGGGGTAAGGAAGAAATGGGATTATGCTGGAGATGAGAAAGAGAAGGTGCTACTGTATGAAAAAGGTTGGGAACTTGCTACTTCTGAATGTGTCTTGTCTTTTTTTTTTTTTTTTAACGTTCAATTCTTGGACCTACATTTTTTGGTTATAAATAAGACATTTGTTCAGCTTTTTTCCAAAAGGTCTGGTGTGGTGGTAAGTTTCTACCCTGCAATGCTCAAGCTCCTTCAGAGCCTTTCAGAATAGATTTTCCCTACTCCCTACCCCTCAAAGATACTTTGGAGGGAGGTCAAAAAGGAGCCATGTGCAAGACCCCAGTTGCAAGTCCTGAGAAATCGCTGAAGTGTTTGATACAGTTCTAGCACCCTGAGCCATTGGGTAGCATTTCAGTATGACCATCTGACTCAACCACTTGGAAATGCCATTCATGGAGTCTGAACTATTTGGTTGTTAGTCTGTTACAAATGAAAAGTTAAGTTGCAATCAGTAATGCAGGTGCCTTTTTTTTCCTTCTCTTTTTAGTACGCCTCAACAGGATGCTCCCTGACACTCCACCACACAGAAAAGCCAGACCACGAAGACGTTTGTGAATATCGTCCCTACTCTTGCCCTTGTCCCGGTGCTTCCTGTAAATGGCAGGGCTCCTTAGAAACGGTCATGTCCCATTTAATGCATGCCCACAAGAGCATCACCACCCTCCAAGGGGAGGATATCGTCTTTCTTGCCACAGACATTAACCTGCCAGGAGCTGTCGACTGGGTCATGATGCAGTCTTGTTTTGGTCACCACTTCATGCTAGTGTTGGAGAAACAGGAGAAGTACGAGGGTCACCAGCAGTTCTTTGCTATTGTACTACTTATAGGCACACGCAAGCAAGCTGAGAATTTTGCATACAGACTTGAACTCAATGGGAATCGGCGAAGGCTTACTTGGGAAGCAACACCTCGCTCCATTCACGATGGGGTGGCCGTAGCAATTATGAACAGTGATTGTCTAGTTTTCGATACAGCTATAGCACATCTTTTTGCAGATAATGGAAACCTCGGAATTAATGTAACTATTTCTACATGTTGTCCTTGATGGTGTTTTTGTAGCATTATGGTTGTCTGATACAATGCGTTACATTACATTAAATTTATTTTATGCTATTCATGTACGCCTTCACATGATGTATATAAGTCAACATCTGGTGTTGATATTCTGTTTGATTTGTCATAAGAAGCTAGACAGTGAAATATATATATATATATATATATATATATATATATATATATATAAAGTAGTGTGAGTTCAGACTGTGGAAATTCTTGGGGGCATCTCTGAATATTGTGTTAACCATCAAGGGAATTCTGTGCTTAACATTTCTGTCAGTTTATTGTCCAGCCCCTCTCCCCGGTCTGTTGAATGATTTGTTATACTTTATTTTTGTGCCAGGAGCAATATAGTCAATGTTTTTCACAAATGCCCAATGGGACAGGCTTTGTTTTCACTACCAAGAAGCCCCCTGCCACCCTCGCTAATAAAACAGTGTTCTAGCAACAATGCTGGGCCTGTTTTAAGGTAAGCAAATTTTGATCCACTTGGTTTTAAACTGTTATCGTTCAAGCAAAAAAAAAAAGAGGGGGGGGGGGGGGGGAATTCCTTTGAACTGACTGAACAGTAAGCTACCTGAAATCTTGAGCCTTGAGTCCTAGTTTTAAGCAGCGTGTTTCCATTTGGCATGCAAGTTTTTATGTGGAACCTTGGAGTAACTGTATAAAATTTTGACAGGACTGAAAATGAGGCAAAATTTACAAGAAACAAAATACTAGTTTGGTTCTATGGCAGCTGTCTTAAAATGGCATTCTAAATTGGATCTGGAACTTGGGAAAGCAAAAAAGGAAGGTAGGATTTGATTAGACATCAGTTACTTACGCATGGCTTCCTTCAAAAACACACTTGATTATTGTTGTTGTAAAAAAACTTGATTAGATTTGTATAGTGAAAAAGCTTTATGGTAATTGTAATGTCATCCATATTTAAGAATTATTGCCATATTTAGTTTTTTAATAAACATTTTACAAAAATGACATTTACTGGTGTCCTTTTATTGATCAGTCTTTATCTCAGTTTAATTTGTGGATATTTAAATATGGTATTCAGACTATTTTGATTCCTGTGTACAGAGATGTACATTTTGAATTGAAGAGAAATTAAAAAATTGAGCAGAAATTAACCAGCCAAGTGGCCCATCAGCAGATATGATTTTCACAGTGGCTTCCCTGCCAGGGCTGTTCTGCTTGAGCTGTTGGACTAACAGTTGCCAGAGAATGTGGTAAAAGCAGTTAGCTTAGGGTTTAAAAAAGGGTTTGGATAGCTTCCTAAAAGAAAAGTCCATACACTATTATTAAAATGGACTTGGGAAAATCCACTGCTTATTTCTGGGATAAGCAGCATAAAATTTATTGTACTGTTTTGGGATCTTGCCAAGTACTTGTGACCTGGCTTGACCACTGTTGGAAACAGGAAACTGGGCTTAATGGACCTTCAGTCTGTCCCAGTATGGCAATACTTATGTACTTATGAGGCAGGCCAACCTGTCCATGCTGCTGTTCAAGAAGTCCTGAACTAGTAGCGATCACTCGCATCACCTCTGACTTGCTCACCATTTGATAGTGGAAGGCACTGGAATATCTCACACTACCTACTACTATTCTTTAAATCACAAACGGGTACAGTCTAATCAACTCTGATAACTATAATTCTTTGTGTCATTATAGTATTTCAGTCAGTGTGCACCTTTCTGCCAAAAGACCAGGTTCAGCCTTTCAGAATTGCCTGTAATTGTGGAGTCTGATCACTGTATCTTGAGAAATTTACAGATCCTAATTATTGCAAGAATAAACTTGATGGAAGCCCTTGGAAAGACACAACCAACAACCGCCTTGTACTGACAGTGGCCTTTGTGAAATTCAGGAAGTATGGGATAATATGCTGAAGACTACACTCGGTATATTATCCCAAACGTTTATGTGCTTAGAATTTTGTGAAGCAAGGCCAGCAGTGAGAGATGGGAATGAAATCTAGCTCAAAACGCTGGATATTTGGCGACAACCTGAGCCTAAAGTATTGTGTTCATGCTAATACAGCACTTGTAAACTACCGTCCTTTACCAGACCTGATGGTGCATAATCACCAAAGACCTAAATGAGAACAGCAAATAGTTCTGGTTACATGAATTGCTGCAGACATGCTATGGTGGAAATCTAGCTTTTTCACCTAAAAGTAATTTGACATATAAAGAAGTCTCCTGATGCAAGCTTTAGCATTTGCTTTGATTTCTCAACCACAAAGGTTGTGGACCATGAGTGTGTGCAAGCAAGTGAAGCAACGTGTCCAGTAGCAACATCATCGGAGCACATTTTAGTATATGGTAAAGTGTGTAGACTGTTTCTGGGAAAACATGACTAAAGTTACAGAACCAAAATGTTGAGAGTGGTGAATTTTCATGTCATGGGTCCAAAAGCAGTCCCATTTTGAACTTCTGTAACTTTATTTTTTCACATAAAAAGGATGGGGTAATACAAATTGCTTGGTCTAATAAAATTCATTAAAACCTCATTTTGTGTTCCTGGTGTTTTTGGTCATGTTTTCCCAGAGATGGCCACACATTGTGAGTTCAAATGATTTCTGTTTTTTAGCTGTAGCAGAGAAAAAGAAAACAACCCATATCTGCAAATCCTGCTGAAACATTGTATTTGACATGTCTTGTTGCCCACCCTTGGGGTAATTGACAAATATATTTGGATGCTCTTAGGCAGCCAAACCCTATTTTCAGAGTTTCTTCTAAACCCTGGAGGGAAACCTATTTGAAAGTTGAATCCTCAGTGTGTCAGACTGTGAGGTGCATAGCCAGAAGGGAGAGGATCCATCCTTGCATGTTCAGTGCCTCAATAAAATAACTGCACAGAGCATGGGCAAGGCTTTTAACATTCTTTCAGGGAGGAATGACTGAATTGAAAGTAGGTGAAGAAAGGTATGTTATCCATATGAAAAGTAAGATGCCTCCTCTCCCTTGCAACCAAAAAAGGGTCCATTGGTTTATATGGTCTTTGGTTTAAGAGAAAAATCATGGACTCTTGAAAAGGATTGTAATGAGGGTTTTGATCAAGGGTCAGTAGCTGCTGGAATTTGTCATGTGAAATTATTTGTGCTGGAATACCCACTGCTCTGTTTAATTGCTCTGCAATGACATTCAAAATTTAATTTTTGCCAACCTGTGATCTCATACATCATAAGATCAGCACAGCCAGAAAATGGTTGTGGGCCATGAGTTTCAAAAATGTTCTTGGAGGCAACAATTAAGTTAAAAGCTGGGGGGAACAATGCATTTAAAGGGTGGGGGTGGAAGGGAAATTCCTGGAGTCGTAATTTGTCAGGAAAAGCTTTGTGTGGTTGGCATTACCTATCCAGGGCAGAAATCTGGTATGTGGAACAAAAGCTTGCTACCAACTTCAGGCTTGGGGTCCCAGAACCATTGCCTTGGTTACCTGCCCCTACCCTCAAACCAGTCCTGCATTCAGAGGAAGGGGATAACACCTTTACCTAGCACTCTGATGGGGGGAAAGTCTGGGGTTTTGCCTCTGTGTCAGAAGCATTACTCAAAATTATTCGCCACCACAATAGACTTGGCTTATCAGCCATTTCTGTTTTAGCTCACTTTTATATAATATGTAATTAAACTCTGTAATTCGTTGCCAGAGAATGTGGTAAAGGCAGCGGAGTTTAAAAAAGGTTTGGACGGCTTCCTAAAGGAAAAGTCCATAGACCATTACTAAATGGACTTGGGGAAAATCCACTATTTCTGGGATAAGCAGTATAAAATGTTTTGTACATTTTTGGGATCTTGCTGGGTATTTGTGACCTGGATTGGCCACTGTTGGAAACAGGATGCTGGGCTTGATGGACCTTTGGTCTTTCCCAGTATGGCTGTACTTATGTAAAGCCTCTTGAAAAATGTATTTATTTATTTATTGCATTTGTATCCCACATTATCCCACGCTAAGGAAGGTAAAATTATGCCTTACCTGCTGAAAATTTTCTTTCCTTTAATAGCAGCAGATGAATCCAGGATCCCGCCCTTTGTCAGCTGTTCTTGTTTTGCCTAGCTGTTCTTGTTCTGGTCTTTAGTTTCCAAAAAAAAAAAGAAGAGGAAAGAGAACAGAAACCACTGAAGAGGACTCCATCGCAGTCGTGATTTCTCTTAAGTCAGACTGACAAGTTTCTGTTTTGTATGGCTGGTGAGGAAGGCTTCCTGGTTTCTTGTCTGATTCTGCTTGGTGATGAGACATGTACTGAGGTGGAGGAGCTGGCCATCTGGTATCACTGCCTTCAGCTTTGTAATCTCTATCTCTACCTGCTGGTAGATAGACACAACCCACCAGTTCTTGGATTCATCTGCTGCTACTAAAGGAAAGAAAATTATCAGCAGGTAAGGCATAATTTTACCTTCTGCAAGCTTGTGTGCAGTGTTTGCAGATCAACTACTTTGATCCAGGATTCAAAGGAAACACAGAATCTTAAATGTAAAATACAGTATCTCTAATGCATGGTTTTAAAATATTTAGGACAATCTCTGCATAATGTCATTCCAAGGGAAAACATGCATCCCCTGAGTTCCATGATGTAACCTGTGTGTGCAGTTGTGAAGAGGTCTGAAAACACATTGCCAAACTTTCAACCCTACACTCTTAAGCAAGATCAGTCCTGTAGCACTAACATACCTGCAGTCAAACATTAATTGGTTCCTCCTCTTAAGATCCTAATATACTACTCTGCTCATTTTTTCTTTGAACTGTTATCAGTGAGAGAGATTCTATAGTAAACTCAGTGGAAGCATTTTGCTTTTTATTTATTTAGATTTTGCTCACACCTTTTTTCAGTAGCAGCTCATGGTGAATTGCATTCAGGTACACAGAGTATTTCTCTGTCTTTGGGAAGTACATTCTTAAGTTTGTACCTGAGGTGATGGAGGGTTAAGTGACTTGTGTTATGATTCTGCCGGTTTGGCAGGGGAAGGGGGTGGACTTCATTCCTGATTGGCTGTCAGGGTTTGTACTGACGTCAGAGGGTAGTACTTTAGCCTGCATGTCTCTGCTTTCCCTGCTTTGGCGTTACATTTCTTTGTGACTAAAAGCCGGTGCAGGTCTCTGCCAGTATGTTGTGCTGTGCTCTGGCTTTGATCTGTGTTTTCCTGTTCGGGGATTCTTTTCCTTCCCCTTTGTTTGCGTTAGCTGGTTACAGCGTGTGTGTGTGTAATCAGTTCTTGAATCCAGCTGTGCTTTCCCTCGCTGCTTGCAGTTCTCTGCGAGAAGCCAGCTGCTTGTTTGTTCAGTGGGGGGCTGG
The DNA here is from genome assembly GCF_901765095.1 of Microcaecilia unicolor. Lineage (NCBI taxonomy): Eukaryota > Metazoa > Chordata > Amphibia > Gymnophiona > Siphonopidae > Microcaecilia > Microcaecilia unicolor. The sequence goes on along the minus strand of NC_044040.1, from coordinate 180,998,494 downwards.
GCTCCTGTGCGGCCGCTGACTCAGCAGGCTGCTGATCGGCAGCTTTCTCCCTGGTGGTTTGTTTACTTAAGGTTCTTTCTCCCTCGTGTTCCTGCTTGCTGGCTCAGTAAGTTTTACCCCCTGTGTACTGTGGCTCTGCCTCTGTCTTTTGGGTATTCTGTCAGAGGTTTCCTTTCTCTTTTACTGTGTCTTTTCCCTGGTATTTGGTTGGGGCTTAGGTTACTCTTTTGTTTGCTGCTCCTGTCTCTGGCTTGTGGGGTTGGTGTGTTCATTCTCCCCTCTGCCCTGGGGTGGGGGTTCCGGGCTGCGGGGTCCCAGGGTCAGCGGGGTCTTTTGGGCTGTTGTCGCCATATCCACCTGTGGTTACAGGGGCCTTCCTGTATGTTACCCTGCCCTGTGCCAGTCCCCTGGGAGGGTGTGGCCCCGCTCTGGTTCTTTGTTTTCCCCTGCCCTGTGGCTGGTGTACAGTGTGTGGCTGGCACCTCAGGATCCTGGGGGGGACTCCTGGGTTCCTTTCTCCCCTCCCTGGGTGTGTCTGGGTTCCAGTTCGGCCGTGAGTCCCATACGAGTGGCTCTGAGTGTCTGGGTTCCGGTTCGGCTGCTCCACTCCGCAGCTCCTCAGTACCTTTCCGCTCTCATCTCTCCCTACACTCCTCCCCGTGAACTCCGTTCGCTGGGTAAATGGCTCCTGTCGTCCCCCTTCTCCCCCACTGCCAACTCCCGGCTCCGTTCCTTCTATCTAGCTGCTCCCTATGCCTGGAATAGACTCCCTGAGCCAGTACGTCAGGCTCAGTCTCTGGCTGTCTTCAAGTCTAGGCTTAAAGCCCACCTCTTTGCTACTGCTTTCGACTCCTAACCATGACTCTCTTACTCAACACCCTCACTTATCACCCCTACCACTGCAATTTCCCCACCCCTAGCTGTCTGTTCGTCTGTCCAATTTAGATTGTAAGCTCTGTTGAGCAGGGACTGCCTTTTCATGTTAATTTGTACAGCGCTGCGTAAGTCTAGTAGCGCTATAGAAATGTTTAATAGTAGTAGTAGTAGTATGCCTATTTCCCTTTCTTTCTGAGGTGCTGGGGGAAGGGGCAGGCTAGGAGTTTGGGTAGTTGGGGTGTGCAGTGGGGGGGGTCTCTCCCCCCGGCCTTGGTCTGCGGGCCTCGGCCGGGGCTCAAGGGCTCACGACCAACCCAACAGATCACAAGCAGCAGTGGGATTTGAACCAGCCATCTCTGGATGTCAAGACCAGTGCTCTAACCGCTAGGCCTCTCCTGATTATCTTGTTTCCTCTGAGCCAGGCACACAAAGCATGTGCGGTGCTGCACTGTTGATGAATTTATAGCAATGCATGGCATTGATGATGTCACTAGGAAACAATGGCCCGCCAGGCCTGTTGACTATTCAACTGGGGCACAAAATCTTGGAAAAGCCTGTAGATATAGTTTTGTTACCTTCCACAAGCCACGTTGTTAGAGCCCCTGTAGATGACGGACTTTCTTTAATAGCACAGATTTTCTTCCTTTCTTCAGTTTACTCCTTAAGCGTGAATTCAAACCCAGTGCTATGCTGAAATCCCTGCAGAGGAAAGTATGGTTTAATGCTTTTCTAATATCTTTAGCTGAGCTTTACAATGTGGGTACAATACCACAAGCCAGTCACATGACAACTATTGTACCAAGCTAAACTAGTTTGACTGATTTATCATATTTCACTCAGGTCCTGCTTCCTCTTCCCACTTTCTCTCCCTCTCCACTTCTCAGTCTTGAAATTAAGATTAATGGCAAGGTCTGAGTTGTGTGCTAGAGGATTGTCTCTTGGCTGTGAGTGAGAACCTGTACAATATGAGAAGGAGGAGAGACAGTTAAAGATAAGGCACTTTCACCCAGCCCTGCTGAGGACAGTTATATAATGCAAAGTTTGGATTTGCCAATGCTTTTTCCACTAAGTCCCAAGGTTATGACTGGCCTAAAACGGAGGATTAAAAACTTTCTCATTTTGTTCCATGCTGCTTTGAGTGAATTCCTTAAAAAGGCGGTAAACAAATCCAAATAAAATGTGTGCAATATTTGAACTGTGGTTTCTGTGCCACATGAATAAACATATTTCACTTCTACATACAAGCTGTGACTAAGAAAAGGTGTGATAAATTGACATTACAGTTGACAATTCTAAAAACTTTTTTTTTTTTTTAAGTGATCTGGAGCTGGAAGACAAGTGAATAGGACACCAAGAATTCTACAACATTTGACACAACCTTGAATTCACATACAAAGTTCAGGAAATGGTAAATGTACATTCAAAGGGCTCTAATCCATATTATATTATATTAAAAATTTGCAAGTTGGATAGGACTTGAGGCAATGAGGAGTCGCTCGGGTCTTGCTACTTCTTCAGAAACCTGTGCCCTGAGCATTCAGCAGGTACGTTTCAACAAATAAGCACTGCCAAACAGTTAAGAAATTGTGTTTATTTAAATCATTTGGAAATACATTTTCAGTAGGGCTCCACTATGGCAAAACTTAAAATAAGATAAGAATTGTGGTGCTATTCTTATCAAGTAGTCTCTCTGTGCTGGACCTTTTTCTAAATTAAAGAGTTTATTCTTGCCCTCATATTTACCTATTTGCTAGTTTTGTGAAAATTTTTTTTTTTTTTTGCTTCTTGTCCAGGTACAGTCATTTGTAAAGGTAAGAAAATTGTGCTCTTTATTTACAATTTTTGCCTCTGCCATTGATTTTTGTGATGTTTGTCTAACCTTCAAAATTTGCTGTTTTATAGCTAAAATTTGGAGGAGCACATTGAGACACTTAGGGCCCGATGACATCAAAACAGAAGAAAACTGTGACTCCCAAGGAGCAAAGGCAAGAATGAGATCAGAAAGACATTAATACCTGTCAAAATACAGAGATTTGGGACAAGGAGCAGAGCAGCATCAGCTTACCCATCAACAATATGTTGCATCTGTTGTCACATGGTCTAAGGACTTGGTGAGAAAAGGATCTATTGTTTTCCTATTTTCGTTCTAGTGTTTATGAATAAAAATGTTTAACTTTCTTCTGCTTGGTATTGGGGCTAAGATCCTAAGTTTTGCTGGTAATAATCCTTTGTTACTGATACTGGTCTATCTAACCATACTGAGAAGAAAAAAAAAATTCCTTTTCTAGCAAAATAAATAAAAAGACCATAAATGTTCTAGATATCTAAGGTGGCTATATTGAGACCTGTTTTCAGTTGCTGGAACTGGTTGTTTCAGATATTCAGTGTAGTATATAAACAAAATGAATAATATATACAAAACTTGCAGGGCAGATTACTATTTCTCATTCCAATACAACCTGTGTTTCCTTGAGGCTTCTTAGCTAACAGAATAACTCAGTAGTTACATACAGAAGTTTAGAAGAACAAGCAGTTCAATAGCAGAAGGGGTCAGGTGCTTAGACATCTGCTCCAGGTTTTGGCGAGGCTCTTATGGTTTATGTTGCTAAACAAGAAGTTGAGAAGTGAGTCAGTAGGGATTCTGTCAAAACAGAACAATAGGTCCTGACAGGCAGTCAAACCATCAGTCTGCACATTTACTTGCAGGAAGCAAGGACTGTTTTCAAAGAGTCCTTTAAGGGGTCATTTACTAATGCACTTAAAAGCATTATTTACCACAACACCACTGCATATGAGTCCTGCAGTGTATGTATGTGTGTCTAAGTGCAGAGACCTTTAAGGCAGCGATTCTAAACCCAGTACTCAGGGCACACCTAGCCAGGGCCGCCGAGAGGGGGGGAAAGGTGGGGACAAAAGTCCCCAGGCCTCCGGAGGGGGGGGGGGGTCCGGCGCCACTGCCGCCGCAGTCCGGCCCGCCCTCGCTCCCGGAACTGATTTTAAAGTGCCTCCCTCACCTTCGCAGCAGCAGGCCACTCCTTCCTTCTGTGTCCCGCCCTCGCCTGACGTAACGTCCGCGAGGGTGGGGCACGGAAAGGAGAGGTCTGCCGCTGCGAAGGTGAGGGAGGCGCAAGGTTAGTGCACAGGGCCTGGGGGTGGAGGGCCCGGCAACCTCGGGGGGAGGGGGGGCACGGGGGCGGCCTTGTCCCGGGCCCGGCCCAGTCTATCGGTGGCCCTGCACCTAGCCAGTCAGGATATCCATAATGAATATGCATGAGTTTTGTATAAACTGCATTCTTGGTATGCATATTTGTTACAATGTACGTTCATTGTGGATATCCTGAAAACCTAAGTGGCTTGAGTGTGCCCTAAGGACTGGGTTGAGAAGTGCTGCTTCAAGGTTCTCCTTTGTTTAGGTAACAGAGATCACCAGTGGATATCCTAAAATAGTGTTTTTGAACTGCTATGCTGTGAAGTCTGCGGAAATCCCCTCCAGATCATAGGCATCACTACAGGGTGGCAAGTGCCACCCCAAACAGAATCAGCACACTTCCCCCTGAAGTTTGGATTTGTCTCGCTATCTTCCTCCTCCCACCCCTCGGCTCTCTCTCCTCTCCACTGAAATTCTACAAACTTTGCAGTGTAGACAGCTGTTACAACAGGCCTTCCTCTGGCCAGCCCTGGGTCCTTTCTTCTGACATGACTTCTTTTTGCCTCATGGGAGAGATGCGGCAGAGGGAAATTTTCCAGACAGCCAGAGGAAGGCCTGTTCTAATAGCTTCCAGCAAAAGCAAAGTTTGTAGAATCACTGCGGAGAAAGGCCTGAGGGATGGGAGGAGGAGGAAGGTAGGAAAAGATATTAGATGCATGGGAGGGGAGACAGTACCACAGAGGAAAATGAGTGAAATGTTGCACATATAGGGAAGGAAGAGGAAAGCCAGGCTACATGTGAAGGGACGAGGGAAAACAAGGTAGATTTGAGAAGGAAGCAGAGAAATTGAAGAAAGCTGAACATCAGTACCAAACAGACATAGGGCATGAGGTGAGAAAAGAAATGGCAAATGGAAAGGAGGCCCTGGAAACAGTTACTAGCATAGATGGTGGAAAGCTAACCAAAGATTGGGAACAAGATTACTGGAATAATAAAATCACCAAACTACAAAGGTAGGAAAAATGATTTTATTTTCAATTTAATGTTTGAATTATGTTGGAGTTGAGAATTTACATCTATGGGCTTTATTTTGCACTGTATAGGAGGACATGCATTTCTTTATTTTTCTCTGGTGTTGCACGACATGCAGAGTCTGGTATCTCTGCTTTCAGGTTTGTCTGCATGTTTTTTTTTGCGATTATCTATTTTGTATCAGATGAGTCATGTTTTGCATCTGTAGTGGAGATGACAAATTCTACTGGCATGTGGTGTCTGTAGGAATCTGTAACAGTCCATCTTGTTCCAGTTTACCAATAGCAGGTATATTGGTGCTCTAATATCTATCGGTATCATAATTAAATCAATTAACTACTTCTTCTGAAGGTTACAGGTATGGGTTGGGACAGAGGTGTAGCTAGGTGGGTTGCCAGGGGAGCGGCTGTTTCCCTAAATGGACTTGCACCAGCCCCTACTTTTCACGCGATCTGTCACATTTAAAATACGCACCGTCGGCAGTCCGCTCTCTGCTCCCCCGCACCCTCAACCTGGCTACACTACTGGGTGGGGATGATGGAGATGGAATGGATCTTAGCAGGGATAGGCGGGTATGGGATAGATTCCACTGGTGTGTGTTGACAATTTTAAGTGTGCTGCAAGATGAAAAGGTTGAAAATCACTGTCCTAAAGTATTGTATTGAAGGGATGGACTGTCATTTTAAAAGTTTATATTTAAAGGCACAGAAGAATAGTGCTAATGTGTGCTTCACTTCTGAGTTTGGGAATGCGCACAAGAGCTGCGCTTACCGTGAAACTTGTGTGTGGGCCAGGCACGTTCCTCCCCCTTATTTTCCGTCTCATAGCTTGCATATAATTTGATGCCATTAGCTCTGAGCATTGGAAGGCTATGGAAGGCAAAAACCTTGGAACTGTGTATTTTCCCTATTGTATTGTGACCTGTTTATAACCTTACAATTTCCAGAATAAGGGAGGGCTCTCCTGACCAGTGAGGTAATAGTAGGAGGAGGCTTCTCGGATGGAATTTGGAACTTATAAATACCAAGCCCAAAGCTCTGGTAACAGAGGAATAAGAGTAATTGAATATAAGCGTCCCTGAGCACCTAGTTCTGAAAAAGGAAAGGATACAGAGAATATATCCTGGCTCTACTACTACTAATCACTTCTATAGCACTACAAGGCATACGCGGCGCTGTACACTATACACACACAGACAGTCCCTGCTCAAAGAGCTTACAATCTAAATATGACAGGTAACAGACAGAACAAGTAAGAGGCAAGGGGAATTAAAGAGGAGGGGATAAAGGTACAGGCAAGAGAGCAGTGATTAGGACTCAAAAGCAGCATCAAAGAAGTGGGCTTTTAGCTTGGACTTAAAAACGGCCAAAGATGGGGCTAGACGTACATGCTCAGGAAGACTATTCCAGGCGTGTGGTGCAGCGAGACGGGGGGGCAGATAAGAGGGATTTGTCAACAGAACGGAGTGCTCAAGAAAGGGTGTAGGTTGAGACAAGAGTGGAGAGGTATTGGGGAGCAGCAGAGTGAATACAGTTATAGGTCAGTAAGAGAAGTTTGAATTTAATGCGGAAACGGATAGGGAGCCAATGAAGTGATTTGAGGAGAGGGCTAATGTGAGAATAGCGACTTTGGCGGAAAATGAGTCGTGCTGCACAGTTTAGGACTGATTGAAGAGGAGAGAGATGGCTAACTGGGAAACCAGCGAGAAGCAGGTTGCAACAGTCTGAGGGCCAGAAGATGCAATAGTATTGCATCTGTGATCACATGTAATCCAAACGCCAGCTCCATGAGGTATTCCAGGGGCAGTGTTTCCCAAGGGCAGTCCTGGAATACCCCTTGCCAGTCAGGTTTTCAGGATATCCACAATGAATGAAAGAGATTTGTACATAATCCATATTCATTGTGGATATTCTGAAAAGCTGCTTGCAAGGGGGAGGGGAGACAGGAACAAAGAAGCTGTGGAGCGGCTCTCTCCCGCCAGCTCTGCTCTGAAACCCCCTTTACTAGAATTAAATTTAGAATAGCAATGACAAAGCGGAGCCCAGCATAGGTAACGACCAACCCATCCCTTGCCTCCCCGCGCGCGTGTGCTGACGTCAGCACACCTTCCGCGCCGAGAGACTCGTCTCCGGAGAAACGCGAATAACAAGCGGAGTCAGTGGAAAGGCAGGAGCAGGCCATGGCCCTGTGTCCGTCCAGAAAGGGTGGTAGCCCTGTGGTGGAGGTCTCGTTCAATGCTAGGAAGAAAACATCCGGTAGTCGGACATGAGCGAGAAGGAAGACGAGGAGAAACCTGAAGAGTGGAAGGAGGAGGAGAGTAGTACCGAAGGCGAGCAAGGTAGGGGGACGAAACAACACCGCCCGACTTAGTGCGCACGCTCGAAGGAGGAGGCGCTGTCTGCTGTGCTGTTGGTTATTATTAACTCCTCCAGTTACCATTAGGCCACTAGGAGGCGCAGGCGGTCGGGATTGTGTGGAGCTTTAGATTGAGGAACAGGAGATGGCATGACGTAAAAAAGCTGAAGCCAATTAGATTCGTCTCCCTTTTCCTCTCCGGCACGCATCTCTCATTCCCGTACACACAAAACAAACAAACCTATGAGCTGCGGGATCCACGTTGTCGTTATTTATTGCTGGTAGCAATTTTATTTGATCTCACTTATATTTTCAAACACGCCAGCTTGTGTAGCATACTGCATACGGATGTACTGAAAAAGTATCGGTTTCATCGGTTAGAGTAGCAATTAATTCTAACTCATAATCATTGTGTCATTTGAAGGAGCTGGTTAAAGGGACTCCCTAGAAGGCATTGTATTCATTCATAGATGTTTTCACCTAGTAAAGGGCCACCAAAACAGACATCATATTCGTGCAGAGACGTTTTCACCAACTAAAGGTGAGAATCAGGTGGTTAACAATTAGAGTTACTATTTTATAAGTACAAAGGGTATTTTTTTAAACATAAATTAGGTTGAAACCTGGGAGCATTTAACACCCTTTTTTTCAGAAGAAAAAGATGGTATGTGGGGACTTCTGTGACATGCCAGTGGTATATTATAAAAATGCACTTGCTTTTTTAATTACTGCGATTTCACAGAGAGGTATTGAATAACATGGAAGAGCTTCTTTTATGCAGTTCTGTCCAGACTAGAGAGTTGCATGAGAGAGAAATCTAACCCGTTCCTGCCGTGCTACTGGAATTTAACCCATCCCTGCAAGAATTTAACCCATTCTCACCCATCCCAGCAAGAATTTAACCCATTCCCACAAAAATTTAATGGTACCTAAACAAATTCTGGTCAGCTCTCTGTCTGTCTCTCTGGATTTGAGCCACGGCACTGCAAACAGGGAGAAACTTAAGTTTAAACTTGGAACATTCTGGTGTGTACATGTAAGACATCTCTGCTTCGCTGGCACTGTGTGCTGAGAGGTTGCCACATACACATGCCAGTAGGTCAGGTGACATCTGATACTTGTACCTTTGTCAGAGCTGAGGCCTACTCAAAAGCCTGGGAGCAGCAAGGAGGAGGAGGTGGCACTTAAAGAACTTGATAGGTGAGAGGCTGGTTCAGGTGCAGCTTACACTTCCATGGGAACCCTGCAGGAACTGCTTCCTTCCACACGGGAACCCTGCAGAACTACTTCCATCCCTGTGGAAATCCCGCAGCCCCTGAAGGGATTCCCGCAAAATCCCGTTCCCATTTAGGTCTCCAGTCCAGAGCCAGTCTAAATGTGCCAACATTGTCCAGTTCAGCACACTAGTAGCTGCCAAGGTCATACAAAGTTAATTATGTTCAGTAGAAAATAAATCTGTTAGCTCAGACTGCCTGCTATGTGAATATTCCATCACTTTCACTAATGCTACCTCATGAAAGACTCCAGAGGTAATTGAAGAGTCATGGGATAGGAGGTAGTGTTCTATTGTGGATTAAAAACTGGTTAAAAGATAGAAAACAGAGAGTAGGGTTAAGTGGTCATTATTCTCGATGGAGAAGGGTAGTTAGTGGGGTTCCCCAAGGGTCTGTGCTGGGACCGCTGCTTTGTAACATATTTATAAATGACCTAGAGATGGGAGTAATTAGTGAGGTAATTAAATTTGCTGATGACACAAAGTTATTCAAAGTCGTTAAATCATGGGAGGATTGTGAAAAATTACAAGAGGACCTTCCAAGATTGGGAGACTGGGCGTCTAAATGGCAGATGACGTTTAATGAGAGCAAGTACAAAGTGATGCATGTGGGAAAGAGGAATCCGAATTATAGCTACGTCATGCAAGGTTCCAAGGTAGGAGTCACAGACCAAGAAAGGGATCTAGGTGTCGTCATTGATGATACGTTGAAACCTTCTGCTCAGTGTGCTGCTGCGGCTAAGAAACCAAATAGAATGTTAGGTATTATTAGGAAAGGAATGGAAAACAAAAATGAGGATGTTATAGTGCTTTTGTATTGCTCTATGGTGCGACCGCACCTCGAATATTGTGTTCAATTCTGGTCACCGCATCTCAAAAAAGATATAGTGGAATTAGAAAAGGTGCAGAGAAGGGTGATGAAAATGATAAAGGGGATGGGACGACTTCCCTATGAGGAAAGGGTAAAGCGGCTAGGGCTCTTCAGCTTGGAGAAAAGGCGGCTGAGGGGAGATATGATTGAGGTCTATAAAATAATGAGTGGAGTTGAACGGGTAGATGTGAAGCATCTGTTTATGCTTTCCAAAAATACTAGGACTAGGGGGCATGCGATGAAGCTACAATGTAGTAAATTTAAAACGAATTGGAGAAAAATGTTCTTCACTCAACGTGTAATTAAACTCTGGAATTCATTGCCAGAGAATGTGGTAAAGGCGATTAGCTTAGCAAAGTTTTAAAAAGGTTTGGACAGCTTCCTAAAGGAAAAGTTCATAGACCATTATTAAATGGACTTGGGGAACATCCGCTATTTCTGGGATAAGCAGTATAAAATGTTTTGTACTTTTTTGGGATCTTGCCAGGCTAGAGTGGAGGGCAGCCACTCAAAACTCAAAGTTCTGGATTTTAGACATACTGACTTTAACAAAATGGGGGTATACCTGAAGAAAGAGCTGAGGGAATGGGAAGACATATGAGAAATGGAAAGACAGTGGTCTAGGCTGAAAGGAGCTATTAAAATGGCTACTGACCTTTATGTGAGGAGAGTAAATAAAAGCAAGAAGAAAAGGAAATCAATATGGCTCTCCAATTAAGTGGCTGAGAAAATAAAGGCAAATGAGGTGGCGTTCATGAAATACAGGAAATCTCAACACAGGAAAGTATACTGGGAGAAGCTGAAAGAAGCCAAGAGGCAGATATGTCTAGTGAAAGCAGAGACAGAAGAGCAAATGGCTAGGAATGCAAGGAAGGGGGACAACAAATTTTTCAGGTATGTTAGTGAAACATAGAAGGCTAGAAATGGAATTGTGAGACTGGAAGATGCTGTGGAGAGTACCTATAAAGAATGGAGTGGCTATCACATCGTTCATAGAAGAATGTGTTTATGAACAACTTGAAAAACTGAAGGTAAACAAAACCATGGGACCAGATGGGATCCATCCCAGGATATTGAGGGAGCTTAGAGAGATTTTGGCAGGCCCTCTTAAAGATTTGTTTAATAAATCCTTGGAGATGGGAGAGGTTCCGCATGATTGGAGAAGAGCAGATGTGATCCCTCTTCACAAAAGTGGTGACAGAGAAGAAGTGGGAAACTACAGACCTGTAAGCCTAACTTCGGTTATTGGAAAAGTAATGTAAGTGTTGCTGAAGGAAAGGATAGTAATTTTCTGGAATCCAATGAGTTACAAGATCCGGGGCAACATGGTTTTACCAAAGGTAAATCGTGCCAAATGAATTTGATTGAATTCTTTGACTGGTCAACCAGAGAATTGGATCAATCTACTTGAACTTCAGCAAAGCCTTTGACATGGTCCTTCATAGAAGGCTCTTAAATAAACTTGAAAGGCTGGAGTTAGGACCCAAAGTGGTGAATTGGATTAGAAACTGGTTGACAGATGCCAGAGGGGAACGGAATTGATATACCGCCTTTCTGAGGTTTTTGCAACTACATTCAAAGTGGTTTATATTATATATGCAGGTACTTATTTGTACCTGGAGCAATGGAAGGTTAAGTGACTTGCCCAGAGTCGCAAGGAGCTGCAGTGAGAATTGAACCCAGTTCCCCAGGATCAAATTCTGCTGCACTACCCATTAGGCTACTCCTCCAATGGAATTCACTCGGAGGAAGAAAAGATGAGTAGCGGAGTGCCTCAGGGATCGGTGCTGGGGCTGATTCTGTTCAATATATTTGTGAGTGACATTGTCAAAGGATTAAAAGGTAAGGTTCGCCTTTTTTGCGGATGATGCCAAGATTTGTAACAGAGTGGACACCCCGGAGGGAGTGGAAAACATGAAAATAGATCTGCAAAAGTTAGAAGAATGGTCTAACATTTGGCAATTAAAATTTAATGCAAAAAAGTGCAAAGTGATGCATTTGGGGAGTAGAAACCCAAGGGAGATGTGTGTCCTAGGAGGTGAGAGGCTGATATGCACAGATAGGGAGAGGGACCTCAGAGTGATGGTGTCCAAGGACCTTAAAGCAAAAAAACAACGTGACAAAGCGGTGGCTGTAGCCAGAAGGATGCGACCGCACCTTGAGTATTGTGTTCAATTCTAGTTGCCACATCTCAAGAAAGATATAGTAGAATGGGAAAAGGTGCAGCGAAGGGCGACTAAAATGATAGCGGGGATGGGACGACTTCTCTATGAAGAAAGACTAAGGAGGCTAGGGCTTTTCAGGTTGGAGAAGAGACAGCTGAGGGGAGACATGATAGAGGCATATAAAATAATGAGTGGAGTGGAACAGGTGGATGTGAAGCGTCTGTTCACGCTTTCCAAAAATACTAGGACTAGGGGGCATGCGATGAAACTACAGTGTAGTAAATTTGAAACAAATTGGAGAAAATATTTCTTCACCCAACGCATAATTAAACTCTGGAATTCGTTGCCGGAGAACATGGTGAAGGCGGTTAGCTTGGCAGAGTTTAAAAGGGATTAGACAGTTTCCTAAAGGGCAAGTCCATAAACCACTACTAAATGGACTTGGGAAAAATCTACAATTCCAGGAATAACAAGTATAGAATGTATGTGCGTTTGGGAAGCTTGCTAGGTGCCCTTGGCCTGGATTGGCCACAGTCATGGACAGGATGCTGGGCTCGATGGACCCTTGGTCTTTTCTCAGTGTGGCATTACTTATGTACTTATGCATCGAGAGAGGAGTAACCAGCAGAAGAAAGGAGTTGTTAATGCCCCTGTACAAGTCATTGGTGAGGCCCCACCTGGAGTACTGCATTCAGTTTTGGAGGCCGTATCTTGCTAAAGATATAAAAAGACTAGATGCGGTCCAGAGGAAGGTGACAAAACTATATAGGGCCTATACCATAAGACACATGAGAAGAGTCTGGAAGACCTGAATATGGAAAGAAGGGACAGGGGAGATATGATACAGATGTGTAAATACTTGAAAGGTATTAATATACCCTCATCTCTCCCTACACTCCTTTCCAGGAACTCCGTTCACTAGGCAAATCTCTTCTAATTGCACCCTTTTCCTCCATCGCTAAATCCAGACTCCGTTCCTTTTATCTCGCCACAGCTTATGCCTGGAATAGACTTCCTGAGCCATTACGTCAAGCTTCATCCCTGGCTGCCTTCAAATCCGGGCTAAAGGCCTTCCTGTTTGATGCTGCTTTTGATTCCTAACTTGTCACTTGCTAGTAACCTTTATCTTGTCTTCCTCTTTTCAATATCTCCTTTTCCCTATGTGTCCTATCTGTCTGTCCTACCCTTATCCCTTATTTGTCCTGTCTGTCCGTCCTGATTTAGATTGTAAGCTCTTTTGGGCAGGGACTGTCTTTTCTTCATGTTCAATTGTGAAGCGCTGCGTACGACTGGTAGCGCTGTAGAAATTATTTGTAGTAGTAATAGTAATATAGAAACAGATGTCTTCCAGAGAAGGGGAAATGGTAAAACTAGAGGATATGAGCTGTGGTTGCATGGTGGTAGACTTAGGAGTAATGTCAGGAAATTCTTTTTCACAGAGAGGGTGATCGATGCCTGGAATGCAGGTGGTTGAGACAAAAACAGTGATGGAATTCAGAAAGATGTGGGATGAACACAGAGGAACCCTATTTAGAATATAGATGGTAGAAAACAAAAATAAATTTTAAAAACCCTTAAATGGCTTTAGTGGGTGGATGTGTGAGTGACACTTGGACAGCTACTCCGGCTGTGAAGAACTAAGGCCGGTGCCAGGCAGACTTTGTAGGTCTGTGTCTGTATATGGTAATGCAGTTTAGGATAGGCTGGAAAGGGCTTCAGTGGCAACTTCAGTAGCTGGAACTGAGGAGAGTGCTGGGCAGACTTTTCCAGTCTGGGTCCCGCAGATGACAAGATGGATATGGATAGGCTGGAGTGAGCTTTGGTAGCAACTCCAGTAGGTGGAAAATAAGGACAGAGCCAGACGGACTTCCACGGTCTATGTCCCAGAAACGCCAAAGAAGGGCTCATGATAAAGTATATAATATCACATTCATTGTTGATTTAATCGTGAATTGATAATGAGTGTGACTGTTGGGCAGACTGGATGGACCGTTCAGGTCTTTATCTACCGTCATTTACTATGTTATTATGTATTTTAACACAATAAGTAATGCCACACTGGGAAAAGACCAAGGGTCCATCGAGCCCAGCATCCTGTCCAAGACAGTGGCCAATCCAGGCCAAGGGCACCTGGCGAGCTTCCCAACGTATAATATTAGAAGGCACCACATATCGCTTTCAAGAATTAAGTTGGGACTTACTGTGTGTCTCTCTGCAGAGGACCAGTTTGAAAAAAAAAAACAAAAACCCTAAGCAAGCTAGACAGTTGTGTACAATCCCAAAATTTTAAGTGTGGGGAAGGGGGCAAATACATTATTCATGAAATTGCATAAGTAAGCAAACTTTAGTAGTGAGAAATGAAAATGGTCTACTAATCTACATAACTGTTATCAGTTTATCTCAGTCTCTGGATGTCTGTCCGTTCAGTGAGCCAGTTTTTGGTGGTACAGGGTAGCTCACAGGGTTACAGTTAGAAGCAGCTGCATGGAGTCCCTAGTTGCTGCTTAGGTCCAGCACTAACATGAAGTGTAAAGAAGCACAAGCTAGTTCCAGGCTACTGTCAGTAGATATTCCTCAATATAAACCTTTCACGGAGAGAGTGGTAGATACTTGGAATGCCCTCTCGCGGGAGGTGGTGGAGATGAAAACGGTAGCGGAATTCAAGCATGCGTGGGATAAACATAAAGGAATCCTGTGCAGAAGGAATGGATCCTCAGAAGCTTAGCCGAGATTGGGAGGCGGGGCTGGTGTTTGGGTGGTGGGGCTAGTTCTGGGCAAGACTTCTACGGTCTGTGTCCTGAAAATGGCAGATACAAATCAAGGTAAGGTATACACAAGAAGTAGCACATATGAGTTTATCTTGTTGGGCAGACTAGATGGACCGTGCAGGTCTTTTTCTGCCGTCATCTACTATGACTATGTTACTAATAAGAAAGATCAGTACAGGAACTCCGAGGTGGCTTGTTTGTGCTCAGAAGCCCTGTAATGGTCACATCCTCTCATTGGTCACACAGGACTTTCTTTTACCAAGGAAGAGCTCTGCAAGCCAGGCCAGCCCAGCCCTACCATTCATTGACTGCAGGTGGCATGCTTTAATGATTTATGCAAATGAGGCCTCACCTCCCCCATCTGCTGCCCATGTCTGCAAGGGGCAGAGCCACCACAAAGCCTATGATCCTATGTTGGTTTACGAATGCTATGTTAAACTTTCTTCCTTTTACTCCCACATGATGTTCCCTTTCAGTTCCTGAACTAGTCAAGTAAGATGAATGGTGGTCTCTAGGTGCAATGTGCAGTTTATTTTTATTTATTGCTGTAAATCTCTTGGTTTCTTGCAACTCTATGACTTTGTTCATCTGACATTTGCATATTTTAAAGAAATACTTCCATATGAAGTAAAACTTTGGCATTTTTTTTTAAGTTTGGTAACCGGGCCTTATGTAAGGATATTAGGCAACCCTAGGCAAATATTCTGCCTTTCCTGCCCCCTTTTTACATCATACACCCAGCAACTGTGATACAACATTTCCTACTTTCTTTTTCCTATCCTCTCCCAGCATACTTACATATAAGAGCATCCTGCATCAGAATCATGCCCTGTGCTACATGCCTCCACCCCACCCACTGTTCCTTGGCCACCATAGGGGAGACAATGGATGGAGGACAAATTTTGCACCCCCCGTCCTTTGCGCACAGCCTTTGGGATGGCCCTACTTGCATAACAGCAGCAGCATCCATCCCAATCTTTTTCTCTCTTCCCCCAGTCTCCACAGCATCATCCTCTCCTTTTTCGCCCCCGCTTCCTAGTTCACATCTTCTTCTCTCCCTTATCTTCAGCCCATACTTTTATGCATGGAGTAATTTTATAAGAGCCATTATGCACACATATATTAGCATATACACACAAAAATGACTTTATAAAGTTACTTCAAATATGTATGCTTGGTAGCCAATAGTATCTTCTTGGGTTTCCCTGATCAAAAAGAACTGGCTTCTGTTGGACAATGTTATGATGACTACCAAGAGTATTTCCTTATTTCTATAACCTTCCCTTGACCAACCATTGCATTGCTGGTCCCTGGTTGGGCATTATAACCCATAATTCCCTTTGGAATCTGGTACATGTATACTAGTTCATCCAGTAGGTGTCATGTTGAATGATGGCTGGTATGCTTTCCTTCTCAGGGACCATGAAGGCTGTCTCTGCAACACCCCTTTTTCCAGCCTTTTCTAGGAGCAATAGCCAAGTTTGAGAATGAAACCCAGTATATGCCACTGAGCTACTAGATTGGCCTAGGAAATTATCTTACTTTTTTTAAGGATACTTCATGGTGTATATTTTAGAGTACTGTTTGTTTCCAAGTGCTGCTTTAATTTGGTTTGATGAACAATCTGTATACATTTTAGTCTGTAGATTAAAATAATTTTGCTGCTGCATAGGACAATGTAACATTTTATTTCTATTTTCAGTAGATACCAAACTTTTGCCCACAATGCTTGATACAAGAGATGAAACATCATCTAGGACTTTAGATACATTAAGTCTGTAAGTATAAATTATTACATGTTAAATATTATGATAGTACCCAAACCTTGCTGGTTACTGTAGCATAATATACAGACTAATCCAGAAAGTTGTATTGTTATGTTTATCTGCAAAATGTAGTCTGTTTGGGGCCCTTTTACTAAGTTGCGTAGGTGCCTACACATGCCCAATGTGTGCCAGTTCAGAACTATCGCCTGGGTACCACGTGGCCCGGGCAGTAATTTCATTTTTTATGCGTGTCCACTATGTGCGACGGGAAAAATATTTTATTTTCCGGTGCGCGGCGCTAACCAGACAGTAATCGGCATTGTACGTGCGCTGACAATTACCACCCGGTTAACGCGTGAGACCTTACCGCTAAGTAAATGGGTGGCAGTAAGGTCTCAGGCCCAAAATGGATGCACGCCAATTTTCATTTTGCTGCACATCCATTTTCGGCCAAAAAAAAAAAAAAGGTGCACTGACAAATGGACCTTCATGTGTACACCAGCATAGGCCACGTTTTGGCACACCTTAGTAAAAGGACCCCTTTCTGTTTTACTGAACTATAAATGAACTGAGCAGAAATACAAAGTCTTTGAACCTGCATAATAAAATTCCTTACCTCTTACTTGGGTCTTTGTGGAATTTTGGTAATATGATGCCTTTCTTGACCAAAATATGCTTATTTGAAAAAGAATAAAGGGACCCTTTTACTAAGTTGTGGCAAAATCTGGGCTGGGCGCATCCTAACAGGGGCTTTCCTGTGCACTAAGCCCATTTTTACCATGGCGGTAAAATAGGGATTTTTTTTCCCTTTTATGTTTTTATTTGCAGGTCATGCACTAATGTTGTCATTGGCATGTGGCAACTTCAAATAATGTGGGAGCACTTGACAGCCTCCTATTTAGGAGGAGCTGAGTGCTCTTGCGTTAACCCAGCATTTACTAGTTAGTGTGCGGTAATGTGAACCCACTAGCTGGTTAGTGTTTAATGCCCACTGTCTGCCCATGACACACCTCCTCAAAAAAATATTTTACACATGATTACTATGCGCAAGTAGGAAGATTACTGCAAGATGCTTTAGCGCATCCTATAATAAGCCTTTTTCGGCACACTAAGGGCACTGTAGGCGTGCAAACCTTTTAGCGCTCACTAAAAATTAGTGCGTTCTAACACTACAGACACCCATAGGAATATAATGGGTGTCTCTATCGTTAGCGCGCATTAAAAAGTTAGCGCACCTACAGCGCGGCTTAGTAAAGGGGCCAAAAGCCTGCATTAGGGCTTAGTGCACCTTAGTAAAAGGGCCTCAAAGTGAGACAGGAGGCCAAGTATTTCACTTTTCACTAGCCATGGGTGGTGTGATTCATTGTAGGTGATGTCATATAGCATAGTGCAGGAGGAGATGTATATGTACAGGCACAGGGCTAGAAAAAACAGGTACAGGTCTCCCTGGCACCTGAATTTTGTCATCTAGCACCTTCCTCCTGGAGAAAAGACTTGGAGTACTAACAATAGCTGTCTGCACTAGAAAATGGAGTGGTAGGGACCAGAATAAGCAGTAGATTGAAGTGGTTGCATCACGGCCTGAGAAGAGCAGCAGTGGTCTTCTGAGCCAGAAAGTGAAATAGCAGTGGCTGTCAGGTAGTACTGGCCACCACCCAGGCTAGAAAGTAAAGTGGCAAATGTATAAATAACGAGATTTAAAAAAAGGTCAATCCACCCAAAGCTATAAGGAATGTTTCCTCTGGCTGTTATGGATTTTGACTGGTACCTAACTTTTCTATATAAAAAATTCCGCCCCTGCATTAGCAACTGTGTGTAATATCAGAGGTGGATTGATAGTAAATGTGTCTGGACAAAGGCAAGTCATCAAAGTTGAGAAATAGTGTTTATTATGTAAGGACTCTGTGTTTGTGGTAGCAATAGGAATGAATGGCTTTGCATGCCATGAAGTAATCCCTCAATAGTTATGCAGTTGGACAGAATCAGAGGCTGTGCTTGAAACAGAATCAAGTAGAATATAGAAATCAGGGGAAACAGTTCAGGAGTTGCTTGGCCAGAAAGAATTGAAATATAGCTAATAGCAGAAATCGCCAGAAGATCCCAATCTGGAAAGGAAAACAGTCTACAAGGAAAAGTAAATACAATGCATTTTGAACCTTGAATATTAAGCCTAGAAAGACAAAAGATATAATCCTTTAAACTTGAAGAATAAGATCCATTTGGTTTAGACCAGAATGTACTGTAGGAACAGTGTCTCATGTTCTCTTTTCACCATCGAAGCTCCCTTGATTGTCCTACTTGTTCTCTTTTCAGACCTTATGTTTTCAATTCACCTATATAAAGATTATCTCTATCTGAAAGAAGTTTGGTGTCACCTTCCTCAGATGCATCTTTTATTTGGTTTGGTTTGTTTTGGTGAATATTTTTAATAATACATTTTCAAAGAAAATACAATAATAGCATACAATACACAAATCTAATAATAATATTCCAATGGAGTTATTTTTATCAAAATAAGGGCCAGTTGACCAGCTAGGTCACTCGGTGACAAGGCTGCACACTGTCATGCAGAAAACTTGTGTTTGAGTTCCAGGTCACTTTTCTTCTTTCTATGCAGATAGGTGGGGGTGGGGGGAGAAGGCTTAGAGACCCTGTTGTCATGCAGCAGTGACACCTAGTGGTTGGATTTAGGTCCATTCTGGAAGGAACCTTGATGCCTGGCCTATGTCATTGTGATGATGACTGGGTTTAACTAAGTTGTGGAGGGATACAAAAATAAGGGGAAAAATCTTCCCAGGTAGCTGCAAGTGAAGGCTCATAGTTAACTTCTAGCTAGAATTCAAAGAAGCAAGGCTAAACTGCTGGGTCCCCTCAAAAATTAAGTTCATTGAATTGTTCAAAGTTTCATGTATTTCATGTTTTCCTTATATGTTATCTCTTCCCCATACAGTTTTTGTTCCTATAACATCACTTAACTTTACTCTCAAAGGGCAGCACATTGAGATTGGTTAAACAGCATATTCTCTGCCATCCTGGCAATGGTAATAAATGCATAGTGCATTCAATCTCTTCTTCAGGGAAAGTTAAGCACTATAGGACATTTGGACAAAAGTTGATTTGCTAAACTTCTGTCCAAATGATAACTAAAATAAATTCTAATCTTACTATGCCTACAGTTCTTGACTTTCCATTCTTTCAAAAAAAGGCACTAACCCTAGAAATTAAAGCTTGTTTGGTACTATTATCCATCCCGCTTCTAGGACTGGCAGAGAGCCAGAACAAAGTGAAGCCACAACTAATACCTCAAATCAGACATTTGTATAGAGCAATGTTTATTTATTGGGATTTATTAGCTGCCTTTATGAAGAGATGCACCCAAGGCAGTGTACAGCAGGTACAGTTTAACATGAAACTTACAATGTTAATAGCAATAGTAAAATGACTATCAGGCTTATTTTCAAAAGAGAAGGGCGCCCATCTTTCGACACAAATCGAGAGATGGGCATCCTTCTCTCAGGGTCGCCCAAATCGGCATAATCGAAAGCCAATTTTGGGCACCCCCAACTGCTTCCCATCGCGGGGATGACCAAAGTTCCTGGGGGCGTGTTGGAGGCGTAATGCAGGCAGGACTGGGGCGTGCCTAACACATGGGCGTCCTCAAGCAATAATGGAAAAAAGAAGGGCGTCCCTGAGGAGCACTTGGACGACTTTACTTGGTCCAATTTTTCTTATGACCAAGCCTCAAAAAGGTGCCTGAACTGACCAGATGACCACCGGAGGGAATCGGGGATGACCTCCCTTGACTCCCCCAGTGGTGACTAACACCCTCCCACCTTGAAGAAAACAACTTTAAAAACTTATTTTGCCAACCTCCAATATCATACTCAGGTCCATCGCAGCAGTATGTAGGGGTGGGGGGGGGAGGTGTGTGTGCATCAGCGGAGGCATAGCGAAGGCGTGGACGTCCTTCTTTCAAACATTTTGGACGTCCTGAACTGCCCCCCCCCCCACAGGGACAGCCAAATTTCGAGGGAGTGGAGTGGAGGAGTGGCCTAGTGGTTAGAGTACTGGTCTTGCAATCCAGAGGTGGCCAGTTTAAATCCCACTGCTGCTACTTGTGAACCAAAATCCAGATAAATAAATAAAGGGGGTGTTGGAGGCATAGCAAAGGCATGGACGTCCTTCTCACAGAAACATCCACATTTTGGACGTCCTCAACTGCCTGTCGCAGGGACGGAGGCATAGCAAAGGCGCCTAACACTTGGACGTCCTTCACCCATACTCAAAAAAAAAAAAAAAAGATGTCCCTGACGAGCACTTGGAAGTTTTCACCTGGACTTGTGTATTTTTAAGGTTGTAGACGGCAATTTATTTAAGGTTGTAGACGGCTATTATACACGCAGCTTGTCTGCGTGTATGAAGCCATCTTTGGCATGCGCAGAGCAGCCATGCATAACGCATGGCTGCTCTGCACTAGCTTCCCCTCCTTAGGAAGGAAATTGTGTGCAAATGAGCTAACAGCGAGCAGCTCATTTGCATGCGATTTCCTTCATGCATGCCCGTTCCTTTCCGAATCGCTAAGGGATCGGTAAGAGAAGGGCTTTTTCTGTTCAGTTAGTGCATCAGTTAGTCCACTGCAGTGCCCCCTAGGGTGCCTGGTTGGTGTCCTGGCATGTCAGGGGGACCAGTGCACTACGAATGCTGGCTGCTCCCACGACCAAATGAGTTGGATTTGGTTGTTTTGAGATGGGCGTCCCCAGTTTCCATTATCGCCGAAAATCGGGGACGACCATCTCTAAGGTCGACCTAAATGTTGAGATTTGGGTGTCCCCAACCATATTATCGAAACGAAAGATGGACGCCCATCTTTCGCAGGGACGTCCTATGAGGACGCCCTCAGGAAAACTTGGGTGTCCCGTTTGATTATGCCCCTCCACATATAAACATAAATACAATGAATGAGGTAAACTTGGAAACAGCAAATTGAAACCTAATAATAGGACTAATATTAAACAGTATCAAAAACATACATATTTAACAACACGGCAGAACAATCATCTAACAAAAATATGATAACTATCAGTGCATTACAAACAATACCATAATATAGAAGAACAATCAAATAACATAGAGATACTAAGAAAGTATATCAAATGTGTATAATAGTGCTACAGCTATGAGCCTTGGTCCCATACCTAGCTTTGGTTCAGGCTCCGAAATGAGAGAAAAGCTTGCAGGCCTGTGTAACTCTGATTTGACCTCCAGTGTTGGAGCACTGCAGAGAGCAACAGGAAATCACAAGGGTGGGGGTCAAACTGACGGAGTGACATTGTTTAGCAACATGGTGGGAAAGGAAAAGTTTGTTGTTAGTGGACCAGGTGCAAGGGAATTGCAAAGGTTTGTGGTTAAGCAAGATAAAGATGAGAACATGTTTAAGATTTGAAGCTACTCATTAGCATAAGCCAATCAGTGTTAACCATGACATAACATAGATCCTATCAGATGTGCTTACTGTCATATTACCGATATCCTGTATGAACATATAAAAGTTAGGGTACTTCCTGCTTCAAGTTAGAGAGGGGCGGCCACTGCTCTCTCTCCAGGGGAAACCGATGTAGTGCAATAGAATTGGCAAATGACCCAGTTGCTTTCCCCTGAATACCCTTGAGTGGTAAGGTATATCACACAAGACTGAGACCCAGATAGCACCTGTTCGCAGCTGGGATACTATATTCCGATAACTAATTGAATGGTATTTCTCCTGACACATGGTGTTCTGTAAATTGAATCTGCAGACTAATGGCTAATTGTAATTATACTTGATGCCTAAGAAATAAAAGATACCTTCTTGTACTCTTAACTATATTTAGTATGTGTTCTTGGCTACTTATGAGCTAGCACCCAGCTCTGGTAAGTAAGGAGTTCAGATATATGAGGTGAATGTATTAAAAGCAGCCTTAGGGAGTTTCCTGTGCTCGAGATACCTCCATTTGGTCTGGGGGTGTCTCGGGGACTGGAAATAACCCAGAAATATTCAAATGCCATCTCTTTCCTGTCTTTCTGTGGTTACATTCAAAGCTGGTTACATGTTATATATGGGTACTTATTTTGTATCTGGAGGATGAAATGACTTGCCCAGATTCACAAAGAGCTGCAGTGGGAATCAGTCTCCAGGTTCTCATGCCGCTGCAGTAGCCATTAAGGCTACTCCTCTACTCAGCATGATACCAATGAAACACCTAATAAGCGCGCATTAGAACATTCAAATAATGTAGATACGATGCTAATGTTTTTCCTACAATACAGTTTACTATGTAGCCGACGAGCCAAATGCAGATATGTAGATGGAAACAAAATGGGTATTACACAGTCAGTTTGGAGAAATAGATAGGTGGCTAAACTCAAGGCAACTATAGTGATGAGCAGTGACGGTAAATGAACGTTTTTTAATCAGTAATGTAGCCCTGTAATCAGAATTTTATATGTTTTTGATTTCCTGGGTAGAAAGAGTATGAACACACAACCAACTTAATACATGCTTCTATGCAGAAAGTGTACTGGCATCTGGAAGCAATTTAAGAATATGCTTCTCATCTTCAGATTATTCATAAGCAGTGTTTTAATACAAATATAATTGTGTTTAAAGTGTACCGCTAGACTACTGATTCATAGTATTTTTACTTCAACTGTAGCAGCTACGTATCTCCAAATATATTTGATACATTCCCTGGTAATATGGCTCCAAAAGTTTCAGTGTCATCACAGACGGACACCAGCTGGCTTAAACATTACCACAGAAGCATGGGTAAGATGTGATCGTTATATTTATGTGACATCTATATATCATTAGATTACTTATCTCACTGTGGCAGCACATAGTTTAGATGCTTAAAGAAGAAAACCTGGATTTTATAAAAATATGGCAGTAGTAGTTTCTCCAGAAATTTAACACACACTGTAATGAGCCTCACTTGTTGCAGCACCACCTGCAGAATAGATTACAAGTGTAAAGACTGGTGATGACTTGTGGAAACTGATCCCACAACAGGAGCATTAGGTACCACTTGATTCCCCCCCCCCCCCCCCCCTCACCTGCACACCAGCCAACTGTCTTGTCTTCCCCTTCAGTGAGTGAAACAAAAGTAACTTTGTGTATTGATGTGTCAGCCAATAAAAAAAGCAGCTGGTACAAGAGACCTCTTACTTCCTGTCAAGCAGCAAGAGAAAAAGATGCTGGGGCAGCTTGCATTCCCTCTAGCTATTGGCCAATAAAGAAGGCACCAAGGTAGTTTCACGTGCTGGCCAACTGAAGCAGAACAGTTTTGGCTCCAAAAAGGTAAATGGGAAAAGTTCTGTCAGCCAACCAAGGTGTGAAGTTCCAACTGGCTCTTCTCAATCCTCAAAGCAGTGAGTTGCTGTTGGTAAGGCAGGTGGGTATGGTGTTCCTCTGCAAATGACTGACTGGTGAGGAAGAACTGGGATCAGAGAAAAGGAAAATGGGGGAGAAGGGAGGGACAAATTGAAGAAAGGAAGGTTTAGAGATTGAAATGCAGAAGGAAGTCTAGGAGATTGGGGGGGGAGAGATGCTGAGCAAATGAGGAAAAGAATGGCTGGCACAGTCCAACATATACACAGAGCAACAAGGCTAGGAAATGGGCCTACAGATAAAAATAGGGACCAACTGGAAAAGGAAAGGAGCAACAGCAGAAAATGTTTATCATGGTTTTACTAATATAGCAAGAGGAGTATACCCTTTTTTTGCTATAGTTTAAAATACAAAATGTGAGCATATTCATATAATGCTCAAAGAAAATACAAAGAAGAATAAAATCTTTGACCAGGGAGTAGTCACATATTTTCAAGAACAAATAATTTCAATACATACTTAGGGCCTCTTTACTAAGCAGTGTTATAAGCTAATTAGCGTCTTTAATGCACGTTAACCATGTATGCATGTTAACTGTGTACGTGCATACAATATCCCTATAGGTGCCTACACGGTTAATGGGCAAGCTAATTGTAGGTGTGTTAAAAACGCTAACACGCCTTAGTAAACAGGGCCCTTAATGTAAAAGTTTTTTTTTTTTAAAGCCAAAAATTGTTGGTCATAAAGCTTATTCTATGAGGGTAGTTTTCAGGCTACCTACTTAACTACCAGTCTCATACAATTTCTCTTCAGTAATCACCTGGCTTTTTCCCCAGATACTTTGAGGATTCATTCCTCCATAATGTTTGCTGCATACTGCCTTTTTTATTCATGGAATACAACTTTCTTCAAAATTTCTGCTAGTGGACAGGGCCACCAAGAGAGGGGGGGGGGGGGGGGGCAAAATTCCCCCAGGCCCAGCCTCCAAGGGGGGCTTGAGGCCCCAGCCATAAACCTTGCCTAACCGGGCCATAAACCAGCATTAAATTCTCCCTGTGCCCATGGCCTTTCAGTATCTCTCTTGCCATTATCTCCTCCCCACCCTCCTGCTGGCTTCGGATGTGTTCCCTCTGATTTGTCCCTCCTCCTCTGACACAACTTCCTGTGTCCGCACAGGCAGGACACCACAGAGGAAACACATCAGAGGCCAGCTAAAGGTAAGCTGCTTCTTTTTTTATGCTGCTGGCAGCCCACAGGAACACTGCCAAGGAGGAGGGATATTGTACCGAGTGAGGGGATGGTGCCATGGTGGCAGTGAGCAGGCGGGGAGGGCAGCAGCAGGCAGGGGAGGCGCATTGTTTGCCCCGGGCCCAGCTTTATCTCTTGGCAGCCCTGTCAGTGGATGAGCTAAGATGGCTTAAGATGAACAACTGAAATCCCTAACTGGGCTGCCCAGATATTTTAAATATGGTTCATTAAAAATATGTGTACATATATTGGACACATGGTAATGAACAAAAGTTTGACATTTGTAAGCTGTTGCATCGCTAAAGATTCAGTGATAGCTAGTCAGTGCATCTTTACGTACTAATAATATATCTTCTACTACTACTATTATATAGCGCTACAAAGCGTACGCAGTGCTGCACAAACATAGAAGAAAGTCCCTGCTTAAAGAGCTTACAATCTAATAGACAAAAATAATAAAGTAAGCAAATCAATGTGTAGAGGAAAGAGGAGAGGAGGGTAGGTAGAAACGAGAGTATATCTTACAGACACTTGCTACATGCTTGCTTCAGAATGGGCTATGCATTCTGGCTACGTGCAAACAGCTTTGTAGAGGGTTGAGATTCCCTAGAGAGGAGCAAAAAAGTAGTAACCAAGAGAAAAGCACATGTGAAGGGCAGTTCTATTGCTAGTGTCTGCATTTTACATATCCCTTGCATGTGCAAGATTACAGAATACTAGTATTTATGTGTGTAAATATACACTTAGGTGTGCTGCTGTCATTTGGTGGGCAAGTGTTATTCTGTAAGGGCATGGGTAAGTGGTGTAGCAAGTAAATGTGAGGTGTACCGTGTACACATGGCCAGGTAATGGGTGGGACTGCCACCTACATGTGTACATCCTTGCCACATTTATGTGATTGCAATTACACCAGGTCTATGACTTGTGTAACTATGGGCTTGTAAATGTAACACATTCCTATACCAGGTTACACCATTTTTCTGTAATGGAATCTGGGCAACTAGATGCCATTATAGAATAGGCTGTCATCTTGTGGCATCCAGGCACCTAAACAGAGGCACCCAGTTATAGAATTGCCACCGAATTCTATTTGTAGACGCCAAGAACATGCCTATTTGGAGCCTATGCTATAAAGAAAAGTAGGTGCCTCCAACCAAACTTCACCCTTGCGAATACCCACTTTCAAGTATGTGCCAATGAATATTGGTGCTTACAGAATAGAGCTTAGCCAGAAACTGATCATGTTTGCATGTATGTGTTCACATATGCCCATAAGAGACTACTGGCATTTGCGTGCATTCTTGCTGCCTAAATCTAGGCACTTGTTTGTTGTTATTTGTTTGTTGTTACATTTGTACCCCGCGCTTTCCCACTCATGGCAGGCTCAATGCGGCTTACATGGGGCAATGGAGGGTTAAGTGACTTGCCCAGAGTCACAAGGAGCTGCCTGTGCCTGAAGTGGGAATTGAACTCAGTTCCTCAGTTCCCCAGGACCAAAGTCCACCACCCTAACCACTAGGCCACTCCTCCACTTGCTGCCTAAATCTAGGCAGCTACTTACAGAATTACTCCCTAAAAGTATAATTGACTCGGGGATTCATGCTAAAATCACAAAAATGTAACAAGAATCACACATTGTCATCAATCCTGCCATGATCATCATCCTTTTCCCATATGCTTTTCAAAGTGGGTGTGATTCTGCTTAGACTATTACTGTCAAGTTTATTTAAAAGTACAGTTTGTGGTACTTTCATATACAAAGAGTACTTGTTGGTACATTTGCAAAATACACCTAACTTACCCCCACCCCTTTTAGAAAGCAGCGCTAGTGGCTGCCGGTGCGGTAATGCAGGCACAGCCCGTTCAAAGTGAATGGGCTGTGTTGGCATTGCTGTTCAGCTTTGTAAAAGGAGGTGGGGGTAAGTTACATAGAAAAATGCATAGTAACAAACACAGAAAGAGGCTGAATCAGCACAAGTTTGAACTAGTGAGCAGTAGCTTCATCCTTAGCTTGTGCATGTTGCATTCATATTTCAATTATCTCAAATATAACAAAGCCATCCAAATTATTATTTCCCAAACTTGTCCCAAGGGATCCCAACCAGTCAGATTTTCAGGATATTTGCATATACATGAAGGAGATTTGCATACACTGCTTGCTAAGTTGTTCAATGCATGGTCAGTATAGATATAATGAAACCTTGACTGGCTGGGGGACACCTGGGACAAGTTTGGGAACCCATGGTCTAAAGTGAAGGTGCATTAATTTGCCCTTTTTTTAAATTCTACTTTCTGAGTGGTTACTTAAAGAGATGAGAAGGGACAGTGGAACATGTTTTTGGTCGGAGAGGCCAAAAGTATAAAATGAACATTAAAAATATTAGAAATTACATGTATAAATAGCAAACTATATGACTTCTTTGGATTTTTAAACTCCAATTTCATGCCTCTGTGCATTTTGCTTTGAACGTAACTGCAGCTGCCAAGCACTTGACCATACCTAGTGCCTGCTTAGATCTCTCCTCATTCAGTCTGCTCTTTCACGGTGGTCCATTCTGTTTCAGATCTTGGTATCATTGCATAAAAGCTAGACATTCCCTACTAACCTTTCTGCAGTATCATTCGCAAAAATATTGAACAAAACTGGTCACAGGACCAAACACGAGGAACTCCCCCTCCAGGTTACTCAGTTTATTTATGAGCTTCATATTCAGAACAGTATCATAGGCTTTACAAATATCAAAGTACACAACATTTAATGGGCAGTTTCGTAACTGGGTGACTACATTTATATGTCACTTGAGCATGTAAATGTACAGAATTCTAGCACTTGTGCATAAGTGGCAGCATAGAGACTAAGGGCTATTCTGTAAGGGCACGTATAAATGGCATCGCAAATAAATGAAAGGAGGATGTTCACTTGGGTGGGGGTCCCACTTAATGCCCCCCCTGTTGCATTTACACAAATGCAGTTACACCAGATCTATGGCTAGTGTAACTGTGGTCACATAAATGTAAGAGTACTAATGCCATGTTACACTAGTATTCTAGAGACCGACTGAATTTTGGTTTCAGTTTTAGATTTAGCCTGGAGGGCTGCGGGAGGAGGCACATCATCTGGCGGGGGGGAGGGGGCTGGGGGGGCTTTCACTGTGGAGGAGGGAGCAGAGGCAGGTACAACGTTTTTGGTTTCAGCTTCAGTTCTAGTTGAAACAGCTCTGGATTTTGGTTGCGGATTCAGTTTTGGTCGTCCTCTGTGATATTCTGTAATGGAGTCCAGGCCTCCCAGATCCTATTATAGAATAAGCTCTCACCATGTGGCATCGGGGCACCTAAAAGGAATTGCTTATAGAATTGCTCTGTCTCTTTTTTAAACATTAGTGCCAGTAGCTTGGTTCCATCCCTGTATCATTATTCCATCCAGATTTAAAAAGGGATGTGCTGTATGTGTATGTTTTGCCTTTGAAAATTAGGTACTTGTATCTGGATGGGCAGTTTGAAGATTGCTTCCTTTAAACACAAACAAGATTTATAATTGGACTGAAAGTAGAAGCACCACCAACTAAATTGATATCAGTCTTTGTTTCTTGATTCATGTTTCTTTTCTTTGTCTTACCCCTGAGCCCCATTTTCTTCTTGCCTCAGTGAATATATTTGCTGAAGAGTGTATACTTTTTAAAAATTAAAATGGTATGTTCTATGTTATGCCATGCATCTGGTCTTAAAGAGTTTCTTCATGTGCAGTTTTCAACTGTTTGTGCTATATGTGTTGGGGTAAATAAAATTGTGTACTCGAGTGGAAACTCTAAAAGTTCTTTTTACCCTTAGGGTTTGCATTATAAACAAAGTAAAAGTATATTAGTATATTTTGCATTGATTGTTGTCCAATGAAAAATTAACTCCACAAAACCCACAGTTCTGTTACCTACCATCCATCCCCCACCTCCCCCCCACCCCCACACACACTGGAACTGCTTTTGTACTCTCCAGGTAAACATACA
Source organism: Microcaecilia unicolor (assembly GCF_901765095.1). Lineage (NCBI taxonomy): Eukaryota > Metazoa > Chordata > Amphibia > Gymnophiona > Siphonopidae > Microcaecilia > Microcaecilia unicolor. Next base: position 180,969,625 of record NC_044040.1, on the reverse strand, counting down.
CACATTGAACAACACGTGTACTTATACCCCCAGGCAGGTTTAGTCATTCTTAAAGCTACAATTTCTGCTAGTTAAATGTTTTGTTGCCTAACGAAAGGGCTTGTAGATATTGCATTCCTTATGTATTAGTGTGGTTTGCAAACCTGTAAGGGTGGGAGTAGGCCCATACAGCTTCCAGGAGTGTTAACACATTAACCCCCGGATTCTATATATTGCACCAAAAATTGTCACTGAAATTTGGGTGCGGATCCAAGATGTGTACACAACTTAATTGATTAATGAGCCCTTAACTTGCATTAATTGAGTGCTAACCAATTATTGCAGTTAATTGGCTTCTACTAGAAGTGCATCGTGCTGTGTTCTATTGTATAAAGATTCACACCCAACATTTATAACCAGTAACTGAAAAGGGTGTGACCAGGGGGGCGTGTCAGAGGCGTTCCTAAAAGTTACGCACAGAATTATAGAATTTGGCCTATGCACACCTAAGTTGGGTGCCAGCATTTACTTTCACCTGGTTTCAGCGGCATAAGTCAGGCACCTAAAAGTTCAGCGTTGAATCAACACTAGGCATGAATCTATAAAATGCATGTACGCTTTATAAAATCATGCTTGGTGCCGATTTTTTTTGGAGGGGCACAGATTTTTGGGTATCATTTACTGAATCCAGCCCTAATAGCTTTTAGGGAATTAAATTAAAAACTGAAAACAAAACAACTTTCACGATTTTGTATGCTTTAACTGCCAACTAAATATTTTTTTTTCAAAGTTCATCAGGTGCTTTGAACTAGTTACAACCACAAGAAAGTACAATTGTGTTTAATTTCAGGTGAAGATTTATCTAGACATTTAAGTTCGGAAAAATGTATCTCTTCTTCATGTTCCTCTGAAAAAGGTAAATTATTATAAAATAATGTTAAGAGCTTCCATATATGGCATTCAATTTTGTTTTTAGTCATTGTTTTTTTTTACAGTATTATTGTAACAATTGTTTGTCCACAGAGATATACTCTGCTTTGACACAAGGGTTCAGTGACATCAGCATTCTGTCTGACACAGAGGTACATCATAAATCTTTTGTGATTTAAGTTTTCTGTGTTTAACTTTGAATGTTGTTTTACTGCTTTTCGTGTTTCTCACTTTACAGTTTACTGCAGCATATTTAGTGCTGTTAGAAGAATCATTGCGTACCCTGCCTAGTGTTGGCCCACCAACTATTTTGGCTTACAAACCAGAATCATCAGAAAAGGGCATGTTTCCAGAATTGCAGGTACTGTTTTTCTTAATTAACATTTAATCAAACTATTGGCCCTGTTTAATAAGCCGCGCTATAGACGCACTAGTGTTTTTAGCGCTCATTAAAATTAGCACATGCTAATGTTAGAGACATCCATAGGAATATATGGGGTGTCTCTAGCGTTAGCGCATGCTAATTTTTAGCACGTGCTAAAAACACTAGCACACCTTAGTAAACAGGGCCCTATGATTTGAAAATTGGCACTTCAGTTGCTTAGAGCTTCACAGTAATTTTATAGTGTCTTGTCCATCATCTGAAAAAAGATTTAACAACAATGCAGAAGAAAATATAACTGTATGACATCATAATATATGTACTCACATTCTGATTAATGTGCTGTTTAGGATAGCAAAGAGGCGCAGAGTGTATAGCAGCGACACAAGAAAAACAGAAAGCAGACACTGGAGGTCCAAACAGTTCTGTAAGAATAAAGGAACTGTTTGGACCTCCAGTCATAGGCGTAGAACAGGAACTTGAAGAGAAGGCTTCGGGGCAGAGCCGAAGGCAGCGTGTACATCGCTACCGCTGCCAGGAACGCTGAAAAAGACTGCTGCCTGCGCCGGAGGGAGGGAGGAAGAGAGGGGGATAGACGGACACGCTCCTCTCCGTCCGCTTGGCTTCCCTGCCCTCTCTGTGTGCATCCCGCCCGAAAGGAAATGATGTCAGAGGAAGGCGGGACGCAGACAGAGAGGGCAGGGAAGCCAAGCGGACAGAGAGGAGCGCGTGCTTGCTCGTTTTTTTTTTTTTTTAACTACTGGTGCGGCAGCGGCGCCTCGTCGTCGTTTGGGGGGGCATTGCCCCCCCTCGCCCCCCCCAGTCTACGCCCATGCCTCCAGTGTCTGCTTTCTGTTTTTAATGTGCTCTTTAGCCACTCATGAATTTGTATAATATTGTGTGCCTTCTCCTATCTGATATCCACTTTCTGGTGTGTTTACAATTCCACTCATTTTGGCCTCATCTACAAAGATAGCACTATGTAAAGAAAATATCTTTTCTAAATCATTCATTAATGTGCTGACCCTCTAAGGAAATGCTATTTGTTACCCATTGGCTTCTTTTTGATAACTGTCAGTTCCCATACAAATTGTGCCTGTGGGAAAATCTAAACTTTTCGGTTCCACAACGGTTAGTCCCAGGGAGTGATGCGTTTCATTAACAATTTGGAAGTGGCATAAAGCATTCATATATAGAATTGATAAATAATAGTAAGTTGGGCAAACTAACAGATACCTAGAAAAACAGCATAAGAATAAAAAAGTGTCTGATGAATTATAGAAATAGACAAAAATAGGTTAATTCAACAAGAAGAAGAAATATAGGGGTCCTTTTTCTAAGCTGTGCTAACAGAATTAGCACATGTTCATGATTAGCGTGCACAAAATTCTGCGCAGCCCATTATATTCCTATGACTGCATGGCATTTAGCTCGTGTTAATTGTTAGCATGTACTAAATCTGTTAGTGCACCTTAGTAAAACACCCCTTAATGTGCTATGCTTTGGGCCAGATGTACTAATGGGCTTTTTCCATTTTGAGGGTAAATTTTATAATAGGTTAATAGGGCAGGAAGGCACTTTTTTTTGCCTATTTTATAAAGACTTATAGAGGGCCATTTTTGAAAGAGCGCCCAAATCAGAATTGGGACATCCAGCTCATAAAGTTGTTTTATTTTTAAGTCCATCAAGGCCATTTTTGAACAGGAAAAACGTTGGGATTTCTTGTTCGAAAAAGTGTAAGAAGAACATTCTTGCACCTAAAATGTCCAAAATGAACAGCCGAATGAAACATCCAAAATATGAACACCAAGAAAGCAGGCACAAAAACATCTGTCTGGCATCATTTGTACAAAAATGGCCACACAGATGTCCCTGCAGAGCAGAGGGGCAGCCTAGTAGTCAGTGTGGTGGACTTTTAACAACAGGATCCAGGTATAAATCCCACCTTAATTCCTTTATATGTTATTGTGAGCCCTCCAGGAACAAATAAAACCTTACTGTACCTATGGACAAAGTAGGAATTAATGACAGTATGCTTCTTCTTGATTTAATATGGTTTTTTAATCAGGTTTGTATTTGTTGCATATACATTATATTTTATATTTTTATTTATGTTGTTAAATGTTTATCTTATCTTATATTTGATTGTATATGTAATTTTTATTTCTGCATTTTGTTAGACACCTGACTGACACAGGTGCTTAGTCATCGAAACACAGCCTGTGTTGGGTCTTTGCAATATAGTCTTGTCCTGTTCCTGGAGGTCCATGTGTGCTTTTTTATGTGCTTCTATTTTGCCTTTATAAAATATACATTCATATAATGATCATATCATAAACTCATAAGGAGATAAGACAGTCAAAAAGAACCTTAGTACTCCTATTGTTTATACTGGACTTGTCAAACTTGGAAGAGCACTCAGGTATAAACAATGAGACCATAAGTTGTCTGTGTACTTGAGTGGTCCTCCAAGCTTGAGAGTCCAGTATTAACAATAGGAATATTAAGGTTTATTTATTTATTTGTTGCATTTGTATCCCACATTTTCCCACCTCTTTGTAGGCTCAATGTGGCTTACAATACATCGAAAGTGGAAATAAGAAGATAATAGTCATTTGGTATTACAGAAGGATTTTGGGTTACATGGTAATGGAATACATGATAGTAATATAACAGAAGGCATTATTAAACATTTCTGGATATGTGTGGGGAGTTTCTCATGTGTTGATCTTTGTGGTATATCTTGTCAAAGAGATGGGTCTTCAGTTGTTTGCGGAAGTTGGTCAGTTCATAGATTGCTTTTAGGTTGCGTGGCAACGCGTTCCAGAATTGCGTGCTCATGTAGGAAAAGGTTGATGCATGCATTAATTTGTATTTTAGACCTTTACAGTTGGGGAAATGAAGATTAAGGAATGTGCGGGATGATTTTTCAGCATTCCTGGGTGGTAGGTCTATCAGGTCTTACATGTAGGCTGGGGCATCGCCATGGATGATTTTATGAACTAGGGTACATACTTTTCTTTTTGACGGTCTTGTCTCCTTATGGGTTTATGATATGATTAGTATATGAATGTGTATTTTATAGGTCTTTAGACATTTTTTTGAATTTTTCATTCAGACATGCTATTATAAAAATAACCCGTATGAGAACAATTTTCAGAAGCTATCTTTCTGAGGCCCCCGATGCTCAAAAGCAAATCAGGCACTAGAGGCAATTAGCACCATACTAATGCTCGCATTTACCTGTACAGAATGTTTAGAGGGGTCTAGCGCAGGAAACAATGAGTTCCATGCACTAATGCAGATAGCATGCAAATGTAGTCAAACTCTTGTAGATGAAGTCATTTCGTATTCCTCCCTAGTGCTCAGAAAAGAGCACCCAAAACAAAACTGCCTTACCACTGCAAAAAATAGTGCCAGCTCGGAGCAGGCATTAGGGTGTTGGAAAAGAAGATTTCCTATGATTCTCATACTTCTTTTATGATTCTTTCTGCAAAATCTGCCAGTTTTGATTGATTTTGGAGGCAGAAAGAAGACCATGGTCGTGAGAAACAGTAGACCCAAGCAAAAGCACACATTGGTGTCTTATTTCCTGCATCTAAATTTAAAGAATCCATGCTCAAAATTAAAAACGCCCAGTGAAAGCATACATTTTCATGTGTCTAAATATAAGCGTCCAAGCTAAAAAAAATTCTTGGACGCTTATATTTAGGCTGCAGAAGAAAATAGACTCCAGTGTGTGCTTCACATTCAGGTTTTATCAGGCGCATGCACACAAGAGCCTAGCTTAACATGGAAACCCTTCTGCACATGTTCCAACACTGTCCTCCCATGCCAAATCACAATCCTCCTGCCGAACTCCCTAATGCTCAATATTATGAGTTTGCCTATATTTGTATCTCATTAGCTTTGAGCATTAGGGTGTTCTGCGCTGTTCCGGTGGTATTTTTACGGAGCTATTTGGAACCATGCCAGAGTTTTGCGCATCGGGGCCTGAGGATGAAAGTGTGCACTGATGGTTCTTGGAGTCTGTGAAGCTGCCAGGTCCTATTGTTTTGTTTTGATTACAGCTGGTCTTTGCCTCCTCTTTGAAACTGTTGCCTTAGGCAGCCAGCTAGTTTTCCTAATGGTTAGGTTGTCTCAGTGGCGTTCCTGGGGGGGGGGGGGGGGGGGGCTGGCACCTGGGGTGGATCGCCGATGCGCCCCGCCCCCTGGGTGCAGCGCCCCCCCCCCCCCCCCCGATGCAGCGCGGACACCCCCACGTAGGAACCCCCCCCCGCCTGGTGCACGCCGCTGGGGGGGGGGGGGGGGGTGCCGCGCGTGTCTGCCCTCTGTTGCTCCATGCTTCTTCTCTGCCCCGGAACAGGAAGTAACCTGTTCCGGGGCAGAGAAGAAGCATGGACCAACGGAGGACAGGCGCGCGCAGCACCCCCCCAGCGGCATGCACCCAGGGCGGACCGCCCCCCCCTAGGAACACCACTGGGTTGTCTATTCAAGAAATAGTGTATGTATCTGTTTATGTATTGGTTTCCATTTTATTAATTGCCTCTATCAACAGACCTGAAGTGATTAGTGGCTTAAACCACAGCAGAGTGATTTCATTAGGTTCTACAAATAATTTAACTGCAGGGTAATTAAGGAAGGTGGTGACATCTCTGTTCTTGGAGGTTTTTAAGAATAGGTTACACAAATATCTATCTAAGGATGTAGGTGCACTAGTTTCTGCATGGAGGCAGTGATGGCATTTTGTGTTATTGGTACTGAGCTATTTTTTTCCTTGTGTAGATGTTACAGGACCATTTTGCATATGTGGTATGTGAATTCTGCGGAAGAGAGTTGAAACCATTTCCTACTTATGAACAATACAATATGCATAATCCTGAAAAGGTAAGAAAATCAAAAATGGCATAATATAGCTCTGGAATTCTTGCTTTGATATGCTTAGTAATGTGATACAGCCAGTGGATTCATTCTGAACGTGTATTTAGTTTAGAGATTCTCATGACATTTGTGCACATGACCACATGTGCAGGAGTTTTCATGGATTAAACTATAGGATCTATGCACTACATTGTACTTAATGTCAGCATGCCCACTAGACATCACCCTGTGTTCTAACCGTTTATGGGATAATTTTATAAACAACTTGAGCAGGTAGATCAGCATCTTACATGCCTGAGTAGATGCTTATAACATTTCCCATTAGTATACACATGTAGAATTATGCATTCAGAAATCATAATATCTCCTTCTTTGTAATATACACATAGACTTTCCCAGAGGTGTGATTGGCACTTTTGCATGCGCTTTATAAAATGCGTGCATGCACACTGATTTCTACCAGCACGTATGTGTGCCGAGTTGCTTCTGCCTCAGAACAGGTGTAACTTTGTGCAGTAGTTGGCTATGTTAGGTTTTGTTCTAAATGTGGCTTTTCATTCTCTTTCTCCTGCTCTCCCCACTTTTCTATCTAGAATTGTATTTCCTTTTCTTTCTGTATCTTTGATTTTGTTGTGATTGTAAACCGCCTAGCAGTGCTATGCACAATAGACAGTACATCAAGCATACATAAATAATAATAATGTTAGCACATATGGGGAAGAACTAGTGACATCACCAGCAGAGATGGCCGCTTTGGGCTCGAGCTCTGACCAATGTCACTCTCTAAATGCCTGTTTACCCTATCTGGCGATCGAAAGTTTAGCTTTGTTCTCAATAGATTCACTCACTAACCACATGGCAACGAAAAGAAAATCTGAGTTCGGGTGAGGAATGAGTTCCTGTAGGGATCAGCCCCGATTTGAGGAAGCTCAGCATGAAGGCAGCGATACATAAAATGGCGGTGCCAGAATCAGAGATAGAGGAGGAACTTGATTCTGAAGATGCATGTGAGCGGGTAGCGTTGGTGAGTCCCCTCGATGGCTTTCGGAACTTAAAAGTGAGCTGCATTTAATCAGGCAGGACATACGGAGAGCAGCAGTAGATTTAAAATCTGAGCTTAAAGCCTTAGGAGAGCGCCAGGTGGAGTGTGAAAACCATGTGACTCAGTGTGAAGAAGATATAGCGGATATCCACACTTTGCTCGATTCCCAAAGTACTTACTCTCATGCATTATGGGATAAGATCCAGAACTTGAAAAATAGATCGCAGCACTGGAACCTTAGAATTAGGGGCATACCGGAAAAGCCTTCCCTCCCTAGGGGGTCCTGATACAAAGTGGAGGAGTGGCCTAGTGGTCAGTGTGGTGGACTTTGGTCCTGGGGAACTGGGTTCGATTACCACTGCAGGCACGGGCAGCTCCTTGTGACTCTGGGCAAGTCACTTAACCCTCCATTGCCCCAGGTACAAATAAGTACATGTATATAATATGTAAGCCGTATTGAACCTCTGAAGACACATCTATTCAACAAGGCCTACAAAGAGAACCCATAGCCTTACAAAACTACCTCACCAACTCACCCAATTATTACAGTCCACCTTATATCCTGCCTAACACCTTCCTTCTCTCTTCCCTCATCTAATCTTTGTACATTACTAATTGTATCTGATATGATGGAATGATTATGTCATAACCAAACTCTGTAAGCCACATTGAGCCTGCAAATAGGTGGGAAAATGTGGGTTACAAATGCAATAAATATTAATAAATAACCTGCTGTGAGTGGGAAAACGCGGGGTACAAATGTAACAAAAATAAAGCTGCAGTAAAAGGGCCCTGCACTAGCGGCAGGGGCTGTTTTTGCCATGCACTGAGGCCCTTTTTACCACAGAAGGTAAAAAGGCTAAAAAAAAAGATATGGCCATGTGGTAAGATTGCTCTTACTGTGTGGTCATGCAGGGGGGAGCACTTACTGCCACCCATTGAGGTGGCAGTAAGGCTTCCATGCTAACCTGGCAGTAAGCGGGTAACACATAGCACTGCCCAGTTACTACCGGGTAACCCCCTGCGTAAATATTTTTTTTTATATTTCCGCTAGTGCCGGAAGTGCCGCATGCTCGGGGTGGAACTACTGCCAGTGCCCATGTTGGGCCAGTGGTAGCTCCAGATTGGTGCACGGTAAGCCTGAAGTGGTCTTACCACCGCTTAGTAAAAGGACCCCTAGATGTCATATTATAAAATTATCTTTTTAATACATCTGAAAAACTGTATAATCACATTCACGTAGCTGTACATAAGTACATAAGTACATAAGTAGTGCCATACTGGGAAAGACCAAAGGTCCATCTAGCCCAGCATCCTGTCACCGACAGTGGCCAATCCAGGTCAAGGGCACCTGGCACGCTCCCCAAACGTAAAAACATTCCAGACAAGTTATACCTAAAAATGCGGAATTTTTCCAAGTCCATTTAATAGCGGTCTATGGACTTGTCCTTTAGGAATCTATCTAACCCCTTTTTAAACTCCGTCAAGCTAACCGCCCGTACCACGTTCTCCGGCAACGAATTCCAGAGTCTAATTACACGTTGGGTGAAGAAAAATTTTCTCCGATTCGTTTTAAATTTACCACACTGTAGCTTCAACTCATGCCCTCTAGTCCTAGTATTTTTGGATAGCGTGAACAGTCGCTTCACATCCACCCGATCCATTCCACTCATTATTTTATACACTTCTATCATATCTCCCCTCAGCCGTCTCTTCTCCAAGCTGAAAAGCCCTAGCCTTCTCAGCCTCTCTTCATAGGAAAGTCGTCCCATCCCCACTATCATTTTCGTCGCCCTTCGCTGTACCTTTTCCAATTCTACTATATCTTTTTTGAGATACGGAGACCAGTACTGAACACAATACTCCAGGTGCGGTCGCACCATGGAGCGATACAACGGCATTATAACATCCGCACACCTGGACTCCATACCCTTCCTAATAACACCCAACATTCTATTCGCTTTCCTAGCCGCAGCAGCACACTGAGCAGAAGGTTTCAGCGTATCATCGACGACGACACCCAGATCCCTTTCTTGATCCGTAACTCCTAACGCGGAACCTTGCAAGACGTAGCTATAATTCGGGTTCCTCTTACCCACATGCATCACTTTGCACTTGTCAACATTGAACTTCATCTGCCACTTGCACGCCCATTCTCCCAGTCTCGCAAGGTCCTCCTGTAATTGTTCACATTCCTCCTGCGACTTGACGACCCTGAATAATTTTGTGTCATCGGCGAATTTAATTACCTCACTAGTTATTCCCATCTCTAGGTCATTTATAAATACATGTGTATTCTGTTGACTATTTGAGCAATGTTCTTCACCTACATGCTCAAATAGTCAATAGAATACACAGCTGTAGTCTCTCTTCCCTCTATAACAACCCACATGTGATAACTTACATGTGATAAATACCATGCTATTGCATTATTCACTTACACAATAGCATGGTATTTATCACATGTAAGTTAACTAGAAAAATGCATTTACAACTTTGGTTAAATCCTGAGTGCTCCATAGGCTTGCCATTTACAAGAAGCAGTGTGAGTGCAAGATAGAGAAATTTGGGTTGTTATAGAGGGAAGAGAGACTACAGCAAGAGTTAGTAAAATGGGGAGGAAAAAGGGAGGTGGGAGGTGAGGACTTGCCAAGCTCCTGCCCAGAAAACATTAGGCTCTAGACCACCCTGCCATGCATTTCAGAAGGACCTAGAAGCAGTGCTAGCTCACTCAGCGCTCTAAGCGAGGAGGATGGAGGAGAAAGAGAAGGAAAGGAGCCAAGACTCACAAGAAAAATAAGCGAGCCTGAAGGACAAGCCTCATGCCATATGTGCTTTTAAGCCAGATAACTGTTTACAGTAATTCCTTTTCCATTGAAAATAAGTGTACATTGTACCAAATACTCTGTCTTATTGGTCTGGTTTCAATACAAGTTGTTTCAACTTGATAACTTTCCCATATACCAGTGGTGCTCAGGGCCAGGTACAAAAATGAATATCTATAAAATATCATTAATATAAGGTCCTCACACATATTCATAGCTATTAACACATCTTGAAATTGAACAGTACTAACATAAAAATATCAAATAAATAAAACATAACAATACAATTGTATGTAAAACACTATCAAATACAAATAAAAGACAGAGGGGTCTGTTTACTAAGCTATGATAGCTGTTAACACAGCCTCAGCAGTGCTAACATGACATTCTAATAGTTAACTGGGTGTTGCTCAAGCAATTAACTTGCATTATCTGATGTATCAAAAGCTAATGAAGAATGGGAAGAAGAATAGACAGAAACTGAATCTTTGAGATAGTTACTGTATGCTGATGCGGCAGATAATGTGGTGCAGTTAGCACCACTTGAATAAGTGTATCAAATTGCAATGTATTAAAGCACGTTAAAAAAAATTCTGTGTGTTAACAAAATGAGAAAATGCCGGGAACACCCCAATAGTTTTCAGTTACCACATGTTAATTTTGACAATTAAGATATTAACTGCAAACGTTTACTGCAAGTTAATAAATAGGGGACAAAACTTCTGTAACAGATAGTACCTATCACTTACTGCAGAATCTACCTACTGTAAATAGTCAGTTAATTATTGAAATATTGCTCAAAGAGCCATGCCTTTATTAATTTACAGGATATCAGATAGTCCTTTTCTTGGTGAGCTTCTTGTAGGATTGAATTATATCGTAGACAACAAAATCAACACCAATCCACTAATATCAAAACTAAAGAGATAGGGAGGAAAAAGCCTTAATAAGCCAGACTTAACTTCATTCAGTCTACATACGGCTTAGTAAAAGGAGTCCTGTGTTTGTTGTTCCTATTTACATCTTGCTCAGCAGTTGACAGCAGTTAATTTGCAGTCTTTTGTCAGATTTTTATTTAAAGACACCTGGGCTACTATGGTCTCTATTGCAACCTCGCTATCAGGATACCCTATCTTCCCTGTTTTGGTGGTATCTTTGAAAGATACCTTGTTCTGAATCATGCGCTTTTGAACGACTGTCGGCCTTCCCCCAGGTTCTAGTTTAAAAGCTGTTCTATCTCCTTTTTAAATTCGATGCCATCAGCCTGGTCCCACCCTGGTTAAGGTGGAGCCCATCATTCCGGAATAGGTTCCCCCTTCCCCACAATGTTCCCCAGTTCCTTACAGATCTAAAACCCTCCCTGCACCATTGCCTCATCCACGCATTGAGACCCCGGAGCTCTGTCTGTCTCTTGGGCCCTGCACGTGGAATGGGGAGCACTTCAGAAAATGCTACTCTAGAGGTTCTGGTTTTGAGATTTCTACCTGAGCCTAAATTTGGCTTCCAGAACCTCTCTCCCACATTTTCCTATGTCATTGGTACCCACATTTACCAAGACAGCTGGCTCCTTCCCAACACTATCTAAAATCTTATCTAGGTGATGCTTGAATTCTGCCACCTTCACACCAGGCAGTCAAGTGACCAGGCGATCCTCAAGTCCACCAGCCACCCAGTTATCTACATGCCTAATAATCGACTCACCAACTATAACAGCCATCCCTTCCCTCCTGGGCAGAAGCTCCTGGAGACACATCCTTGGTGCAAGAGGATATTGCATCCCCTGGTGGGTGGTCCTGGTTATAGGATTACTTCCAGCTGCACTAGGGTGATGCTGTCCTTTCAGAAGACCTCCCTCCTCCAAGGCAGCACAGGGGCAGCCAGATTGGGACTTCTCTACAACGTCCCTGTAGGCCTCCTCTATGTACCTCTCTGTCTCCTTCAGCTCCTCCAATTCTGCTACTGTAGTCTCAAGAGAATGGACTTGTTCTCTGAGAGCTAGGGGCTCTTTGCATCGAACACACACATATAACCTCTCACCAACTGGGAGATAATCATACATGTGACACTCAGTGCAAAAGACTAGCTAGCACCCCTTTTGCTGCTGGAGTGCTTTCTTAGTTTTAGAGTTGTTTAATTAAAACTTCTTAAGGTACTAGGGAAATCAGATTAATAGAAAGAACCTTAAGATTATATGGAGGGGGATAATCGAATGGGGGCGCCCATCTCTAACGACAACCCCGTAAAGGGGCGGGGCAACCCGTATTATCGAAACAAGATGGATGTCCATCTTTCATTTCAATAATACGGTCAGGGACGCCCAAATCATGAAATTTAGGTCGACCTTAGAGATGGTTGTCCCCTGTTTTTGGCGATAATGGAAAGCGAGGACGCCTATCTCAGAAACGACCAAATCCAAGCCATTTGGTTGTGGGAGGAGCCAGCATTTGTAGTGCACTGATCTCACTAACTGAATGGAAAAAGCCCTTCCCTTACTGATCCGGAAAGGAACGGGCATGCATGAAGGAAATTGCATGCAAATGAGCTGCTCGCTGTTAGCTCATTTGCACACAATTTCCTTCCTAAGGAGGGGAAGCGACGGCATTTGAGGACGTCCTTCCCTGCAACGGTAGTTGAGGACGTCCAAAATGTGGATGTTTGTGAGAAGGACATCCATGCCTGCTATGCCTCCGACACCCCCTTTATTTCTTTGGATTTTGGATCACAAGTAGCAGCAGTGGGATTTGAATCGGTCACCTCTAGATTGCAAGACCAGTGCTCTAACCACCAGGCCACTCTGCCACTCTACTCCATTCCCTTGAAATTTGATCATCCCTGTGGGGGGCAGTTGAGGACGTCCAAAATGTTTGAAATAAGGACATCCACGCCTTCGTTATGCCTCCACTGACACACACATACCTCCCCCCCCAAGGGACCTGCATACCACCCCCCCACAGGGATGGCCAAATTTCAAGGGAGTGGAAGAGTGGCCTAGTGGTTAGAGCACTGGTCTTGCAATCTAGAGGTGGCTGGTTCAAATCCCACTGCTGCTACTTGTGATCCAAAATCCAAATAAATAAATAAAAAGGGTGTAGGAGGCATAGCAAAGGCATGAATGTCCTTCTCACAGAAACATCCACATTTTGGACGTCCTCAACTGCCGTCACAGGGAAGGACGTCCTCAACTGCCGTCACAGGGATGGAGGCATAGCAAAGGACATACTCTTAAAAAAAAAAAATTAAAAAAAAGACAAATGTTTTTGAAGTTTTTTCAGGGTGGGAGGTGGTTAGTGACCACTGGGGAAGTCAGGGGAGGTCATCCCTGATTCCCTCCTGTGGGTCAGTTCGGGCACCTTTTTGATGCTTGGTCTTGAAAAAAAATGGACTAAGTAAAGTTGGCCAAATGCTCGTCAGGGACGCCCTTCTTTTTTCCATTATCAGCTGAGGACGCCCATCTGTTAACCACGCCCCATCCCACCTTCTGTACACTGCCAACACGCCCCCTTGAACTTAGGTCGTCCCCGCGACGGAAAGCAGTTGAGGATGCCCAAAATTGGCTTTCGATTATGCCGATTTGGGTGACCTTAGGAGAAGGACGCCCATCTCCCGATTTGTGTCGGAAGATGGGCGCCCTTTTCCTTCGAAAATAAGCAGGATGGTGTAATATGTTATTTTAGTTAGTGTTTGCATCTCAGAAACTAATTAAATGTAGTTAAAACTAATGAAAACTCTCCTCTTGTTCTAATTAGACTAATTAACTATAAATGAAGAGTTGAGCTAGGGGTAGGTGGGAATGAGGACTGAATTAGGCCCTGCTGTGCCTTCTAGAGCCTTATCTGTTAATGCTGTGGCGGAAAATTCAAATTTTAAAACTATGGGGAAAAGGGTATGGAGACTAGCTAATAAAGCGTGCTTTGTTTTTTTTTTTTTTTTTATTCTAACAGTGTTTATCAATATCCTACAATTCTTCTTTTAAACCCAAACTTTAAGTTACCAAGCAAAGAGCAAAATAATGTCACTTACCAAGAGAAATGTCCTCTTCTCTCAGAACTTCTCAGAAAGAAAGTTAAGTGGGACCTTTCCTCTCTCTATAGTTTGGATTCTAAGGAGACTGCTTCAAACAAACCCTTTGAAACTTACCCAGTAATCAGATTGCCCTTAGCAACCTTTGCAAATATTCTACTTCCTAACACCTAATTCAGGTCAGTAGCAGTGCTACCTCTCCAGCAGACAAAGTACAGAAAATAGCTTTCTTTTAGGACAGTTTGAGCCTTGCTACTATCCTTTTATTGGAATAATATTGCTTGTATGAGGACTGTGTTAGTGACTGGGCTATTGATCCCCTTGGGTCTAGGAACAAATTTCCCCCAAATCCCAGGACTGCAGCAGATTTGCAAGGACAATAGTACCCAAAGGTAACCCATACATTAACAGGGAAAAAACCCTGAAAAAGGGTTGCATGTGAAGATGCTTCATGTCAATGCCATCACTTGACATTGGCCTCTTTTTGTGGCTGGTTATCCTGCTGTCCACAGAGAATGCAGTTACAGATAAGAAACTTGGGCCCAGATGCATCAACCAAACGTAAAAAAAGCAAAAACATAAAAGCCATTACCGAATTTTAAAAAATGAACAATGCTCCAAAAAAGAAAGTTGCACATGTTCGGTGCGGTATTGTAAAGAACAATGCATCAAACTGGTATAATCCCCGTCGGTAATCGGCTCCTAAAGCATGTGCAGAGCAGCCCAGCGTTATGCTGGCTGCTCTGCGCATGCCACAAACGTCAAAAAACCAAAACAGAAACACGTGGATCGGGAGGGGGCAAAGGCGCTCGTCAGGAGCATCCTGTATGGACGGCCTTGCCCCCCCCCCCCACACCCTTGGTCACCGCTGCTGCTCCCCGCTTCCTCCGCCAGCATTAAATAAAGAAAACAAAAATCAAAGCTTTAAGAGCCCCGGCCCCCCTCCCTGTCTCTCAACTCTTTGTTTCTGCACACAGCTCCGCCTCCCGCCATCCTCTGCCCCCGTGCCCCGTCCCCGCTGCCCCCCCTGAGATCATTGCCGTCGCTCCCCCCCTCCACCGGGCCCCCCCCCCGCATTACCGGGCCGGTGCAGCGCCTCTCACCTCTGTATGAAGGCGCTGCACGGGCAAGAAGACCATCAGATCGCTGCAGTCTTCAGGACGTCTCTCTCCTTCGTCTTCCCTGACCTGGGCCCGCCCCCGTCTGACGTAGGTTTCTTACGTCAGACGGGGGCAGGGCCAGGTCAGAGAAGGAGAGAGATGTCCTGAAGACTGCAGCGATCTGATGGTCTTCTTGCCCGTGCAGCGCCTTCATACAGAGGTGAGAGGTGCTGCACCGGCCCGGTAATACGGGGGGGGGGCCCGGTGGAGGGGGGAGCAGCGGCGACGATCTCAGAAGGGGAGGCGGGGCACGGGGCGGAGGATGGCGGGAAGCGGAGCTGTGTGCAGAAAGAAAGAGTTGAGAGACAGGAAGGGAAGGGGTCCGGGGCTCTTAAAGCTTTGACTTTTTTTTTTTTTTTTATTTAATGCTGGCGGAGGAAGCGGGGAGCAGCAGCGGTGACCACGGGCGGGGGGGGGGGGGGCAAGGCCGTCAATAAAGGACGCTCCTGACGAGTGCCTTTGCCCCCTCCTGAACCTTTTTTTTTTTTCTTTTTCACTTTTATAGTGATGCAGGGGGAGCGGGGAGCAGCAGCGACCTCGGGCATCAATAAAAGATGCCCCTCACGCGCGTTTTCGCCCCCTCGCTTTTTTTTTTTTTTTTAACATTAAAGTTTTTAGTCGGATAGCCCTAACGACAGGTACAGACCTGTCATTAGCTTTCCGGCACTTTTCCTGCATTAGGGTGGTCGGAAAACTTTGATGCATCTCGTTTCTATGGGGTTTCTACACAATTTGCTCATCTGCATTCCGTTTTCGTTTTCTGCTACCGTGGTCAGAAAATGGCCTTTAATGCATGCCACAGTTCGAAAATTCTTCGTTAAAGGGTTGTTAAAGTTTAGTGCATCTGGGCCTTGGTTTTCATGGTAAAAAATACAGTGCACACATGCAAATTACTGGAACAGCAGTACAATTCCTCATCAAAGTTTTAGTTTAGAAATATTATTATTATTACTGTTTGCATATCATGCTAATGATGAATCAACATACATGGTAAATTTAGAAGGTCACTCACAATAGCTCTTCTGATTTATCAGATTTTTGTGCATAGTCCCCTAAATGTAAAATGTCCATGAAAACATCCTTTCTGTTACCCAAGATGACCAGGATTGGAGATGATGAAAATATTATTCAAAGTTACAGTGAAAATTCTTTAAAAATTTCACTATACCACTAATGATTTCATTTTTATACCACTAGTGATTATATTATAGTATTCATGGGCAGCATATTTTATTGTGTATATTTTGATTTCGCCTTCTTCCTACTCATTATAAAACATGCTTGGACACCCCTCCTGATTTCCCCTGTTTTTGCATATATATTTCCCCAAATTCTATATATGGCACCTGAAAATCCACGCGGAAACCGAGACGTATTCTATAACAATGCACATAACTTAATTGGTTAACTAGCTAATCAGCGCTGTTAATTGGATATTAAGCAATTATCAGCACTAATTGGCATTAATTGAGATTTACACGCACAACTCGCTATGGGCTCCTTTTACTAAGGTGCACTGAAAAACTGCGCGAGGTTTTGGTGCACGCACATTCATTTGTCAGCGCACCTGTAATAAAAACCTTTTTTTTATTTTTGCCGAAAATGGATATGCGGCAAAATCAAAATTGGCGTGCATCCATTTTGGGTCTGAGACCTTACCGCCAGCCATTGACTTGGTAAAGTCTCATGCGTTAACTGGGCGGTGATCACCTACACACGTAGAAAGCCACTTGACGCGTGCCTGCTATGCTCGTCTTAATATTTTTCAGACCCACGTAGTGAACGCGCACCAAAAATGAAATTACTGCAAGGGCCACATGGTAGTCAGGTGGTAACTCCATTTTGGCGCATGTTGGGCGCACGTAGGCACCTATGCGGCTTAGTAAAAGGGCCTAAGTGTATTCTATAACATGGTGCACCTAAATCCTAAATTGCATAATTGAAAAGGGGGCATGACCATGGGCAGAACCTGGGTGTTTCTATAATCTATGCATATTATTATAGAATACACCCGATCTGCGCCTAATTTAGGCATCAGGATGTACACCAAGTAAAACATGGCCTAAATGGACGCGACCAAATTTAGTTATGTGGCGAGCCGCACGGCGGATTGTATATACAGTACAGAAATGTAAGTCTATTCTATAAAATTTAGGTGTAATTTAGAGAATATGACTTTTTCTGTGCAGATTTTTCAGGCGCCATATACAGAATTTATCCCATTATGGATGGGGTTTCTAATATTTTATAGAAAGCGTAATATTAGACAAAGGGAACCTGAGTAAACACATAACACAGTTAAATTATTACTTCATTTACTTAAGAAACAAAAGGGATCTTTTACAAAGGCGTGCTAACATTTTTAGCGTACACTAAAAATTCACATGCACTAAACACTAAGATGCCCATAGGAATATAATATGTGTCTTAGCATTTAGTGCATGCTAATTTCTAATGTGCACTAAAAAAGCTAGCGCATCTTTGTAAAAGGGGCCCAAACTTAGCCAACACTCATATCACCCTCTTGGAAAAATAACTGCAACCTAAACTTAATAACTCGTTGCACAACCTTAAGCAGCAATAATTGCAACCAAACGCTTCCTATAATTTGACATCACTGTTGAGAAATCTTAACCCACTCTTCTTTACAAAACTGTTTTAATTCAGACACATTCGTAGGTTTTCGTGCATAAACTGCTTGTTTCAGGTCCTGCCACAGTGTCTCTATTGGTTTCAAGTCAGGACTTTGACTAGGCCAGTCCAAAACTTTAATTTTGTTTCTCCTTAGCCATTCAGACGTAGACTTGCTTTTGTGTTTTGGATCATCTTCATGCTGCATACCCCATTTATGTTTCAGCTTCAGCTGATCAGGGCCGCCGAGAGGGGGGCAGAATTCCACGGACCTGGGCCTCCAAGGGGGGCCCGGCGTTGGGGTCTCTCTTTCTCCCGAGTGATTGCGTCCTGACAGGAGCAGGAGAGAGAAAACTCCGGTGCCGCGACCGAGCCCCCCTTGGAGGCTGGGGAGGACCCGGAGGAGAAACTCCAGGACTGTTCTTCTGCCCAGCTGAGTGGCTGCTTTTCCTCTCAGGCACACATGCTTGGTTTTGAAACCGAGCATACCCTGAGAGAAAAAGCAGCTGCAGGGGCAGGCAATTGGCAGAAGAGCAGCGCTGGAGGAAGACGTCTTCTGCTGGCGGGGCCTCAGGATCCCTGCCAGCCAAGAAGGTATTTTGTGGCAGCGATCTGGGGAGGGGGCAGCAGCAATGATTGTGTGTGGGGGGGGGGGGCTGTGATCGGGGGGTGGCAGCAGCCCGGGGGCGGCGGTGGCCCACCGGCAGCCCTGCCCCGGGCCCGGTTCAGTCTCTCAATAGCCCTTTAGCTGATGGAGAGATATGGCTGGACATTCTTCTTAAGGGCAGAATTCATGGTTCCTTAGTAATGGCAAGTTTTCCAGATCCTGAGGCAGCAAGGCATCCCTTCAACATCACACTACCACCACCATGTTTGACTGTTGGTATGATGTTTTTCTTACTGTGGAATGCTGTATTTGTTTTACACCAAACATAATGGGACCCGAGTTGGCCACTTTTGACTTGTCTGTCCATATAACATTATCCCAAAAGGTGTGGGGTTCATCTGGGTGTGTTTTTGCAATGGGAGATGAGCATTGATGTTACTTTTGTATAGCAGTGGCTTACGCCTTGATACTATTCCATGAATCCCATTTTCACCCAGTCTGTTTCTTATTGTGGAGTTATGAACACAGACTTTAACCAAGGCTAGAGAGGCCTGCAGTTCTTTGGATATTCTAGGCTGTTTTGTGATCTTGGAGTAATTTTGGCAGGCCAGCCAATCCTGGGAAGATTCACCATGTTGGAAGTCTTTTCCATTTAGAAATAATGGCTCTCACTGTGGTTCAGTGGAGTCCCAAAGCTTTAGAAATGGATTTGTAACCTTTTCCAGACCGATACATTTCAACAACTTCTTTTTCTCATCCATCTGAATTTCCTTTGATCGTAGCATAGCATTCTTATAGAAACTTTGTGATGACTATTTCAGTCTCATGGCTATTGAGCTTGGCTGTGTTCCAGCAACTTAATCTAATTATCAATTAAATATGGTCATTTGGTTGGTTGATTGACTAACTTAAGGGGGTTGTTTCTTTTTTTCACATGGGTGATATGGGTATCAGATAACTTTGTTCCTTAAATATATTAAATAATAATTCAAAAACTCAGGTTCCCTTTATCTACATTTTGTTTAAAAATCAAAAACCATTAATTATGACATATGTGCAATAATAGGGGAAATCAGGAGGGGGGATATATACTTTTTCACATCACAGTAGGTGTGATATATACAATAGAGTGATAGATTTTAGGATGTGGAGAAATTAATTTCCAAGTTAAAATGCCATTTTACTTTGCAGTTTTTCTGTTGTAAGCAGTACCAGAATTTGTATGAGTTTCTTGCCAATGAAGAAAAGAATTTGATGAATGAAGATAAAATTGAGCCTATCTCCATTGAACCCCATAAACCCTACATTAGTGAGTTTGAAGGACAGGAAAAGCTTCTCCATACCAAAGAGAAGAATTTATGGCATAAAGATAAAATTGAGGCGCTTACCACCGACCCTTATAAATCCTACCAGGGTGACCTTGAAAGACAAAGACGATCAGCAAAGGAAAGTCAGAATCTCCATGAAGTTTCCCAAATTAAACGAAAGAAATTGCAGCAGAAACAGCCTCTGTCTGTTACCTCACAAAAATTCCACCAAAGTGAACTTGAAAGACAAAGAGCAAAGGAAAAATATGGTCTCTCTGACTTTCCCGATGATGACAAAGATCATATGCAAAGGAGGGATAAAACCCAAACTCTTAAAACTACCCCTCATAAGTCTTATGACACTAAGCTGAAAAGACAAAGAGCAAAGGATGGACAGGATTTCTCTGACTTTTCTGATGATGAAGATCATTTCCAGGAAGAGGATGAAACCAGTTTTGCCCAAAGGCAAAGGGCAGAGAAAGAGCAGGATCTCTCTGACTTTTTTGACAAGGAAAAAGATCATTTGCAAAGAAAGGCTAAAACTAGTGCCGTTTCAGGTGCCCATCGTAAGTCCCGCAGTGAAAGGGAAAGAGTAGAGGAAGGGCAGGATCTCTCTGACTTTTTTGACAAGGAAAAAGATCATTTGCAAAGAAAGGCTAAAACTAGTGCAGTTTCAGATGCCCATCGTAAGTCCCGCAGTGAAAGGGAAAGAGTAGAGGAAGGGCAGGATCTCTCTGACTTTTTTGACAAGGAAAAAGATCATTTGCAAAGAAAGGCTAAAACTAGTGCCGTTTCGGGTGCCCATCGTAAGTCCCACAGTGAAAGGGAAAGAGTAGAGGAAGGGCAGGATCTCTCTGACTTTTCCAGTGATGAAGATGAACATTTGCGAAGGAAGGATAAAACCAGAACTTTTTCAGTTGCCTCTCAGAAATCTCGTAGGCTTCAAAGACAAACAGCAAAGGGAAAACGCGACAAAACCAAAACTCCTTCAGTTGCCTCTCATATATCCAGTGGCAGTGAGCTTGAAAGTCGAAGTGCAAAAGAAAAACAGGATCTCTCTGACCTTTCCAGTGAACTTAAAAGACAAGTAAAGGAAAAACAGAATCTATCAGATGTTCCCCATGATAAACAAAAAAAAATGAGGCATAAAGATAAAGCTGAAGCTGTCTACAGTGATGACCTTGACAGTTCATTAACAAAAGAAAGACAGAAATTGGCTAAGTCTCTCCCTGATAAACAAAAGGATTTGCAACAAGATGACAAAACTGAGGCTGCTCCCCATAAACCTCACAGAGGTGACCTTGATAAACAAGGATTACAGTCAAAGGAAACACAGAATCTCTATGAACTTCCCCATGGTGAAGAAAAGGGATTGCAACATGAAGATACTTTTTCAGATGTCCTTGATAAGTCCTATAGCAGAGAGTTTGTGAGACAGCAAACTAAGGAAAAATTCGTCCAGAGGTGATGTTTACTAATATATGAACTAGTCTTTCCCAGATAAAATCATATAGTATAAGAATATTTCAAGAACATATTTTGTTATCCTTAAAACAAAATGGAAATGTTTAAAACTAAGGACTCCGTTTAAGTGTGGGAGTGTTTGCAGCTACCATACAGTACATGCCAAATTCAATGTGCAATAACTGCAAAACTTCCTTAGTAATTATTGAGGAGATTCCAGCATTATGCCATTCAGTTAATGTAGAAGAAATTTCTTAACTGCACATTAACTGAATGGCGTATGCTTCTTGTGGTGCTGTGCCGCATTATCTTCCACATTAACAGTTAATATACTATCCAGCTTATTTTCAAAAGAGATCGCCGGCCATCTTCCGACACAAGTCGGAAGGTGGCCGGCCATCTCCTGAAGCCGGCCAAATCGGTATAATCGAAAGCCGATTTTGACCGGCTCCAACTGCTTTCTGTCGCCGGGACAGCCAAAGTTCCCGGGGGCGTGTCGGAAGGGTAGCGAAGGCGGGACAGGGGTGTGCCGGGGCGTGCTTAAGAGATGGGCGCCCTCAGCCAATAATGGAAAAAGAAGGGCGTCCCTGGCGAGAATTTGGTCCACTTTATTTGGTCCCTTTTTTTTTTCAGGTCCAAGTCCCAAAAAAGTGCCCGAACTGACCAGATGACCACCAGAGGGAATCGGGGATCACCTCCCCTGACTCCCCCAGTGGTCACTAACCCCCTCCCACCCTCAAAAAAACAATTTTAAAAACTTTTTTTGCTAGCCTCTATGCCAGCCTCAAATGTCATACTCGGGTCCATCGCAGCAGTATACAGGTCCCTGGAGCTGTTTTAGTGGGTGCAGTGGACTTCAGGCAGACGGACCCAGGCCCTCCCCCCCACCTGTTACACTTGTGTTGGAAAATGGGAGCCCTTCAAAACCCACCCGAAACCCACTGTACCCATATCTAGGTGCCTCCCTTCACCCATAAGGGCTATGGTAATGGTGTACAGTTGTGGGGAGTGGGTTTTTGGGGGGGCTCAGCACCCAAGGTAAGGGAGCTATGCACCTGAGAGTTGTTTTTTTTTGTGATTTTTAGAAGTGCCTCCTAGGGTGCCCGATTGGTGTCCTGGCATGTGAGGGGGACCAGTGCACTACTGCTGGCTCCTCTCACGACCAAATGCCTTGGATTTGGCCGGGTTTGAGATGGCCGGCCTCGGTTTCCATTATCGGCGAAAACCGAAGCCGGCCATCTCAAACCCGGCCATCTCTGATATTTGACCGGCCCGAACCATATTATCGAAATGAAAGATGGCCGGCCCCGCCCCTTCGTGGTGCCGTCCTCTGAGATGTGCGCCTTTAGAGATAGGCGTCCCCGGTCAAAAATGCCCCTCCACAGCTACGTGCATTTTAACTGTAAGGAACTTTACCCATCCATTCCCAGCTCTTTCTTTGAGAGGTTCTTAACATGAAAATTGACACATTCAAACTGTTAAGGTGCTGCATTAACTATTTATCCAGGCCCATGCTGCTAGCACCCTGTAATTCCCATATTAACCACATAATACTGCTTAGACACGTTTCATTTACCTCTTTTGTAACTTATACTCCATTTCCCTCTTTCCTCTGCCAAATCACAGCCCTATTCTCCTGACACATCCGTTCAACCCTTCTCTTTGGACAGATTTGGCTGAAATGTGGGAGAAAGTGGTGGCACCTTAGTTAGGGGTCCTTTTACCAAGCTGCGGGAAAAAGGGGCTGTTTTTCCCATGCACCAGGGCCCTTTTTACCGCAGCGGGTAAAAAGCCCCCAGACAAACATGGCCATGTAGTAACAGAACTCTTACCGCGTGGCCATGCAATGGGGAGCCCTTACTGCCACCCATTGAGGTGGCGATAAGGGCTTTGGCAGTAATCGGGCAGCACGCAGCGATTCCAGGTTACCGCTTCACAAACCATTTCCAAGAGTTTTCTTTTCCCCTGGAAATGGCACGTGCTCAAGGCAGAATGTTTTCCCCAGAAATGGCGCGTTGGGCCAGCGGTAGTCCCAATTTAATGAAAGACCCCCTACGAGACCTGCCTCAAAATTGATAATCCCTAAAAAAAAAAAAAAAACAGCAAGGCAGTCGATCCACAAAAGCCAAGGTGAAAAATTATGGATTATTATTTTTTATTTTTTTTAATGTCACTCTAGCATTTATTTATTGAGGGGGTCTTTTACAAAAACACACAAGCATTTTTAGCACGCATGCTAAACGCTAGAGAAGTCCATAGGAATATATTGGCATCTCTAGCATTTAGCACGTGCTTATTTTTAACGCACGCTAAAAACACTAGCTCACCTTTGTAAAAGGACCCCTTGTGGTCCACACCATTTATTTTTCCCTGAAGCAGCCCATTTAGGCAGCCCAGTTAGCTTAGTGGGGTTTAAAAAAGGTTTGGATGGCTTTCTAAAGGAAAAGTCCATAGACCATTATTACAATGGACTTGGGGAAAATCCACTAAAATAAGCAGCATAAAATGTATTGTACTGTTTTGGGATCTTGCCAGGTACTTGTGACCTGGATTGGCCACAGGATGCTGGGCTTAATGGAGCTTCGGTCTGTCCCAGTATGGCAATACTTTTGTTCTTATATACTTATGTAGGCAAAATATGGTCATGTTGGGCATTTGTATTTTAATTTGATCTAGTATTAATAAATTGTTAAATTTTACTTTACATCGTATCTGGTCTGTCACCATAATTTTTCACCAAGATTGATAATTCCCAATACCAAATTACACCACTATTATCTTCTCTAAATAATGTGGTGTTTATGCATTCCTCTTTTAACAGTTTACACAGGTAAACAAAATGCAACATCAAAACAACCACACTAGGGGCAAGATGTGCAAACAAGATTTTCCCATTTTAAGGGCAGTTCTGTGAATAGGTGCCTGCTGGTAGGTACCCCTCTGTGCATACAAGTGTGCCAAAGAGTAGAAACCTAAGCTCTATTCTACAAAAGAGCAATTGCAATGGGGGATGTACACATGGGTGGAGCATGGGAGAGGCTCCAACTTACAAATGCAATTTACAGAATACTGTAAGTCATCTGTGCCCCTGCCACATTTAGGTGCTTGCACTTACACCAGCTCTATGGCTGGTGGAACTGCCTGCCCCTAAATGTAAGATGCACTGATGTTGAGTTACACTAGTATTCTGTAATGGAATCTGGGTGCCCGGATGTCATCATAGAATAATTACACCCTGCTCGGCATCAGGGCTCTTACAATGAAGCACCTATTTATAGAACTGCCACTCTTGTGTCTATAGAGAAAATATGTTTAATGTTTATTATACCGCTTAACTTACCTACATCACAGTGGTTTACAATACATATAAAAACAGACAAACAAAACAAGCATTAGTTAAAAAAAAATCTAATAAAAGGAACATTGTTTTGAGAGATAGACCTAAAACACACTTATGGCCCTGTTTACTAAGCCACGCTATAGGCGCACTATCATTTTTAGCACGTGCTAAACGCTAGAGACACTTATAGGACTATATGGATGTCTCTTGCATTTAGCGCTTGCAAAAAATGCTAGCGCACCTTAGTAAACAGGGCCCTTAATGGTGGTTATTTTAGAAGCTTTATTCTTGTTTTAGACTTCCATACTGCACAGACGTCCAAATCCCGATTGTATAAAGTTGAGATAACACTGCAGGATGTCCACATGACAAGGGGGCGTGTTTTGGGTGGGACTAAGGAGGAATATGGATGTCCAACTCTAATCACAGAAGGGGACGGGACATCCATGTCTAAAAAGATGGATTTTGTTAGTTTGGACCTCTACTTGGCATGTTCAGGTTACAGAAAGATGTTCTGATTGAGCAACTGTCCACTGGAGGAGTTAAGGAAAGTCCCCTTCTTAATTACCCACTAGTTGCTGTCTCCCTCCCACTCCTCCATATGTGAAACCAGCAAGGGCTAGCAAGCTGTAGGACAGCTTTAGGTACTATGGACATTGTTAAGAGAGCAACATGCGGATCTGAGGAGTGGACTGAGTTGGATGTCCTTTCTAAAATGCTGCTCCACGTGTCTTTTGCTAAGCAATGAAATTTTAGCAAGACTTCCCCTTCTAAGTTAGAAATTGTTGCCGAATTCCACATGTCAATCTATTTCATATAAATGGCTTGGCAGATCTTCATATATAGCTTGCTATTGGCAAACCTTTTGTTATTGCTGTTGCTTCTTTATAATCATGGTTCACCTATCGTTCTAATTAAGCTCATGGGACCTGAATTTCTGTCCTAAGTTCATGTAGCTTGGATTTCTCTGCAAGAAGAATGGAGTGTCACAATGCAGAGCAATGAGTCACTGCTGTAGGAGGCACAGTCACTGAGCCCCACATTACTGAATGACTGTTAGTGAGTGGGGAGGGACATGACTAGAGTCACCTCTTTTTTACTAATGAAAGCATTGAGCCTAGTTGTACATCAGACAAATCACGTATTTGTCTGGCAATAGCCCCTACCCCACCCATCTTTCCCTTATCTCTCTTCTGCACTGGAATACGGAAAGGGGGGGAGAGCAGTAGACCTCTACAAAAGAAATAATTAAACAACAGCCAGTCTGCTTTTACTGGCCGACATGATATCAAGCTGTTAGGTAATATCTTCAAAGGTCAGTGTGGTCAGCAGGGGCGTAGCCAGACAGCAGATTTTGGGTGGGCCTAGGCAAGAAGTGGGTGGGCACCAAATGTTCTCTCCCCCACCCCCACACCAAAAAAATATCTCAGCTGGTGGGAAAATGCTTCTCTCCAGTCTCCAACTTGGTAGTCTGCAGCAGGCATGTGCTGAAAACTGAGCATGTGCAGGAGTAGTATTTTCGTTACCATCAGGGGGAAGTCTTCAGCTGGCGGAGCTTGGGATCCCCACCAGCTACTGCTAAACGTGTGCTACTGTTGGGTGGGCCTGAGCCCTAAATGGGCGGGCCCCTGCCCACCCAGGCCCACCTGTGGCTACGCCACTGGTTACAAGGCTGTTTTGTCAGGGCTTTTTTGTCGGGGCTGTTTTGTCAGGGCTATTATGACTGGGTGCCGGATATAAGATCCCAGTAGCATAGCATAGCATACACTAGGTGCTCTGCATGAAAGAAAACCCCTGGACAGATCTCATCACACATTCCATGAATCATTGACATTCTGTTTCTCTTGAGCTAAACTGGAGTATGACGGACATAGGAGAGAGGGCGAGTAATTTTCAGAGGGAAGTTGGTCATCAAGGGCTGCAAACAAGTTGGCTTTTCAGAATATCCCTAATAAATATTCATCTCCACATAGGAACTCTTCACTATATTATCTTTGCAAATTTTCACTTGCAAAGATAATATAGTGAAGAGTTACTATGTGGAGATATAGAATGTGTAACTAGGATAAAGGATTTACTCAGTTGATGTTGTTATAATAAATATTCATGAGACAAATACGCATGCATATTACCTCCACTGTATGCAAATTTATCTCTTGCAGACTCATTCAGAATTTCCAGAAAACTAAAAACATTTGCAGTTCTCGAGGACCAAAAGTGAATACCACTGATCTAGACGGTATTTCTCTAACTGCCCACACTGGGCTCTCTAAACTATATACTTTGCTCCAGTTTTCAAAGTGAAGGCACTCATGTCATGTAAAGAGATCATATGACCTTTAACATAAAGGACGTGGATACATTTATTACAAAGAGGTGTATCTTATGTGTATGTTTATTTTTCAGACTGCACCGTGGATCGGACGTTTCATTCGCTTCTGATGGTAAGTGTCTTCCCTTTTGATCTTCCTACTGTGAATCACTTTTTTTGTGAGCTACACTGTTTTAAAGTTGAAATACAACAGTGAAGAGAGGGTGCTAATTGTCATAGAAGAAAAAAGAAAAACTGAAGAGCCAAGAGAAGGTGCAGAAAGGACCAGCTTTTGTTTGTCTAAATTGCCAGTCGAATGGGAGCCAATAATTTGTTTACAAACCTTCATCAGTACATAGTCAACTCCATGTTTTGGGGGATGTTTTTAGTGCTTTTCAGCCAAGGAAAATTGGGCTATAGTAGTGATTTGATATTTCTTTCTCTTTGGGATCATAAAAATGTGAAAGATGACTATCAGCTTCAAACTTGTGTGGAGTAAAGGTTAACATCAGCCCTGTAATTTGTGCCATTGTTTCTGGATAGTATTATGTTAGTGGCATCAACATCATGAAGCAAAATGTTGAAAACTACTACAAATTCATTTATAATCATGATTGATTTTCACTACCTTGTCTTATTTAGCAAAAGGTTTAATCCGTCTGCTTTTGCAGTGGTTATTCCAATGTCTTGTCCACAGTGAGCTCAGGTGGCAGGAAATTAATCCCCCCCCCCCCCCCAATATTGTCCATATTGTACATACTCTCTGTGTGAACTCATATGTTGTAAGCAGCCTTGAGAATTATTTGGAAAGATGGACTAAAACTCCTGACTCTGGTGAAATTCACAGAGAATCTTAGCCACTCTCCTTGCCTCTACTGTCACCTCTCCCCAGCCTGACCCCTTCACCTCAGTTTTGAATATTTACCCAGCCTGCACTGCCTCGCCCTAGCCCTGACACAACAATTCCAGTGTCTCCCAGTCCCCTATCATCCCCAGCAATCACACTTTCAAATACCTCTCATCTCCAGCAGTCCCTCCCTCTCTCTCTTTCCCCCTCCCCCTGCTCCCATCAATCATTCTCTTTGTTCTCTTTTTCAATATCCCCTCCATGTCCCTAAAAGTACAAGTTCTGGGAAGTGTTTGAGCATTAAAGAGGGTTGAGTGATGCTGGGGGAAGGTTTGGCTGCTGGGGGGGGGGGGGGGGGAGTTGAATCAGCCCTTTTCTTTACCTTTCTTTATCTTATCTCCCTGGTCTTATCCTTTTCCTTTGCTTTCTCTTGTCTTTATTCCTATCCCCCAAAGTTGCCAATTCCACGGTTTGGCGGTTTTCTGCTTCCTCCCATGGGAACTTTTGAAAGCCTGCGGGTCACGGGTTTTTGGGTGCTTTCTAATCCCTGCGGCCATGGGTTGCGTGCTTTTATACCACCACCACGGTCACGGGTTGGGTGCTCTGTCAGCTCACCCTCCAGTGGTCCTAAATAGACCAATAGGAATGCATGGGAGATGGGAGGTCCATTCCGGCCCTAAATAGCTGTGCATGCACCGTGTCGGCGGGCAGGCACTGTACATGGTGGACTGGTAGATGTGGTGTGGTGGCCTGAGCTGGCCAACCCAGTGGGAGGTGGACTGTGGAGACAGGGTCTGGCGGCCAGCCGTGAGTAGCTGCTAGCAGGAGCCAGAGGAAGCACAGACTGACTGAGGGAGCCACCGGACTTGGAGCAGAGGGAGAGGAGGGGGGCCGGGCTGTGGAGGGACGGGAGGGGACAGGAGAGCTGTAAAAAAAAAAAATGCTTACTAGCCTGAGGGACCAAGGGCCGGGGGGCGGGGGTGCCTGCAATAGATGCTAACTCTCTCGGTCAGTCCATGCTAGAGAAGGGGGGCTGCTGCCGGCGGTTAATTTGAGAACAAGAAATGACTTGAGATGGGCAGTGTTCAGGTTATTCTCCCTTTCCCACACGTGCAGCCCCTGTTCACCCAGCTGCTCTATCCATGTTGTTCTTTATTGTTGGTAGCATTTTTATTTGCTCTTGCTAATATTTTCACACATGCCATTGCCGGCTTGTACAGCATATGGATGTACACAGAGCAAGTACTGGTTTCATCAGAATATGCTAATGCTGATTATGACGATGCTTATTATGATTATACTAATGATTATTATGATGATTACAACATTAATATTCATATTGACCTTATTAATAATAATATTATTGGGGCTACTTTTGGTCGGGAAACATTTTCACCACCATCTGGTAACACTGATCTCCATCCCTTATGTTTTCTGTCATTCCTTCCTTCTCCTCTTTTTTCCCTCTGATATCTTGCTTTAGCTGTCGGGGGTGGGGGGGGGGGCTATTAATGCCCCAGAACTGAAGCAGAGTCTGCTGTCTTGACTCACAGTGTAGGCTCTCAGGAGAGAGTTGTGAAGGGGCATCTCTCTACGATAGTCAGTTACATTATAAGAGAACAAGTAGGAGAGATGCCCCTTCATAACTGTCTCCTGAGAGCCTACACTGTGAGTCAAGATGATGGGGATACTGTCAGCAAACTGCTACCTAACATAGTAACATAGTAGATGACGGCAGAAAAAGACCTGCTTGGTCCATCCAGTCTGCCCAACAAGATACCTGTGCTCCAAAGTCCAACATTTTATTTTATTTTATTTCATTTGATATATCGCCAATCGCCATATAGCAGATAGGCAGTTAAAAATAAAAGCTCAGAGGAGCAAAAGAGAGAAAGTAAAAGAGAAACAGTAGTCAGAGAAAGAGATACAAAATTAAATGGAAAAAGTCTGATTGAAAACCCAGGTTTTTGTGAGTTTCTTAAATGTGAGGTATGAAGGTTCAGATTTAATATGAGGAGGAAAGGCATTCCAGAGTCTTGGACCAGCGTAGGCAAAGGCAGTGACTCGGGTAGTATCGAATCTTGTAGCAGAGGGAGGGAAAAGGTGAAGAAGGGTTTGCTGGGTAGAGTGCAGAGATCAGAGGGAAGAGTATGGGATAAGTAGCTTGGAAATGTAATTTGGAGCAGATGGAAGAAGACCTTTGTAAATCAGAAGGAACAGTTTATAGGCAATCTGGTTTGAGACAGGTAGTCAGTGTTCTTGTTTTAAAGAAGGGGTAACATGATCAAATTTGTGAGCATTGTGTAGACGTTTTACAGCTGTAGATTACATAAACTATAGACAGGCCCATTAACAAAAATGAAAGAAAGTTGTTAAGAATGGAAACCAAGTGACTTTCTAATGGGGGGACAGTTAACCATAACACAAACTAGATGGACAGAAACACCATGGCCTGACCATTATAAACTAAACCTATCCCTAAAATGGCAAAAAAGGGGATCTCTCTACACACAACTTATACCACGAGAGGCCAAATAGACCCGGATACTTTCTGGCAACAGATATACAACAACGATTGGGCAGCACAAACAGAATCCATATATTACCTCTCGGGACAAAAGATGCAGACACATACTAGACAAAATAATACCCTTACAAATAAGAACTTCACGTAGACACAACTCGACCATGGTTCAATGAAGAACTGAAAAAACTAAAAAAAACAATCTAGGAAACTGGAACGCGCATGGAAAAAAAAAAAGACGAAAACACACTCAATGCATGGAAACAACTACAAAGGAAATACAAGTGCGCAATTGGACAGACCAAAAGGTCATACTATAAAACTAAAATTGGGCTGGACTACAAAAACACGAAGAAACTATACCATCTCATGAACAAACTACTAGACACAACACCAGTCACCACAACCAACACTGATATCCTATCTGCAGACTACCTTGCTAAATATTTCAATGAAAAAATTGTAAACCTACGCAAAACCCTACCTCAGAACACCATGGACATAGAAAATTTCATTAATGTTCTAGACCCAACCCCTGGTGAATACCCTGCTGACCGAATATGGTCAAATTTTGCTCTACTCAGCGTCGACACAGTTACCCAGGCGATTAAAAAATACTCAAACAGCCATTGTCAACTGGACACCTGCCCCAGCCACCTAATACAATCTGCCCCCCACCGCTTCATAATAGATCTCACATCCCACTTAAACTTCATGCTTCAACAGAGTATCTATCTTCCTCAAGAAAAAGGCAACATCCTGCTCACCCCAATACCAAAAGACACCAAGAAAAAAAACAAACGACATCACCAACTACCGCCCAGTAGCATCTATCCCATTAGTAGTCAAACTAATGGAAGGACTGGTGACCAAACTACTCAATGACTAAATAAACAAATTCACCATACTACATGAGTCACAATCAGGATTTCGACCCCTACACAGCACCGAAACAGTACTACTCACTCTCCTAACCAAATTCAAGCAGGAAATAGCAATAGGCAAGAGCATTCTCCTCCTCCAATTTGACATGTCAAGTGCATTCGACATGGTTAACCATAACATATTGCTAAGACTCCTAGAATACTTCGGAATCAGTGGTGGCACTCTCAATTGGATTAAGGGTTTTCTAACCACAAGAACATATCAAGTGAAATAAAAAACAAACATATCATCACCTGGAAACCAGGCTGCGGAGTACCGCAAGGATCACCACTATCACCGATCCTTTTCAACCTCATGATGACTCCACTAGCCAAGACCCTATCTAGCCAAGGCCTCAACCCATTTATCTACGCTGATGATGTTACATTATACATCCCATACAAACATGATCTGGCGGAAATCACCAATGAAATCAAGCTAAGCCTAAACATGAACTCATGGGCAAATGCATTCCAACTAAAACTCAATACAGAAAAAACACACTGTCTCATCATCTCATCGCAATATAACACATACAAACCCACAAACATTAACACCCAAGGATACACCCTCCCTGTCTTAGACAGCCTGAAAATTCTTGAAGTAACAATCGGCAGTAAGCTATCACTAGAGACTCAAGCGAAATCCACCATAAAGAAAATGTTTCTCTCAATGTGGAAACTCAAATACATAAAACCATTCTTCCGGAGGGAAATATTTCGTAACCTGGTACAGTCCACGGTATTAAGCCACGCAGATTACTCTAATTGAATCTATGCGGGATGCAAGGATCAAATCATAAAGAAACTTCAGACCACCCAAAACACAGCAGCCAGGCTTATATTTGACAGCGCCAAGCTACTCAGAGAAAAACTGCACTGGCTACCAATCAAAGAACGTATCACTTTCAAAATCTGCACGGCTGTTCATAAAATTATTTACAGCGAGGCACCAGGATACATGACAGACCTCATCGACCTGCCAACCAGAAACACCACAAAATCTGCACGATCATACCTAAACCTCCACTACCCAAGCTGCAAATGACTCAAATACAAAGCCACTTATGCAACCAGCTTTTCCTACCTAAGCGCACAACTATGGAACGCATTGCCAAAAGCAGTAAAAACTACACTCGACCACCTACATTTTCGGAAAGCACTAAAGACAGACCTGTTCAGAAGAGCATACCCAACCGACCCAACATAAAACTGCCTGTTCACTTGCGACATAATGCAACCAACGACCGTAACGAACATTACCTGACTCGTCTTCCCCCTTTTCCTCTCTAAGTTCCCCCAACTGTACCTACCATATACAGTGGGGGAAATAAGTATTTGATCCCTTGCTGATTTTGTAAGTTTGCCCACTGACAAAGACATGAGCAGCCCATAATTGAAGGGTAGGTTATTGGTAACAGTGAGAGATAGCACATCACAAATTAAATCCGGAAAATCACATTGTGGAAAGTATATGAATTTATTTGAATTCTGCAGAGGGAAATAAGTATTTGATCCCCCACCAACCAGTAAGAGATCTGGCCCCTACAGACCAGGTAGATGCTCCAAATCAACTCGTTACCTGCATGACAGACAGCTGTCGGCAATGGTCACCTGTATGAAAGACACCTGTCCACAGACTCAGTGAATCAGTCAGACTCTAACCTCTACAAAATGGCCAAGAGCAAGGAGCTGTCTAAGGATGTCAGGGACAAGATCATACACCTGCACAAGGCTGGAATGGGCTACAAAACCATCAGTAAGACGCTGGGCGAGAAGGAGACAACTGTTGGTGCCATAGTAAGAAAATGGAAGAAGTACAAAATGACTGTCAATCGACAAAGATCTGGGGCTCCACGCAAAATCTCACCTCGTGGGGTATCCTTGATCATGAGGAAGGTTAGAAATCAGCCTACAACTACAAGGGGGGAACTTGTCAATGATCTCAAGGCAGCTGGGACCACTGTCACCACGAAAACCATTGGTAACACATTACGACATAACGGATTGCAATCCTGCAGTGCCCGCAAGGTCCCCCTGCTCCGGAAGGCACATGTGACGGCCCGTCTGAAGTTTGCCAGTGAACACCTGGATGATGCCGAGAGTGATTGGGAGAAGGTGCTGTGGTCAGATGAGACAAAAATTGAGCTCTTTGGCATGAACTCAACTCGCCGTGTTTGGAGGAAGAGAAATGCTGCCTATGACCCAAAGAACACCGTCCCCACTGTCAAGCATGGAGGTGGAAATGTTATGTTTTGGGGGTGTTTCTCTGCTAAGGGCACAGGACTACTTCACCGCATCAATGGGAGAATGGATGGGGCCATGTACCGTACAATTCTGAGTGACAACCTCCTTCCCTACGCCAGGGCCTTAAAAATGGGTCGTGGCTGGGTCTTCCAGCACGACAATGACCCAAAACATACAGCCAAGGCAACAAAGGAGTGGCTCAGGAAGAAGCACATTAGGGTCATGGAGTGGCCTAGCCAGTCACCAGACCTTAATCCCATTGAAAACTTATGGAGGGAGCTGAAGCTGCGAGTTGCCAAGCGACAGCCCAGAACTCTTAATGATTTAGAGATGATCTGCAAAGAGGAGTGGACCAAAATTCCTCCTGACATGTGTGCAAACCTCATCATCAACTACAGAAGACGTCTGACTGCTGTGCTTGCCAACAAGGGTTTTGCCACCAAGTATTAGGTCTTGTTTGCCAGAGGGATTAAATACTTATTTCCCTCTGCAGAATGCAAATAAATTCATATACTTTCCACAATGTGATTTTCCGGATTTAATTTGTGATGTGCTATCTCTCACTGTTACCAATAACCTACCCTTCAATTATGGGCTGCTCATGTCTTTGTCAGTGGGCAAACTTACAAAATCAGCAAGGGATCAAATACTTATTTCCCCCACTGTATGTACCTCAATCCACCACAATATCACTTTGTATTCATTCATACCATGTATTTGTTCAGACCGTAATCGGTTAACGCCGTTAATGGTTATATGTAAGCCACATTGAGCCTGCAAAAGGTGGGGAAATGTGGGATACAAATGTAACAAATAATAATAATTATTATTATTATTATAATGCCCTCACATTTTCATTTTCTATTTGTATTCTAGAGTGTTCTTCTTTATATCTTTTTTTCAGTTTTGCTTGGGTTAAGGGCTGCCATGCTGCATTCTTTGTTTCAGTTCAGTGTAACATTAGCCTAGTCCGTGTTCCCAAGGTTGTAAAATGTAAGAGAAAACTTTAAAAAGTTTGTGTGGAAAACTTGCCCAATACCCTTACAAAACCATCAAATGGAGGAGGAAGTGACGTCAGCTCACGGAGATGGCTGCTTAGCTAAAGAGCTCTGTTAGCTCCGGAGCAAAAATAAGCTATTCCCCACTTAAATCGAGGAGATCTGTCTTCAAAAAACGAAATCGCAAGCGCTATGGCGGCGAAGAAGCTGGCCAAATTTAAATTCGCGTCAGAGGCTCCGAAACCGAGTGGGAGTGCAGGAGCACGAACGACGACACGAGGCTCCAAAATGGCGGTCGAGGACTATGAATCCGACCCGGACCTCGAGGAGAACGGGGCAAGTGACACAGAAATCTATAAACAGGATTTTGTAAGGTGGTTTAAGGAGATAAAGACTGAACTGGTAACAACAAGGCGCAGCCTGCACACAGCAGTGGCGGAGTTGCGGGAGGAAATGAAGGAGGTTGGAAATCGGCTGGCGGAAGCGGAGGAAAAGACTGAAGCTGTCTCAGCAGAGGTTCGGGAACTGCAGAAGTCTCTCAAATTGGAACAGCAATCTAAGCAAGAGATGGAGATGTTGCTGGAGGACTTGGAGAACCGCTCACGGCGGTGCAATTTGAGATTCAAAGGGGTCCCGGAGGAAGACCAATTTAGGGACGCGGCCCAGACGGTTAAGGATATATGTGCCGTCTTATTACAGCAAGACACTAGCTCTGAAGAAGAAGTAAGAGGGGAGCCGGTGGAAATCGAGAGGGCTCATAGGAGTCTGGGGCCCCAACGAGGTGGAATGCCGAGAGACATAGTTGCCTGCTTCCACAAGTTTACTGTGAAGGAAGCGGTGTGGCGAAAAGCGAGAAATATGGGAGAAATAGAATGGAAAAATGGGAAGATTAAAGTGTTCCAGGATTTGGCAAAGAAAACACTACAAAGGAGGCGAGACTTAGAAGTTACATCATACCTTCAGAAGGCTGGTCTGAGGTATAGGTGGCTACATCCCTTTGGAATACAAATTACAGTTGGGAATAACACCCGGAGGCTACAAACTCATCTGGGGGCATGGAAACTCCTGCGTGACATGGGATGTACAGATCTGCCGAGAGAGGTGGAGGATACACAGCTGCAGAAGCCACATAGTCCGGTTCGAAAGAGCGGAACGGATGGCAGAAGGTTACCAGACAGAAGGAACACCAATCACAGTCCATGGGGCAATCGGAGCTTGAAAATGAAGATGGCACCTGAAGAAAGTCAAGTTTAGACTTTTTGGTTTGACTTTTGGTCTGAAGACAGACAAACGGGGTGACCTGTAGGTTGTTATCGGTTGGTGTATTATGGGATAGTGTTGCAGGGGGGGAAGAAAGGTCGGGGAATGCTGCTGATTGAGTTAATTGCTACTAAGCGGTCCTCTGGGGAGGGCTCACTTCCTGAGGGGCATAACTGGCAGACGGGGGTGATGGCCAGTTGAGGGCAAGGCCCATAATTGGGAGGTCGGGGGGAGGGGGGTTAAGGGTGGAGTCATGGAATATAAATGGTTTGAACAGTCCTAATAAGAGGAGCATCATTTTTAGGGAGCTGCGCAGAATGAGCTGGGACATAGTTTTCCTACAAGAAACGCTTATCAGGTCGCAAGATACACACTTAATACTCAACAAAGGTATGGGAGAAGGTTACACGCTGGCAGACCCCAAGGGGAGCAAAACGGGGGGGTTGGCAATTTATGTAAAGGATCATTTGCAATTTGTTAAAGAAGACATCTATAAAGAAGGGGAAGGGAGATGCATTGCCATTAAGGGGAGAACAAAGGAGGGTCCACTCACACTAATTAATGTTTATGCACCCAATGCAGGTCAGGGGAGGTTTTATGACCATCTTAGGCAAGAACTAGCGAATTTTGTGGAGGGGAAGATTCTCCTGGGGGGGATTTTAATTACACAGTAGAAGAGATTGACCATTCTAAAAGAGGAGTGGGTGGGGGGGGGAGCTAATCGATGTATGCTGCGTAAATTGATGAGGGAATTAGATCTAATCGATGTGTGGCGACTCCAGCACCCAGCCCAAAGAACATATACCCATTATTCCCATGCTCAGAGCTCCTATGCACGAATTGATATGATATGGGGTAGTAGGGAGCTATGGGGCGCAATTCATCAGACAGAGATTGAGAGCATTCATGCCTCAGATCATGCCCCAGTCTGGATCGCACTGAAGGGGATGGGACGCAAGGGTATGGGAAAGTTGTGGCGCCTCAATGAAACTTTACTAGATCAAACGGCAGACTGTCAGGAAATTCGAGAAGTCATTAAAGAATATCTAGAATTTAATGATAACGGAGAGGTGGGGGTGGGAACTTTGTGGGATGCACTGAAGGTGGTGACATGGGGACACCTTATCCGAAAAGGGGCTTTTCGGAAAAAGGAAAGAGAACAACATGAACTACAGGTGCGGAAAGAGCTGGCAAGACAGGAAGCTAGACACCAGAGGATAGGGGGAGCTCAGTATTTGGAAGAACTCCTGAAGTGGAGAAGGGAATTACAGACTATTCAGATGAAAAGGATGGAGTTTCATAGAAGCTTAATGCAACAGAATTTTTTTGAATATAGTAATAGGGCGGGAAACATGCTAGCAAGGAGGCTTAGGGAACGAAGGATAAAAAATACAATTGTAAAAATTAAGGGGGTGAAAGATGCGCTCTACTACCAGGATGATGAAATTAGAGAACAATTCGTGAACTTCTATGCTAAATTGTATGCTAAGGGAGCAGGGTCTCAAAAGCATGAGATCCATGAGTTCCTACGGGAGTTAGACCTACCAAAGATAACAGCTGAGCAGAGGGCGGAACTGGAAGCCCCAATTGACCTAGAGGAGGTGCTTTCAGTCATAAGAGGTTTGAAGAGCGGGAAGTCACCGGGATTGGATGGCTATACTGCCAAATTCTATAAGATTTTTCAGCAGGAATTAGGGCCGCTTTTGGTAAGGGTAGGGAATGTATGTTTTGTGGAAGGCAATCCGCCACTGAGCATGCGGGAGGCAGGGATCACGGTGCTACTAAAGCAAGGACGGGACCCTACAGTTTGTGGGTCGTATAGACCGATATCCCTGCTTAACGTTGATGTTAAGATTCTAGCAAAGGTAATAGCGGAGAGATTGAAGGTATTGCTCCCATCGCTTATACATACAGACCAGTCAGGTTTTATAATGCATCGACAAGTGAGCGATAATATTAGGCGCACTTTAAACATCATTTGGGGAGCACAGAAAAGGGGGGATTCTTTGGCGCTGCTCACGGTCGATGCTGAGAAAGCTTTTGACAGAGTAGAATGGGAGTACTTATGGGAGGCTATGCTGGAAATGGGGCTAGGAAATTTGTTTGTGGGGTGGGTGAAAGGGCTGTATACGACTCCGGTGGCCCGGATCAAAGTTAATGGGGGCTGGTCAAATTAATTTGCCATTCAAAGGGGAACGCGGCAGGGCTGTCCCCTCTCTCCGTTGTTATTTGCTATATCTATAGAGCCACTCGCACAAAGAATTAGAAAGCTCAGAGATGCTAAGGGGATCCGAATGGGGGGGAGAGACCACAAAATGGCACTATTTGCCGATGACATATTGTTCTATGTGGGCTACCCGCTCCTGACGTTACCTATAATAGTGAGGGAATTGAAGTCTTTTGGAACCCTATCGGGCTTTAAGGTAAATTTGGATAAGTCCGAATTAATGGGCATTACGATATCAGAACCAGAGATGGA
The DNA here is from genome assembly GCF_901765095.1 of Microcaecilia unicolor. Taxonomy (NCBI): domain Eukaryota; kingdom Metazoa; phylum Chordata; class Amphibia; order Gymnophiona; family Siphonopidae; genus Microcaecilia; species Microcaecilia unicolor. Next base: position 180,931,468 of record NC_044040.1, on the reverse strand, counting down.
ACAGTTGGGGAGTAATTTTGATTTCAGGGTGACTGCCACTAGCTTTAAATATCTAGGTATTAACATCTCGAGAGATCTTGATAATCTATATATGCTGAATTATATTCCCCTCTTTAGAGAAATCAGAAAGGACTTATATAGATGGAAGCAGGGTTGGTTGTCCTGGTGGGGTAGGATAGCAGCCATAAAAATGAACATCCTCCCTAGGTTGCTATTTCTGTTCCAGACATTGCCTATTCTAGTCCCTAAAGGGGAGATGTGTAAATTGCAAGCAGAGCTGGGTGGTTTCGTTTGGAGTGGGAAACAGGCCCGTTTGTCTAGGAGACTCATGTGGCGGACTGTGGAACAGGGAGGAAGGGGCATGCCGAACATCCTGTGGTATTATTGGGCAGCCCAATTGCAGCAGATAGGATTGTGGAGTAAAGTGGACCTCTCACCAATAACTAACTTGGAGCAGATCTTTGTACAGGGGGGAAATTTGGATGCACTTTTGTGGGGCTGGATCCCGGAGGTAGAATATAAGAGGATGGCCTTGAATCCCTTTGTATCCCAGTTGCTGAGAATATGGGGAGCTCTTAAGAAAAGATTGAGGAAAACCCGGAATAGATCCACATACGCTTGGATAACACAAGAGCCAGGGTTTATGGGAGGGAAAGAAAATCGGGTGTTTCTCACATGGTTTCAAAAGGGGTTGATCCGGTTTCGGGAACTTCTGGAAAATGGGGTGATCAAGAGTTTTGAGGTACTTAGGAGGGAATATGATCTGCCTGCGTCAGACATATTTGCATATATGCAGGTGAAGGACTATATGTGTAGGGAGATAGGGATGAAAGAGGATCCAACCATAACTGAAAAATTTGAAAATTTGTGGGGTATCATAGATCTACAGGGGTGAGGGATATCTAAACTTTATGATTATATTAGGGGAGGGGACTTTGTAAAATTACCGTACATGAAGGCGTGGGAGAGGGATCTGGATACTGAATTGACTGAAATAGATTGGAGGCGAATTTGCTTAGAGGCCAAGAAAGCATCTATATGTGTTCTTATCAAGGAGAATGCATATAAGGTACTGAGCAGATGGTACTTCACACCGGATAAAATAAAAGCAATGTTTCCAGATGCCTCAGACACATGTTGGAGATGTAAGAATGGGAGGGGAACATATTTCCATATTTGGTGGGAGTGTCCGGTACTACAGGTATTTTGGGGGGAAGTAACAGGATCACTAACTACAATGTTGGGCAGTACGGTTCCATGTGATCCTAAGTGGTGCTTGTTGGGTTGGGGCAATAGGAGGGGGAAGAGATGGCAATGCAGACTAAAACGAATGGGTATGGCTGCGGCAAAAGCTATGGTGGCCTTAAATTGGAAACAAACAAAGGGCCCCACGGGGAAGGATTGGGTGGAGAGGCTTAAGATAATAGCGGCTATGGAAAAGATGACGGACAGGCGTAGAGGGAGATATTGTTCCACTGCTGATGAATGGACGCAATTGGAGACTCTCTTTACTGGGAACATAGAGAGTAGGACTGTTTAAGCTACAGTTTTGAAGGGTGGGAAGGGTGGGGGGGGGGGAGGGAAAGGTGGGGGGGGGGAGGGGGGGGGTTGGAGGGGGGGAGGGCGAAAACACTTGTGGATCTGGACTGAAGTTTACCTGGTTGGAAAGTTGGGGGAGTCATGGGCTCCAAACTGTTGTTACATTGATTGATGTTCAATAAAAATTTATAAATTAAAAAAAAAAACCATCAAATGGAATTCATTTCAAAGAAAACTACTTCTATAAGATCGATGATGCAAAATGTGTAACACATTTCTATTTAATGTATTTTCTACATTCAGGTTTTAATTTTTTTAAAAATTTTCTTTAATTTCAGTGACAGATTCACAACATTTGAAAACAATTTCTTTCAATCTTTCTGATCCATCCAAAGACAAATGGACTTTTCCTGCTGTACAACAGGAAGAAATATATGCAGACACCTCTAATTACAATATAATTTCTGGTGATTTTACAGTTGCATGTGAAAAGGTAAAGTCAAGTCCTTCTATTGGTTAGCTTGGTACCTTGTACTTTATTATAATGTAGATTAGAATGCAAGTTATTAAATTGAAGCTTCCTTTCAGGGAGATACCAGCCGATATTCAAAACCATGCAGCTCCTTGTGACTCTGGGCAAGACACTTAACCCTCCATTGCCCCTGGTACAAAATAAGCACCTGAATATATGTAAACTGCTTTGAATGTAGTTGCAAACACCTCAGAAAGGCGATATATCAAATCCCATTTTTTTTTGTTACATTTGTACCCCGCGCTTTCCCACTCATGGCAGGTTCAATGCGGCTTACATGGGGCAATGGAGGGTTAAGTGACTTGCCCAGAGTCCCTTTCTCTTCCCCTTTAATCAGCCAGGAATGGCACCTGGCCGGTTAAATGGTACTTGGCCAGCGGGAGATAGCCAGCCAAGTTTGACAGCCTAATATGGCCACATCAATACCTGGAATATCTTTAGGTGGTTCAAACTTGCCTCAGGTACAAACTTAGATTGGGAGCCCTCCAGGAACAGAGAAATACCCAGTATACCTGAATGTAATTCACTTTGAGCTACTACTGAAAAGGTGTGAGCAAAATCTAAAAATCTAAACAAATAAAATTAACTGGCCAGCGCTGAATATTGGTTTGGCCAGTTAAGTTGGAACTGGCCAAAAATAAACGGGATATTCAGTGCCGGTCACCAGAAACAGCCCAGTCTTGAATACCCAGGTTCAGTGCTGACTATGGGAGGCAACCCAGCTACTTCCTACAGTCTAGATATTGACCCCATAGAAAACAGTGATTTTTTAAAAACAGGTATTCGGTGGCATGTATGTCTGTCACACAATTTGTGCCCAGTGAAGGGTAATGAAGTTCAAGGAAAAGCCATATCTCTTATTCCTTCCCTGCTGGCTGTGGGAATTGCTACATAATTAATGTGGTTGCAAAAGAACAGTCCATCACTGTCTCTTCTATGAATTTTCTGTATTTGGGCAATAAAAAGATTCTGGAATTTGTAGCAGAATCAAAGCCAATTATTTGCCAGAAGACAAAACAAATATTATTTCTATCCTCAGGAGCAATTTGAACAGATTATTCAGCACCTATTACTTAGGTGCTCAGTGAATAAAAATACTCAGTTACAGTTTTAGCTGCTATTACATCCATTCAATGTGCAGCTCCCTTAGGAGCTGCAGCAAAAGGGGATGTTTTTGATGCGCGCTGAGGCTCCCTTTTACCGCAGCTGGTAAAAGGTTAGTCTTCCTTTTCTGCATGAAATGGCTGTGCAGCAAGCAAAGCACTTGCCACGTGGCCATTTCGGGGGGAGCCCTTACTGTCACCCATTGAGGTGGTGGTAAGGGCTTCCACTCTAACCTGGCAGTAACTGGGTAGCACGTGGAACTACCTGATTACTGCCGGGTACATCACGGTGCTACAAAAATAAATAAGTATATATTTGTAGTGCCGGATATGATGGCGCACTGGGGGTGGGAAGTACCGCTGGGCTGCTGCGGTAGCCCGGCAGTACTTCTTGTTTAGCGAGCGGTAAGCCCACATTGGGCTTACCGCCACTTTGTAAAAGGGGCCCTTACTGACATACACTGCAGGCTCCACTCATAAAATGCGCTTTGATATCTAGAAGAAGAGCTCCAAGCTTTAGAAAGTGCTTTAGGGAGTGTTCACTGTGAGTAGTAGCTGCCAAAACGTGGGTTTTCTTTGCAGATGATGCCAAGAGAGTTCTTAGAAAAATACTACAAAGATGGAGGAAAGTTTCTTACCTTATTCCCTGATGGAACAGCACAATTATTGTATCCTTGATGTGTAATGTTAAGATATTTAAGTGGGCAGTGCAATAATGCCATTGACTTTGAAAGGGCTGTGTCGGCATTTGGGGGTCAGTCATGCTACAACATTAGCCTGTGATAACTTATGCTGTTTTGCAATCATTTTCAAGACGATAGTGTCTTTGGAAAGGGAGTGAGTAAATATATAATTCTGTCTATAAATGCCATTCAGTGTTCCTCACTTGCAATCTGAGTTTTATTTATGTGGTTTGTAAAGTCATTGGCCCCTTCAGGGGTGCAAAAAGCCTTGTTCAAAGCAGCTTGTGTGCATAGGACTAAATTCTATATATGGCGCCTAAAAAATTGGTGCCAAAAAAAAATACACTCAGCTCTATTAAAGTTAGACGTGGTTTATAGAATAGTGCTTACACCTGGGAGCTGCGACTACATTTAGGCACGGCCGTTTACACCAGTGGAAACATGTTGCAAATGCTCACGCCTAAATTAGGCATAGATCCCATCTTATTCTATAATTACACGCATAGCTGAAAGGAACACCCCTGATCCACCTATGACCCTCCCATTTCTGCACCCCCATTTTTTGACTTGCATGTAAATTTACGTGCATACATTTTAATTAATTCTAATTCATGCTAATTGCTTGTTAAAAAAAAACAATAATTGGTGCTAATTAGCTCATTTATTCAATTAAATAGCATGCACAAATTGGTCGCACGACCCAATTTGTGCGTGCAATTTTTTTTCACTTTTTATAGAATTCAAGGGATAATGTCTTATAGTTCTATTGTACCAAATAAAGACTTTACAGACCTTATCTAAATGTAGCTACCCATCTGGAAATCTGGCCATCATTATTATTGGAAATGACGAGAAGAATTATTGCTGCATAGTTTATGCAGACAAGTCAAATAATGCTGATATTCAAGCAATATTTGAGTCCAAAGGAAGAGGTACTTGCTACCATCCAAATGGGAACATATGGTATGTTCATGTTTATAACTCTCACATCTGTTTATTGGATCTAACTTATTACATGTTGTTATATTTGTAGATATAAAATTATTTTAATTGTTAAATTTTCAGTTATGTAAATAAAGCTACAGCTCCCAAGAGACCAACTGGGTTGGTGTAGCAGGTTCACGATGGCAGGGTATCATCCAGAAAGGCCATGGGGACCTAAGAGGCCTGATGATCAGGCAATAATCACCCTAGTATTGGTAGCTATTTAGATTATTTAAGGCTTTGTAGTTAGACATGGGAAGAATGCTAGGTGGTACAAATGATGAAAACAAACAAGAATATCTTGGATAAGGACAGAGATCTTACACACTGGTATGTGGGTTTACTGTATCCTTAGTATCCTTTCTGAATACGCTGCTAAAACCCTTATCCACACCCTTGTCACCTCTCACTTGGATTATTGCAATTTACTTCTCACTGGTCTTCCGCTTAGTCATCTCTCTCCTCTCCAGTCCAAAATTCTGCAGCACGGCTTATTTTCTGCCAAAATCGTTATACCCACACTAGCCCACTCCTCAAGTCACTTCACTGGCTCCCTGTCCGCTTCCGTATACAGTTCAAACTTTTACTGACCTTTAAATGCATCCATTCTGCAGCCCCCTCCCCCATTACCTCTTCACTGTCATCCCTCCCTACAGTCCTCCCCGTGACCTCTGCTCACTGGACAAATCTCTCTTGTCGTCCCCCTTCTCCTCCACTGCTAACTCCAGGCTTCGTTCCTTTTCTCTCGCACCACCTTATGCCTGGAATAAACTTCCTGAGCCTGTATGTCTAGCTCCATCTCTACCTGTTTTCAAATCTATGCTGAAAACCCACCTTTTCACTGCTGCTTTTGGCTCCTAGCCACTACTCATTTCCCCCCCTTGTTCCTTCTCACCCAGTACTTCCCTCGCCCTTAATTGCCTTGTCTTTCTGTATTATTTTAGATTGTAAGCTCTATTGAGCAGGGACTGTCTCTCTGTGTCAGGTGTTCAGCGCTGCGTGCGTCTGGTAGCGCTATACAGATGCTACTACTAATAATAATAATAGTGTGGATAGGAATAACTGGACAGGCTGGATGGTATTGTTGGTCTTTTTTTACTGTCATCTGCTATTCTACTCTCCTGTGCTTCAGTTCTTTTGACTTTTTTTTTCCTCTATTTGGGCATTTTCCTGCTGTAGCATAAGTATGGCTTTGACTTGTTATGTATAGTTCAGTATTATAATTTTTTTTTCTGTAGGATAAATATGAATGCTGCAGGAGGAGACTATGCAGATGACACAGGCAACCGAGTGAAGTCATGGAAGTGGAAAAACAATCTTAATTCAAACAATCCTCCTTCATTTAAACCTATTTTTATCTCATTGAACCATTATATTGGGATCAGGATACTTGGCCAGGACAAAATTATTGTCTCTTTTCTTGCAATGGGAAGACAGGCAAGATTCAGTGTAGGAGCTAAAGTACAGGTAATGATAAATATTTCCATGAGTCTGTATAATTTATATTTTATGTCTTATAACACAGTTATTTTTCATAGAATAGCATTTCTTGCTCACACTAGCAATGATTATTATCTGATTTGTTCTTAGGTCAGTTTGCAGGTGTTATACGAAACATAATAAGATATTTGTTCTCTAAAGAAGCTTTGGGCCTCTTTTATCAAGCCACACTAGCAGTTCCCGGTGCGGTAATGCCAACAAAGCCCATTCACTTTGAATGGGCTCCGTTGGCACTGCTGCACGGAAACCGCTCGCGTGGCTTGATAAAAGAGGCTCTATAAGAACCAGAAAGTATTTTTTGCTATACAGATTATACAGAATAAGTTTTGTGTACCATAGGTGACATATCAAAAAGCACCTGTTAATTTGTAATTGCCACAAAAGAGGCCATGCTGGAAGAATGTCAGCTAGACCTGTGTGCTTTCAGAGATAATATTGTCATGGCAGGTTAATGGTCTCTGGCTGAAGCTTTATAGGAAAGAGGATACATCTGTTATCTCATCACAGTCTGCCCCATATGTCAGGGCTTTACAAATCCTGGGTGCCAGGTCGCCATGGCGCCTAGAAATTTCACCCTGGTGCCTGGGAGTTCATAGCTCCGATGTTTTGGGGGTTTTTATCACTTCCTCAGCGCTGCTTCAAATTGCTTCTCTCCCCCTGCACAGCGATTGGGCTCTGCATAAACTTGAGCCGTGCAATGCAGGGGGTTCGGGAAGTCTCGCAGGACTTCTCCAATTTCCTGTACCATTCGGCAGAACCCGTTCACCATGCAGGGGAAGAGAAACAATTTGAGGAAGCAAGAGGTGCAAGAGAGACTGGGGGAACGCTGGAGTGGGGCACAAGAGAGACTGGGAGAAGGCTGGAAAGCGCCACGAGAGACACAGATATGGGGGGATATGAGAGAGAGAGAGAGACTGAGACTGAGTGAAAGCTGTAGGTAGAGGTATGAGAGAGACACACACACGGAGACTGGGAGAAAGACAGACAGACTAGATGTAGGCTATGGCGGGGTATGAGAGAGAAAGACAGACAGACTGGGTGAAGACTGTGGGAAGGGATATGAGAGAGAAACTGGTGGGGACCCAGACTATGGTGATAGGCGAAACAAAGAGTCAATTGCCTCTTTGCTTCACCTATCTAGAGGGTGATAACTGACAGTATGCTTTGGGAAGGGGGACTAACAAATTTGCAGTTGATTAGCAGACACACTTTAATTGATTTACTAAAGTTTCTTTGGCCATAGACACAAAATGGGGGGGGGGGTATCTTAGTAAGTCAATTTCTAAAGGAGCTACTGCTAATCTGGGAGAGGATTCCTACCCCCACCCCTCAAATTTAACCGGGAACAATTTTGGAAGGGTGGGAAAGGAGAAGCGAGAAAGGTTTTAGACCTGGCTTCTAAGTTTTTGGGCTGGTTCCTAGATTTAATGAAAATTTGTCGAGGCCTGCCATATATACCAACTTTAATAAAACAAAATAGCCTGAGAGCAACAACCGTGATGAAACTAGCTTGCTTGAGGATTATTATTGCAGTGCATCTTTCCTTCTACATCCTCTCTCCAGTCCAGTCATTCATTCCCCTGCCCATTTACATGCCCTTAAAAATTATACATGGATTGAGAGTACACTGAAACTTTAGCTAATTGGAAAACAGGGTTTGGTTTGGTTTACATAAAGGTCAGTTTGTGAGTGTTGTAGTTTTGTTGGGAGTCGTGCTCTGGCTGGCTAAGCTGTACTTTTTCAACCAGTTTCTGGTTTCAATAAATCTGTCCTCTACTTTTCGTGATCCTTAAGGAGCTGTCAAATGAATAGATGGAAAAGGATGTATTAATGATGGGGAAACAGACATTTTGAATGCATTATTTTACCACAGGTCTCATTTTATTTAGTGGAACTCATTTACTAATAAAGATGGAAAAAAAGACATTTTGGGGAGAATTCAGTAAATGGAGCTCAAAATTAAGCACTGGAATGATCTCCGCTATGCTAGTATTCTGTAAAGGGCGTTGTCCAAGGACAAGTAGGTTTTCACATTCTCACAGCTAGGTGACGTCATCTGAGAGAACCCAGTGCAGACACTGACTAACGAGACTGAGAACTTTCTAGTAGTGTCCCACCATGCGTACGCTGGTCCCTCAGTCTTCATTTTTGTGCGGAACAGGAAGCACACATCATTGTGTTCTCCTCAAAGTGCATGTTTTTTTATTCGCAGTGCCTTTCCATGCAGATATTTTTCTTCTGTTTTTCATTTTCTCCTTATTTTACTTTATTTCCCTTTAATTTTCATGGTTTTTTTCTGTACTTAGTTTCCTTTCATTTTCACAAATGGCTCATTTTAGGCCCCAGCACCAACCTCAGTTTGAACGCTGCCCGTTTTTTGGTTCACAATTGAGGAGTTTAATTTGACCATGATTCCTTTCTTGATTCCCAGAGGATCTTCAGTGGCTTCAAGAGGTGCACCCAATCTAATCAGGTGATTTCTGTGATGGACCCAGTGCATTGGGCCTGACGATGACTCTAACTCTTGTTCTTGCTTTCTAAAAATGCAGTTGAGTCCAACAGGAGAGACATTTCGACTTCTTGAAAGCCAGTACAACGTCATTGGCACTGGAAGCATCAATCTTGATGGCTGCCAATACTTCAACACCCACTGGGAATGCACCAGTATCAAGAAGGTCTCCATCTCTCTCGACATCGGGTGGTAAGTGTAGGACCTGGGAACAGTCAGCATCAGACCTGACACCAAGGGCACACACCAGTTCAATGTCAACCTCGTCAGCACCAAAGGACCATGATGCTGAGCATTGGGGGAAGCCCAAAAGCACAAGCATTGGTCCTCATCAACACATGGTGCCGGGAGCTACAGGGCATCGGCTTTGCTGGCACCCAAAAAGCACTGGCACCAGGAGGAGTGCTTCCCTTCCTTGGAAGAGGTGCTGGTGCACAAGTCTCCAGGCAGCCAGATCCCCGCTACCAGTTTGGCACCAACATCTTCTATGGCTGCCTCTTTCTCAGCTCCCCCACCTTTTCCGATGCCTTCCCTCAATGAGCGGTTCCAAGTCATGCTCAGGGAGGAGCTGCCGCATATGCTGCAGCTGCAAACCATACAGCCTCTAGTTGTTCACCTGTCATACCTCCAACTGTGTCAACATTGTCCGCACCCAGCTGATGAAAGCTTATATGAAGTATGTGACCTAGAAAGTTGTGTTTCTGGTGGCACTCACTTCAGCTCCCAGAGTCAGTGAACTTCAGGCCCTAGTAGCTGATCCACCTTACACTAAGTTTCATCACAATAGAGTACTTCTCTGCACACACCCTAAGTTCCTTCCTAAGGTAGTGTTGGAGTTCCATCTTATCCAGTCAATCGTCCTGCCAACAAATTTCTTTTGACCCAAACCTAATGAGGGTAGCCATTGGCAAATGCACTATTTTCTAATTGTCTAGCAGATTTCGTCTCCTTTACTTATGCCCAGGGTGGGCTGAATCTGGTGGTTCATGTCAAGGCTCGTAATGCCAGAGCCATGGCTACGTCGGTAACCCACTTGATGCCTTCATAGAGGAGATTTGCAAGGCTGCAACGTGGTCATCTGTACACACATTCACATCTCATTACTGCCTTTAGGAGGATACCCGACATGATAGCTGGTTCATATAGGCAGTCCCAAAGAATTTGTTCAGTGTCTAGAATCCAACTTCACCCCTCCCCCCAGGCCCAATTTTGTTTAGTTCCAGGCTGCACCTTCACAGCGGTTAGTTGACTTCCAGGCTTTAATGTTTCGAGTCCCTATTCTCCTAGCATTGTAGTTTTCGGTGAGCCTGGTAGCTAAGGATTCCCAGCTGTGAGAAAACAAAGGCCTGCTTGTCCTCTGAGAAAACAAAATGACTCACTTATAGCAGGTGTTCTCCAAGGACAGTAGGCCAAGTATTCTCCCATACCCTTCCATCTCCCTTTAGAATTGTATTCTTTAGCTATTGTATATGACTGAGGAACCCACACTCACGCAGCAGGCAAGAAGGCACCAGCGCATGCCCGGTGGGAAGCTACTAAAAAGTTCTCAGTCTCACTAGTCAGGGATATCATCCAGCTGTGAGAATACTTGACCTGCTGTCCTTGGAGAACATCTGCTACAGGTGAGTAACTTTGCTCTCTGTGCAAAATGACCTTTACAAAATAGTAGCTTAACATGTATTTTGTGCCTGACAAAGGCTGATGTAAATGCTTGCACCCAATTGACAGCAGGTGCACAAATGCAGGTTTTCTAAGGCCTAATGTCTGGGAATAACCCTGATCCAGCCATGCCCCTCCCATAGCCATACTCTGTTTGGAGTTGCACACTATGAAATTTAGGTTCACATGTTATAGAATAGGGTGTAGCGTAGATCACACATAACTTAATTACAGCCAATTAAATGCTTGTTAAAAATGCCAATAATTGATTATCATCTAATTAGTTTATATGCAGATCTATGATCTGTGCCCAATTTTGTGCACTCAACTTTGGTGAACCTACACAGAATCGGGCAGTTTGAGTGCATTATTTTACTGCAAATGTGACCTTCAGTTGCTAATATCACACGTTCTGATGCGGTAGTACACATTAATCACGCTATATTTTTATGCGCAAGCATATTTACCATTAAATAACAGTGTGGTTGATGGACACAGATTTAATTGGGTGATAAATGGCTTCCAAATGAAATCTATGTGTATATATTTAAATGTTTTTCCTTCTCTGGTTTCTTTTTTTTTTCTGAAAGGTCACTGCAACTGAACCCCTTCCACTGAAACAAGTATCAAAAGAAGAACTTCTACTGTTTGCTAGTAAAATAAAGATTCAAATTCTATTTAATAAACTTCATGAGTTTTTAAACTTTCCTTCTAATATTCAATGGACCAAAATGAAGCCACCTTTATACCTGGTCTCCCAGACACAGAAACTCATTTACTTGTGCAGGCTGTCTAACTTAGGTAGGGATGTCGACGCTTTAGTAAAAGCTGTAATTGATGAGCACAGCTGACTGACATATTGTAATACTTGGAAATGCACTGGTCTTCGTACTGATTGTGATTCCAATCTCATAATGGCCGAATAGTGGCTCTTGTAGTTGTGTTTTGTAATATGTGGATGAATGTCGTAAGTAGTAGCTAGTAGCACTTCTTACACTGTTACATGCTGTGCTATGTTTTCTTGTGTTCACTCATTGCACTTTCAGTGTATCCGTGTCTTCTAAATGCATGTGGATTTTTGTAGCGTTTTTCTAATGACAAGCTGTTAGCCACTACCTAAATCAAAACCACTGTAGACAATTTGGTTACCTACTTGTGACATTAGGGACAAGTTTGTATGTTAGTTTTATTTTTCATTTCTCTGCAAATTGAAAAAAGATTATATATTAATGTCTGGCAGATTGTTTTTCTCACTATGATAAATAAAACTAATATTGAAGAAAATAAAAATGATTCAGATTTTTACTTATTTCATGTCTTTATTCATTTAAAATTCTGTAACATGGAGAGCACAATATTTCATTCAGAATCCAGTTGAGAATACATTTTTTAACACTTTTCTGACAGGGAGGAGGAATTATGACAGGGTTCCTCCTGACCTCTCCAAATCTTACTTTTTATGAACTCTATAGAGAATAAGAGGTAGCCAAGGAATTGCAGAAGGTCAAAACTTAGATCCAAAGCTGTGGTTTTATCGGGTGGGCTGTTGATATTTTATGTTAATTCATAAGTTAAATAACTGGAATATGCTTACAATGTTGTGATGGGTAGAATAGAAATCAGAACGAATAAATAAGCTGGGACCTTCAAACCCAAGCCTAACTGTATAGTACTACTGACTTCAGACTGTCACCCCAGGAGTTCCCTTCTGCCCAGTTCATATCTTCAGGAATTCATCACGCTGGATCCTAAAAGCACAGCATTCCAACAGTCATGGGCAGGGCAATTCTATAACTACAATACTACAGTTACATGCACCATGCTTGTCTAATTTTATATAAGGAAATACGTTAGATACCTGGAATAGCCTACCAACGGAGGTGGGAGTAACCAAAACCATGACAATCTTCAAGCATGATTAGGACTGGTAGAGAGGACAGGAATAAGAGTAGAAATGGGGGAGAAATGCTGGTTTAGTTATGAAAGTAATATTCAGCCTACGGCAGTCAGTGGTTTTTGAACTGCCAAGAGCTGCAAGCTGATATTCAATGCTGGGCCATGTCTTAGCTCTAGCATTGACTAATCAGTTCCAGCAGCCTGCTGGAAGTTAACCATGTACCAATTGATATGCAGACCAGTGCACAGTTAGCTTGGTGGATAAAGTTAGGACAGCCTTTAGACTGTCCTAACTTTGGGGGTTGTTTACTAAAGCTTAGCTCAAATTATCTGCAGCAGGGCCCATTTTATTCCTGTGGGCCCTGCTGCAGATAACTCAAGCTAAGCTTTAGTAAACAACCCCCCTTTATCTGCTTACTTAACTGGTTAAGTACTGTCTCCACCCACGGACTCTAGTGCCACTGAATATCATTAATATTAACAATAAATTTATATTCCACCATATACCTTTCGGTTCAATGCGGATTACATATTTCAAAGAGGCAGGACATTTCCTGGAAGGACAATCCTTAAAAGTAAGACAAAAAAATGCAAATTAATCTAATGATCACTGCAGTTTAGAACAAACTTTCTAAATAAGTACGTTTTAATTTGCCTGGGAGATTGACTGTCACCAAAATCAACAAGGTTTGAATTTCTTTCTCTAAGCGAGCCACTCAATACAAGAAAAGATTATCTAATAACCTAGTTCTCTTTAAATTCTTTAAAGACGGGAATCTGCCTGGGAAAAAACAAGATGGCGTCCGGAAGGGAACGCTAGCCAGACGGCTCGTTACCCGTTTCCCCTCAATCCTTTGAAAAAAATTCTTTTTTACCTTGTTTGCGATGCCGAAACGGAGGGGCAGGCAGCGAGTGACTCCCTCCACAGCTGCCGTGACTTCGGGACCGATGGACCGTTTTGCGCTGCCGGTGAGAATGCCGGGGCAAGATTCCTCGCTGCAGGAGGGAGCAATGGGAGGTTCTTTGCTCCCTCAGCTTGAGGCCGACATCACCTTCAGCCCCGAGCAGCGGAGTCCTCCGATGATGCCGGCAAGGGGTCTACAGCAGGGGCAGGAAGCACTCAGTGTCTCTGAACTGGAAGTGCATTCAGCTGAGGGAACTGCAGCAGACCAGGAACTACCGGTTGTGGAAGTCGGAGGAGCAAGACCTAGGGAATTGCTGGCTGGGACCAAGGAACAGACAATGAAGAAGGTTTTGACTGAGCTTGCTATATCCAGTAAGTCATTTTTGCCTATTAAACCTGGGAATATAACTCTTGATTCGATTTGGGAAGCCTTGATGGGACTTGAGAACTCTTTTACACAGAAGATATCTCAGGTGCTACAGGTAACTCAGATGCCTTTGGAAAAAATTGAAGCTTTAGAAACCAGAATGAGTAACACCGAAAAAACTTTAATTTCATGTAATGAAGCTCTAAAAACTTCATAACAAATACAATCAAACTTGATAAAAGAGAACATTATTTTGCACCAAAAGACTGAAAATTTGGAAAATCAACTAAGAGCTAAAACTCTTAGGTTGATTAATTTTCCAAAAACTATTCAAATGGCTCCACTAATAATGTTTAAAAAATATTTATCAGAAATATTAAAAATTCCAGAACAAGCATACCCTCCGATTTCTAAAATTTATTATTTGCCTCCATATAAAATTGAGAAACAAAAGGGTGTAGTGGACCAATCAGAACAAGGACCTGATGCTTCATTCGACATGCTGAATTTAACACAAGAACTTCAAAAAGAAGAAATGACAACGATTCCTGCAACATTGATTGTCTCCTTTGTGTTAGAACCCGACCGTGATTGGGTTCTTAAACAATTTTTTCGCCATAGAGATGACCTCTTTATGAATACAAAAATTAGAATATTTCCGGATATAGCCAGAGTTACACAAAGGAGACGTCAAGCGTTTCTGAAACTCCGTCCAAGGGTTTTACAGTTAGGAGGTTTATTCTGGTTAAATTTTCCATGTAAATGCGTGATTAAAGTTAGCTCAGTCAAATATATTTTCTACGATGCATGTCAGCTGAATAATTTTCTTGATACTAAGTTAGCGGCTAGTTCTAGTCAGCAATTCCAGGCTTTGTCTACATCTACTCCGTAAAAAGGAATATAAGGCATGTTATGTTCTCTTCTTTTTTTTTTTTTTTTTCTTGATCTTGTATTCATGAAAAAATTATTTTCCTGGAATTGTACCTTGTTTTTTCTCCCAAATTGTGGACTTGAAATGGACGAGATTAAGTAGTTTTCTTATATATTGATTTTCCTATGAAAAATATGTATACTTTTTTCCATTTTTTCATTTACAAGTGTTCTTGTAATAATCTGTTAAAACTTATAAATAAAATAATAAAAAAAAAAAAAAAAAAAAAAGACGGGAATCTGAAAAGAGAGCAAGTTCTCATGACTCTAGTTTTTTTTTTACATAAAAACTATGTGATCCAGAAGATAAGATGGAGCTAAGCCATAAAGTATCAGTGGATAAGCAGGCACAAGCAATTTAACCGAGCAGGTGGCTCTTGTGCCTGTTTAATTCACTTTGAATATTGACTTCTACATTAGCTGATTTTAAGAGACTCATTACTAGGAATGTATTTTGGCCAGTATCAGAAAATAAGAGGTGTGTGCTGTATTTTCAAGTTTACAACAAGAAGCGGGCAAAAAAGACTGTGGATACTTTCAACCCACAGCAGCTTTGAAAGTGAAAGTATGCATGTACTTTCCCTTTAAAATCTGGTACTTATCTGCCTAAAATGGTAGGTCAAAACAGGGAGAAAAGGCTCATTTTCAAAGTATATAGATTTACAAAGTTAGGCATGTTACTATATACGGGGCTCATTTTCAAAAGAGAAAAACATCTAAAAAGTGGCATTTGGACGTTTTTCTCACAAAAACAGCCAAATCAGTATTTTTGAAACCTATTTTTAGATGTTTTTCTATAAAGTCTATCAGAAGTGCATTCAAATCACAAGGGGGCTTGTTGGGGGCATTTCAAAGGCAGGATTAGGATGTGCCTAATACTTGGACATTTTGCAACCATAATGGAACAAAACAAAAATGTCAAGGACTAAAACCAAGATGCTGTGGTCTAGACCTGTTTTCAGAATGAATAAGGCACAAAAAGGTGCCCTAAATGACCAGACCACTGGAGGGAATTGGGGGTGACTCCCCAATATGCCTCCAGTGGTCACTGACACCCTCCCACTCCCCAAAAATTTGAATAACAATATGACTTACCAGCCTCTATGACAGCTACAATCAGGTCTATTAGAGCAGCATGCAGGTCCCTGGAATAGTGTAGTGGTCAGTGCAGTGTACAGCGGGGGACCCAGGACCCTATCTCCCTCTACCTGTCACATTTGTGGTGGAAACTGTAACCCCTCTCAAGGTCACCAAACCCCTATTGTACCCACATATAGGTGCCCCCTTCACCCATAAGGGCTATTGTAGTGGGGGACAGTGGGTTTTGGAGGGCTCAGGGGACAAGATAAGAGAGCAAAGGTGAGATGTGTACCTGGGAGCATTTTTATTAAGTGCACAGAAGTGCCCTCTAGGGTGCCCCATTGCTCTCCTGGGATGTCTGGGAGACCAGTCTACTAAAAATGTTGGCTCCTGCTACATCCGAATGGCATAAATCTACATTTTGCACCTATTTGTTGGTGAGTTGTTTTGTTTTTTTTAATGGACCAAAGAACAAAATGTTGAAACCATAAAACCTTGTTCAGAACAGTATTTTTGGGGAAAAAATGATAGACATTTTTCTTTTTTGAAAATTACCTTCTTTCCTATTCGGATTTTAAATGTTCATAATCGGACTTAGACGTCATATCAAAAATGCTCCTCCATGTAACTTTGTGAGTCTATGTGCTTTGAAAATGAGCATTGAGAAAGACACATACATAGCAGCAGTATAGTTGTGTCAGGCTCCCAAAAGTGGAGGCAAGATTGGCCAGCCAGCATAGAATGGTGCAAGGACTTTCATTCATTATCAAAAAGAACTGGGAGAAGATTGGCAGAAGGCATAGGACCAGATTTGGGCACTAAATTGCAATAGCTTCCCTCTTGGAAATCAAAAGGCTGAAATGGTCCCCTGGATAAACTCATGGCCCTAAAACCATCCTGTTCTATCATCCCTCTTTCTTTGCCCCCCCCCCCCTACAGCATCCCCTTCTCTTGCATTCTTCCTAGCATCTTCCGTTCTCTCTCTTCCCTCTCCCATGATGCTCAGTATTCTGACTCTTTCCATCACCCTATATAGCATCCATCTCTCTCTCTCATTCCCCACACTTGGTGATTGTAGACTCTGGCATATGGGTGCAGACTGCTCTTCTTTCTGATTCTCTCAAGGATTGGCAGAAGTGCTGGATTCTGACACACAGATAGTCGCTATGCTCTGCGCCAAATCAACCTGACCATATTAGCATTTCTGCCCCTGTGCTGGGACCAGGGAACAGCTGTCCGGGAGTACCAATTAAAGCTGGTTGAGAAGTAGTACAGTATATTACACTCAGATCCAGTGCCCAGTTTTCTCTGCTTCATCAAGGCTAGTGTGACAACTTTAAAATGTGATGTTGTAAGCAACTGCCTATGTTGCCTGCCTCAAAATCTGGGCCTTTTCAGGCTGATTTGGCTATATTTCCCAATTTAGGACATGAAGGATAAGGCATAATCTTTTGCAGAAGGTCATACCTGTAGGACTAACTGCTGGTGGGCAGTAGTAAGAGCAAGGATGGGTGATGACCAGACAAAACCATATCATCTGACAGCTGGGAGATGTACTTAGTGCATCCCGGATGGCTAACATCTTCTATGATGACATAACATTTTTTTTCTTCCTCTTTCCAAAACATTGCAGGCAACTTGGAAAGGATGAATAAGATTCCGTACTTAGAGCAGGGCTATGAATAGATATGCAGCCTGTGGTTTTCAAGGTGCGAAAAATATCATTTATAACATTGTGAAGCTTTCTAGATCCTGCCAAACCATGCAAAAAAAATCAGTGAAGATGGCTGGAGCACCATTACTATAGAATACACATTTCTCCCTCTCTTTGGGG
This sequence comes from Microcaecilia unicolor, assembly GCF_901765095.1. Classification (NCBI taxonomy): domain Eukaryota; kingdom Metazoa; phylum Chordata; class Amphibia; order Gymnophiona; family Siphonopidae; genus Microcaecilia; species Microcaecilia unicolor. The sequence continues at coordinate 180,913,948 of NC_044040.1, read as the reverse complement.
CCCTTTTATTAAAGGGTTGCTGAGCGGCAAAAGGCTTGCCATGCACCAATCCAGAACTACCGCCAGGCTACTGCAGGAGCCCAGCGGTAGTTCCCAACCCCCCCAGTGCTTGCCATTTGCAGCGCTACAGGAATTTTTAAAATGTTTGTAGCACTGGAACTTAACCAGCAGTAATCGGGCAGTGCTGCATGCTGCCAGGTTAGCATGGGAACCCCACCGCCATCGCAATGGTTGGTGGTAAGGGCTCCCCACCAAAATGGCCGTGCGGTATGTGATTCACATACTGCACAGCTAGTTCTTTTCGTCAAAAATGGACAGCCTTTTACCCTCTGTGATAAAAGGGGGCCTCAGCTCATGTCAAAAACATGCAGATACTAGTGCAGGCCAGCAGTCGAATGGAGGAGTAGCCTAGTGGTTTGTGCAGTGGACTTTGATCATGGGGAACTGAGTTCGATTCCCACTGCAGCTCCTTGTGACTCTGGGCAAGTCACTTAACCCTCCATTGCCCCAGGTACAAATAAGTACCTGTATATACTATGTAAACCCCACAGAAAGGCAGCATATCAAGTCCCCTTCCCCGGTGGTGTAGCGGGGGGGCTGCCACCCGGGGCGGGGCGGTTCGCCGTTGCACCCCCCCCCCCCCGGGTGCAGCACGATGACACCCCCCTCCCCCCTGGCCAGCTCCTGCACCCTACCTTTAAAAAGAATATCGGGAGGCGAGGCGCAGCGCCTCATGCCTGCCCTGCACGTAAAAGAAATGTGGACCATCGGGTCTTCCCTCGCTCTATCTGTCCCACCCTCCACTGACGCAACTTCCTATTTCCGCAAGGGCGGGACAGACAGAGCGAGAGAAGGCCCGACGGTCCACATTTCTTTTACGTGCAGGGCAGGCGCGAGGCACTGCGCCTCGCCTCCCGATATTCTTTTTAAAGGTAGGGTGCAGGATCTGGTCGGGGGGGTGTCGATTCGCCGAGGGGGGGAGCTGGCAGGGAGCACCCCCCCCTGAACTGACACCCAGGGCAGACCACCCCTCCCGCCCCCCCTTGCTACGCCACTGCCTTTCCCTTCCCTTCCCCTCCTTTTACTGCAGCTTAGTAAAAACGCCTCTTTGTCTTGTACCTATGGAAACCTGATTCTGTTGTTGGAATCTGAGGTTGGAAGTTAAGCAGCAGCAGCCAGTTACACCTGACGGGCTCCTGACGATGATGTATTAAACTCTACTGTATCAGAATGATGTGTGTGGGGGGGGGGGGGATAGGGTGGCAACCACCACTCTTAAACAGATCCATAGTGGGAGCTGTACTGAGCATGATCATCTTTGCTGCAGCTTGCTTGAATCCCATAAATGAGGTACGAGTTGAATTTCACCTTTTTTTTTTTTAGATGTTTATTCCTACTTGAGACTAGCATAGGTCCGAAATCTCAGTAGTGATTCAAATGCAGGAAAATATCCAGAAAAGGTATAACAATGTGATGAGCCTCTGGAAATAACCCATCAGCGTGTTCCGTAATAATAGATGGCCACTAACTTTGGATTTCATTACAAAGCAACATTTGGAGTTTCCGGTTTTGCGCATGCACCTTTTCAGTGCTTTTCCTTTAAGGGTCTCTATTTTTCAACAGGTTGCTTTTGTAGTCTACGGCAGGGGTTCTCAACCCAGTCCTCAGGACACAACACACCAGTCTGGTTTTCAAGATACCCACAATGAATATGCTGAGACATTTGCATGCACTGCCTCCATTATATCTATCGCATCCATATTCATTATGGGTATCCTGAAAACGTGACTGGCTGGGTGTGTCCCGAGGACTGAATTGAGAACCCCTAGTCTATGGGCATGGAATACAACTTTTTGTTCCCTACCTCAAAACTAGTTTTCTCTTTATAGCAACTGATTGCCCTAGTATCAATTTTGATCATCTTTGTTTTGTTTCTGATTAAATTATTGAGCTAATTAAATATTACAATATTTTATGGACTGTATAACTGCACCTTTATATCACTTAACACATTTAGATGCCCTTTCACTAAAGCATGTGCTAAATGTTGCTCTTCCTATTTTATACCTATGGGCCATGCGGCATTATAGCATGAGTTAACGTCTGTTAGCACGCTAAGCTTTAGTAAATGGGCCCATTAAATATTGTTTTTATATTTACTGTGGTTAGTTGCTAGAATAATTTAACAAAAATAACAGACATCCAAAAATAAAGCACCCGGCAGAGTTTGGAAACACACTGCAGCCACAGCTAGGCTTGGACTAGGCTGCAGGCGGTTATACAATAACTTTGCATTTTTGATGTAGGGTCAGTGGCTTTGCTTTTACTGTATGAATGGAATTATTTAATTTTGCCAAATAAATATACACTTTATTATATGGTGAACAGAAGCTTTACATAAGTACATAAGTAATACCTTACTGGGAAAAGACCAAAGGCCCATCAAGCCCAGCATCCTGTCCCCGACAGCGGCCAATCCAGGTCAAGGGCACCTGGCGAGCTTCCCAAACGTACAAACATTCTATACATGTTATTCCCGAAATTGTGGATTTTTCCAAGTCCATTTAGTAGCGGTCTATGGACTTGTCCTTTAGGAAACCGTCCAAACCCTTTTAAAACTCTGCCAAGCTAACCACCTATAAAAGCTTTGTTTTATAATGTTAAAATACATTGCCGCATAATTCGTTTTAAATCACTGTTCATGGGGCAAGCAGGCGCCTCGATCTGAAACACCGAAAAAGTCATGAAGCAGCTTCAATACGCCTATTACCTTGCCTTTTAGGCACCGGTCACTTTACAGATTAAGGGGTCCTTTTACTAAAGCCACGTAGGCACCTACACGCAGCCAACATGCCCCAATTTGGAACTACCGCCTGGCTACTGCATGGCCTGGGCAATAATTTCATTTTTTTTAACGCGGGTCCACTATGTGTGCTGGAAAGTTTCCAGCGAGCGGCGCTAACCAGGCGGTAATCAGCAGTGTATGCGCGCTGACGATTATCACCTGGTTAACTCATGAGACTTTACCTCTAAGTCAACGGGTGGCAGTAAGGTCTCAGGACACGCGCCAATTTTTATTTTGCTACACGTCCATTTTTGGCCAAAAAGGGCCTTTTTTGCAGGTGCGCTGAAAAGTGGAACTGCGCACGTGCAATGCACGCGTCTACACCGGCACAAGCCATTTTTCAGCGCACCTTAGTAAAAGGACCCCTAAGCAGTATTAGGCATGCGAGAATGAAGCTCCTTAAAAAGAGATGTACAGCACGTGTGCCCCTGCTGCTGTCTCAGCTACACTTCTCAGTCGAGCAGCTGAAAATCAAATTGTTGGGAAGCCGATCTTCAGATAAATCCCCTAAGTTTCTCCCTGGTTTAAGACAGGATCGGAGCACCTGACATGAATCACAGCCACATCAGAGACAAGACCCGGCTTTGCTGTCTTTGTCTTGCATCGAAGGATTTGGGAAAGATGCCTCCTAATTTCTTGACTGTAAAATGTGTAAATGAGTGGGTTAAGGAGAGAGTTTGTTTCTCCTAAAATAAATAAGATGTCTTTCAAGAGATTCAACAGATTACAGGAGCTGCAGAAAACTTGGACGAGCCCTGCAACGTAGTAGGGTCCCCAGGCTAGAGTGAAGCAGATGATGACAATCAGAGCCGTCCTGGCTGCCTTAAGGTGGTAGAAAGGAAACGCATGATGAGCCCAGGGGACACTGGTTCTCCGGATTCGCCGGTGGTGGAAGTAGGCGATTTTCCCCACAGACACATGAAGGGAAACCAAAGTGACTAGCGCTGGCAGGAAGACGCTAAAGCAAAGGACGTACAAATACTCCTTTCTAGCCGCGTAGAAGAGCCCGCAGAATCCCTGGTAATTGCTCTCTTGTAAAGCGGGCAAAATCAGAGGCAAGTGGCCGATCAGAAACGAGATGATCCACAGAAGTGCAATCAGAGCCGCTACGGATTTCTTGTTCATGATTTTCAGGTAATAGAGAGGCAAGCTCACGGCTAAATACCTATCCAAGGAAATCAAAATCAGAGTCAAGATAGAACCAATGGAAGGCGTAATGGTGAAACACAACCTCAGCAGGCAAAGGATCAAACTGCTGTCGAAATCACCATCCAGCAGGTCATCAAATAACTCCGTGATGCACATGATTCCCACCAGCAGGTCGGCAGCAGCGAGGTTCAGGATGAAAATATAGCTGTTGCCTTGCCTCCCCTTCATTATTTTGATGATGATCACAATGACCAAAATGTTAGCCGTGAGGATTAAAACACTGAGAACTGCGTGGACAACGGCATAGATGATCGCGCTCATCTTCCTCGTGGTGCATTTAGGAGAAACCAGCGACGGGGGCGAGTCTGCAAATCACCCCCATTCTCTTCAGCTCTGTGGACGTCTCCTCCTGAAGTTTTGTGCTTTCTATTCGCGGTCCCTGATTTATATTTCAATCAACAGAAAGGCCCATTAAGTTCAAATGTCCATCATGTCTAGTTATTTAACAGAAAAGTCACTCAGATCTGGCTTTCGGCAAGAAATCCAGCCTCATTTTTTCCCCCCCAAGAACAATTTTCTCCCTTGTTTAATGTCAGTTCGTTTAGTAAGTCGGATTCACTTGCTCTGTCGTTTCCTAGCTGTTCTGTAGAAAGAACAAAGAAAAGAAATCCAGGCATCTTCCAGGTCCTCAACCAGATAACTTTTGTGGGGGGAAGAAGTGAGGAACTGAGAAGGCAGGCGAGGAAGAGACACACAGAACAAGCCAGGGACAGCTTTATTGCCTGGAGGTGCGTCTGACGCAGTCAACCAGCAAAGTCTTGGACAAACAAAAAAAAAACCAAAGTGTTGGCTCCTGATAACGAAAGACGTGCAAAGAATTGTCAACAGTGCATGCGCATATAACATATGTGAATGCAGCTACCCTGGTGGACTATCCTGATGAGCTATCTGACTGCATGTCTACTTGTTTTAATTTTATTATATTTTATTGTGAACGCTGCGATCTTACAATGTTATATTAATTTATATTAGAGGGTGACCAAAACAGTTTTTTTTTTCTCAGTTTCAACTGAAACTAAATCTGCAATTTGTCGGTTTCAGCCAAAACATGCCCTATATCCGTCAAAGTATCCAATCATCCAACCTACTACACCCAAAGCATTCTATCCCCTTACCAGGTGTACCCCCCCCCCCCCAGACAGAAAACTAGCAACTAAGAACCCCCCCCCCCCCCTTGAGGCACCCCCATAATATCTCCTGCATATGATAACATTACAATAGTCAAGCTAGGGGGATATTAGTGACTGCGACACTACAGAAATCACCATCATTCACAAATGGACACATACAGCAAGATGCCCTCAGCTCATACAAGTAATAGAGTTTTTCATAGTCCAGTAACCGGTAGTTGCTTTAAAATAAGGTGCATTGTAAATAGCGTATATCCTTTAAAAGATGCCTGAAAGGATATACTCCAGTGCTAGTTTTTTTTATTTATTCATTTAATCAATATTTACAAGAAACATCTTGTATAAGAAAGTGTCAGTTAACTATTTTTTTAGGAAAACAAGAAAAAATAAATAAAATTTACATTTTAAAAAAGAAAAAAAGTAATTAACACTCAAGTCCATAAATGAAGATCCAAGATGTTAGGAACTCTAAGGGGAAACAAATATATCAAGAAAAACAATATACAAGGTAATACAATCTCTACTAAATGAGTTAGTCCTTTTTTTAATGCTTCTCCATTTTAACTGAGGCTATGAGTGTCGATACGTGTGCAGGTTCTGTAAATACATATTTCTTTCCCCCAAGCCTTACTAGGCACTTGCAGGGGTATCTTAAAAAAAAAGTACCCCCAAGTGCAAAATTTCAGGCTTAAGGAGCAAAAATTGTTTCCTCCGTCTTCTTGTCTCTTTAGAGACATCAGGAAATAACAATACTTTGAAACCTAAAAAAGGTTTATCCTTATTTCGGAAAAACAAACGGAAAATCCAATTTTTGTCAGGCAATAGTACAACTGTCGCCACCAAAGTAGCGGCAGTTGCCAATTCAGTGTCAGAGGTCTCAAGCAAAAGAGAAACGTCTATCGGTTTTTCAGTCTCTTGGTTCAAGTTGTTCCCTAGAATATAATAAACTTGAGAAAATGGTGGTAAATTCTGTTCCGGAATATTCAAAACTTCCCGAAAATAACATTTCAGCATCTCTAGAGGAACAACATTTTGAATTCTAGGAAAGTTAACAAATCTCAGATTATGATTTTTAGTATAATTATCAAACATCTCCATTTTCTGTCTGAGGTTCGTCAAATCTTTTATCATCGTAGGTTGTAATGTTTCAGTCTGCTTAATCCTTTGATCCATTTTCTCTACTTTGTCATTTAAAGCCTTCATCTCTTCCTCTTTTTTTTTTGTAAGTCAATTTCTAGGAACTTTATTTTTGGTGAAACATCATTGATTTGTTTTAAGAAAGTTTGTCCCAGGTTAGACATTAAATCCCACAATGCATCTAAAGTCACTTCTTTTGGTTTAACCACTAACTCTTTAGGAAGTGCAAACCTTTCAGAAGACTGCTCACAGCTCTCACTTTGTCCCTCAGCGCCTCTCCCCTCATTCTGCGGCGGTTCCATGGGCAAACTGCCCTCCAGTCCTTCCTCAGCTGTAAATGAAGCTTCACCTCGGCGTTCTTCTGGGCCCGTAACACCTTCCAAGGGGGACCCTGTCGAGTCAGAGAGGAAGGAACTCACGCCTATCGGCTAGGGAGGTGGAGTGCGGGCAGCAGGGCTCAGAGTGGTTTCAAGATCGGGGGAAGCTGAAATCTCCCATTCGCCAGCATCCCCTACCGGTGGCGTTCCGCCGTCATGAGCAACTCCCTGAGGTCTCAGAAAGCGATCCATTGGACCAGGTAATGAGGGAGGCAGCGGGGAAGCTCTGACCGCCGTTCTCCCTCTTCGTTTAGGCATTCTGTACCAAACTAAGGAAACAGGACTCACAGCGTCTTAGCAGAGCGCGGCTATCTTGGATCCTCACTCCAGTGCTAGTTTTAAACATTACAAAATGATCTATCCCCAAGGTCTGTGACATGAAATCTTAACTAGCCTAACAAGCATATCTTTGGCATGTTACAGTTAAATTAGACAAACTGGGAAACAGTACTAAAAGCAATTTGCATGAGTTCAAAAGGGATGTGTACCAAAGAAAATTATTCTGATCAACATGGTTCATAATACACATTTATCTCCTTGTTTTATATAAAAATGTTCTGTTCTGTTCACTGATTTTGCACAGTAACCAGCTGTCTACAGAAACATTCACCATAAACTATTTTGTAGGCCATCAACTCAAATAAACTTTACATTTTCTCATTTCTCAACATGTTAAATTGTCATTTAGCTCACATTTATTTCACATTTGGATTCTAGTCAAATAGACAGAATGGGATCTTTTGATAAGAAGGAGAATAAAAGTGCCAGTTAAAGATTTAACAATCATCATTTCATTATGGTTTGGGCTAGTGGTTTTCACTGTATCTAGGCAATTCAAATAAAGTACCTTATATATTTTCAAACAATAGACGTTTGCATTTTGAAATGAGCCTTATTGGAAAATATGTGGGAGCCTAAGAAGATAAAACACAATGATTGCATACTTTTTCTGTTGTTATCAACGACAAAATGACTGCACAAGGCATTTTGCACTATTTTTGGTGCAAAGTGCACTATTGCAAAGTCCCTTTACAAAAGTAATTTTGCAGTGGTTTGCAGTTGAAATCCACATCACACAAACGTTTATGTAAATTTGACATTTAGGGGTCCTTTTACAATGCTGCGATAACCACTAATGTATACTTACCACAGTAAAAAATGGCATACTGCGAGACATGCAGAAGTGTCCCATGGTAATTCTGAGATGTGCACGTTACCCATGTGCTAAAAAATAAAATTTGTTTTTTTCATGGTGAGAACATGTCTAGCAGGCAGAGAGTGGGAATGTACGCAGCTACATTGCTGCACACTAACTGATTAGCATGTGATTAAGGTATGAGCCCTTACTGCCTACAGCTTTTGGGTAAAGAGACTTTTAACATATTCCTACTACCCAAGTGAAGAGCAAGACTGGAAATATGGTGGAGCGAATGGATGAAGGACCTCACAGCCTGAAATTAAAACCCTAATAATCCCCCTAAACCTCACCAGCAACCAGTGTAACTTATGCGGAATTGCACTGACATGGTCTCTCAACTGCATTGCAACCCACCCAACAAGCATGCTGCAGTGTTTTATACAAACTGCAGGCATTCCCATAGTCTAACCTTGCTGCTGTGGTGCAAAATAGCTCATTAATGTATAAAAGGCCCCCAGGCCAAATTAGAGATGCCCTTTCAGACCCCTTCCTCTAGGGGGGATCTCAATGTCTTGGTGGCCCAAAGGGGTCAATGTCTTCCCTCAGCCCCCATGTGGGGTTAAATTAATGAACCCCCTTCCTCCTTGAAGTCCTGCTTCATAAAATTATGTGTTGAAGAGTTGGATCTGGTCCAATCCAGTCCGGTCACCACCTCTTGACATCTCTCTTCCCCCCACCTCACTGTAAGGATATATGTTACTATTGTCCTCTACCAGTAGTCTCATGGACCAGACCAAACCAAACCTAACCTGACCCTCAACCCATATTTTTTTTTTTGTTATATTTGTATCCCGCACTTTCCCACTCATGGCAGGCTCAATGCGGCAGGCAATGGAGGGTTAAGTGACTTGCCCACAGTCACAAGGAGCTGCCTGTGCCGGGAATCAAACTCAGTTCCTCAGGACCAAAGTCCACCACCCTAACCACTAGGCCACAGCTGGAAATGAGGGCGAAAAGGAGGTTTTGTTCCTTTAGCCCTGCATCAGGGCTGAGGGAGGTGTCAGACCCACTGGGCTACCAGAAAACTGAGTCTGTTCTCCCCCCCCCCCCCCCCGCCTTAGGGAAGAGATCCAGGGAAGAAATGTAATTTAGGCCAGGGGCCTCTTAAGTCTGGTGCACCACCAGTCAAAAGTTCATTTATTTAAAAAAAATTCACATTGCCACAGCCCAGAACACAAAGTTCCTAGTTGTGGCATATGTGGAAAATTCCTTGTGAACGGTGTAACCAAACTATGAGCCCATTTGTATCTCTTAGCTGGAATTTCTGGAATCAGGTATTAGCTCATTAAATACATGGGGCTCAAAGTTTGTCACAATCGGAAATGTACCCAGGTTTTCTGGGGCAAACATGGCACCCACCAATTTGACCCACACCAAAGAACAAAAAGAAATATTTGAATCTTTGCAATTATATAAAATCTAACCTATTTCAGCTAGAACTCTAAGAATCTTAGAGTCATAGGCGTAGACTGGGGGGGGCGAGGGGGGGCAATGCCCCCCCAAACGACAACGAGGCGCCGCCGCGCCATTAGTTAAAAAAAAAAACACATGCAGGCACACGCTCCTCTCCATCCGCTTGGCTTCCCTGCCCTCTCTGTCTGCGTTCCGCCTTCCTCTGACGTCAGAGGAAGGCGGGACGCAGACAGAGAGGGCAGGGAAGCCAAGCGGACGGAGAGGAGCGTGTCCGTCTACCCCTCTCTCTTCCTCCCTCCCTCCGGCGCAGGCAGCAGTCTTTTTCAGCGTTCCTGGCAGCGGTAGCGATGTACACACTGCCTTCGGCTCTGCCCCAAAGCCTTCTCTTCAAGTTCCTGTTCCCGCATAGGTGGGAACAGGAACTTGAAGAGAAGGCTTCCGGGGCAGACCGAAGGCAGCGTGTACATCGCTACCGCTGCCAGGAACACTGAAAAAGCTGAAGACTGTTGCCTGCGCCGGAGGGAGGGAGGAAGAGAGGGAGTAAACGGAGTCACGATCTTGGACCTCGCGGGGGGGGGGGGGGCAGTAGAAGGAAGATGGATGGAACTGGGAGGGGTGGGGAGCAGAGGGAAGATGGATGGTACTGGGAGGGGTGGGGAGCAGAGGGATGGACCAGGAGATGGATGGGATTGGGAGAGGTCAGGCACAGCAGAGGGAAGGAACAGAAGATGGATGGGACTGGGAGGGGTGGGGAGCAGAGGGAAGGAGCAAGAGATGGTTGGGACTGGGAGGGGTGGGAGCAGAGGGAAGGAGCAAGAGATGGATGGGACTGGGAGGGGTGGGGAGTAGAGGGAAGGAGCAAGAGATGGATGGGACTGGGAGGGGTGGGGAGCAGAGGGAAGGAGCAAGAGATGGTTGGGACTGGGAGGGGTGGGGAGCAGAGGGATGGACCAGGAGATGGATGGGACTGGGAGAGGTCAGGCACAGCAGAGGGAAGGAGCAGAAGATGGATGGGACGGAGGGATGGTGAGCAGAGGGAAGGAACAGAAGATGGATGGGACTGGGAGGGGTGGGGAGCAGAGGGAAGGAGCAAGAGATGGTTGGGACTGGGAGGGGTGGGGAGCAGAGGGAAGGAGCAAGAGATGGATGGGACTGGGAGGGGTGGGGAGCAGAGGGAAGGAGCAAGAGATGGTTGGGACTGGGAGGGGTGGGGAGCAGAGGGAAGGAGCAAGAGATGGATGGGACTGGGAGGGGTGGGGAGCAGAGGGAAGGAGCAAGAGATGGTTGGGACTGGGAGGGGTGGGGAGCAGAGGGATGGACCAGGAGATGGATGGGACTGGGAGGGGTGGGGAGCAGAGGGATGGACCAGGAGATGGATGGGATTGGGAAAGGTCAGGCACAGCAGAGGGAAGGAGCAGAAGATGGATGGGACGGAGGGATGGTGAGCAGAGGGAAGGAGCAGGAGATGGATGGGACTGGGAGGGGTGGGGAGCAGAGGGAAGGAGCAAGAGATGGATGGGACTGGGAGGGGTGGGGAGCAGAGGGAAGGAGCAGGAGATGGATGGGACTGGGAGGGGTGGGGAGCAGAGGGAAGGAGCAAGAGATGGATGGGGCTGGGAGGGGTGGGGAGCAGAGGGAAGGAGCAGGAGATGGATGGGACTGGGAGGGGTGGGGAGCAGAGGGAAGGAGCAAGAGATGGTTGGGACTGGGAGGGGTGGGGAGCAGAGGGATGGACCAGGAGATGGATGGGACTGGGAGGGGTGGGGAGCAGAGGGATGGACCAGGAGATGGATGGGATTGGGAAAGGTCAGGCACAGCAGAGGGAAGGAGCAGAAGATGGATGGGACGGAGGGATGGTGAGCAGAGGGAAGGAGCAGGAGATGGATGGGACTGGGAGGGGTGGGGAGCAGAGGGAAGGAGCAAGAGATGGATGGGACTGGGAGGGGTGGGGAGCAGAGGGAAGGAGCAGGAGATGGATGGGACTGGGAGGGGTGGGGAGCAGAGGGAAGGAGCAAGAGATGGATGGGACTGGGAGGGGTGGGGAGCAGAGGGAAGGAGCAGGAGATGGATGGGACTGGGAGGGGTGGGGAGCAGAGGGAAGGAGCAAGAGATGGTTGGGACTGGGAGGGGTGGGGAGCAGAGGGAAGGAGCAAGAGATGGTTGGGACTGGGAGGGGTGGGGAGCAGAGGGAAGGAGCAAGAGATGGATGGGGCTGGGAGGGGTGGGGAGCAGAGGGAAGGAGCAAGAGATGGTTGGGACTGGGAGGGGTGGGGAGCAGTCTGCCCATCCATGCCATCTTTTTCATTCAGTCCCTAAGAGATCTTTCGTGCTTGGCCAACACTTTCTTGAATTCAGATACAGTCTTCATTTCAACCACCTCTTCTGGAAGGCCATTCCACCCATCCGCCAACCTTTCCATAAAGAAGTATTTCCTTAGATTACTTCTGAGTCTATCCCCCTTTTTTTCCCAAATATTACAGGTCATTGGAGACTTTAGGAAGCACTGTTTCATTTGAATGAAGAGGACGAAATCCAGATTGAAGTGGATCAAGAATAGCTTGAGATGAAAGAAAGTCAAGACAACAGCAGTGAACAGCACGTTCAAGTATCTTGGATAGGAAAGGGAGGAGGGAGATGGGGCGATAGTTGGAAGGACAGGTAGGGTCCAATGAAAGTTTTTTGAGGAGTGGTGTAACTATGGCATGTATGAAGGCATCAGGAACAGTCTCAGTGGGAAGTGAAAGATTGAGGATATGACAGATAGAAGGGATGACAGTAGAAGAGATAGTGCTAAGTAGATGGGTGGGAATAGGATCAAAGAAACAGGTAATTAGTTTTGAGGAGGAAAGAAAATATTCAGGAGCATCCTAATCTGGAAACATGTCCTCTGTGACACGCTCCTTAGCACTTCCGCCCCACCCAATATGTTATAGCCAAGCAGGGAAGGCAATGGACAGGTGCAATTTTGCTGCATCCACCTCCTTTGTGCCCTACGTGGCTGCACGCTCTTTTGAGCACGAGTCAAGGCGGTTTAAAACACTTTATTAGTGTTTTAATTACATTTTATTACAATTTGCTAAATCAATTACCATCTTAGCATCACTCACTGTTATAATGCACATCCACTTTTTTTTAGTGAAAGATAAAATCATGAAAACCTTAAACAAATCTGTCCTAAGGATTTAAACTCAAGCATTTTTAGTGTTTTAATATTTGTTTCTGTAGTGTTATCTTTTGCCAGGTGGAAAGGCTAAGCAAATATTACCATTGTAATGTTTTACACACAAATGACAGATAGCCATTCCCAGCCTAGCAACGTATTGAAGGTAATAGCAATAAAAATTTAGAAGTGATAACTGGTTTTCCATCCATCATTATAGCCCCGTTTCAAGCAGAGGACTGCATGTTTTCACCTATCTGAGGATACATGTTTCACTGTTGAATGAGAAAAACATCTTTTTATGTACAGAACTCAGTGACCTATTTCAGCCTTCAGAATTTTCCAGAGAAATGAAATATTGACTTATGAAAAGGTAACAAATGCTTCTCTACACTTCAGCTGCGATAGGAGATGCACCTCATTAAAAAATATTCAAAACCATTTAAGTGCAGTGCCGTACCAAGGGGGGGGGGGGGGGCGGTCTGCCCTGGGTGCACGCCGCTGGGGGGGGTGCCGCGCCAGGTCAGCGTCATTGGTTTCCATGCTTCCTCTGCCCCGGAACAGGAAGTAACCTGCTCCGGGGCAGAGGGAGCATGGAAACCAACGACGCTGACCAGCGCGCGGCACCCCCCCAGCGGCATGCACCCGGGGGGGGTTTCTTTCGCCAGGATGGGGGGTGTCCCTTCACTGGGGGGGGCGGGTCACGCTGCACAGGGGGGGGGTCGCTGCACCTGGGAGGGCAGGGCGCATCGGTGATCCGCCCCAGGTGTCAGCGCCCCTCGGAACGCCACTTTTTAAGTGGGCCTACTGTCAGGAGGATAGCCATGAAACATTTATGGTGACCCCAGCATTGGCCACCCTTCAACCTGACCCAGGTACTCTCTCTCCCCCCCCCCCCCCCCCCCCCACCAAGAACTTTCTCTTTACTTTTCTGCCCATTTCCTCCTCCATATATAAGCAGGCACTCTGTCTTCCCTTACCTTCTTCCTCCCTACTCTCTCGTCTCATTTCCTTTTCCTGTACCCCAGAATTCACACTCTTCCATTCTACCCTTTCTCTTCCCACTTGCATTCTTTCTTGCTTCCCCTCCCCCTCCCAGTACACACGTTGTGTCCCTTCTCTGTCCCCTACACCCCACACTCCCTCTTTCTCTTTCCCCTTCCTTCCACTCAGATCCTCAGCTTCCATGGTGACCACACCAGCAGAGCACCTCCTTCCACAGGGCTGCACCTTCTCCCATGATGCAATTCTTCCACCTCAGATGGCCTGAACCGCCATGTGTCTGTCCATGGCCATGCTAGCACAACCCAAGTTTCAGCAACAGACAAATACCATTTCACAGGCCCTCAAGCTCAATATATTATACTAGTAAAAAAGGCCCGTTTCTGGAACGAATGAAACGGGCGCTAGCAAGGTTTTCCTGGGAGTGTGTATGTTTGAGAGAGAGAGCCAGAGTGAATGTGCGGGTGTGTGACAGAGTGAGACTGTCTGTGTGACAGTGTGTGTGTGAGAATGAGAGTGTGTGACAGGGCCCCCTCCCCTGTTCCTAATGCCCCTCACCCCGTTCCCTCCCCTCCTTTTCCTCCTCCTTCCCACACTTTGGGTTCCTTAAGGCTTTCAAAAGTCTATGTACCCCCGTGGCCCTAACGCCCAGTATCCGGATACCCCACCGCTTTCCTCCTCACCCCTCCCCCAAGATGTAATACTTTCACGTCCTTCATTTTTTTTTAAAAGTGTCCTATCTACCCTGTGTACAAATGCCCGGCATTCAGATTGTGTTCCTCTCGTAAATTTTAATTTCTTTCATTCATTCAGAACTTGCCCCCCCCCCCCCCCTGAACACTTTTGGTTCCTTCAGTCTTTTAAAACTGTCCTATGTACCCTGTGTGCTAATGGCCAGCATTGAGATTGTTTTCCTGTCCCAAATTTGCATGTCTTTCAGTCACTCACAACTCCCTCCCCCCCCCCTTCTCCAGTTTAACACTTTAGTTTCCTTCAGTCTTTTAAAACTCTCCTATCTACCCTGTGTCCTAATGGCCAGCATTCAGATTGTTTTCTGTCTTTTAAAACTCTCCTATCTACCCTGTGTCCTAATGGCCAGCATTCAGATTGTTTTCCTTTCCCAAATGTTCATGTCTTTCAGTCCTTCAGAACTCCCCCCCCCCCCCCCCCCCCCCCCCCATTTAACACTTTCGGTTCCTTCAGTCTTTTAAAACTCTCCTATCAACCCTGTGTCCTAATGGCCAGCACTCAGATTGTTTTGGTTTGCCAAATTGTCTGTCACTGAGGTCACTGAGGTCAGTGCTTGCCTGCCTAGCAGACCACTTCCGGCAGGCACGGTCCCAAGCACATCCTGTTGGAGGTGAGAATTATTATATAGGATAGAGATTTTTTTTTTTTTTTTTTTTTTTTTACTTGTGTTTCCACTGTTTTTCCTGAAGAGGGCACACTGAGATGTTTGCAAGCAGTGTGTCAAAGCATTACCTAGTAATATTTATGTCATGTCCTGTTAGCTGTGAAGAAAAAAAAAAGACATATCCTGTTTCCTATTATAGTGTGCAGTCAACTATAGTAGTTGTGTTGAACTAGCAAGTCATATGCCTCTTTTGTAACTAGCTCACAGCTTAGCTTACTTGCATCAACATTATATTAACCAATATGTACATTACTCCATAAGAATTCACAAAGAAAAATAAAGGAATATTAGAAAACTGGATAAATCATTATCCTGATTAAAAATAAGTTAAATAGATGCTACATAAGAGTTTAGGAAGGCTCACATGTATGCAGTAATTTAAAAACAGAAAATAAAACATTTTATCCCTTTTATATTGGGCAGCACTAAATATCAAGAACATAAGTACAGCTATATTATGTCTAACCAATGGTCCATCTAGCCCAGTATCCTGCAGAGGTCAATCCAGGTCACAAGTACCTGACAGAATCCCACAGAGTAGCAAGATTCCATGCTACAGATCCCAGGGCAAGCAGTGAATTCCCCCATGTCTATCACCTTTCTTCACAAACACGAGCTGCTTGTTACCAGTTTGAAGCTCCAGTCCCCTTCCTAGGCTTGAAAATGTCTGAATTGATACAGGCAATGTAGGATATTTCCATTGTGTTCAGAAAACAAAGCTTCCTTATCTAACTCCTATGATCTGTAATAAACAATACAGAAAAAGCACATTAGAAATTGGGTAACAAGAAAATGCACTCCATCCTACAATTCAGGGGGAAGGAGTATGAGCAAAAGAAACCATTCTTTGTTCAGTTGTTTAAGTCTGTTTCTTCAGTATGAGGTGTATTCTCCACAAATAAAATTTGCCCAAAATTTGGTAGACTGAAGCTCTTTTGCCAAATCAAAAATAGAGAGTGTTCATCCATTTGCAAGGAAGAACAAAGTGAAGAGAGGGGTGAGGCCAGGCAGAAGGTTGTGATGGCTATAACTGGCCAAGCCTGCTAGTGACATTCAGGAATAAGTACTTTATTAAAAGAACAACCTTTATCAATCAAAAGGTATGAACGAGTCAGGGGCGTAGCCAGACACCCACATTTGGGTGGGCCTGGGCCCAAGATGGGTGGGCAGAACTCCGCCCTGTCCCACAAGTGATTTAGTCTCTCATTCTCTTGCCTGCATGCCATATAGTCTCTCAAACATCCCCCCTACCCTGCATACCTTTTAAATAGCAGATTTTCACCAGCAGCGAGCAGCAACTAATACACACTGCTCATGTTGGCCCCACAGTCTTCCCTCTGATGCAGCTTCCTGTTTCCACATAGGCGGGAATACATCAGAAGGAAGGCTGTTATGCAAGAGGGACAGTTGTTGGGAGTTTTCGGCTGGTGGGGCTTGGGGATCCCTGCCAGCCACATCATAGGTGTGCTGCTACTGGATGGGCCTGTGCCCAAAATGGGTGGGCCTGGGCCTGGGCCTGGGCCCAGCCAGGCCCACCCTTGGCTACGCCACTGGAACGAGTAATGTCCAGACTTTAGATGGAAATCAAAGCCCGCATTGTAATGTACATACTTCTTGGGACATACACACTTATAAATAACATAAACCATAAATAATTTCTTAGTTTCATGCATTAAGTTCTCTTTCATTAAGTATTTGGCTGTGATAAGGTGCATAGGCAGAAGTCCATTTTTGGGAAGGTCCAAGGATGGACTGAGGAGGCTATGCATTTCCTGTCTACTCTTCTCCCCCCCCCTCCGGCAGCATTAAATCCTACCTTTGCTGGTGGGGATGCTCAAGCCCCATCAGCTGAAGCAGTCCGCTGCCTGAGCCCCTCCCATGCTGCCTGACAGTGAAGAAGTTGACAGCGTGCTTCAGCCACTGATACTGGCATTCCTATACATGCTCAGTTCATCGAGAGGGAGCTTGGGCAGCGGACCGCTTCCATTGTCAAGGCTTGAGTATGCCTGACAGTCGTTCTATGAGTGCCACAATTTTGGAGCAGCTGAGCCCAAAGTGAGGGGGCCTAGGCCTCTGAGGTCCCTCCCCCCATGGCTACACCAGTGGTTTATATATATATACAGTGGGGGAAATAAGTATTTGATCCCTTGCTGATTTTGTAAGTTTGCCCACTGACAAAGACATGAGCAGCCCATAATTGAAGGGTAGGTTATTGGTAACAGTGAGAGATAGCACATCACAAATTAAATCCGGAAAATCACATTGTGGAAAGTATATGAATTTATTTGCATTCTGCAGAGGGAAATAAGTATTTGATCCCTCTGGCAAACAAGACCTAATACTTGGTGGCAAAACCCTTGTTGGCAAGCACAGCGGTCAGACGTCTTCTGTAGTTGATGATGAGGTTTGCACACATGTCAGGAGGAATTTTGGTCCACTCCTCTTTGCAGATCATCTCTAAATCATTAAGAGTTCTGGGCTGTCGCTTGGCAACTCGCAGCTTCAGCTCCCTCCATAAGTTTTCAATGGGATTAAGGTCTGGTGACTGGCTAGGCCACTCCATGACCCTAATGTGCTTCTTCCTGAGCCACTCCTTTGTTGCCTTGGCTGTATGTTTTGGGTCATTGTCGTGCTGGAAGACCCAGCCACGACCCATTTTTAAGGCCCTGGCGGAGGGAAGGAGGTTGTCACTCAGAATTGTACGGTACATGGCCCCATCCATTCTCCCATTGATGCGGTGAAGTAGTCCTGTGCCCTTAGCAGAGAAACACCCCCAAAACATAACATTTCCACCTCCATGCTTGACAGTGGGGACGGTGTTCTTTGGGTCATAGGCAGCATTTCTCTTCCTCCAAACACGGCGAGTTGAGTTCATGCCAAAGAGCTCAATTTTTGTCTCATCTGACCACAGCACCTTCTCCCAATCACTCTCGGCATCATCCAGGTGTTCACTGGCAAACTTCAGACGGGCCGTCACATGTGCCTTCTGGAGCAGGGGGACCTTGCGGGCACTGCAGGATTGCAATCCGTTATGTCGTAATGTGTTACCAATGGTTTTCGTGGTGACAGTGGTCCCAGCTGCCTTGAGATCATTGACAAGTTCCCCCCTTGTAGTTGTAGGCTGATTTCTAACCTTCCTCATGATCAAGGATACCCCACGAGGTGAGATTTTGCGTGGAGCCCCAGATCTTTGTCGATTGACAGTCATTTTGTACTTCTTCCATTTTCTTACTATGGCACCAACAGTTGTCTCCTTCTCGCCCAGCGTCTTACTGATGGTTTTGTAGCCCATTCCAGCCTTGTGCAGGTGTATGATCTTGTCCCTGACATCCTTAGACAGCTCCTTGCTCTTGGCCATTTTGTAGAGGTTAGAGTCTGACTGATTCACTGAGTCTGTGGACAGGTGTCTTTCATACAGGTGACCATTGCCGACAGCTGTCTGTCATGCAGGTAACGAGTTGATTTGGAGCATCTACCTGGTCTGTAGGGGCCAGATCTCTTACTGGTTGGTGGGGGATCAAATACTTATTTCCCTCTGCAGAATGCAAATAAATTCATATACTTTCCACAATGTGATTTTCCGGATTTAATTTGTGATGTGCTATCTCTCACTGTTACCAATAACCTACCCTTCAATTATGGGCTGCTCATGTCTTTGTCAGTGGGCAAACTTACAAAATCAGCAAGGGATCAAATACTTATTTCCCCCACTGTATATATATATATATATATATAATGTATTTCTGCATCTGATGTATATGTGTTCTTCTTCACATTTTATATTATTTATAGGTGTGTTTCTATGTCTTAAGAAGTATATTTATTCTGCTCCTGATGCAGGCATTATGATGCCAAAACAGGTTGTGCTTTGATTATCAATTAAAAGGCGTGAACAACCAAATAATGTCCAGACTTTAGGTGGTAAAGTTGGCTCTTTTAATAAAAAAATTATCTTTTAATAAAAAAAATTACTTATTCCTGAATGGCTGCTCTTTTCTAGATTTGTGGACTGCTGCAGTTGTGTATTGCTTCTTTATTGCTATTATGACTTTGACTGGATCAGCTGACAGAGTCCATCATAGCAGCTGTCTCAGAAAACAAAGACCAGAAGTGTAGAGCATCTGGTGAAGTCCATCAAGTCAAATAGGTCTACAGGGTGGAGTGGCTGGTAGAGTGCATCCTGCTGGCTATTAAAGGGAGCTGGGGAAGCAAGCCAACCCGCAGAGTCCCTAGAACACACCCACCATTTGGAAACTAGTGCAAGCAACGCAAGCATTTGGAAACCTCATCTTTTACAAATAAAATAATTTGCATAAAGGCAGCTTATAATGAAAAAATACCAATATACACATTTAGAAAATGCACTATTTATAGCAAAGAGGCAACACAAAAGGGATCAGAGGCTGGTGTGGAATAAAAAAAAAAAAAAATACTGGCACCTTATGGCCAGTATTGGTTCAGACGCCTCTCACAAACCAGACTAGCCATACGCATTGAAATATTTTCATACCACATTTGACATTGATCTAGAAAAAATGTTCATGTTCCACATCTATAACTCAAAACAGATTTCCAATAGCATCTGACTTATTTTATTTATTTGTAGCATTTGCATCCCACATTTTCCCAGGCTCAATGTGGCTTACATTTGCCGTAATGGCGGTTGCCATTTCCGGGTACCAGAATCACAAATGGTATTGCGTTAAGGTGCATACGTACATGGTAACATACATGGAACATAATATATATGGAACAGATCATGGTATATATATATACCGTGTGAATCCTTAAGATGGTGCCCCAAATTACACTAGCATAATAGTAATAGGAAACAAATTTAAAAAAGGCATGATGAACTTAACATTACCTAATAAATAGAAAAGGAGACCAGTCATTGTTTGTGATATGGACACCTACCGGGAACTTGGATGAGACCACCAACTGGTTTTCAAATTCACTACCAATCTGAGCTTATCGTCTTTCCACCAAAACCCACTTCTCCTCTTCCTCCACTTTCTATCTCAGTTGATAACACCCTCATCCTCCCCGTCTCATCTGCCCGCAACCTCGGAGTCATCTTTGACTCCTCTCTCTCCTTCTCTGCGCATATCCAGCAGATAGCCAAGACCTGTCGCTTCTTCCTCTTTAACATCAGCAAAATTCGCCCTTTCCTCTCTGAACACACCACCCGAACTCTCGTCCACACTCTCATTACCTCTCGCCTGGACTACTGCAACTTACTCCTCACCGGCCTCCCACTTAGCCATCTATCCCCCCTTCAGTCTGTTCAGAACTCTGCTGCACGTCTCATATTCCGCCAGAACCAATATACTCGTATCACCCCTCTCCTCAGGTCACTTCACTGGCTTCCGATCCGATACCGCATTCAATTCAACCTTCTCCTTCTTACCTACAAATGCACTCAGTCTGCTGCCCCTCACTATCTTTCTACCCTCATCTCCCCTTACGTTCCCACCCGTAACCTCCGTTCACAGGATAAATCCTTCCTCTCAGTACCCTTCTCCACCACCGCCAACTCCAGGCTCCGCTCATTCTGCCTCGCCTCACCCTATGCTTGGAACAACCTTCCTGAACCCTTACGCCAAGCCCCCTCCCTGCCCGTCTTCAAGTCTTTGCTTAAAGCCCACCTCTTCAATGCTGCGTTCGGCAGCTAACCCTTACCGTTCAGTGAATCCAGACTGCCCCAATTTGACTGCCCCTATCGGACCGACCGTTCACTTGTCTATTAGATTGTAAGCTCTTTGAGCAGGGACTGTCTCTCTTTGTTAAATTGTACAGCGCTGCGTAACCCTAGTAGCACTCTAGAAATGTTAAGTAGTAGTAGTAGTAGCTAGATTTGAACTGGTGACTTTCAGGCGAAAGGCTTTCAAACCCCAGTTTACTGAACTCTCTGACTTTCCTCTTGAGAGATTTTAGCTTAGCTTCCTTTACAGACACTGGCCTAAGGACCTCATCATATTCTATCTTTCTATCCTTTCAACAGCTTTTGAATAATTTATCAAATTTATTTAAAATATCTGCCACAAGTAATGGAGCACTCAATGATCTGCAATCCGTTCCACACACACAGGTTTTTACTGGATGCTGCTTTGTCTCTGATAAAGAGGCCAGTTCTATTGAAATTTCAGATAGGATGGGGTAACACACATTACTTTCAAAAAGCTTGACATTACATAGCTATACAGTGACAACAGAGGAAACTAGACATCATGATATGTTTACACCCCCTTGCTGATTAGCATAACTGTGGGGGGGGGGGGCAGAGAAGAGAAAGGAAGAGATGTTGAACCTAGGGTGCAGGAGGAAGGGACGAGGGGGGAGAGATAGGGCAGACAAATGCTGGGCATAGACTAAGAATAGTCATAGGGTAATGCTGGAAAAGGGGTGGGATAGGAAAACAGAGGGGCATTGCTAAACACAGGGAGGAGGATAGGGACACAGATGGGCAATACTGAATATAAGGGGGCAATAGGGGCACTAAGAGGGCATATGCTGAATATGAGGTTAAGACAGGCACAGGGACACAGAGGATAGAAGCTGGACAGGACAGGTAGAGAAAGAGAGAAGATGGATGGCAGACACGGAGAGAGAAGAAATGTCAAATAGGAGACCATGGAAAGGCAGGATAAACATAAGAGATCGACCAAATCGAATGGAAAAATAAAATGCTTAGACTACAAAGGCAGAAAAAAATAGTTTATTTTTAATTTACTAATTGGACCATGCCAGCTTTGGGAAATGTGCATTTCCATTCCTGTTGCTCTAGTGTTGCTGTACATGCAGCAAGGCTTCCAATTCATTTTTTTTACCTTCGTATTTATTACTGGTCTGTAGGTCCATTTCATATCTGAGGGTCTGTCTTGTGTTTTGCACGTGAACAAGCTGCAGTATTTTGCTACCATGTAGTTTCTGTGTAGAGATTTGTAGCAGTCTCATTTGTTCTCTCACAAGGTGGTGTATGCATTATATTGGTATTACAGTTCTGCCTTTTCACAGATAAGTTTGTAGCTCTAAGTCCTGGGAGTTAGTGCCGTTGTGGTCTGGTAAGATCAAATGTATTTTTGCATGACTTTGTGCTTAGTGTTTTGCAATGGAGGGACTGGACCTTGACCTTACTGCAATAACTTCAAAACTAAATTTCAGTTTGTCATAACATCAGACAAGGTTTGTGAAATGGAAATGGGACTTGATATACTGCCTTTCTGAGGATTTTGCAACTACATTCAAAGCGGTTTACATATATTCAGGTACTATTTTGTACCAGGGGCAATGGAGGGTTAAGTGACTTGCCCAGAGTCACAAGGAGCTGCAGCGGGAATCAAACTCAGTTCTCCAGGATCAACGTCCACTGCACTAACCACTAGGCTACTCCTCCACTCCAAATGATCATAGAACGTACATATGCCATTTTTTTCTTCCAAGATGGCAACCCCAGTGTGGACAGTGGGTGTAGAGGGGAAGGGTGTGGCATGGGGCAGGACAGGAAGAGCATGGATCAGTTGTTGTGTCCGGGTTTTCTCCGTCAAAAAGTTGGCAACCCTACCCACAAGTCCCTGGTGGGCACCAGATAAAAGCAAAAGGAAAGCAGTGTATCTGTGTGTCACTTGGTACGGAATGTAAAATTTGAACCACGTGGCTGAAGTTTTGCATTTAGTGCCAAAGAAGCAAAGGAGGAGGACGTAGCTTGATGCACAGCTACTCTTTACATCTGCTTCTGATCCTTACTGGGCCGGAGCTGGGGTCAAGGCAGAGCAAGAGCTATGGGTGTGTGTGCAAAAGGTGGAGGCAGCGAGAGAAATTTGGAGGTATTCACCCTGGAGAATTGGAAGCCTACACTGGAACCATCTTAATCAGGATGATACTTACGAGCACTAGCAACTGCAGCAGCCCTTAAGGAGCATTGTTGCTGAGGAGACAATACTTCAGCAGCCCTGCTGGCAAGATAAATGTTAAGTTTTTATTTTTAAGAATCCGAGGTTTTTTTTGGAGGGGAGGGGGGATTGAGAGATGATTCAGAGGAGGGGAACGCAGGCCAAGGCTACTGTTAGGGTGACTGGGTAGGTGATGAAAAGTGGCTGTGTTTGCTGGGAATGGATGAGACTAACAGTGGGGAAGGGTTAAAACTGCAGCTGCAGGGGGCAATGGAGAGAGGCTAAGGTTATAGCTTTTGGGGGTAGGTGGATGGGTACACCATCCCACTGGCCTGTGGTAGCTGTAGCTTTGGCTTATTTCCCATGCTCCACCAACCACTCTCTCCATTGCCAGATATGCTGTAATTGGGTGAAGGGAAGAGCAGCTGCCTCCTATCTGCTCCTTGTTAAATAACTTACTATGCATAGTCTTGAGCACATTATGAATCAGCAAATTATAAAATGTGCATAAATGAATAAAAATTCCAGTCATTCCTAAGTCTGGCTCCTAGATCCTAAGAAACTTTGTCAAGCCCTATGATTTTTTTTTTTTTTTTTAGTTACATTTGTACCCCACATTTTCCCACTCATGCAAGGCTCAATGCGGCTTACATGGGGCAATGGAGGATTAAGTGACTTGCCCAGAGTAACAAGGAGCTGTGCCTGAAGTGGGAATCGAACTCAGTTCCCCAGGACCAGAGTCCACCACCCTAACCACTAGGCCACTCCTCGACAGTCTGTTAGGACTCCGCTTTAGACAGTTTGCTGAAAAATCTTGTATAGACACTAGCGCCAAGAACAGTGCATGGCCTTGTGACTATGGAGCTGGTGTCTAATCTGCTGCTGTAGGGCTAGAAAAAGCTCCCTGCTGCAATGTACTTTCTAAATTGTGGCGTCATCTGATGCAAAGCAGCTGTGGCCACCTGAATCTTGTGACTCCTGATTTACCTGCTTATCAGTCTGCTGATAAAAAAATTAGCTGCACCCTGTGATGTTTCCTGACACTAATAAAAAGATAAGTACATTTTTTTTTTGGGGGGGGGGGGGGGGTTGGGGAGGGTCTGCTGTGGATTTGTTTGTTCCTTAAGAGTTATGGAAAGAACAATGAGCTGTGGCCTTATCTAGATCAGTGGCCAGAAGGTAAAATAATAAGAACTAAAATATTAATATTTTTACATTCAAATGATGAGCAGGATACATGATGGAGAGCTTTAACACAAACTATTGTGCTAGCACTGCTGCTTATTATGGGGAAACAACATTTCCTTTATTTTAGCAGCAAAGCTAGAAGCATTAAAAAAAAACTATTATATTTGAGTGGGAACGTGTTTGGTGCTTTAGGCACCCTCTAATACCTAGGGCTTTAGCATAAATATTTTACACAGTGGAAGTATTTCACTGAGAACAGAGCATGTTGCTATATTTGACAAGACACAATAAAGAATGTGAACCCTATTTGTGGTTTAGTACTCAGAAAGTGTACCTTCCTGTGGAAGTACTCTGAAGTTTACAGCCCCGTTTACTAAGCCGTGCTATAGGCATACTAGTGTTTTTTAGCAATATGGGTGTCTTTAGCATTGGCACACGCCAATTTTTAGCACGCACTAAAAATGCTACCGCACCTTAGTAAACAGGGCCCCAAGTTTTCAGGGATAAAAAAATATATTTCAAAGCTCTAGGTTAATTTTCACAATAAATGTATATTTTATTTAACTTAATTTGCTTCTATATTAATGACAGATATAAAGGCCTAGCTTAAAAATCTTACAGAAACTGGCTTAACTCCAAGCCTGGCAAAGAGATTTTGTAAGATGGTCAATTAGCATTTGCAGTCACAAAATGATGCAATTTATTCTGCATACAATTTAGCTCATAATCTGGTATACAATGTACTGTTCACAATCCTTTAATATATACTCTTAAAATATACAGCATTTGACATGACCGAGTTTGAGAAACTGGAAACAACCAGAAACATCAGAAGCTTTTGCAGTCATGCGGGGTCACCCAATTCATTCTTAGAGCTTCATTTAAACAAAGAAAACATAACTTTTGTATAAAAAACTGTAGCCAAACCTTTAAAAAAAAAAAAAATTAAGATATTAACCCAATTCAATTGAAAATTATAAAACATGAATATCAAACAAAACTATAATTATATAATGCCAGCATTGTTATTTTAACTCTGAACTGCTTGACATAACTTTCTTAAAAAGATGAAATTCTACAGTAAATTATTGCACTCCATAATGTGCAGACTGCCAGGTCATTTCAGCGCTGAAAGACTGTCCTGAATGTGTGTTTTCAAGAGGCTCAACGAGTCTGCAGAAGGTACATCCAGCCTACACCCACAGTGTCTGTCTTCAGTGCAGGCCTTCATGGCTGTCAACCACGCTGTGACCTTTGGAAAACGCCTTCATGTCTTAAATGCAAACAGAAGGAAGAGTTACAATAATGTTATTTGGCTAATCATGGAATACAACAAGAGCAGTAATTTCAGAAGCTGGGCTTGACACTTTCTCCCAATTTAATCTCCCCCTCCCTTACTCACAATCTACTACTGACTCATTTGGGATTAAAACTCCTGCTCAGTTCAGTTTACCAGGCGTTGATAACCAAAGTGCTCTTACAAGATACTTTCAGTGCTGTGAAGATGAGGCTATGATCGATGGTGGGGGATGGAGTCCATGTGCACATTCAGCTTCATTTCATTATCAAGAATTTGGACAAGCTGTTGCATTGATGGAAGGTGACCAGATTCTAGCTTAGACCACACTGGAACATCTGGCACAACAAAGTGCAGAAAAAAAAACAAAGTGTTACACTTCAGAATTCAACCATGCCAAGAAAATTCCTTGGAATATAAAAAAAAAGATAGTTTGTTGTGCATTTTATACAATTCAGCAGCACAGCCCTATCTGCAATAACCTGCAGATGTACAGAAAACAATATTGCAGACTATCAGAGAGAACGCTGGTGCAAATAAAATGGTCTATAGAATTATCCTTGAAGAACTCAAAAGCAGTTTTGCATGAAGAAACTGCATAAAATATAAAATGCCACTACAGCTCCTCCTTGAGCATCCTACGGCAATGTACAGAGCATATCTAATGGTTAGTGCAATGGACTGAGATCCTGGGGAACCGGGTTCAGTTTCCACTTCAGCTCTTTCTAACCCTGGGCAAGTCACTTTATCTGCCATCATTTACTATGTTATGTTACTCCACTGGCCCAGGTATAAAAACTTAGATTGTGAGCCCACTAGGAACAGAGGAAGTACCTGCATATAATGTGTACAGTGCTGCATGTGTCTAGTAGCGGTACGGAAATGACTGCTGTAGATACTACTAATCAATTCTAGTGACGGTAACTCAAATTTATATACTGTCTACAAAGTGGTGTACATTCAGGTATAGTTTGTCCCTGGAGGGCTCACAATCTGAATTTGCACAGGAAGAAATAAAGGGTTAAGCATTTGAACCAGGCTTCCATGTTCTCAACCTGCAGTTCTAACCATTAGGCTACTCTTCCACTGAAGTTTATTCATACCTGTTTAATTTCCTTTCCTTGAATCCTACTAGACCAATCTAGAAGAATGGGCTCCGTTTTCTACCTCAATGTGCTGCTAGGGTAACTGAACTCTTCCAGTCACATCACTGGTATGAAGGAGCAGTGCAGCCCGGAATCCTTCAAAACAGCCCAATGTGGACAAAGAAAACTGAAAATTTGAGACCCCTTAGGGAACATACTTAACTATTTACAACATAGGGTAAAAGGGAGAGAGAGAGTGAACAGAGCCTTGAGAAATTCCCTAATGCTGTAGTCTTCCAGGGTGGATCCTGAACTGAGCTTTCCCAAGTCATCTCCGAGCAGCAAGTGACCCTGAAAAGCAGCTTACATGCACCTTGGAGGACGAGTCGGTCACCCCGATGACGATGCCAGAGCTACAAGCCACCACCTTGGGCACATACAAGATCATAAGCCATATCTAGGAGGTTTGATAACAAGGAACGGCATGATCCTATCTGGCCCATTATGTGGGCTGAAGCCGGTAGGCAGAGCTTGTCGCCCTATCAATTTAATTGTTTTGGTTGTACCAAGATGGTGGCGGCTGTATTGAGAAGAATAAAAACCACCTTGGATGGAGCTGGGTGGAGACTGGCTTCAGCCTTGTGACATCAAGCTGTCTGTTATCAAACCTCCTTGGGCCATATCCACCAGAAAAGCCACTCCCGATTCCAAGTGAACAACCTTCAACGACTCTGCAACTGGACTTTGGCCACACAGCACTCACACAAGACTAAATCCCTACCATCGAGGCGATAAAAGGTGGAACAGCTAATTAAGCAAGGGTATGATTTCACGCATCCTTAAGTGCTGACTCGCCTCTACTGGAACTGTGGTTTTCTTGGTCACAGCTGTGACAAGGGCATCTACTTTACACCGTCTAAACAGTCTATCCAGACCCTCATGCGGTAGAGAATAGAACCCAATCCAAATGAATTCCTGGTTCTGCCACCTAGGTCACTTTAAACTGTGAACCAGGGCCCATGCAGTCATGATATGCTAGTCAGATCCAGGGAGCTGGAACCCCACCAGCACTTGCCACGCAGAGTCAGAAATGGCTTTAATCCATTGTGATCTCAGCGCCCATAAGGGCTTCTACCATGACCATCATGCTACTCAGTCCTACCTGCCTATGGCAGGTGGGCTGGCTATAAAATGGCTGCCGTTTCTGCCAAAGACAGGAAAGAGAGGCCAGCGTCAGGAGAGAGAGAGGAGTTACAGCATTGACACACTTCTCAGAGGATCCCCAGGCTTACCTGGGGATGGGATGTAACCCCATCCCATATACTCTGTTGCAATTCCTATCCCAGGCATGCTGACGGCCACTATGGATTATGAGGCACCCTCCACCACACACACATGGACCGCTGCGAAGCCCATGGGCTACAGGGTCCCAGACAGAGTTTGATCCCTTCAAGCTCAAGTGAAGTAAGGACTATGGTCTGAACCCCAGGCACAAACTGATCAATGAATTTCATCCCCTGGGGATTCAGGCCTACAACACCAAACCTACTGCATGCACCAGTCCTTATACTGGCGATGTCACTGAAGAGCTCAGTTTCTCTACCTTCATGTGCTGGTAGGGAGACACAACCCATTCATTTGGACTGGTCTAGCAGAACAAAAAGAAAAGTACATTTTTTAACTTATTAAAAAAAGTAAAACAAAACAAACCCATACTGAGGTGCCCAAATACATATTCAGAAAGATACTACCATGTGATGAGCAAAACCTTCTAGTGACTTCTAATGTAAAAAAAATAGCATCTATTTCTATCTGAGCCCCAGTTAGGGGATGACAAGACTAAAGACCTCTTATGAAGTGCAAGCTGTCAATATTAATCAAATAAGGTGAGGGCTGTCACAAAGGAAGCGTGAAGGATTTAGGGGCACTGTAGTTGCATGCATTTATTGCTTGGTAATCCAGTTTCAAAAGCAATCTGAAGGAAAATAAAAGAAGCTCTTTAAGAAAACTAGATTACACAAGACACTACCCAAAATATTCATATACATGGGACCAGGGGAGCCAACTTTTCAAAATTATTGGGGGTGCTAAACCGAATGGAAATTATGTCTCCCTGGACACAATCAAGGAATTTGTTGAATACTGGGGGTGCTCAAGCACCCACAGAGCCGGCTCCTATGCATGGGACATGTGTAGAACCCATAAAAATGAATTTCACCTTCAATTACTAAAAAGAAGGTTGACAGAACTTAACTGTTAAACATTCTGAACAAAATGGCTAGTAATGCTAAATTGGTAGTTTTACTGTTTCAGCTATCAAAACTAGCTGCTCGCAGAGTAAGAACTTCCCAAACAGGGTTCTGGAAGAGACATAATTAATAGGAAGAAAACTACAGAGGCCCTGTGCAAGGTTATTCTTTCCATGGGTGTATAACAAAGTTACTCTAAAATAGTGCCAACATTTACAGGATAGTATTTCTAGACACTAAGTTGCTGAGAACCCACCATTTAAAGTGATCTCGAAGGCTCCTGTAGACATACACTGGTTCTCAATCATGTTGCTCAGGAAGAAAACCATCATACAAGCATAGACCTACAACAAAACAGAAGGGAGGTGTTTACGTATTTCAGAAAGATAAAACAGAATGTGAACACATCTAATTCAAGCTGCGCCTTTAAAGCAGCATCACTGCTTCCTACTCAAGGAAACAAATTCCCCAACCTCACAAAAATTAATTGGCAATACTGATCACAAATATGCTGGCAAGTTTCTCACACCCAAATTCCAGCTCAGATTGCCAGAGAAGATTGAGTTTTCTTCTGCTCTTGTGGACATCAACTGTGGGGAGCTTAAAAGCTGTGGCAACGAAACATGTTTTCTGAATCTCTTCATGTAGTAAATGCAAAGTGAATTAAATTTTATCTGAAGTTCAGATGCTTTAAAGTGTGTGTACATTACACAAGGGATAACATGATGTAACCTTCAGCAACACTTAATTCTGGAGGTTTCAGAGCCAGGAAAATGCAACATTTAACCATGAACTGCAGACAGCAAAAACAAGTTTATTGAAGAACCTGAACTCAATAGGGAAAGTGAGCAAATATTTAAATGTTTGAGAAAAAGAATACCTACAATAAGATTTAAAAAAAAAAGTTTTTCACAAACAAGAACAAATTATAGAAATACAGTATTCAAAAACAAAACAAAAGTCTGATTGTGTTAGTCTTTGCACCTTTTGTCACAGGAAAGGCACGTTAGACTCAATTCCAAAACTGCTTTAACATGGCCCATAAGTTAAACAGAACCCACCTGTCTCTAATCACAATAATGAGCTAATTTGAATACTGGACAAAGATTTGAGCCATTTCATTAGAGAATCTGAACAAAGATATTTCTCATACACGTGCCAAAAATGTAGCTCCTGAAACAAATTCTGAGATGGAATTAAGTGTACAGATTGGGAAAATGCTGTAAAAGTTTCAGTGAGTTCAAATACCATTTGGGGCATTGTCAGGTTTATCACTGTAAACTGGATATAGTTTTGGCACCACCAAAATACTGCCTCAATTGGACTGTCCATTCAGAAACAGTAGATGTGGGTTAAGGACATTGAGTAAAGGTTCATAGCGAGACCCAAGATTATTTAACTATAGTGAAGATCACATGATGTGCCGAGGTGGGTGGCTGCCTTTTCTCTGGGGGACCGGTCAGCCAGCCACCCCCATCTGGTACTTTGTGTGTTACTCTAACCCACCCAAAGCCCCAGTAAATAAATGAGAAGTTTATGGACAAAATTTGTAGTCCACAAGGTATGTCGGCTAAGGATGTGAAGGAGGCCAGAGATTGACCGCATGATGCAGGCCATGTGATGGTGGAGCAGACTGAGGGAGGGTAGGTTCCAAGACTAACACAAGAAAGCAGCTTACTGATTCAATTCTCTTAGCACTTGAAGTAAAATTTGATAAAAACTCAGCAGGCAATTGAAGACCATTTCTTTGCAAATGGTGAAATTTAGGGGCCCATCTAATCGATATGGAGCAGTAGGCCTTGTCCGATTGGTTAGTGCTAAAAAAAAAAAAAAAGGCACAGCAATACAAAACAAACTTGACCTTGAAAATTGATCATCACATCAATTTGAGGTTTGTGAGCCTCCTTGAATCCCTGCTTGAATCACAATTTGTGGGATTCCTAGGAAGATGGCTGGTAGACAAGCTTGTATTGGATTACAATGCGGACACTATGGATCGAGAGGACACAACATCAGAAGGCAGCTAGAAGGCCTGAGAGGCCTGGTGTGTCAACAGTCACTGTCAAGCTCTTAAAACTTTGCCCACAAAACAGTAATTTTAAATGCTTACTGCAAGAAGCGAGACCTGTGCTACCACTGAAAAAAAGGTGTGAGCAAAAAAAAATCTAAAATAAAAAAAGTGTATTTCTCAGAGAACTATTCCATGAAGGTTGCAAGTCACAGAAAAGTTTAACAAGGTGTACAAGCTCTGTTATACCTGGAACAGCTGAGTGACTCAAAGGAGAGACACAGAGTTTTACTTTACCAAAGCAAGCTCAAACACTTGTGTTTTTGCTGTGGCCTGCAAGTGGTGCCTCCCAGAATGGCAGCTGGGATTGATATTGTCCATACTAATTCTATCATAAGTGAAGTTTAATATTCCTGTTTGTTCAAGCTAATTTATTCACGAATGAAGTTTAATCCAATACCTTTCATTTCTTATTATAAAATCTTTCCTTATCTGAATACCTAACCCACTCTGTCTCCTCTACCATAACTATGTATTTCTCTTTTCCGGAACTGGTAATCACCATTATGGAATAATGTAAGCCACATCGAGCCTGCAAATAGTTGGGAAAATGTGGGATACAAATGCTACAAATAAATATTGATATCTGTATGCCCCGGTGAGACATTGGGGTAAGGGGGTGTGTAGGAGGGGGGAGGAGGGGGGGGGGAAAGGGGAAGAGCTGGATATTCCAAGTGTTGTCCCAGGGGTCTCTTCAATTGCTGTAAACATGACCCTTGTTAGGAAAGTCTGAGTTACTGTCAATGTCCATGTTATTCTGCACCTTGTTAGAGTGTTAATTACATTGAGAGTAATTTATAAACAGTAGGGTGGGAAGGGCCAAGTGATGCTCCAGTTAGTGTGAATTAGGGTGTGTGAGGGTTCATTTTGACAGATGGACTCTGATTTTCTTCAGAGGTACATGTGGGGATGGACAGGTGAAGTGTACATACGAGTGTAGAATTTTAGAGGGGCTGGAGCCGAACTCCTAGGAAGCCTGGTATTCTGAGGGATTTAATTTGGAGTAGGGATGGGGGGTGGAATGTTGGAGACTGGTTGTTTGTGGAGAGTGAATGCAAGGGGGTGGATGAGTTGTGAAGTCTGTAGGAGCAAGGGGTGAAAAGGTGAACAAGATGATGTTGTGGATTAGAGTATGTGGGTAGGAAGAGGCTCGAGTGTAAATATAGCGGTTCTGGGGGTATGGGTGGTGTATGGCATTTAAGGATTGGTAATGTGGGAGGGGGCTTGGCTTGCAACCTATGCACATGAAGAATGATCTCAGCCATCACTGAAGGGATGAATTCTGCAATACCTGGAGGGCGATATGGTTAGGGAGGTGCTTAAAAAACTGATCAGTTGGACAGTGGTACCCAATGCTGGTGGTGGTGGGGGGGGGAATGCAAAGTTTTTTTTGATAGTCTGGTTTGGCCATACTCTGGGTGGAGGATGAACACAATGAGCAACTTTTACTGGATCAAATTCTTATTGTTTGCCATGATTTTGTGTGGTAATGGGGGTTTGACCATGTTAAGAGTGGTTTCCTGGAATGATTCATTGACTCACCCATAAAACAATATAAGATCCTTTAGGCTCTGCAGCACCATAAGGCACATATTGCCTGCTTACAAGAAACAATGGGGCCCATTTACTAAAAGCTTAGCGCACACTAATGTTGGTTAGCACGTGCTAAGTGCCACATGGCTCATAGGTATAAAACAGGATGTGCAGAATTTAGTGCATGCTGTCTGTTAGCAGGCGCTATCTTTAGTAAAAGGGCCTCTATGCTAACTGATGCTGCTGAACACTTGAAATTAGAAGTCGTGAATGGGAGGGTTGGTTTCAGCCCCAGTAGAAGCCCACAACACTGGAATGGCCATTTTATTACAAAAATACTTTTGCACAGGGGGTGTTGAAAGTGGTGAAGAACGGGAGGTGTGTGTTTTAAAAACGTCAACTACATGGGAGAGAAACAGTTGCAGCATCTATTAGTGACCAGCTATTAGTGCCTTCCTTTTATTTATTTTTTGGCAGGACTTTGATTAAACATGGTGGGAGACTTTACGCAGATGTTTGATGCAACTCAAAAAAAAAAAAAAAAAAAAAAAATCGATAAGGTGGTACTAGAGGAGCTATTTGCTGTAGATATAAGGGGTTTCCTTTTGTGCAATACTTTTAATTTAGTGGATGTGTGGCAGGTGATGCGTCTCCGAGTGTGATGTCACATGTATCTGTAGCCCACTACATTTTGATGAGGGACCACCGTTCTTTGGTGGCAGCTGCAACTATTGGCCCCTTAGAAATTTCAGACCATACTATGCTTTGGCTAGATATAGAACTTTCAGGCCATTTAGGGATGGTGTAGTTGGCAATTTCCAGAATATTAAAATAAAAATAAAAGGAAGAACCAATATTCTTTACACACAAGAAGGTGCAAAAAGGAAGTAGAGAAGACCAAAAGGGCTTTGAAGAGGAGACCTGGTTTTCAGGAAGTCAGTTGATTCACAAAGTTCAGATTTAAAAGATTAACTATCCAATAAAAATATGTATAGCAAGGCTGGGGTGTGTGTGTGGAAGGGGTGGGGGGGAATAATCTGTTCTAGACGCCCTCCCATTGCCAAATCTCAGTTTTGAGGAGATAGGTTCATTCCATTTTCAATTTAATCTCTCAGCCTTGGAAATTCAGTGTGATTAAAACCTTAAAGCTTTACAAGGCACCAGGAAATGGGCATAACTGCATCATTCTGATGTGCAAAGGTCATCAACACCTACCCTAATTGATCTGTGCCTACTGTTGCTACGAAAAGGATTTCCCCCAAGTGTAAAGGGGTGCAAAAACTTATGCAATCCAGACTTTTTGGTTTCTTAATTACTTGAGTACACTGTAGACTCCATATAAAATGGGACTGCTCAACATGGTCAAGGGTTGGACTAATTATATATTACACTATAAACCTAACATTCACTTATAATGCAGTCAGTATCTTGGACCCCAATGTTCACATGTTGAGGGTAATTCTATAACTGCACCGTCATTTAGGCACCCTAGGGGCATACAGTAGTAATCTATTCTATAAAAGGATCCAAGGTGCCGTTCTAGAATGCTATAACAACTCAGTACAGATGTGCCTAACGTTTAGGTGCTAACACTTACAGCAGCCATAGAGCAGGGGTAAATGAGACTGCCTTACAGTAAATGCAGCAGGGATATGTGAAACTTACAGCATGCTTTAAGTGTGAGCTCTGCCTATGTCCCCTGTGCACACTCTCCTTGCAAATACATGCTGTACAAGTTAAGTCTATATGGGTTCTAAGTATAATATATATTGTGTACATCTGTGAAACAGAACTCTTCTAATGTACTCTGAACGTGACAAGACTTTTACAAAGCACTGTAATGCGTGGCTGCAATATCTTAAGCAACAGCAGCTATAGAGCATAACACTAGAATGTTTAAAGGGAATTGTTAAAAGTCGGTGAATGATGCAATATCATGTCAGACACTAATATAATTACAGGGTAGCAGAAAGTTGAGCAAATCTTACTACGAACAGACTGCTAAAGGAGGGCAAACTAGAAAGTGGCAACAGTTTTGGGGGATGGCAAGGCAACACAGAACACTAATGGGCCAATGATCAGAAGCAAACATGGGCACTAGAGGCCAGTAGCACTATACTAGTGCCTGCGCCAGTGAGCGGGTGTAACAATGTGCTGGCTGGCTCTGAATGCTAATTGCATCCAAACGCACGCAAACAAGGGTCTCCTGCATTCATCCCTCAAGATCAGCGGGCAGCGCGCCAAACAAGGGCACTGCTGCTGCTGCAAACCTTACACCAGTTTAGTTTGCTAGCGAGGGTGAAATGAGGGAGTCCCACTGAAGAGGTCTGACAGGTCTGGGGATTTTCTCCCAGACTTGTCAAACCTAAGCCCCCCCCCCCCCCCCCAAAACACAAGACCTCCATGCCCCCATCCCCAAAACACAAAAACCCTGGTGGTCCAGTGGGACCGCTAGCTTCCCCCCCCCCCCCCCCCACTGAACAAAAATACCCTGGTGGTCCAGCGGGACCGCTATCTATCCACCCTCCTCCCCCCCGGCAGCCTGCCTCGTGGTTGTGGGAGGAGGGAGGGACTAGCACTCCCTCCATCCTCTTTGGGCGCCTTCCCAAAATTGCAGTATCGCACCTACCCGGCGCATCCTGGAATGCACTGGGTGGGGCTTAAAACATAAGTTAAGCCCTGCCCAGCGCATCCCAAGATGCACTGGGAAGGGCGGGACGCCACCATTTTGGGAAGGCGCCCAAAGAGGAGGGAGGGAGTGCTAGTCCCTCCCTCCTCCCCCTACCACTACGTAAGGCTGCCGGGGGTGGATAGATAGTGGTCCCACTGGACCATCTGGGTTTTTGTGCTTTAGGGGTGGGTGGGCTAGATGTCCACCAGCCCTCCAGATCTTGTGCTTTTGGGGGGGGGGGGGGGGGGGGGGAGCTGGCTTAGGTTTGACAGGTCCAGGAGAAAATCCCGGACCTGTCAAACCTCTTCTGCTGTTTGACAGATCTGGTTTTTTTTAACTTATGCGAAAGGATTGGCACAATCTTCCCACAGAAGTAACCCTATGATCAGAGAAGTACCCCCTATAATCACAGCTAATAAGAGTATATAAATTTGTATGCTATTAGCTTTGATCATAGAGGCGTTATAGCCTTGCGCTGTTCCGGTGCTATTTTTAGAGTGCTATTTGGAACAGCATGCGGCTTCTGATCATTGGCCCATAAGAGGAAAGAACGTACTAAAGCATACTCCACTATTA
Source organism: Microcaecilia unicolor (assembly GCF_901765095.1). Lineage (NCBI taxonomy): Eukaryota > Metazoa > Chordata > Amphibia > Gymnophiona > Siphonopidae > Microcaecilia > Microcaecilia unicolor. The sequence continues at coordinate 180,878,504 of NC_044040.1, read as the reverse complement.
CATGATAATGTAAACACAACAGCAAGATGGTGAAAACTAGGGAGCACCCCAGTTCAACCCAAGTCTCTTAGAACAGACTGTACCACAAAAACCACACTTCAAGCTACTTCATTACTAAAAAAAAAAAAAAAATCCTACCTTATTTTCTTGGCCCCACTGCCAGAGACTTGGAGCTTGCATACCAAGGAATGCAAAAGGATCTTTTCCAATAATTATTAAGCCTATTAATACTAGCTTGAAGACTGACAGGAAGGATGCAATGTGCCTATAAAAAGAAAAAGAAAACCATTATGAACACAGTTATATCTCTCAATGTTACATCATTCAAGTCAGTGCATCCATTTAATGAAGCGACACCTGTACACTCCTTTGTTATGCTAAAGTGGTTCTCAAACTGTTCTGGCACACCTCTGATAGACTGTGTTAATGTGTGACACACTGATCATTAAAATCTGTGCCTGATGAAAACAACACAAAATACACATTTTACTATAGTTAAAAATAATGCAAGGAAAACAATTTTTCCTCACATTTAATCCTTGCTTCTTCAGTGAGAAGCTTGCAACTGACGCCTATATACAGTATTTCAACAGTGGTAGACAACTTCACATTAAACAGTTAGTTAGCATTAAGGTCTCTCCCCCACCCCCAATTCTAGAGTCTGTACAGAGCATTGATAGCCGTTTCCCCTTACAGTATGCCATACAAATAAGCCTATTTATATTTTTTCAAATTCTGTTATCACATCTGTAATGGCAACATAAAATAACTTCACAAAATATCCAGCACTGGAGGGAACGCAAAATCTTGCAAATAAACTATTCAGAACCTTCATATCAAAACCTTCCATCCCATAATAGCATTACCTTTCAGGAGACAAATACAGTAGATCTTACTATGTTTGAAAAGGCAGCACTAAAGACAGAACACCAATACAGTTCCTACTGCTCTACAAACAGACTCCAATGGCAGCAGAATCCCTCACCTCAGTCATACACAGAACACAGACCAACCCTCAATTAAAGAATAAAAAGAGACTAAAAGTTAGAAATGGAAATCCCGAGAAACCAGTGTCTAACAAAACACAGGAGGGGGGAAAACAAACAAACATAAATGCATTTCCTTCTCTAGAGCAACATACAAAAATGCAAGAATGCACATTCCAAAAACTGATGTTTCTTTTTACCACTTATGTGGGAAACATTTTTTTTCTAACCGAGGATGTCCCAAGGTCTCTTTCCACTCTAATGATGTACTAGATCTTTCCAGTCTTTCTTCGTTGTTTTCTCCCTTCCTTCCCTAAAAGTCTGAATGATCTTTCCTTTCATTCTTCCTTCCTGTGCCCCTCTATCAACTTATAGCTAGACTTCACCTCTTTCACTCCTTATCTCCACCCACCCACTAGTTGTCAAATATCTGTTTTTCACTTCTTCCCTATTAGTTTCATCTTCTACTCATTCCTTCCTCTGTCACATGCTCTTTCCCAAGCCTTGTTTCTCCCAGAATTTCATTCAATACCTAGAACCTCATTTCCATCTCACTGTACTCAAACCAACCCCCAGCCCTCTTTCCTCGTGTCCCATCAGCCCCTGCACTTCCCCATCATTCAGCTTTCCTCCTTTCACTTCCTCTCCAGCTCCTCTATGTCCATCCTCGTCCCACCTATCCCTTTCCTCTTACCCTTTCTCTACTTTCACTATATCCTTCAGTTTCACATCACCTTTCTATGCCACTCCATTCCACCTTTTGTGCCTTATCTCAAATACCCCAGCCTGTCTAATCCACTCTTACACATACCCCCATCCAGCTGCTCTTCTCTCACAGTGGCAGAGTCCCTGAATCCCTGCTCAGTCCCAGGCGTTTGCCCAGTCTCAAGTCCCTCTTCTCCCTCATTTCAAGCCTGAAGGCCATTCTTGGGGGGGGGGGGGGGGACTTTCCAATCCTGGTGTCCCTCTTCTGTAATATTTCACCAGGCACACCCCATATCCTTCAGCTACCATGCTCTCCAAACCTAAGTGCACCTTCTCTTTTCATCCCCTTCTAATATCTCTCATCTCACAAGTCCCCCTTTTAAACTCACATTCTCCATCTAATGAGGAAAGCCAAAAGAAGAGAGAGTAGCGGGTGTTTTCTCAGTCCATCTTCTCCTCAACCTCTGCAGCCAGCAATGGTATTGGCCATGGACACCGAGGAAGCAGCAGCAGGATGCAGCATTTCCAGGCTTATCTGGTGGCAGCAGTAATTGCAGATGCACAGAATGCAGTAATGCCAACTGCTTGAGGAGGAGGAGGAGAAGGACGACGAGATCTGCAACATTTCCAACAATGTTCAGTAAGGATGGAGAGAAGCAGAATCAGGCAGCAGTTATGGGGACTTCACTGCGGAAACCCAGGCCAAAGTATCAGCCTGCTTATCAGACATTGCTGGCTGGATGTCCAACCGCCACCTGAAACTGAACATGGCCAAGACCGAACTTCTTGTCTTCCCACCCAAACCCACTTCTCCTCTACCTCCACTCTCTATCTCAGTTGATAACACTCTCATCGTCCCCGTCTCATCTGCCCGCAACCTCGGTGTCATCTTCGACTCCTCCCTCTCCTTCTCTGCGCACATCCAGCAGTTAGCCAAGACCTGTCGCTTCTTCCTCTATAACATTAGCAAAATCCGCCCTTTCCTCTCTGAGCACACCACCCGAACTCTCATCCACTCTCTCGTTACCTCTCGCCTTGACTACTGCAACCTACTCCTCACTGGTCTCCCACTTAGCCACTTATCCCCCCTTCAGTCCGTTCAGAACTCTGCTGCACGTCTTATCTTCCGCCTGAACTGATACACTCACATCACCCCTCTCCTCAAGTCACTTCATTGGCTTCCAATCAGGTACCGCATTCAATTCAAGCTTCTGCTACTAACCTACAAATGTACTCGATCTGCAGCCCCTCCTTACCTCTCAACCCTCATCTCCCCTTACGTTCCTACCCGTAACCTCCGCTCTCAAGACAAATCCCTCCTTTCAGTACCCTTCTCCACCACCGCCAACTCCAGGCTCCGCCCTTTCTGCCTCGCCTCACCCCACGCGTGGAACAAGCTCCCCGAGCCAATACGTCAGGCCCCCTCCCTCCCCATCTTCAAATCTCTGCTTAAAGCCCACCTCTTCAATGTCTCCTTCGGTACCTAGCCTCTACACAGGAAATCTAGACTGCACAACTTGACATTTCGTTCTTTAGATTGTAAGCTCCTTTGAGCAGGGACCGTCCTTCTTTGTTTATGTTGTACAGCACTGCGTAACCTTAGTAGCGCTCTAGAAATGTTTAGTAGTAGTAGTATTTGGTTCTCTGCTTGGTGCTCTCTTTAGTATGTAGGCACATAGTTAAGGAAAGCATGAGCTTGCTCTGTCAAATTGTTGGTGACATACTAGTGTTTTCCAACACACTGGCTGAGAACCACTGCTCTAGAGCATAGTCTGTTGAAGTTTAAATCTTTTTTTATTGAATAATTTAACAACACAGCCTATACATAACACAGTATGACAGCATACTAGTGTCTATATGCCAGATGCCTTGGTTCAGATAGCCATCTAGCCTAGTAGCAATTTCATCAGTCAAGACAAACCAACTATGACATTGACATGTGCTTGGGTCCATCAACAAATTCTGCAAAATCCCATCCTCTTTCTCCTGAAGAACCACCCTCCTCCTCTGCACACAGCCAGCTGTAGACCAATTCATACAAACCAGTGATTTAAATATTTAATAGGCGACTACGAGATCTTGCTGATAAGGTCAACCAAAAAGGTTCCCATGTATCTTGGAATCGTCGTCCAATCTGAGACTCAAATTTAGAAATGCCTTGCTGTCCTTAGAGCAAGTAATAGCAGGGATTGCCATGATTGCAGGGCAGGTCCTGCAGGTATCAACTAATGATGTAAAGTGTCTTTAAACCATACGATTTTTGCAAAAACTGCTTAAAAACTCTGGGTTCAGGTGCTGAATATTGGAATTGTCCAAATAATACAAATGGGTTCATTACAACTGAACAGCCCCAATAAGTATCTATAGTAGTTAATATTATGGTCCAGAAAGTAGAAATTCTGGGACAAAACCAAAACATATGCCCTAAAGTCGCTCCATGAAGGCCACATTTAAAACACATGTCCTGTAAAGAATTGTGAGCTTTTTACGCCCTATGGGGGGAGATATGCAGATGTAAAGCAAAATTTATATAGCATCTCCCTCACACACCACAGACTCCTGTCACTTGTGTATACGTAGAATAAAATCCTTTAGATGACCAGAAGACAAGTGACAAGAAAGATCCTTGAACCATTTCCTAGCTAACAACGCATAGTCCAAGTCTGCAGTAGTCTCTTTCAAATAGCAATGATGGTAAGCTAGTGGTACCAACTGCTGACACCCTAGTGTGAAGGCATAATAAGTGTCTCCTGCACGCCCCCAGTCAAATCAGTCCATGGCAAGGAAGCAATATAGTGCTTGAGCTGTAAATAGCCAAGCCAAACTCTGTCTGCACAGTATCAAAGGGCTTTATAGCTAACTACCTGTAACAAGTACTGTAGTCCTTTATTAGTCCACATAGAAAAAAATACAAGAACCCAAACCTGAAGGAGAGCTTTTGGTGTCTGAATTAATGTCATGGGTAATTCTTGATCTCTTCCCAAACCAGAGATACTCCTGCAGATGTCTCTCCTCACACGTATTACGACAACGCAGGAACATCTGTGTGTGTGTGTGAGAGAGCGAGAGCGAGAGCGAGCGAGAGCGAGAGCGAGAGCGCGAGAGCGCGAGAGAGAGAGAGAGAGAGATTCCCTGTCTTGTTCCCCAGCATATAGGCATCCCTGTTTAGCCCTCTGCTCCAGCTCTCTTAAGCTCCATCTTCTACTGTAAAGTAGCCCCGCAAGATCCTGGTAGAAGATCTTCGCTCCAGCTCTCTTAAGCTCCATCTTCTACTGTAAAGTAGCCCCGCAAGATCCTGGTAGAAGATCTTCCAATTTATCAAGAATCAATTGTGAGCTGGCTTGCGCTTCTTGAATTCTATCATCAACCACCCCCAATGCTTCCTCATGGTCATCGAGTCGCTGATCTGCTTCCTCTACCCTGTGACCCAGATCTGTGATTTCACCGTGCAAGTCTGTCCACAGGCCTCTAGATCATCGCCGATTGCTTTAAGACCTGATTTAATCTCTCAGCCAGGAGTGAATGTTGGGCAGTGGATCCTGATCAGTCAATGAAGTAGTATTGTGTAAGGTAAAAGGTTCTACTTGAGATGGCGACAATTCAGGGGAGCCTGCATTACCTGAAGCAGGGCCTATCTCCGCCTTGCAGTTGGCTGCTTTCTGACCCGAGTATGCAAATCCGGTGAGATCCGGTGGTTAGGTTAATACTCATCCAGGAACCTCCTCCGGTCCAAATTAGTTATAATATCCCGGTTCCTGTATGGATCGCTACAGATGATCATTTGGTTGCTTATTTTTAGGTGCGAGACTGCTCAGAGCAAAGCCCTCAGGCTACCATCCTGATCGATGATGTTGCTTCCTCCTCGCTCCACAGAATCTTCTAGGTTGGATATTCTGGTTTCAAGCTCTCTCAAGTGGGCAACAGTTTCCATTATAAAAGATTCCAATTGGTTTAATTGCCTGGACGTGTTTCCAAGTCAGGGCTCCAGAGCACACTCCACTGCTGCTGTAAGTTGCTGTAGCTGTATATCTGTGAACATCGGAGCAGCCGAAGAGACAGACACCGCCATCTTAGAATCGCTGGGCTGCTGCAAGTCTTTCTTTCTTTAGCCCTTTAGAGGACATAGCACTAATAGACTTAGCAACAAAATTTGTCCATAGGATTCTGCAAGTAAACTGGAGCTTATTTCGGCATTTAAGGTGAGAATGCAAGGAGCATAGGACCCCAGGAGACACAGAGAACGTGTCCTCTTCCCTCAGTGCATCACATGGTCTCCTCATAGTCTGTTGATAAAACTGCAACTATCAGAAAGGCAGAAGACAAACTGGCACTTCAGCAGACAGATTTTGCTCAAAATTGAATGTATCACTATAATGCTTAGGGCTAGACATGAGTCATGGTTCTTATGAAAGGTTTTAATGCTTTTAGGATACAATTTATTTTAAAAGGCTGATAATTTTTTATGGAAGTAGAAAAATACTTCAATAGAGAATGCAATTATACACAGTAAATGTTGCCATACTGGGACAGACTGAAGGTCCATCAAGCCCAGTATCCTGTTTCCAACAGTGGCCAATCCAGGTCACAAGTACTTGGCAAGATCCCAAAGCAGTAAAACAGATTTTATGCTGCTTTTCCTAGAAATAAGCAGTGGATTTTCCCAAGTCCATCTTAATAATGGCTTATGAACTTTTCTTTTAGGAAATTATCCAAACCTTTTTTAAACCCTGCTAAGCTGCTTTTACTACATTGTCTGGCAATGACTTCCAGAATTACAGCCATAGGCTATTCTATTTGTGGTGCTTCAGACTATAAAATGGTACATGTGTTCTTACTGCCCAAATCCTCAGAAACTAAATTTAAATATGTGTTAACACTGAGACAATAGAATAATGTTACCAGTGATGCTTTACTTTGGAAGTAAATGAAGTGCTTGCATGGCCCTAGACTCCGCTATATGATGCTACTATCAGCATTCATGTAAAAGCTCTTCTGTGCATTAATAAAGAACTCTCTTCACCACACATTTAAGATCCGACCAACCCATTTCTGAGCAATTCTTTATGCAACAGCCTACTCCTTCAACAGCATTGGTTATAGTAGTAGATTAATTTTCATTTTCAACCTCTTTTCAGGTTCAAGGATATTCTCATTCTCTTCTTGAGAAGATGTTTACAGATTTTGAAAAGGTTATTTAACAAACCTGAGGTTCTTTTGCCACCATGACCTAAAGAACCCTCTCACTCTTCTAGACAGACTCCTGCACAGGGAGATTCTCAATCAGATCCCATTGTTTTGCTTGCATCTACTTCAGGAGGAGCATAAAGAGTGTACATTCGCTTTCTCTAGCCTCTGGATTCACTTGTAATGTAGGCAGCTTCCTAGATCCCTCTGACACTCAACTGCCTTCTCCAACCAATGAGGACGAGGACCCTATAGAAATTCCATCTGACCCGTCTCCTCCAGCACCAAGGAATGAGTCTCCATATGAGGATATTTCATATCCAAAGTTTGTTAAGATGGCTACAGCAGTTCCTTTTCTGCTCCAGCAGAAAATGGAATAGAGAACAGATGTCTTTAGCACTCTGAGGGGGGGTCTTTTACTAAAACTTAGCTCGAGTTATCTGCGGCAGGGCCCATAGGAATAAAATGGGCCCTCCTGTAGATAACTTGAGCTAAGCTTTAATAAAAGACCCCTGAAAGAGGCACACAAAACTGTTGCTGTATCTGTTCACGGTATACTCAAAAACCAGGACATCAAAATGCAGTACAATTCACTTAACATTTCACCTATTTCCAAAAGACTGATCATAAAGTCATACCATCTCCGGGATTTAAAAAGGTCCAACTGTCACACTTTTCAGTAAAAGTTGAAGTAGTCATGAGAAGAGCTAAGAAATGTAAGGACTTCAACACTCTTCCAGGACAATACTCTCATTTGTTAGGTCATTTAGGAAAGTCTTCCCGAGGACCTTTGCTCTCTGCTCAGACTGCTGCCCATCAGCTAGCTCTACATGGTTCAGCACATGCATACCATCTTTCAGCAAGTACAATTTTTTTTGCCTGTTCCATCCCCATAAGCTCAAACCCAGTTAGCTCCTCCATTGGCAGAGGTAGATAAGTATATGATGCCTTTGAGATCTCTGTCAGAGAGAAGTTTCTACTTCAGCAATTGTAGCCAGATGTCTGGCATAGCTGCGAGTTTCTCAGTTTGTGTGACGATGTGCCTTGTACTCGAAGCTCATGAAAAAAAACGTGAAACACAGGACATGATTAAAGATCACAGCTCTACTCTTCAGTATTTCTCAGCAGGTCAGTCTCTATAAATCAACCAGTACAGATATGGTTATTACTACCACAAAAGATTTTACCAGAACCAATCCAGCAAGATCAACGCACTACTGCCCCAAAACCAAAGATTTCAGCCTAAACAAGTGGTTTCTACTAAGACAAGTCTTTTTCTTGACTATACTTAAAACCTCTAGTCTCTAAAGAACACCGAGTCTGCCCTAGGTGTGTGAGGTAAAGTTCAATTTTTTCCTACTGGCTTGGTGGAAGATTACGACAGATGGGTCTTCTCTACATTCCAAAGGGGCATCATTTGATTCATCAGCTGTGCTCCCCTTCCCTGATCAAAATTTAATATGAACCCAACATCCTTCCAGCCACTGCAGTCTTTTACAATAGGAAGTATACCTTATCAAAGCCACAGAACACGTGTTGTCCCTGCACAGGAGAGGAATCTAGGGTTACATTCAAAATCCTGATAAGAGACACAAGGCTTATGCCCTACACTAGATTCTCAGTTGTTTCTTCTTTGAGGAAAAGTTCAGAATTGGCAAAGGAAGGATGGAGGGGATAGATGTCACAAAGGAGACTACTATATGTATATCCTAGATCTCAAGGTTGCATATACACATTCCATTACATCCTTGTTACAAAAAAAACAGATTGAGGAACGAGTGGGCAAAGGGCCAGCTTGCAATATAGCAGCAAAGTCACAGTTCTTCCATCCCCCTGCTACATTTTAAGTTCTATGTATACTCAAATCTCAGGCTGAGAGGTTAGTGTGTGAAGTACTGCTTCCCGGTTGGAAGACACCCTACACCTATCTGGTCTCCAGGTGCATCTGCTGTCTCCTCACTGCTGCTTTGACAGAAATGAGAGATGAAAAAGGGCTTAGCTTGATGATGCAGGAGGGCAGAACCACACAATCAGCAGGCGAAGGTCATCTGTGTAAAGGAGCTCTGCAAGGGGGCCTCTGCAGGCTAAGTGAATGGAAGACTACTAGACTTGGATCTGGCTGGCAATGTCTCTCTTGTACCTTATTCAAACATCATGCAAACTGTTATACCCCACTTTCCATGTTTCCTAACCTATAGTTTTGCATAACCAAACCTTATCAGTGATGCTCATATCTTCAATGGAAGAGCTTATGTCATGGTGGCCAGCAGAATATGGTGGTCACCCTGGCAAGAGCAACAAGCAACGAAGGGAATCATTTTGAAACTAATGTTTTAATCTCCAGAAATAGTACACACAATCATAATTCACATGACACCGATACAGAAAACTCAACTGAGTGTCTAAACTTGGCTCTTGGTAGAAGCTCTTTATGACACTCTGAAGTATAAAATTTTAAACTGGGGACCCAATTTTCTCTTGCAAATACTTCAGGTATTCAAAGCTATGTAAATTTTCCAAGTGTTGTAGAACAGCTTCTTCTAGAGCCTGAGGTTTATGGGATGCAGACCACATCCACCTGTGACGCCATTCTAGTTTAGTAGGAAAACTAACACAACTTAACTGTTACATAGCACTGTATACAATTAAAGTGCCGAAACTAAACATATCCCTAACAAATGTTACGTAAGTACCAATCACTTTGAATGGTATTCAATATGATACTTTTTTTTTGTAAAGTATTATCTGTTAGAACTATACTGTCTTATAGAGACAGAAGTCCGATATGATTGCCAAGTTCATTCCCCATAAACTTAGCAAATAGTAACTTGTTTTGGGGCTAGAACTTGGCTGTCAACTTTGGGAAGCTTGCCATGTGCCCTTGGCCTAGATTGGCCGCTGTCGTGGACAGGATGCTGGGCTCGATGGACCCTTGGTCTTTTCCCAGTGTGGCATTACTTATGTACTATGGATTTTTGAACTAGGCACGATGGAGAAGCCAGTGGCTCAGTCTTAGAAGGGACGGTGCAGTTATTTCAGTATACAGGATAAACAAAAGTCTCAATGGAGACTTTCTTCTAGCCCAGTGAGAGAGGCACAACGGGATATAAAGATAAACATTAATTTTCTGGCACTGTAAACATTACAAATTTTCAACAGGTTATAATATCAGTGCATTACACTGACGTTCAAATGCACAACTAATAAATCATAACTTTAAAAAGTAAACTGAAAACTATCACATTCAGCTCATCCTTACATGTAGGCACAAGCTGTATCACCAGATACTAAACAGTGATGCACAATGCCAGACACAGCCCACTCTGTATTGTACCATGAGTTCTTTATTTGAAATATAACTCACATATCGTAGACAAGATTCATAAACCATAACATTGGCTGAAACAAGTTTTTTTTTTTTTTTTAATTTTTCACAACCAAACACTAAACCTCCCACCCATCTACCTTACCCCATCCTACCCCCAATCTCTTAAAATCTTGGCAGTTTATCCTTGGTATTCCATGCCTAATACTGGGCCAATAGTTCACAATCAAAGCTTTATTATGCCAGGTAAACAGATGGAACTGTCCATCAGAATTCCAAAGTGTTCAACAAAGCAGAACGTACCCTCCCATACCTTCACAAATTGCTTCTTTGCTTTAAGACCCATATTTTCAACAGACATCTATTCCATTCTCGGTAATTCATGCATCTGATTATGCCAAAGGAGTAGAGCTGGTGGGATAGGGTTTATCTACTGTAATAAGAGGTGCCAAAGGAGGAGGTCACGTGACGCAGTGAGCGACGGTGGACGTGTGATACATCGTCTGCTCCAGAGCCCGCTTTAAAACCCGAATTTTACATAGCCCAGACGGCGAAACACAACCGGAGCCGTTGCACTTACCTGAAAGGCGTGTATGGACAAATTTGTAATCCAGCACGCCATGGCAGCAGCAGTAAAACCAGCAAAAAGAAAGGACGAAAGGCTCCGCGGAGCCGAAAACAAAATGGCGCCCGCTACACCGCCGGCTCCTCGAGCACAAGAACCAAGCGAATCGCTGGTATCAGAAATCACTGACGCGGTGGTACGGGCACTTGACTCGCGCTTCACACAACTATCAGAGCAAATTATCGGGATAACGGCGGTCACAACAGAGTTGAGCCGAAGAACCGGTGAATTGGAAGCAAGAGTCTCTGAAGTAGAAGATATCCAGACGGAGCAGGGAACAAATATGGAACGGCTGGAACAGCTGACAAAAGAATACCAAGAAAAGCTGGATGACCTTGAGAACCGTGCGCGGAGGGAAAATCTAAGGTTTGTGGGATTCCCTGAAACGCTGGCAGAGAATAATATTAAGGCTACCCTCGAAACATGGCTGGTAGCGCGATTCCCAGAAGTCTGTGAGGGAGGTGAAATACACTTGGACAGGGCACACAGGATAGGCCAAAAAGCACCTCGAGAAAATCGGCCCAGAGTGATTATAGCAAAGTTTCACCGATATACTCAGAAAGCAGCAGTCCTCAGACTTTACAAAGCTAATAAAGAAGAAGCCAAGTTCGAGGGAGGGCCCATAAGAATATTCCAAGATTATTCAGCATCTCTGACAGTAAGGAGAAGGGCCTTTACACCAATCTGTACCCAGCTGGTAGAAAAGAAACAAAGATTTGTCTTGCAATACCCGGTTACTTTAAGGATACAAACAAGTAATGGATGGAAGAACTTTTCAACTCCAGCCTTAGCTCAAGAATGGATAACCTCCTCACCGGGGTGAAAGTAAGCGCGGAGAACAATGGCCATTTGCAACAGGGATAAGGAGGAGACAGGCAACATTGCCAAAGCTACATGATGAAGGACAAATTTCTATAAGTTAATGGCTGTAAGTTTTGCACTGTTAAAATGTTATATGGTGTGTTTTGTTGAAGGGAGAAAGAAATGATTCACATATTTCAGGGGGTTGGAGGCGGGCTCTGGATGTGTTTAACGGACCCGCTTGCCACAAAGAGCGAGCTGGAAAGGGAAAGAGGGAGCAGAGGGAGTGGAGGGGAGCAGGGGGGAGGGGGGAGGGAGAATGGGAGGGGGGTTAACCCTATGCCAGGTTTTCAAGTTATTTATACAATGAACCACATAGATGACGCCACGAACATATCTATACCACTCTGGGGGGGGACGGGTCGAGGCTGGGAGACCCAGAACCCTAAAGTATATCAGAATCTTGAATTCAGATATTATATGAGAAGCAATGGCTAAACCAATACCATTGCGCATGGCATCTTGGAATGTATCCGGGATAACGTCCCCAATTAAACGGACCAAGATATTAGCCCATTTGAAACGGAATCTAGTATCTATAGCATGTTTGCAAGAAACAAAGCTCACTGAGGAGCACCAAAAACTAAAACAGCAATGGGTGGGAGAATGTTACTCCTCTTCCTCAGCAGAGGGTCGTAGGGGAGGGGTGGCCATTCTTATAAAAAAAGGGCCTGGCGGGCCGAACACGCATGGTAGAAACAGATGCAGCTGGACGATTTGTGCTGATACATTTAAGTTACCAAGGGAAGGAATACTACATTTGTGGGATATATGGGCCCAATACGCGAGACCCACAATTTTTACAATCATTAGTACAGCTAGGGACAAAATATGACACAGCCCCTTGGATATTGTTAGGAGACTTTAATCAGGTGCTAGACCCGGATCTAGATAGGTCATCTAATACAGCCTGGGGAGCGCTCAGGAGAGGTACAGGGCTAGATTATCTTTGTAAAATGTTGGAATTGGTAGACCCCTGGCGCCTCCTGCATCCAACACACCGGGAGTACACGCATTTATCTAAAGCACATCACACGTGGTCCCGCATAGACTATATACTAGTGACAAAAACTCTGTTTGAAATTGTACACACAGCAGAGATAGGATCAATGGCAATATCCGATCACACCCTAATCTGGGTAGATATAGAATTGGGACTAGCAGCGGAATATCATACGCGCTGGAGATTCCCTACATACTTAGCAGGAGACCCAGATTTTCGAGCTTATTTAGAACAAAAATGGGAATACTATGCAGAGATGAATGATCAACATCAAGATACACCTGGGCTATTTTGGGAAACATCAAAAGCAGTGCTGCGGGGAGAAATCATTAGCTATGTAGCGGCGAGAAATAAAAGGTTAACGCAGGGTATAGTGCAACTGGAACGCCAGTATAGAACTTCAAAACAGAAACACCAGCACCGGCCATCTCAGGCTCACTATGACCAAATGATGGCAAATCTAGCAGGACTTAACACATTAATCCATGAAAAAACACGAAAATACCTATTTAGCAGACGGTTTCAATATTTTAAATTTGGAAACCGCACGGGGAAATTGCTGGCGCGGATAGTTAGAGTGTGGACAGGGAATTCTTACATCTCTGTGCTGAAGACTCCAGCGGGAGTCAGAAAGCATAGACCCCTAGACCTACTGAATCTATTCAGAGATTATTTTTCTGGGGTGTATAGGGCAGAGCCAGAGTCTGAGAGTACAGCAATACGGGATTACTTGGAAGACTCAGGAATCCCAAGTCTAACACTAGAAATGAGAGAACAACTTAACGCCCCACTAGATGCACAGGAAATACAAAAAGTGATAGGGTCGCTATCGGGAGGCACAAGCCCCGGAACTGATGGATTTTCCCCAGAATATTATAAGATGTTATCTCATAGAGTATGTGTGCCTCTGGCTAAATACTTTGACGAAGTGGTGGAACAGGAACGATTTCCCCTAGGAGTGAATGAGGCACTCATAACCTTGATACCAAAGCCCGGAAAAGACCCAGAAAACCTAGAGGCATACAGACCAATTTCCCTCCTCAATGTTGACCTTAAAATATTAGCAAGAATACTAGCAGATCGATTGGCGGTGCACCTCCCCCATGTAGTTGGGGCACACCAAGTGGGGTTTGTACGAGGCCGGCATCCAGGTCTTAATGTTCGGCGAGCGTTGCTAGCGTTAGCGCATAGCCGGGAGGCCGGAGACCCTCTTCTACTTGTAGGCCTGGATGCCGAAAAAGCTTTTGACAAAGTGAGATGGGGGTACCTTTTTGAAGTACTAAAGTATGTGGGTCTGGGGGGCTGGTACTTGCGTGCTGTCACAGCTTTATATACGGAGCCACAAGCTCGGATATTGGTAAACAAAATGGCATCTCAGGCGTTCCAGGTGCAGAGGGGTACGAGACAGGGGTGCCCATTGTCACCACTCTTATTCTTACTATACATAGAGCCGTTCCTACGAACAGTAGAGAATAACGCGGAAATAGTAGGAGTTGCAATCCCCAGTCTTCCCACGAAAGTGCTGGCCTTCGCAGATGATATCCTACTCACACTAACACAACCACAACACTCACTGCAAAGTCTATTAGAGTTGATAGATGAATTTGGCTATCATTCAGGGTTCACTTTAAATAGACATAAATCAGTGGCCCTGCCAACTACACCAAGGATAAAGTCACAGTGGCACGGGCCATTTCCCCTGCAGTGGAAAGAAGAAAAAATAAAATACCTGGGAATATATCTCCCTACTAACTTAGATCAACTACACCAAACTAATTTGGCACCACTCTGGGAATCCACAAAAGAAACGTTACAAATGTGGCGGAAACTGACCTTATCACTGTGGGGCAGAATAGCAGTGTATAATATGATAATTGTTCCTAAGTGGACGTACATAACGCAGGTACTGTCACTTCTCTTGACCCGCAGGGATGAATTAGCATTACATAGGATAGTTAAACAGTTTTTATGGAATGGGAAAAGGGCCCGGGTATCCTTAAAACAAACATATTTACCTAAAGATAAAGGAGGGCTGGGAGTGCTAAGTGTCAAATGGCTATCCATTGCAGGTTGCATGCGACATATAGGAGACTGGTTTAGAGGAACAGGACATTTCACATATCCAGAGGCAGAATGTCGGATGCTCGGGAATATACATTTCAGCTGTTGGTTACACGCGGGACCAGGTAAAATAAGAACACCAAAGCATATCAAATTCTTGTTTACACCATTAAAGAGGGCGTGGCAGTGGGTCTGCAGACTGTATGGGCTAGATGCAGAGGTCTCCCCATTTCTGCCAATTAGGGGAAATGTAGACTTCCCGGTGGGCAGGTCATCGCGTACTTTTGCACAATGGGGAGAGGTGGGGACCTTCTTCTTATTCCAGATTATTAAAAGAGATGGAACATTACAACCAAGAGAGGTCTTGCAGAGGCGCCAGGGGTTAGAGATCAAGGACTTCTTAGCTTATGCACAAATACAGCATTATATACAAGCTCTCCCCGGGGCAGCGCTTAACTATGAAGTGTGGGTAAAGTTGGTAGAAATTTTTGACTTAGAAGCAAAGCGGGCGGTGCCCTTAAAATACTATCATGCGCAGATTCGAGCTGCTATGCCTCTAGCACCATATCGGGAACTGGCACAGGCGTGGACAAAGGAACTGGGGTTGACAATTGGTGAAGATGTGATACAGACATACCTGCAAACATGCTATAGAGAGAGTGGGAGTGCAGAATTGCGAGAAACCCAGTATAAATTTGTGATGCGATTATTTATTTCCCCTCATAGAGCATTCAGGGCTACTTTAAGGCCAGCAGATGATTGCCCGAAATGTACAGGGGGAGGAGCACACCTGGGCCATATGTTCTGGCACTGTCCCCCAATACTGGGATTCTGGGCAATGGTCTGTAGACAGGTATCTATGATGTGGAAGGTTCAATGGGTCAGACACCCAGGACTTTTATTCAATATCTTCACGATCCATGGACCATCTAAAGCAGGACTTCGCTATTTTCAACGCCGAGCTGTATTGATGGGGAAGAAAACGATTCTCAAACTTTGGATCCAGGAGGAAAAACCCACTGCCCAAGTATGGAGGGCATACATGATATCGTTGAGTGCCCTGGAACGCAGGGCAGTACAAGACTTAGCCACTCCAAAGGGCGAGAAGTATCTCCAATGTTGGTTACCATTCCTGGACACCTTGACACCTAAAGCGCGTAGTAGAGTGCTTAATGGATAAATGGATAAATACTGTAACAACATATAGCAACCTGGCGAAGGGGGAAATGGGGGGGAAGGGGGGGGTATGGGAGGGGGGGTAAAAAGAAAATGTAATGATGATATTTAGAATCTGTTAAGACTATAACACCAAGTGGCATGGTAAACTACTGTTGTAAATCATTTTGAATGTAAGGATTTATTGTAAAGTTTCTATCATCAATAAAATATAATTAAAAAAAAAAAAAAAAAGAGGTGCCAAAGGAGTAGAGTTGGTGGGATAGGGTGTATCTACTGTAATAAGGAGGTACCTCTTAATCAAACGTGCTTTGCAAAAAAAAAAAAAAAAAAAGCTTAGAAACACAGGTTCCCTCTACAATATCCATAGAATCCAATAGACTTATACTTGGAGTTGTGGCCCAAGTGATTCCATATGCTCTTCAAAAGTCAGAAATCAACAGGTAATGTTTGCATGTAGCATCCGAAGCTACACATTTAAGACTTTTCCCCACTGATAATGGACCCCATTCTCTTTTCTCTTGAGGGTGGATATACGAACGCAAAAGCAACTTATAATTCTCAAAGCTGCACACTTTCGGCAACTTTCTGGATTTAAAAGCTTCCAAAGAATACTTTCCAATGTCCTGGTTACATTTAGCCTGATCACATCCACCCACCAACCCTTTTGTAACAGCCAGGAGGGACCAAAAATTAAAGCTTTAAGTCTAATAAAGGGTGAGCATAATGCTCAACTTGTAAACATGAATACCATCTTGAGGACATAGGCCAAAAGTATTCTTCAAGTATTGTAGTCTTTAAGAGTGGCCTCATCCTTCACCAAATGGCAAAGCATGGTTAGGCAATTCCACCCCCCACCCCCCAAAAAAAAACAAAAAAAAAAAAAAAACCTTATAGTTACACTTAGTCACTCCTGGCTGGAAACCTGCATTTCCTACAATAGGCAAGTACTTCCAAACCTCTTTGGAGTAGCCTAGTGGTTAGTGCAGTGGACTTTGATCCTGGGGAACTGAGTTCGATTCCCACTGCAGGTCCTTGTGACTCTGGGCAAGTCACTTAACCCTCCATTGCCCCTGGTACAAAATAAGTAACTGAATATATGTAAACCGCTTTGAATGTAGTTGCAAAAACCTCAGAAAGGCAGTATATCAAGTCCCATTTCCCTTCCTCATGAGACTCCATGCTCATCTAATCAGTTTAAGCAGAATATGGCGTTTAAGATGGTGGGGGGGAGGTTGGATAAGAAAGGGCAAAGCAGCCACCCAGGGAGCTCTCCAGTTCTCAATCACAATAACCAGAAAACCCAAAGAACCAATCTCTAATGCGTCATAAATTGACAGGCTTGCAAATCTGGCAGACCTTAAGTACCTTATTTCATTTTTGAAAGACTGAGTTCTTTATTCTGGTACACCAATTCTTGTGGGGGATGTACATGCTCATAACCAGTAAAGTAGCAAATATCAAAATGTAAAAGTTTGTTGAATTATGAACCACAGTGTCTGACTGGCAATTTTTTTGTGTGGTACATCTTAAGGGGGGGGGGGGCAATAAAGGGGCATGGATTTGATATACTGCCTTTCCTGTGGTGCAACCAAAGCGGTTTACATTATACGAAGGTACTGTCCCCTAATGGGCTCACAATCTAAGTTTTGTACCTGTGACAATGGAGGGTTAAGTGACTTGCCCAGGGTCATAAGGGGCCACAGTGGGACTCAACCAAGTTCCCCAAGTTCTCTGCCCATTGCACTGCACTAACCTAGGCTACTCCTGCAGTCATTTAAACACCATTAATGTACAACCTGCATTAAAAAAACAAACACAAAAACACACAACTTGGAACGCGTTACTTTGAAGCTGTTACTGCAAGAAACAAGGCAAACATGAAATCCTGCATTGCTCTCAACCTTTGTTATCAGAGCACAATGTGAATAATATTAATACTTCAGGTACAACATTTTCTCACAAGTTGACACAGCATTCTATTCATTTCAGAATGGAGTCCAACAATCATTTACTTACCTGTATATAGGCTGAGGAAGGTAATTCTCTCCTTCAATGCGGATGTCTGGGTACCGCTGGCTGATGACCCGCATGTACTCCTCAAACACCCGCCGGTAGCCTCAGGAAACACTAAAACAAAGATTCTGATTTTAGCATTTCAATTTCAAGTCTGTATTAATAGTGACAAGTTTCATCAACGACAAAGTCTCCATGTAAAAACATCATACCTTAAGTCTTAGAATTGCATTTAAGACCAGGGTCAGCCCAGTAACAAATATAGCATACTACTATATGGAGGACATGTATAATTCCCTCTTTGCTTCAAAAGAGGTAGTCTCAAAGGCTAGTGCGACACACAGTAATCAAAAGGTAGGGCCTACAACTGCAGGGTTTTAGTAGGAGAACTGACGCATGGCCCACTGCACAGACCTTTAGCTATAATAAGTAGGCTACATGAGTTAGATTGAAAATGGGGGAAAATGATCAGTTTCTCTACCTTCAGCAGATGGTAGGAAGGGATAACCCGCTAGTTCAGGATGGAATAAGCCCAGCTACTACAGAAGTACATGTTTATGTGTGTTAGTGAATGCGTACCTTCTCTCCTGATCACAGATGAGAGAAGGCAGTCTGAAAGATGCAATTCCTTAATCACTGTTACAGTAAAGCACTATATGTATAGTGCTTTACTGCTCCTATAGAAATATATTAAGGCATTTCTGGGGTACTGTATCAATTGTGGGATCATCTTTTTTTTCTGCCCTGCCTCTAATGCTGCATGCAGATATATCACTTCTATAGTACAACTTCCTCCAGATTATGTCCTCCCTTCCTGTGACTACGGCTGCCTTCCAAACATCTGACTCTCCATTGGCTGGATACTACCTACAGTCTCTGCCTATAGGTACAGTCAAGGTCAGCTCACTCACACGAGGGGTGGGGGCAGGGGGAATGTGCAATCTGTAATGCTTCACAAAGGAACGAACACAGGACCACTTAGAGGATTGACAAGTCTCATCCACAGAGACAGCATGTACCTCTTGCAAAGGAAGTAGTCATGGCCCTGGTCGAGTGGGCCTCCAACTGCAGAGGAGGGGTCTTACCCAACAAGAGGCAAGCCACAGAGATGGCCTCACAAAGCCAGTGGGCAATCGTAGCCTTGGATACCATATCCCCTTTCCTGCGGCCAAGGAACAAAAATGATCAGACCTCTGAACCGTCACTGGTGACCTCCAGGTACTGCAGAATCACTCTACGAATGTCCAAGACAGTGAAGAGTACGAAGATCCGCCAGGTAGTCCTCCTTACAGAATGATGGGAGAGAAATCACCCGATTCAGATGGAAACTAGAAACCACCTTAGGGAGGAAGAAGGGCACAGTCTGGAGCAGGACTCCAACCTCCGTACACCAGAGAAAGGATTCCCGATATGAAAAAACCTGCAACTCCGACACTCTCCGGGCCCACGCCATCGCCACTAGAACACTGCCTTCAAGGTAAGATCTTTTAAGGAAGCCTGATTCAATGGCTCAAAGGGTGCCTTTTGAAGGACGTGGAGCACAATATTGAGTTGCCACACTGGACAGACCGGTTGCCTGGGAAGACGAAGATGGCTCACCCAGCGAAGAAAACGCACCATGTCCGTATGGGACCCCAGAGAAACACCCTGAATCCGGCTCCGGAAGCAGGGACTGTCTTTCTTCTATGTTTGTGCAGCGCTGCGTACGCCTTGTAGCGCTATAGAAATGCTAAATAGTAGTAGTAGTAGTAGTAGTAGGCCGGTGCTGCCACCTGAACCTTCAGCAAACCCAGTGCCAAACCTTTCCTTGGGCCACCCTGCAAGAATGACAGCAACTGGACCAACGAGGTGAAAGACGAGAAGATGCCCAACTCAGAACACCAGGTTTCAAAGGCCCGCCACTCGCGGGCATAAGCCACAGAAGTGGACTTCTTTTTTGCATGCTACAAAGTAGTAATCACTGGGTCCAAAACAAATCCCTCTTCCGCAAGGCTGCCCTCTCACAAGTCAAGACGTAAGACCAAAGGGGGAGGGATTCTTGATGAGAACGGGATCTTGGACAGGAGACCCAGCCTCCCAGGCAACCAAAGAGGATCGCTGATCAGAAGACAAGACCAAATCTTCATATTATGGTTGCCAGGACCAGGCCGAAGCTACTAGAATCATTGTCCCCAGATGCCTGCCTGTCATTGGCCACAGTGGAAAGATGTACAGATGTCTGGATGGCCAAGATTGAAGGAGCGCATCCAGCATCCCCACCACATCCTCTCCTTCTGCTGAAAAAGCAGGGCACCTTTGCACTGGATCCTGACGCCATCAGATTGAGGATCAGAAACCCTTCGCCCCCCCCCCCCCCCCAAACACCAGAGAGAACACTTCCGAGGAGAGTTCTCACTCCCCGGATCCAACAGGTGGTGCTTAGAAAGTCCATCTGCACATCGAGATCGCTCGCAATGTGAGCTGCAGACAGATGAGGCAAGTGAGCCTCTGCTCACTGCAGAAGGATAGACGCTTCTGCCACCAAGGGAGCACTCTAGGTGCTACCCTATCTGTTGACATACACCATGACCGACGCATTGTTGGACAGAACTTGTACCTCCTGGCCCAGAGGAGGGGGAAGGACGGACCTCGGGACGTATTGCACAGCCCTCAACTACAACCAGTTGATCGAACACTTTGCTACCAGGGAGACCACAGGCCTTGTGCAGTCTTCCCCAAGCAGTGGGCTCCCAAATAGGACAGACTGGCATTCGTGGTCACTACCACCCAGTTTGGGGCAGTCAGAGAGGAGCCCTGGGCTAAGGTGGCTGGGTGGACCACCAGCAAACACTACAACGGGCCCATGCCATCCACGGGAGTCATAGATGATGCTTGACCACCAATGGAGATCAACAGAGCAACGAAAGCTGAAGCAGTCTCATGTGAGCCCAAGTCCACGGCAGTACCTCAAGCATGGCTGCCATGGAACCCAAGACCTGCATATAGTCCCAGGCCTGCAGGGCCACCGTGTGCAGTAGGCTGGTACCTGGCCTCTTAGCTTCTTCTCGCGTACCCCTGGAAGAAACACCTTCCCCCACTGCGTGTCCATGATCACCCCGAGGTACTTGAGAGACTGAGATGGCGCCAAATGACTCTTGCTGAAGTTGACCACCTAGCCTAGGGACTGAAGACCAACCACACAGGTCATACATAGCCTGCTTGCTCTCTGCTTGAGAGGATGCCCTGTTCAACCAATCGTTCAGGTAAGGATGAACTCAATCATCCTCCTGCCATAGAAAGGTCACAACCACCAACATGACCTTGGAGAAGGTCCGAAGTGCCATGGCCAGCCCAAGCGGCATGGCTCAGAACTGGTAATGACTGCCCAGAATTGCAAAGTGCAGAAAGTGCTGGTGGGGCGGCCAATTGGAGATATGCCTCCTTGAGGTCCAAAGAAGTCATGAATTCCTCAGGTTGAATTGATGTGATGACAAAATGCACAGTCTCTGTACGAAAATGTCAGACCTTCGGAGCCCTACAGGAGAAGCCATCCTTGTTGGTCAACACAAAATAGACGGAATAGCATTCCCAAGCAACCTCTGACAGGGGGAACCAGAATCATGAGCTCCAGGAGAGTAGTCAGGACTATGTATGGGAACACCAGAAAGCAACCCCACAGCTCTCGAGTGAACTCCAGTTTCTAGCCATCCCGATTTCCAGAAAGAGACAAACTCTCTCCAACGACAGGCCCAGAAAAATGGACCAGGACCCCATCATTAGGAAGTACGGGATGCCCTACCGTAACCAGCCGGCAGTCTCCTGTCCGCACAAAAGTTTTTTTTTTTTTTTTTTAAAGAAGGCAGGAGATTTCAACCCAGCAGGAGAGAACAATGCAAAGATGCAACAGGGGAGGAAGGGAAGAACCTGGCACCACCAGGTGTACCCATCAACTGACCCAGGGAAGGATGGGATTATAGCACCAATACAGAACCGAACAGATATCCGTCCACCTGCTAGACAGAGGGAGGCTGCTGCACACAGTCCTATATGACAGAGCTCTGGTGTTCTCTGTATCTCCACCTACTACTAGATGGAAATAACCCATATGTCTCTGGATTGATCTGTGGAATGCTAATTTCTCTTAGATTTACTATACAGAGGAGGAGTCAGGGTTGGACAGTAGAAAAAGAGGAGTCAGATGCGAAGATATGGGGTAGCGATTCCACAGCCCTTTCACTCTTTAGTGCACGTCTTTGAATCCGCGCTGAAGAGAGAATTTAAGCTTATTACCATTTTTTTTTTTTTATAAAGAGTGCTGTGTGCTCATGGCTTTGCATGGGGTTAGATGGTATACAAAACCCCTTTTTGCATCACGCGCATAAAAAATTGTGCGCTTAAAGCTATACTAATCTTGTGCAAACTTTGGATGCATATTGCACCAATCCCTCAACTTGGCTGTTAATGGTTTTAACAATGAGAATGGTCACTCATTCATTTAAAGATTTATATACCGCTTACACCTAAGCGGTTTACAATTTCATTTACAGGTACTGGGTCTGTCCCTAGTGGGCTCACAGTCTAAGTAGTACATTGTACTACTGTTGTACCTGGGGCAATGGAAGGTTAAGTGCCTTGCCCAGGGTCACAAAGAGCTGCAGAAGGAATTGAACCTGGTTCCCCAGGATGTCAACCCACTGCTCCACTCAACTGCTATAATTAAGCTCCATCTTATACAGACAAAACTGGTATGGATGAAATACTTTTGCTCCTCAAGAACTAAGTGTTGTCTTGAGACCCTCCTCTAAAACTAAGAATTTAGGGCACCATATAAAGATTACTACAACCTTGCTACACCGTCACCTTAACCACACCCTCCAGCAACAGATTCTACACAGCACATAATTAAGCTTTGGAATCTGTTACCAGAGAAGACTAATATAGTGGTAGGGGTGTGGGGTGTCAAAAGAGGTTTGGACAAATTTCTGGCAGAAAAGTCCATAAATGTCCTCCAGGAAGACTTGGAAAAAAGTAATTCATTATCCCTGAAAATGGACTATGAGAATTTGCTCTATTCTCCGAGATCTAGCAAGTACCCCTGGCCACTGCTGAGAGACAGGATGCTGTGTTTAACGGACTTTGGTCTAATGACTTTTCTCATGTTCCTATTACCTAAAATCATGATTTCTGATTGCCTCTTTCCTTCAGTATGTAGTTACTGGCATATCTACTGGTTATTTATTGTTGTACTATGTTGCCCCTTCCTTGGCCTAGCTGACGGACTGTGCCTCATTATTAGACTTGGCCTTTGGAAGCTAATAAATTCAAGTGTAAATACACAATACAGCAATGATGGGTAACTGAATGAGGACACCAAATCTCTTAAATTCAACAAAAGTGTTCCAGTCAGTGTGTCCTATTCATAAGGCTGATCCCCGACTCCAGGAACATAAGTATTCTAACTACTAGTTCACCTACTAAAAAGGGTGACAAGTTAAAATATCCCATGCTAAAGGTAAGGCAATTTAATGAAGCCAAGGATAAATCAACTCTACTAGCAGATTTTAGTATCACCTGCACATTTCAAAATAATTGAACATTAACTATTAAATACCTAAAACAGCTGCTCCAATAGGCTTCTACTGTCACAGAATGTAGTTAAAGAATATTTCTGTCTACTCTAATATTCCATTTCATATTAGGTAGCAACGCAAATCTACAGCTCTTTGCATCTCTGTATCTGTCTGGCACGAGACTATTTTCTAAATTAATACCTCAGGATGACAGAGCATTTTACATCAGATAAAAGGAGTTAAAAGCAATTAGAATGTCAGTTCCCAGTTGTAGAAAAGGTTGCTAAGATGCAAGAAAAATAAACAGTGTATCAATGTTTCTCAAACAACTTGCATTCCTAGCCTACAATATTTTTTCTACATATAAGAAAATCTTTAATAAAGATATCAAACAATGATATAGAAACAACAAAAGGAAAATATAAACAATGAATACAATTTAAAACTATTAGTTGAGCTGTAGAGTACTAAATTGAGTTTTAGATAACTTTTTATATAAAAAAATTGCTTATGAAATGTTATGGTTTCATATTTATACAGCAATACCCATTCCACCACATAAATACCGATGAGTATTATCTTTCCAGTGATTAACAACTAATTTCAGAGCTATAGTAATAAGAAAATCAAATAGAGCTTTATCCTTCTTGAGATCGATGATCACTGATGTCTTTTTCCCAGACTGTGAGTACCAGCACAAAAGTTCTACTTGTGTGACAATAAACATGTTTTTTTCAATACAGACACCAACTGAACATTTGTTTTTAAAAAGCAAAACATTCCAGCTCTTTTTCTTCAGAGCATGATATAACTGGAGCAAACAATAAAATTGAGAGTTGGAGATATTCAACAACTATTACTATTACAACTACTACTCATTTCTTTAGCGCTACCAGAAATGCGCAGAACTATACACAATACCTGGGGCAATGGAGGGTTAAGCAACTTGCCCAAGGTCACAAGGAGCCAGAAGGAGCTGCAGAGAATCAAACCCTGGTTGCCAGATCAAAGTCTGCTGCACTAACCATTAGACGACTACTCCACTCTTGCTGTAATTGCACAAAATATTTTGGGAGATGCAGTGGAGATTAAGGGCTCTTTTTACCAAGCTGTGATAAAAGGAGCCCGCAATGCGTCGGCATAGATTTACCATGTGCCGAGGCTCCTTTTACTGCAGCAGGTAAAAGGCAGAAAAAATAGGTAACTGTGGTAAATACACCCTTGCCACATGGCTATTTTCTGAGGGAGCCGTTAATGCCTCCTATTTATTTAGATTTTGCTCACACCGTTTCAGTAGTAGCTCAAGGTGAGTTACATTCAGGTGCACTGGGTACTTCCCTGTCCCTGGAGGGCTCACAATCTAATTTTGTACCCGAGACAATGGAGGGTTAAATGGCTTGCCCAAGATCACAAGGAGCAGCAGCAGGGTTTGAACCGGACACCTCTGGATGTCAAGGCTGGTGTTCTAACCTCCAGGCTACAACTCTTAGATATTTAGAAGGCAGTAATCACTCCTGTGTTAACTGGGCTGCGCCTGGTGCTGCCTAATTACCGCTGGGTAAGCCCCCAGCGCTAAAAATAAAAACAATTTCCCATCACACCAGAAATCGCACAGTAGGGACAGCACAGCCAGCAGTAGTGCCGGACTGGCAAGCAACAATGTAAATACTGCCATTCCACTATCAAAAGCTTTCTCCGCATCTAAAGAGAGGGCCACTAATTTGTTATGGTGGGTCTGAACAAGGGGTTAAAAAAAATCATCATAGAATAACCTGGTAATATGTGGATCTGAATGGATTAGTGAGGGAGCACGCAAGTCAATCTAATAGCAAAATATATTTAAAAATCCTGGCTTTCTAAATTGATGAGTGAAATAGGTCTATAATTTGCAACTAGGGACGGGACTTTACTACTGCTACTACTACTAGTACTACTACTACTTATATCAATAGCGCTACAAGATGTACACAAACGCTGTACTGGTTTCGGTAAAACAAATGATTTGAGCTTTTGTAAATGACCCAGTAATGCATTGGTTTCCAACCATGTGAGAATACAATAAGTGAAGAATGGGTGTTAGATCTTTAATAAAAAAGTGTTATAATACTCGGCTGAAAAAGTTCATCAGGGTCAGGAGTTTTGTTCAGCGGGAAGGACGTCATGGCTATCTGAATTTCTTCTATTGATATAGGCTCTTCTAATTTGTTTAGTTTTGATTGGGGTGAGGGAGATGCAATTTTGACAGAAAATCATCAATATCCAACAGGGATGCTTTTAGCTCAAGATGAATAAACGTTTTGATATACTTAAATTGTTTCAAGAATTCTATCATTTGAGGTAACTGGAGAATTAGTTACTGTATTTTTTAAGATTGGTAACACTGGCTTTCATCCTTTTACCTCTTAAATAATTCACAAGCTATTTCCCAGTTTTATTATTTCCTGAATAATATCTGGCACCTAGACTGATCAGCTGATGGTATGCCAATTTACTATGAATTTTGTTATATTCTGATCTTAGTTTGCATAGCTTTTGAAAAGAATTATAGGATGAGGAGTCATAGAGCTGTTCTAGATTTCTAAATCGCCCTTTCCAAGTTTTGTAATTATTCTTTCTCTCCCCTTGCCATTTGATGGTGAACCCTATTATTCCATGGATGTATGCCTTAAATGTATACCACCAGCTGTTTTAAGGATGTATTGTTTACCTTATTAAATTGACATCCTGGATGCCTTTCCATGCTCATTAAATTCTTCATCTATTAATCTAGCATTAAATCCCCAGGTGTTACATTAATTTGTCATTCCATCTAAAATTAAATGTAAAGAAATTGGGGCCATGATCTGAGAAAGTGGTAGGGAGAATTTAAGCTGTTGTGACCATATGAACAAGGGAATTTGAAATTAGATAATCTTGTGTGAATATGAATTGTGGAAAACAAAATGTGAAATATCTACTAAACCTAGATCCTCCATAACATTTAGTACTTTTAGAGGAGGAGACTGGGCTACATGATTGCCTATCTAGTATAGGATTTAGAGAAGTTAAAAATCACATCCCTAATAGATAAGACAGATCTATTAAGGATTTGAAAAATTGAGGGTTGTCACAATTGGGTGCATATAAACATACAAATGCTAAATCCACATTGCTCAGAAGCACAATAATATAAGCCCATCTGCCTTCTGTATCAGAAAGACTAGTTTTTACAGTTAAAGTGATGTTTTAAAGAAAATAGCCATGCCATTTTCCCCCTATTGCTGGGGAGGCCATACCTAATATATATATATTTAGGAAGCTTTAAAAGATAGATAAATGTATAACTTAAATGAGTTTCTTGAAGAAATAAAATGTCAGGGTATACTGTGGTACCACATATTCTGCCATTTTAAGGGATTATTGATGCCCTTAACATTTAGAGAGAGAAAGAGGAGTATCAAACATATAAACGGCAAGTGACCGACTCACCTGCAAATGCGCAGTAGAGACTTCCCTCTCTGTCCCGCCCTCGCATCAAGACGTGATGACGTCAGAGGGCGGAACAGAGAGGGAAACGGAGTCGGAGTCACTGTCGGACGCTGCCGCCTGGAAACGAACATTGCGCGCACCAACCTCCACCCCCATCCCCGCCGCCACTCCCGCCCCTCCTCTGCATCGGGCCCCCTGCACTGACCTGACAGCGCCTCTCACCTGGAAATCTCGCCCGTTTTTACAGGCTTAATGGCTAGTACACAAAAAAAAATCAGAATTAAAAGAAAAGGAAAATTATATAGGATTATGCTTATAGCACTGGTATGAAGAGCACATTCAATAAAAAAAAAAAAAAAAGTAAAACCATTATGGCTCAGCTTAACAGCAAAAACTACTAAACATACCATGTTGACTGTGCCTACATGTGACCAAACTAAGAGAAGCAGTTCCACCATGTGAGAAACAAAACCAGAACTTTGCAGAGTAATAGTTGCACATTAATAGTACTTTATTTGAAAATACATATACACGTAACCGTAGACTGTGCAGGAAAGTTATCATCCATGACTGAATAACCTTTTTGTTCTAGGTAGTCATGGAGAGCTGTAGGATCATCAAACAATTCAGTTAGGTTAGTAATGGTGATCTTCATGGTAGTGGGGAAGAAGAGAAAATTCTCTTACCTGATAATTGTTTTTTTCCTTTAGTCACAGATGAACCCAGGAACTAGTGAGTTGTGTCCATCTACCAGCAGGTGGAGAGAGAGGTCACTGACATCAACACAGTGAAATAGTATGGGTAGCTCCTCAGAAAGTAAGTATGTCATCTACCAAAGCAGCCCACAATGCTACAATCCTCTTTTCCAGCCACAAAACCCACAACCTTTGGCCTCCAGGCTCAAAGCTGAAAGCAACAGACAGTTAACCATTCATCAGCTGTCTGCAAATCTAAGTCAAAGTGGATTTGCATCCTTGTTTCTCAAGTTTGAATTCTACTTTTTTTTTTTTTTGGGGGGGGGGGGGTGCTGCCATCTTGCACATGACAGTCGCCTACACAAGTGAACCAAGAAAAGAAACACAACAGATAGGAAGGGATGCTGAAGTCATCTGCTGTGACTGAAGGAAAGAAAATGATCAAGACAGACTTAAATTTTCCCTTCCTTAGTGTCAGCAGCAGATGAATCCAGGAACTAGTAGGATGTAGCAAAGCAGTCCCTACAGAGGGAAGAGATCCAAAGACCCCATGGAAAGCACCGCCGCTCCAATAGGAGCCTCGCGGCATGCCGCCACTTCCAGACGAAAATGCTTATGAATGCAGAGAAGCCCAAGTAGCTACCCGATAGATATCTTCCAGAAAAAAAAAAATCTTTGACTCCGTCCAGGGTGCCACGGCATGGGTACAATGCACCTGCAATTCCCCTTGGACCTGCCAGCATGTAAGCAGAAACAATCACCTCCTTAATCCAACGCGTCACAGTCAGACCCCTCCTGGGTCCTGCCAGCAACACAAATGGTTTGACCTATCAAATAGAAAGCTGCATGGGAACGGGGTTCTGTGGGGTTCCCGCGGGGATGGAAGCTACACCTGCACCAGCCTCTCATCTACTGAGTACCAAGTTCTTTGAGTACTGTCTCCTCCTCCTTGCTTTAACAGCACAAATGTGGAAAGTCTTCCATTAAGGAGGTGGTAGAGACACAAATGATGATGTCATTAAAAAAAGACGTGGGATGAACATAGAGGATCTGTAATTAGAAAATGGAAGTTATAAAAAACCTAACCTTAAATGGATGCATGTGTGTGGATGTGTGAAGTAATGCTTAGATAGCGACTGGCTGTGATTAACTAGGGCCAATACTGGGCAGACTTGTATGGTCTGTGTCTAATATATGGAAGTTTGGTTTAGGATGTACTGGAAAGGGCTTAGACAGCAACTTCAGTGGCTGGAACAAAAGGACCGTGCTGGACAGATTTTTACAAATGAGAAGACTCAGACTGGAGTGGGCTTCAATGACAACTCCAGCAGTTGGAACATAAGGATAGGACCAGATAGACTTCTATGGTCAGTTCCAGAAACACAAAAGAAAGACCATAATCAAGTATATATCACACTCGTTGATTTAATCATGAACTGATAATGAGTGTGACTATTGGGCAGACTGGATGGACCATTCAGGTCTTTATTTGCTGTCACTTACTATGTTACAATTAATCCTCTTTGCTCCCGGGCTGATGCACAGACCTCAGCTCTGACACAGGCATGAGCATCAGATGTCACCTGACCTACTGGTGCGTGCATGTGGTGACTTCTCAGCACACAGTGCCAATGAATCAGAGACCAATCTTACATGTGCACCACAGAGTGTTCCAAGTTTCAGCTTCCATTCCTTCTTTGCCTACAGTGCTGTGGCTCAAATCCAGAGAGATACTTAGGGAGCTGACTGGAATTTTCTTTTATGTACCATTACATTCTTACAGTGATGGGTGGGGATGGGTAAGATTTCTGTCCCCGTGCAACTCTCTACTATGAAAGTCATTCGACATCTGGCGATACCAGATGAGCACTCAGAGATCAAAGCACAGCAGAGCTGCAAAATCCTGAGGATGATCTTCCTCCGCAAAGGATGGAAGAAACACTGGTTGACTTAGGTGAAACGATGACACCACCTTAATCTAGGCGGAAGGAACCATACGGATGGTCATGCCCAACTTTGAAAACCAGAGAAAAAAGTAGAACCTGTAATCCAACACTTGACGCACCAAGGCACAAGCACGAGAAAGACTGCCTTAAGCGTGAGATCCCGCAAAGACGCTTGGAGCCTGTTGCAGTGTGGAGTATCATATTAAGGTGCCAGTCCAGACTTGAGGCGACTAACTTCCTTCAAACAAATGCACCACATCCAGATAAGTGTCCAGCAAGGAATGCTCCACATGACCCCAGAAACAAGCCACGGCTGCTACCTGCACCCAGAGCCAACTACACGCCAGACCTTTTTCAGACCCTCCTGCACAAACGCCAGAATGTGCAGAAAGGAGGCAGACACCGGCAACACACCCTGCCCAGAGAGCCATGCCTCAAACGTACACCAGACTCTGGCATATGCCATAGTTGAGTGCTTATATGCCTGCAGCAAAGTGGTGATCACTCTGTCTGCATACCCCTTCTTCAAGAACGGCCACTCAAGAGCCAGGTCTGCAAGACCAAAGCGGGAGGGCTTCATGGGTACTGGACCCCAACACGGAAGATTCAAAACCAGTGATCAGCCACGAGTTGCTGGATGAGACTTGCATACCATGGCCATCTGGGTCAATCCGTAGCCGCTAGAAGTCACCAGGTCCCAATGCTGCCGGATCTAATGTAGTACCCTCCCTATAAGAAGCCACGGTTGAAAGACACAGTAGTGTGTCTCGGACCCGAGCTCTCATCCCCCACTGAACAAACGTTCCACCTTGGCCCAGGTTGCCATGAGATCCATCGATATAGTGAACACTGTCTGGGACAGTTCCCATATTGGTGGATCCAATGATGTCCTGCTGAGGAAGTTCTCCCGCATGTTGAGACGCCGCAATGTGGGCTGCAGACTGCAAGAGTAGGCGATTCTCCATCCATGTACAGAGAAGACTCGCCTCCATGCCACAGCCGAGTAGCTCGTGCCCGTCAATTGATATATGTGACTGCCGTCGTGTTGTTGGAGAGCACCCGAACCGGCTTACCTTGAACCAGACTAAAAAACACCTCCAATGCCCTGGCCACTACCCGTAGCTCCATTGATAGGCCACTGCACTTTCATCACTGACCAATGGCCCTTTGCGCTGAAGTACAGGCAATGCATCCCCTAGCCCAACAGGCTGGCGTCTGTCACTTATAGAATCCACTGCGGAGACGCCAGAGACATCCCCTTCTGCAAACTGCCCTCCCGAAACCACACAATGCATGCTGAGCCTGCGATACCCACCAGAGTTGCACTCGATAATCAGTTGATACCAGTGACCAATGACTCAGGAAAGAGAAAGTGTTGCAATGGGCGCATGTGCACCCTCACCCAGGGAACCACATCCATGGCCGCTGTCATGGACCAAAGTACCTGCACATAGTCCCATATCTGGGGGACACAGCATCCTGAGCAGAGCCCAAATGTGATCCTGCAGCTTGTCTACCCGAGTGGGCAGCAGGAACACTGACCTGGGCCACATCAAACCGCACTCCTAGATACTGGTATCTGGGAGGGCTGCAGGTGGCTCTT
Source organism: Microcaecilia unicolor (assembly GCF_901765095.1). Classification (NCBI taxonomy): domain Eukaryota; kingdom Metazoa; phylum Chordata; class Amphibia; order Gymnophiona; family Siphonopidae; genus Microcaecilia; species Microcaecilia unicolor. The sequence goes on along the minus strand of NC_044040.1, from coordinate 180,847,301 downwards.
GGTAAAAATTGACGACCCAACCGGGTGACTGCAACAAGCTCACCACCCTGGAGGTGCTCTCCCAGCTTTCATGCTCCAAAGGTGCCTGGATCAGCCAGTTGTCTAAGTATGGCTGAATCCGAATCCCCTCCTCTAAGGAGGTATTTCGTTGCTACCACCACCACGACCTTGGAAAAGGTGCGGGGCGCCATCGACAGGCCAAATGGAAGAGCTTGGAACTGGAAGCGATGACCCAACACGGCAAACCAGAGGAAATGCTGGTGTGGAGGCCAAGTGGAAATATACAAGTTTGCATCCTTTAGACCCAGGGCCATGAGGAACTCATGGAGCAAAGCACCTCCATGTGAAAATGCTAGACCTTGAGAAACCGGTTCACATGCCTGAGATCCAACACTGGCTGGTAGGACCTCCTTTGTTTTCAGGCACCACAAAAATAGACTGAACAACAGCCCTGAACTTGGTCCCCAGGTGGAACGTGCACAACACTGCTGAGTTCTTTCAAGGTGGCAAGAGTGGAGAGCTTGAACGGTGCTCTGCACAGGGATTATAAGAAGAAAAAAATCTCCTGTGGGAGAAGAAAACTAACTTCTAGCCTTCTCTGATAATGTCGAGAGACCACTGGTCCAACGTAATTTGGGTCCACTACTCGAAAAACAGGGTGTCAGCCAACCCTGGATGCACAGAGTTGAGCAGCTGCCCGGTGCCCCATCATTGGGCAGTTCTTGCTGGGAGAGGATGGGATTCAGCTTCTGAGCACTGCTTGACACCATTAAAACAATAACCACTGCTGGAACCAGGACCACTGAAAACCTGAAGAGGGAGCCGCCGCCGCCAACCCCCCCCCCCCCCCCCCCGACCCAGCCAATACTTCCTGGCCTCCTTAAAGCAAGGCCACACTATGTTTGATATTAACACCAGCTTCCTCTGATCCTCCACTAGCCATTGTGTCTTGGAATCCCCCAAGTCTTTGACCAGTTTCTCCAGGTCCTCCCCAAACAGATGGCCCCAAAAAGGGAGCTTGGTAAGCCACTTCAACTGCCCAATAGCAAAGCCACAAAAGCAACCAGGCCATCACAGCCTTTGCTTAGAAGACAAACGCACAAGGTCATACAACATGTCTGTCAAATAAGCCAAGCCAGATTCCAGGGAAGGAAAATCCAACCCCCACTGCTCATCCCCCAATGCCATGTCAGCTGCCTGCTGGGCCCAGGAGAGGCAAGCTCTCGCCGCATAGGAGCTGCTGATGGAGGCCTGGAGAAAAAGTGCCAAGACCTCAGGAACGCCTCCAGGTTCCAGTCTTGTGCATCTTTCAATGTAGCACGCCTTGGGCACCCGACAAAGGCAAGCCATGTACCTGCATCCAGGTGATAGAGCTCATTTTGGCACAGTGGTCCACAGCCCTGCATCCAGAGTGGACAATGTGCCAAAATGAGCTCTATCATCACCTCATGCACCAGAACGTTCAGGCAAGTCGTTTTTGTGCTCGCCATCTTGGGATTTGCTGCAGCTGGCACTGGGTTTCATCCACCGAGATATTAAGAGCACACATTGACAATTATAAAAAAATCCTTACAGCCATGGGTTTGTCAGGTTCCAAAGGAAGCAGTTCCCCCCCCCCCCCTCCTCCAAGTCCTCCCTGAATGGGCCAGGTAAGACCCGGGGGAGGGAGGGGGAGAGAGAGAATGACCCACTTCAGATGCAGCAGAGCCCAGATGCCACCTCTTCACAGGAGGGTCCAGAGGCGGTAACCCTGATGAAGTAACAGAACAAGATCTGGGGAAAACAGAGCCTCCACCCAGACACCAAAGCTCCTTGCCTCCACAAAGAAAGAGGGACCAGGTACTGAAGGGTCCAAAGCCTCCCTGGAGGACAGATGCTGTTTCAAAGACAAGATGGCTGCAGGAATAGCTGCATTGGAGCGCAGAAAAGGAGAGCACGTGGGAAGGCACCATGTTTTCTGCCGTGGAGGATCAACTGCGCATGTTGATACTGGGGACATTTTACAACTATAGGCCTCGGGCGCTGCACGCATTGTATGACATGAGATGGGGTCCTGTGGTGAGAAATTTATCTGAAGAAACTTTGGGTCTATTATCAAGCTGTACTAGTGGTTCCCAGTGCGGCAATACCAACAAAGCCCATGCACTGCTGCCCTGTTGCTGGGGTTCCAGGAGTGAAATGCCCGAAGGAAGATGCAGGAGAATTAACTGGAAAAGATGGGACAGCAAGGGGAAAAAAAACATCAAAAAGAAAGAGAAAAAGATTAAATTAATATAAAGCGGAATTTTTTTTCCTGATCCATATACATTTTTGGATAGCACACAAGTTCTACAAGCATTAGAGGCTCACTTCTAAACTAACTGGCCTACTGCAGGGCCATAGCAGAAGCATTCAAAAATCACAGCTCTTGTCAAACACTTGTGAAAGATGGTGTGCAACAGAATTCAGATTCACATCATTCTTTTATCCAAAGACTACAACAGTTCTCAACCTATGGAAAGAAGTGTGTGTGTGCCTCAAGTCTAGCAACTAGATGTTACTGCTGTTTGAAAGTTAACATTCTCTCCCCCTACTGGCTATTACAACTGCCTCCAAATCATCCCCAAGTAGCACAAGGCACTAAAGCCAGGCTTTGGGACTGAATACAACATATGTCTTCCCCATGCAGCCCTGCCAATGATCCAGCCAGCCCATGGAACTATTTTTAATGTTACGCTACCATCTCATCTATTACTGCACTCAAGATTGAGCCTTGACAGTTTGCTTATGTAAAGAAATATCAACAGACACTCAAAAAGAGAAAAAGAATTGCAATGAAATCTCAAAATATTTTTCATGCTACAGATTAACGAGAGTTAAATATTTGTGGTCTCAAGTTGATTTAAAATTTGATATTCCACCCCATATGAATAACCTAAACGGTTTACAAGTTAATATAAAGAATTACAGCATCCCACTCATTCTTCAATTTCAAATCTGATGTATATATGTTTCCATTTCAAATTTTAAAAATCCAGAATGGCTTGTTAGTGTAACCAGGTCTCCCTATCCCAGAATTAAGTACAGCTTATTTTTCTACTGCCCCAAATTAACCCTAAAATGCAAACTTTTTTTCTTGCTTACCAAGTGGATGTAAATAAGAATGTCTACCTGAGGGAAAAACTCCATATAAGATAAGAATTAAGTTGTTCAATCGCAAAGGACAGTGTGCAAAATTATTCAACTACTCAATTTAATTGGGAAGGAAAAAGCCTCAGAATTGTTTGTCTAAAATGTATTTTTAACTATTAGATGTCCATGGGTAATAACCCTGTGAATCCACACTTCTAACCCTGATGTGTTGTCTCAGTGATGATTCAGGTGTGTATTTTCTTTATTGTATATTCTGTGATACCTACTGACTGAACTATACTGCTTTCTTAATGGTTACTCTAACTAGTAAGACCTGAGTGGACAGTGGTACTCTGTGGTTAAACTGCAAAATTCATCTGTTAAAATCTGTTGACAGTAACATCTAATGGTTTGATAAAATGATTCTATAAAATGTGACATTTATTTCTGAAAGAACAGAATTTGAGTACTGCTCCATTCAAAGTCACTCTCAGTCTCCCCACTGTCAAAGAAACACACAGACACACACTGAGGAGTTGGAAAGAATTCTATTAGCCATGTCTCACATGCTTTCACCACTTGTCTCTTGTTTGGAAATACAAAAAGACCATATTGTCCCCATATTAGCCTGGATTGGCGCTGTCGTGGACAGGATGCTGGGCTCGATGGACCCTTGGTCTTTTCCCAGTGTGGCATTACTTATGTAAGATTTTCTGTAGCATGTTGAAAAACCAGCAGGAGACACAAAAAAACTATCTAAATTTCAACCTTTGTTTCCTTCCCATTAAGCTCACCAGATATCATAAAGCATAAAAGTGTCTGCAACACCAAATAAAATCTCACTGTACCCTGATCACATCTCAAAACCAATCAGCCAATTTAACAAAGACGTTCTTCTACCAGACTTCACTATGATGCCCCCAACTTGTTTCAAATAGCTCTTTCTCCCCTAAACCATTTTCTGTTTCTGTAAACTTGGCGGCATCATAATTCAACTTTACAAAACATCTGAAAAACAAGCAACCTCAAAGACAACATTTTTCTTAAGAGTTTGCACAGATAAAAAGCACTTACCTGCGTAAATGCTTAGAGCAGGACATTTTCAGACAGCACAGGTTATACATGTTAACAACAACATACCTACATTACCAGTGGGAGGCACTCCTGGGAAACAGGTCAGAGGAGGACACACACAGCCTTTCATTTTCAAAAGCTTAAATGAGTTGATTTTGGGGAAATAATGTATCCACAGAAAAGCTGCTGCAAGCAAATCTACAATATATTCCCCTCAGCAAATTTTCTCTTTGAAGTCGATGCAAATGCCAGGTTTTAACTCCTAAGGCCTTTACAGCACTGCCGGCCATTTGAAGTTCGTCATCATCAGCAGGCAACTTAAACTAATATGTATGCATCGATCTCAACATGTGACCAGTCCAAATTACTTGAGAAAATTTAGTTGTGAGCTGAAATCACAAGCTATGTAACATGAAAGGTGGTAAAACTAACCAAAAACAAGCTTCGATCGTTTATTCAATTAAAAACGAAGACGTTGTTACAAGATAACCTAGTACTCTAAAACAGTATAAGCTCCACATTTCTACCACTCCAAAACACCGCAAAAAGCGCCTCGTGCTGGAAGGGAAAAGCGTATTGGGCAACCTCATCATAGCCCAGGGCAGTCACACACTTCAACTTCTGTACTGCGTTGTACAAAGCTACCGTTTTACTCTTGAAAGGAGAAATAAACAGAGCTAAGGCCACCGATCACACCTGACCCCCCCCCACCCCCCACTGAGAAAGGGGAACGGCTAAGACCGGGAGAGCCTTCAAGAACGGCCTCCACTACTCACTCACCAGATCTGAAACTTGAGCAGCGGCCCCGCGGCGTACTGCATCTTCAGCTTTTTAGCGGGCAAGCTGCTTTCAGCCCTGCTCAGAGTGCCGGTGAGAGCCAGAAGAAGTAGCAGCCCCGGAAGACTCCGCACCGCCATCCCACCCCCCACCTCCTTAACTCCAAAAACCGCCGCCGCCGCTGCTTCAGATATCACAACCGGGAACAGACGCACAGCGCCGGAATAAGGTCACGAGGGAGCGGCCCTTTGTGCGCTCAGTGCGCCTGCGCGTGGCAGAGGTCACGTGGAGGAGCGTGCTCATCAAGGAGGTGGGGTAAAAAAAAAAAACAGGAGACGAAGTGAGCCTATCTGGTTCACTGTAAGAGCTGAAGCCAGTAGGCGGAGCTTACCGCGGTTTTAGTACACCCAAAACAATAGCGTTAGGCAGCAAACGATTATTACTACTATTACTACTACTTATCACTTCTATAGCGCTACAAGGCATACGCAGCGCTGTACACCACACACAAAAAGACAGTCCCTGCTCAAAGAGCTTACAATCTAAATAAGACAGGTAAACAGAACAAATAAGAGGCAAGGGAATAAAGAGGTGGGGATAAAAGGCCAGGGTTAGGAGTCAAAAGCAGTGGCAAAGAGGTGGGCTTTTTAGTGTGGACTTGAAATTATTACTGCTTATGCTTGGTCCATCTGTAAAAAGTCTAAACCATTTGTATAGGCAGTGCCTTAAAAGGAAACTTATTAGACAGCTTTTTAATTTATTTCAAAGCTTCCCATAAAAATCTGAATATCACTAAAACAGCTTATAAATTATTGTAGCTGGTAGCAAAAGCAGTTTGTGTGCTCATTTTTCTACACTATTCAATACAATACAGATTGGCAACTGTAAGGATATCCTGTTTCCTGATGGGTTCATCTTGACTGTTGTAATCTGCCTTGGGAAGCCTGGTGTTCTAAAGATGATGGAATATATTGAAATTAAATGGAAATAATATTGAACTCTCCTTTCACTGGGGCACATGGAATCACATCTTCATCTGTTTTGTAGAATTTGACAGGTTAGATACACAAATTAATTACAGTAGAACACTGATTATCGACCATCCGGATTTCCAATTATCCAGACCAATTATTCGCAAATCAGAGGCGTAGCCAGAAAACAGATTTTGGGTGGGCCTAGGCAAGAAGTGGGTGGGCACCAAGTGTTCTCCCCCCACCACCAACAAAAAATATCTCAGCTGGCAGGAAAACACTTCTTTCCACCTTGCGCTGAAAACTTAGCATGTACAGGTGCCGGTATCACGGAGAGTAGCGTTTTTGTTACAATCAGGGGGAAGTCTTCAGCTGGCAGAGCTTGGGATCCCCACCAGCTACTGCTAAATGTGTACTACTGTTGGGTGGGCCCCGGCCCACCTGTGGCTATGCCACTGTTGCTAATACCTTCACAGCCAATCATCGCAGTCTGCGCAGAGAAAAACCCTGCCCTTTCCTTTTCTGACCCGTTCCTGACTTCTACAAAGCCCGTTCTACCTTGCTCTTGTGGGGACATGGCAGAGGAAACAGTCTTGCTATCGCTGCTTGCGGGGACGTGGCAGAGGAAACAGTCTTGCTATTGCTGAAATCCTGGAATCAGTACAGAACAAGGAACATGAAAAATCTGTAACTGATGATCATCACCAGGTTGATGCTGATGCAGGACTGACACATGCTTAAATACAGCGATGGCTTGGCTGGAAAAGCAGGAAGAAAGCAATGCAATCCAGCTCCTTTTGCTGAAAAGACATATGTGATCTTGCAGCAGAGAAATGAAAATCGGCCTTGAAGTAATTAAGAATTACTTCCTTTTTTAGTGTACAGTAGTGTATATACAGCAGTGGTGTGCTGGAGCCGGCTCGCATCAGCTCGCAAGAGCCGGTTGTTAAATTTATTGGCATCTTGCGAGCCGGTTGTTGCGAGCCAGCTTGCCTCTCCTCCCCCCACCCCGCGAGCTGCAGGCTCCCCCACTCCGCAGGTCGTCCATCATCTCCTGTCTGCCCTCAGCTCCCTGATAGCCCTCGTTCCTTCCACAATACTTATGTACTTATTTAAGATCCATGTTCTTGTTCTTCAGATTCTTAATGGTATCTTACTATCTTATATGATAGATCTCATTAAGTTATCACCACAAAATGCCATCTCATCATCTAGAGAATATCTCATATTACATTTCCCAAATGGTAAAAACTTAACCTACAAAACTATCCATGATACTAATTTCTCTTACCAAAGTACCAAACTCTACAACTCATTACCCAAGTATATCAGACACATGGTTGATTATCAGGCTTATTTTCAAAAGAGAAAGACGCCATATTTCGACCCAAATCGGGAGATGGGTGGCCAAATCGGTATAATCGAAAGCCGATTTTGGTCGTCTCCAACTGCAGTCTGTCGTGGGAACAGACAAAGTTGAGGGGCGTGTCGGAGGCATGGTGAAGGTGGGACTGGGGTGTGTTTATCGGCCGAGGAGAGATGGGCGCGCTCGGCTGATAATGGAAAAAAGAAGGGCGGCAGAAGTGAGAATTTGGGCCACTTTTTTGGACCCTTTTGTTTCACGAACAAGTCCCCAAAAAGTGCCCCAACTGCCCAGATGATCACTGGAGGGAATCGGGGATGACCTCCCCTGACTCCCCCAGTGGTCACTAACCCCCTCCCACCAAAAAAACGAACTTTAAAACCTTTTTTTTCCAGCCTCAAATGTCATACCCAGCTCCATCGCAGCAGTATGCAGGTCCCTGGAGCAGTTGTTAGTGGGTGCAGTGGACTTCAGGCAGGTGGACCCAGGCCCATCCCCCCCCCCACCTGTTACACTTGTGCTGGTAAATGGGAGCCCTCCAAACCGCCCCCAAAACCCACTATACCCACATCTAGGTGCCCCCATTCACCCATAAGTGCTATGGTAATGGTGTAGAGTTGTGGGGAGTGGGTTTTGGGGGGGATTTGTGGGGCTCAGTAAGGGAGCTATGGACTTGGGAGGTATTTTAATTTTTTTTTAATTGTTACAAGTGTCCCCTAGGGTGCCCGGTTGGTGTCCTGGCATGTGAGGGGGACCAGTGCACTACGAATCCTGGCCCCTCCCATGACCAAATGCCTTGGAGTTGTTCATTTTTGAGCTGGGTGGCTTCGGTTTCCATTACCGCTGAAAACCGATACTGCCCAGCTCAAATCCGCCCAAATCCGATGCATTTGCCCGGCAGCAACCGTATTATCGAAACAAGAGATGGACACCCATCTTTCTCGAAAATACGGTCTGGCCTGCTCCTTCGCGGACCCGTCCTCGGAGATAGACGCCCATGGAGATGGGCGTTCATGTTCGATTATGCCCCTATGTCATTTAGAAGTTTTCTTAAAGTCCACTTCTTTAGATCTGTGTTCAGCTAATATGAAAATCATTTTGTTTAATAGTTGTATTCTCGAATTAATATTAAGGGCCCTGTTTACTAAGCCGTGTTATAGGCGTGCTAACATTCTTAGCGCATGATAAAAATGAGCACACTAACTCTAGACACCCCCATTAGGAATATATGGGTGTCTCTAATGTTAGAACTTGCTAATAATGCTAGTGCACCTTAGTAAACAGGGTCCTAATTGTCTTGTAATGCTTCGTCTTAAATTGTTATTTAAGCCACATTGAACCTGAGCTTTCTTGAGAAAATACGGGGCAGAAATGTCATAATAAATAAATATCACAATTCCTCATGTGCAGCCAGAAAACAACCTTTTAGTGTTCACAATGAGCTCCTTTTATTATCGCCAGATAAAAGAAATAGGAGTTTTCAGTTTTGGCACAGTATAAGTCTTCACAAGAACAAAATATAAGAAAACCAATGGACTGCATTAGGGGCTTATAGCCCATTTAGTTATGTTGAAACAAAAGAGATCTGCATGAAACAAAATATTTTTTTTTATTGTGACTTATAAAACCACTTGTCCCTGAAACATGCCTAAAAACAGAATAATCCATCTGTGTCTCTAAAATGTAAACTTCTACAAAACAGATGAAGATGTGATTCCATGTGCCCCAATGAAAGGAGAGTTTAATTTTACTTCCATTTAATTTCAATGTATTGCATCATCTTTATAATACCAGGCTTCCCAAGGCAGATTACAACAGTTAAGATTAACCCCTCAGGAAACAGGATATCCTCATTGAAATTTGGCCATCTGTATTGTATAGAACAGTATAGAAAAATTAGCACAAAATACAGAGTTTATAACTGCTGTTTCTACCAGCTACAATAATATTTAAGCTGTTTTAGGGGTCCTTTTACTAAGGTGCGCTGAAAATGGCCTGTGGTAGTGTAGGCGCGGGTTCTGGGTGCGTGCAGATTCATTTTTCAGCACGCCTGTAAAAAATGCCTTTTTAAAATTTTTGCCGACAATGAACGTGCAGCAAAATAAAAATTGGCGTGCATCCATTTTGGGTCTGAGAACTTACCGCCAGCCATTGACTTAGTGATAAGGTCTCTTGTGTTAACTGTGCGGTAATCGCCTACGCACATCAAGTCAGAGTTACCACCCGATTTTTGCCATGCATCAGAAAATAAAATATATTTTCTGGCGCGCATAGCAGAGACGTGTAAAAAATGAAATTACCACACAGGCCACACAGTAGCCGGGCGGTAACTCTAAACTGGTGCACACTGGGCATGCGTAGGCCCTACATGGCTTAGTAAAAGGGTCCCTAAGTGGTATTCAATTTTTATTTCATGATATTTATATCTAGATATGGGAAGCTTTCAAAAAACCTGTCAAATAAGTAATAAAAACCCAAACCTTTTGTTCTCCACCTTTTAAGGCACTGCCTATCCAAGTGGAACAGCTTTAGACTTTTTACAGAATGAATTACACATAGGCAGTCCTTTATTTCTAATAATCTTTGGCTATTGTTTTGGGTGAGCGAAATGGCGGCAATCTCTGCCTACTAGCTTCAGCCCGTATGATGGACTAGATAGGCTCAACCTGTCTCTTGTTTTCAACTAACTTCCTTGGTGCTATTTGTGTATATCCCTTCCCTAAGGCAATCACTTTGGTTAGCAATTTGCTATCATGCCAACCACACAGTGAGGGGCTTTTTTGAAAGGACATGCAAGTCAGAATAGGGACGTCCCAAAAGGCCGTGCATCTCACATATATTTTTGAACAGGATACAACTTGCTTGAAAATAGGTGAGATGTATATCCATGAGCCAGAAACGTCTAGCATGAACATCCATTTTACAAACTGAAACGTCCAAATTTTGAACCGGGGGGGGGGGGGGGGGGGGGGGGGAGAGGAACAAGGGACACTGGTACAAAATGGCCACACAGAAGTCCATGCAGATGAGCCTAATGGTTAGTACTGTGGACTGTAAATCAAGAGACCCAGGTTCAAATCCCACTTTAACTCTGTTTTCATAATTGTGAGCAGTCCAGGAACAGAAAAACACCTGCAAGCCTGAAGGCTATTGAGTTCAATGAGTGGAGTTGAATGGGTAGATGTGAAGCGTCTGTTCACGCTTTCCAAAAATACTAGGACTAGGGGGCATGCGATGAAGCTACAATGTAGTAAACTTAAAACAAATCGGAGAAAGGTTTTCTTCACGCAACGTGTAATTAAACTCTGGAATTCGTTGCCAGAGAATGTGGTAAAGGCGGTTAGCTTAGTGGAGTTTAAAAAAGAGATGGGCGGCTTCCTAAAGGAAAAGTTCATAGACTGTTATTAAATGGACTTGGGGAAAATCCACTATTTCTGGGATAAGCAGTATAAAATGTTTTGTACTTTTTGGGATCTTGCCAGGTATTTGTGATCTTGATGGACATTTGGTCTTTCCCAGTATGGCAATACTTATGTACTTATGAAGTGATGTACATTCCTCCATTTCTGGAGGACTCACAAAAAAAAAAAAGAGCTGAAGTGGGATTTGAACCTGGGTCACTTGGGTTACAGTCCACTGCACTAATCACTTGGAGGGTCTTTTACGTAAGCACACTGGAATTTTTAGAGTGCATTAAAAATAGGCACACGCTAAATGCTAAAGATGCCAATGTATTCCTATGGGCGTCTTTAGTGTTTAGCATGCGCCTATTTTTAATGCGCGCTAAAAATGCCAGTGCACCTACGTAAAAGATCCCCTAGGCTCTACTCCTCAAACTTACTTTCTAAGTTATCAGAGCCTGGTATCCCCTTTCCAGTTTCACTTTCAGGAAAGAGGGAGATAGACAGCAACCACTGGGGATTAAAGAGATATCATGCCAGGGCTGCCGGTTCTCTCCGTTATTATTTATCCTTACACTGGATTATTTGATTAGAGATATTTGTACTAATCCAGAGATTAAGGGGGAGGTCCTGGGGCCCCAGTGTTTCAAGATGGCTGCTTTCACGGATTATCTCTTGGCGCATCTAGTGGACCCATATGATTATTTAGCGGCTTTATTGGAGAGCTTATCAGAATACGGAGATTTTGCAGGCTTTAAGCTGAACCTCCAGAAGTCGGTAGCTCTGTCGTCTGATGGGGCAGTTCAGCGACTTTAGGGGCACAGTTTCCTCCTCTGATGGGCGAACAGCATGTTTCATTACTTGGGTGTGCAGTTGGATATGGACTCAAAGGACCTGCACTTTGTAAACATTTCCCAATTTTTGGAAGAGACCAGACGTCAGCTGGAAGCCTGACATACATTACCTTTGTCGTTTATGGGAAGAGTAAATCTGATTAGGATGATTGTGTTTCCCAAGTGTCTCTATCTCTTTCAAACTCTTCCGCTACGGTTATTGAAAAAAGATCTTGTTCACCTAAATAGGTTGCTTGCTAGATTCTGCTGGGCGGGTAAGAAAGCTAAGATCAGACGCCCTTGGCTGATGAGTAATTGGGCTATAGGAGGTCTTGGTTTACCTAACATTAGGCTATATAATATTGCATACCTCTTAAGACATTGATTTGATTGGATTACTGGGGGTCAGGATTACACTCCTATTTCTTACCAAAGAGCTTTATTTTCTCCTTACCTCTTCCTTTCCTTACAAGCTTCCTGTCAGATGATTCCTCGTTCTTGGGGTCTAAGTGTGCTTCTCCATCCTCTATGTGAGGCATGGAACATTTTGGTTAGCCTGTTGGGAGGTGATAGGCGCAGTACTGATCAACTGCCTCTTCGTGGTAATATTGATTTTGTGCCCGGAAGAGAAAATACTGCATTTGTCAGATGGGAGGCCAGGGAATTGCTTTTCTTAGAATATGTGATTATCCCCATGAATATCAGGGTTTGGGGAGACTGTTTTGTGTATTGTCAGCTGAAACATTACTATAGCAGTTTATCACAGTCGGCATTGGGGGCAAAGATGGGGGGTGGGTTAGCTCCTTGGCAGAAGAGAGAGACTATCTATTGCAGGCCTTCACAAGGCACTTAGTGGTCAAGTGGGGGAGGAGGAGTATGGCTGGCTACAAGATTGATGGGAGCGGGAGCGGGACCTGGGTACCCCTTTGCGGAACTGGAAGATACTTGTAGCTTTACAGAAAACGCCACAGATAGTGAAAACATCTACATTGCAAGAAACACACTTTAGATTCATATATAGGCAATATATTTCCCAAATGCAACTATTTCGTGCAGGGCTTTTACCCACTGCAGAATGCCTTAAATGTGCTGCACAGGAAAATTAATTCTATCATTTAGCCTGGAGCTGTGGGAAGATCCAGCTTTTCTGGAGTGAACTCCATCAGTATCTAGGACATACCCTTCACATGACAATTTCTTTAAATCTTCAGACTTATTCGTTGAGTGAAAGGGAAAATTACTTTATTTCGAAAATTGAGGTTGGTGGTGATTACATGCATAATGCAGGTTTGGGTATCTGCAGAAGCTCCATCGTTCTGAAGTTGGCGGAATATGGTGCTCATTTTCAAAGCAGATGGATACCTCAAAATGCCTTAAAAATATCCATCTGCTAAGAATGACCAAATCCTGATTTTGGAAAGTCAATTTGGACAGTTCACATTGCAGTTCATCCAAATAGCAAGGTGGCATGTTGTGGGCTCGACTAGGGAGGGCTCAAATGTAGGCCATCCAACAGTGATTTTCGAAAGGGAAGAAACATTCCTGGCTTATAAAAGGCCATTTTTACTAGACCTATTTCAGTCACAGAAAGGTGCTCCAATAGAGCTGCTGACTACTGGAGGATGAAGGCATGACCCCTCCTTAATCCTCCAGTGGTTGCAATCCCCACCTTCTCCTCTGAAAGCTGGAAAGGAAAACCAGGTTCTGTGTCAACCATTCTGAACAAAGCAGCAAGCAGACCATAGGAATAATCTACTGGTAAGTGCAGTGGACTGTAAACCATGGGGCACTGGTTCAAATCCCAGTGTAACTCTATCAATTTTCTTTTCCTGGGGCTCCCTCCAGGAACAGAAAAATACTTATTGTACCTAAAGATATAAGACACCTACAAGCCTGAAGGCTATTGAAGTGGTGTACATTCAGGTACAGAAGGCATTTTGTTGTTCCTAGAGGGATCAAATTTACAAAAATAAATAAATAGTTACCATGGGATTTGAATCTGTGTCCTTTGGGTTACAATCTACCGCACTAACCACTAGGCTACTCCTCTGTTCTACAAGGATGTTTGTGTGCCATTTTCATAAGAATGCTGATAGACATCCCTGTGCCTTGGTTTTCCCTGTTTATAATTTAAATGTTTCAGTTTGTAAAATGGTTGTTCAGGATAAACGTCCCCAGTGTAAGAATGCCCTTCTCACATATTTTGGAACTGGAAATCTGGATGTCTATCTTATTTGAAAATTGCTGTGAGATGGTCTTTTTTTTTTTTTTTTTTTGAACGTTACGAGCAGGACATCCCGATTTTGACTTATTCTTTCAAAAATGCCTCTCTATATGTTATAACCAAAGTATTGCTAACAGTATTTAACTTGCTATTTATAAGATCTCTTCCCCTCCTTGAGTTGCAACCAGCACCCTCACTCACAAAATATGATGAACAAGTGATATACAATACTGGAGTTGTGGATTCTTCATCTGTCTTTTGCCATTTGTGGGTCACAGACGATAGAAATCTGGCCAGCATTGACCTTAGTTCCCACTACTTTTGCCCAACATCTTCTTTCTATTTAAGCATCCCCCGTGTTTATCCCACACATTTTTGAATTCCCTCACTATTTTTGACTCCACCACCTCTCCTGGAAGAGTTTTCCAGGCATCCACTACTCTATCTGTGAAAACGTTTTTCCTGACTTTACTCCTACATCTACCACCCTGCAACCTCAATTCATGTCCTCTAGTTCTATCGCCCCTACACATCTGGAAGAGGTTTGTATGCCGCAAGTATCACAAAACCTCATTTCTTATTAAAAAAAAAAAAGAGAGGCTAATGCTGACCCAGATATTGCAGGAGTAGTGTTCCCTAATATGATGATGAAGGCATTGGCGCTTGCTGATGATCTTATTGATTCAATGGGTGGCGGGGCTGGTGGTTGGGAGGCGGGGATAGTGCTGGGCAGACTTGTACGGTCTGTGCCAGAGCCGGTGGTGGGAGGCGGGGATAGTGCTGGGCAGAATTGTACGGTCTGTGCCAGAGCCGGTGGTGGGAGGCGGGGCTGGTGGTTGGGAGGCGGGGATAGTGCTGGGCAGACTTGTACGGTCTGTGCCAGAGCCGGTGGTGGGAGGCGGGGCTGGTGGTTGGGAGGCGGGGATAGTGCTGGGCAGACTTATACGGTCTGTGCCCTGAAAATGACAGTTACAAATCAAGGTAAGATATACACAAAAAGTAGCACATATGAGTTTGTCTTGTTGGGCAGACTGGATGGACTGTGCAGGTCTTTTTCTGCCGTCATCTACTATGTTACTATTTACTCAGTATAATAGATGAATTTAAGACTAAAGCCAGAGAAAAAGCTAATCTTCAAAAATCTATGGCAGTACCTGTACAAACCAGTATAAAAGATAGCTGGGTGGGACCCTTCCTGTAGCAAAGGGCAACCAGAAAGATAAAATACCTAGAGGTATATATTTCAGATGAATTGTTTCAATTATATGATAACAATGTTGAGCCCCCTGTGTTCCTTCGCTAAGCAAATAATACAGATATGGCAGTCCCTTTGCAATATCTCTTTTCTGTAGGATTGCTCTATACAATATGATTATTGTTTCCAGGTGGACCTATGTATAACAAATGCTGCTATTTCTAAAGCATAAAGATGAGCGTGTCCTGATGAAAATGTTATCTACCTTTCTGTGGAATGGAAAGCGCCCATAGCTCCCTTATGCTCAGCTGTGCATCCCTCGGTCTAAAGGGGAGGGGGAGGGGGGCTTGACCTACTCAGCAAAAAGGTTTTTTTCAATTGCCTGTCGTATGCGACATCTTACGGACTGGTTCTGTACTTCCTCCTTTTTTCTCTTACACAATAGGTGAGACTCACTTATTAGCACCATATCATTTTAGTTATTGGTTGTAGTCTCCAGTGGGAAAAACGAGGGCGTCTTCTTACCGTAGCAGTCTTGTTATCACTCAGGAAGGTTTGGCACTGGCTATGCCGTCCACATGGCCTGTCTCTAGAAGATTCTCCTTTATTGCCCATTTTAGGCAACGCTGATTTCCCAGTGGGGGATACCTGGCATGCATTTAGGAAGTGGGTCTCCAAGAGGATCCTTTATTTATATCATGCACTTATGGATGAGAGCAAACTCATAGTCTGCTTGGATTTAAATTCTGACCCAGTAACACCCACAAAAAGGCTATTTAACTGTTGAAGGAGTGATTTTATTATTTCGTATAACCTTAATACCCACTGACTCACATTTACATGTAGTGAAGTTTTTTAATTGTTAGCAACTATAAAAATACATATGCTTCTTTTGGTATGGAAGCAAAATTCTTTCATTCGGGTATAATTTTCGATGGTCACAGGCATAACTAATCCAAGTAATAATTTTCAAAACGGTTTCTGTTATGGCAAATTTCTTTTTAAAACAGGGAACAATTCTTACTACCATGACCAGTGGCTATGCCCCCCCCCCCCCAAAAGGGTACAGCAGAGTAAGTAAGGCAATCAAGAAAGCTGCACATACACAGGCTGGGATAGTATGAATAATGCCCTTTGCACACAAAAATAAAATAACTACAATCTGTACACATGCAGCAAATGTAAGCAGTTCTGGGGCAATCACTTCTGAACTAGATGTGGTCCCCCCACTTTGAAGTCCTCTCTGTGTAAAATTTCCATGGAGCAAACATTTCAGCAGTATCTTAAATACCCAATTCCAAATCTTCAAGTTCCTTTAACAATACATCTTCTTTTTCAATTTTTTCAAGCTGGAAATATAATACACAAAATTATTATATACAAAACAAGTCAGAAAAGACAAACATATCTCTTGATTCTTAATTTTAAAAAAGAAGCCCAGAGAAATGGTGATGAAGATTGCCAAGCCCAATCGCCAAGGATCTTCTGTGCTTGATCCATGACTATTTAAAGATTACAAATTTTTGTCCACACCATGGGATCCTTTTACGAAGATGCGCCAAAAGATTTAGGACCCCTTTTACCAAGCTGCAGCAAAACGGGGCCTGTGCTGGTGTCGGCACGTGTTTTTCACGCATGCCGAGGCCCCCCTTTTACTGCAGCGGGTAAAAGGGAAGTCTCTCTTTCCCCATTGAGGTGGCGATAGGGGCTCCCGTGCTAACCTGGCAGTTAACCAGGCAGCAAGCGACACTGCCCGATTACCACCAGGTACACTCCGATGCTACAAAAATAAATATATTTTTGTAGCGCCGGGTATGATGGCACACTAGGGGTGGGAAGTACCGCTGGGCTGCTGTGGTAGCCCGGAGGTACTTCCTATTTAGCGAGCAGTAAAAGGGGCCCTTACTGCATGCTGAATAAGATGCCCATAGAAATATGATGGGCATCTTATCATTTAGCGCACATTAAATCCATTAGCACACCTTAGTAAAAGGACCCCCATGTCTGCTGAGAGACTATTCTATGAAGAAATACTTTCTTACATAACTCTTCAGTCTACCACATTAGAAATGGCTTTTTTTTAAAGAAAACCGGACAAGAAATGAGAATCAGTATTTATCCCTCTCCTGATTTACCCTATTATTGCATATACATCACACAGAATGGTTCCCGATATTTGTTCCCGATATTTAAAAACAAAATATTAGACAAAGGGTAACTGTGTAAACACATAATACAATTTTTAAATTATTACTTCATTTATTTAAGGGAAAAAAGTTATCTATTACCCACGTGAAAAAGTAAATGCTCCCCTCAATAACTGGTGGCACCACCTAGAGCCGCAAACAAATGCTTCTTACAATTTGATATCAGTCACATCACTGTTGAGGAATTGTAACCCACTCTTTGCAGAACTGCTTTAATTCAGAAATATTCATAGGTTTTCATGAATACTCCGCTTTTCAGATCCTGCCATAGCATATCTATTGGGTTGAAGTCAGGACTTTGGCTGCACCAATCTAAAACTTTAATTTTATTTCTCCTCACCCATTCAGATGTAGACTTGATTCTGTGTTTTGGATCATTTATTTGTTGCATAACCTAATTACTCTTCAGCTTCATCTCATGGACAGATGCCCGTACATTCTTCTTAAGTTCTTTCTGGTACAGTGCAGAATTCAATAATGGCAAGTCTTCCAGGTCCTGAGGCAGCAAAGCATCACGACACCATTACACTACCCCACGTTTGACTGTTGGTACAATGTTCTTACTGTGGATTGTTGTATTTGTTTTATGCCAGACGTAATGGGACCTGTCTCGTCCAAACAGTTCCACTTTTTACTCATCTGTCCATAGAACACTATCCCAGAAGGCTTGCGGATAATCCCGGTGTGTTTTTGCAAATGTGAGACAGGCACTGATGTTATTCTTGGATAGAAGTGCTTTATGGATTTATGGTTTATTAGACCTTGCTACTCACCCATGAATCCCATTTTTGCCCAGTCTTTTTCTTATTGTAGAGTCAAGAACACTAATGTTAGCTGAGGCTAGAAAGGCCTGCAGTTCGTTGAATGCTCTTCTGAGACAGGACCTGCTTAACCTATGGACTAGGTGAGGATCTGGCCCAGGGCACCGGAAATAAAGGGCGCCAAACACCTCAACCTGTGATGTCATTGGCCCAGAGCTTACCTGGCGGCATTGCATGGGCAGGGAAAAAAGAAGAGCTGGCAACTCCCTTCTTCTTTCTGTCTCAGTCCACCCAGGTGCCATTATAGAATACTAGCATTACCTGGTATTGGCACACTTAACATTTACACGCCCACAATTACACCAGTCACAGACCTAGTATAAATGCAGCAGACACGCTCGTAATTTACAGTATTCTGTAAGTTAGGTGTGTAAGTGGAAACCTGGCCATGTATACGCCCCTTCCATTACAAAATAGTGCTTAGGTGCCCTGCTGGCACTTGCAAGGGTAAATGTACACTTATGCACCTGCCAGTATTCAGTACATTAATATATGCAAGGGATGTAAGGAATTGCCATTTAAATGTCAGGAACAGTAACGGCTAGGGTCATGAGGCATTCTACTATCTGACACAAATATGAATGAAGATGGACGAATGTTTCAATTATTATTTGGGGGCAAGAACAGAAAGAAACTTGGGGGGGGGGGGGGGCAAGAAATTAAGCTAAAAATATATATCTTAGCCTCGGCAAATCCAGAAGTGACATTCATGAACAGCATGGTCTAAATTAAAACAATTTCTTAGGTTAATCCTGAAAATAAGTTTGCTCTTTGTGAGATATTTCTATCCCTCTAAAAAAGTAAAATTAAATCTGAACATATTGAAATAAGGCTGTTTAGGAAAAGCACTGTGATATAACCACTTACTAACTTCTTCAAGCAAGGACATTGAAAGTGACACACAGCTCTTACCTGGTTTTTCTCCAGTAGTTTGCCAGATGCTTGCTGCTCCTTTAGCTGTTCAATTGCTTTTAGTTTCTATAATTTAGGGGAAAAAAAGTGAGAATAAAAAGAAAAGGCCTATATATTATGGCAGCTATTTTCAATCTCTGCTGAAAATGACGAGTAGCCGAGTTTGGGGAAGGAAAAAAGGGCCAGATTTAAGGATCCAGCAAAAAGAAAAGAAACAGAGGTAGGAGGGGAAATATATAGTCTACAGGTCACGTTGTTTGCACAGTTTTGAAACAATACATCTTTTGCCCAATGATTTCATTTCCTGCAGCTCCTGGAAGAGAAAAATTCCACAGAAAAAAAGGTACAAACAAAACTTGCATAAAAAAGTGCTGCTATACTTTTGGCTCAATCACAAATGTAACCATGGGGGCAAAAGTCCAGCAGTGTTTTTTTTTTTTACACACAGTTTTGCCTACAGAGTTTTCCTCCTGCTTTCTGCATGTCATTATTCACTCCTTAAACCCAGTCCCTAAAAATTCAGATGCACCTGCTTCTTAATCTAATATAATAATTTGCTATGTGAACGTTCTAAAGTGTCTACCTGGGATCGTAACCACCTGCTGACGTTACTGGCCAGCAGTAGAACCCTGCTTGCCTGACGTCAGCAGGGGGTTACGATCCCAGTGAGAGACGCGTGTTGAAGAACAGCAGGAGCGGGCAGAGACGTCCCTATGTGCACGTCGCCCCCCCCCCCCAAAAAAATCGCCAACCCCCCTCTGCTACCCTCCACTCTCCCCCCTTACCGGGGTCCCAGCGGCAGCAGTGAAGAGCCTGGCGAGTCTGCTGCCTTCCCTTCTCTTCGCTCTCAGCTCTGACTCTGGTCCCGCACTTGCGGAAACAGGAAATGAGGGCGGGACCAGAGTCAGAGCTGAGAGCGAAGAGAAGGGAAGGCAGCAGACTCATGAGGCTCTTCACTGCTGCCGCCGGGACCCCGGTAAGAGGGGGAGGAGGGAAGGGTAGCAGAGGGGGGTTGGTGATTTTGGAGGGGGGCGACGTGCACGTAGGGGGATGGGCGGGGCCAGTGTCGGGGAGGGCCGCGGGTTGAGGCATCACAAGGACGTGTCTGTGAGACAGAGAGGAGGGGGGACTGGAACTCGGGGGAGGGACAGAGGGAAGGAGAGAGAGGGAGGGAGAGAGAAAGAGAGGGAGGGAGGGCCTGGAAATCAGAAGGGAAGAAAGGGGGCCGTGGGACTTGGAGGGGACAGAGGAAGAGAGCGAGCGAGGTAGGGAGAGAGGGATAACCTTGCTAGCGCCCGTTTCATTTCATACTGAAACGGGCCTTTTTTACTAGTTAGTTCATATTGTACTTGAATTTGGAATAATCTAGCAGCTTAGGTTTACTGAAAATGATTTACAATGGCAGTTTGTATCAAGATCATGTAGACTGCCCCAGTAAGACCCCAGACCAAAGCAAACTGAGTCTATTCAAGGTATTTTAGTGAATCACATAGAAGAAATTCAGGTATCTCCCCCTCCCCCCCCAAATCTCTTATACTATTAATGACATTCACCCTGATGGGCCCTTCTGTGGGTGAATTTCAATGTTCCATGTTGTTATCACTGCAAAACTAGGTTCACAAGACAAGAGGGATCTTTTAGTCAGTCCCACCATTTTCCAGCTCTCTGCCTGGACGTACATATTGATTGGAACACAATCAAGCAATGCTGTTTCCCCAGTTATGAATGGCTTTTCCTACCCCACTCCTTAAGTGCACCTGGCACTGTGGGCTGAATTCAGTAAATGACACCCAAGGTTAGGCATTGTTAAGGTCCGCGCTTAGTGCCAATTCTATAAAGGTCGCTTAGTGCTAAGTGAACTTTATAGAATACTGCTTAGTGCAAATTCCCACGTCCAACTTTGGGTGTGAAGACTTAGGCCTACTGAAACCTGGTGTTAAATCCTCGTGCCAAACTGATAGCAGTTGGGTGCAGAAATCCAAGTACTCTATAACATGGCACTTAATTTGTGGGAATGCTTCTGACCCACCCATGTCCCTCCCTTGGCCACACCTCCTTTTGAGTTGCACGCTATGAAATTTATGTGTCCATGTTATAGAATAGGACATACAACCGATGCATGCGTAAGTCACTAATTAATGCCAATTAACTCCAGTAATTGATTGTTGGCACCTAATTAGTTTCCACACGCATCTGGGATCTGCACCCAAATTTGGGTGACCTTTATAGAATCTGGGGGTGTAATTAAACTCTGGAATTCGTTGCCAGAGAATGTGGTAAAGGCGGTTAGCTTAGCGGGGTTTAAAAAAGGTCTGGGTGGCTTCCTAAAGGAAAAGCCCATAGACCATTATTAAATTGATGAGGAAAATCCACTGCTTATTTCTGGGATAAGCAACATAAAATGTATTGAACTTTTTGGGGATCTTGCCAGGTATTTGTGACCTAGATTGGCCACTGTTGGAAACAGGAGGCTGGGCTTGATGGACCTTTGGTCTGTCCCAGTGTAGCAATACTTATGTACTCTTGAAGTTACAGTTACACCCATCTGGTATGCAGTGGCCACTGGCCAGGAGGAGACAGACAGCTCGCCAGCCGTTTAATCAGTTCCTAGTCACTGTAACTAGAACTGCATTTTCACTACAACAGCTCCATTACTGTAGTAACATTTTGTCTCAGTCATTATAGTCTTGAATTTTACTGCATGGACTGTGATGGAGCAGCAAGGAGCAAACTCCAGGTTGCAGGGGACATTTCCTCATAGCCTTCAAATGCTGCCTCTCCTTTCAACAAAGTAGGTTATATCCAAATAAAATGCCCTCTTTTCTGTACCTCTCACCTTTTTCAGATTCTTTATCTTTTTGTCTATCTCTGGGTCACCTGAAGTTGGGGTCGCTGTGAAGACATGCGATACACCTGGTGATACCAGCTCTGGTGCCAATTCCGGAGTCTCTTCTGCTTTCGCTTCCTGTATCAGTAAAAGTAGTTCTCATAGGTTTATATAGTAGTAGGGGGCACCTCCCTCGTTATTGGAACACTGCCTTACAAGGAATTTTGGAATGGTTCAGTCACGCAAAAAAGCTGCTCTGAGTCAGGACCCTAGGAAAGCAGCTCCCCAAACCCAAGAGAGAGAGAGATTTCTCAATGAACACCACTTGTACAATAAACAAATTCATTACAAAAGAAATCAAAACAAACTGAACAAAATTATTTCTGAAATTTTAAGTTCTAGTACCATGACGACAGTCCAACTACAGTACCAATGGAAGCATTCTAAGTTTACTTTAGTAAGAATATCTGAGTACAGTTAGTCAGCATAAGGATGAGGAGCCTATGCCTTTCCATGAAAAAGAATGAAATATTTCATGCTGTTGAAAAGCTATCGACTGTCAATTCTCTGTTAGTAGGGCATCATTTCTGGGGAATGGCCTGAAACATTTCTGCCACCTCTTTACAGATTCCTGAGCATAAGGGATGTTCTGCTCCAGCCTCTCCCTTTCAGGCAGCCTGCAGGGAAGAGGAAGGAAGAAGGTGAGGTTAGAGAGGGAGCAGAACAGAGAACAATCACTCCGCTCCCTAATACAGCCCCTCCGCTGTTGTTGCTCCTGCTCCCATCTTATCAGTTCCACTTCCATTTTATCTATAAATTAAGCCCTGTCTATTATTACATAACGGTACCCCCCCTCCTTTATCTGGCTTCCTTCATTAATTCCTACAGACATGCTGGCCCTTTACTCTTCCGCTTCCCATCAATTTGCTTCATTTCTTTAAAGGCGAGAATAAACATGTGGATAAAGGTGAGTCGGTTCATGTAGTGTATCTAGATTTTCAGAAAGCTTTTGACAAAGTTCCTCATGAGAGACTCCTGAGAAAATTAAAGAGTCCCATGATAGGAGGCAAGGTTCTGGTGTGGATTAGGAATTGGTTACTGCACAGAAAACAGAGGGAAGGGTTAAATGGTCATTTTTCTCAATGGAGGAGGGTGAACAGTGAAGTGCCACAGGGATCTGTACTGGGACCGGTGCTATTTAACATATTTATAAATGATATGGAAATCGGAAGGACAAGTGAGGTGATTAAATTTGAGGATGATACAAAATTATTCAAGGTTGTTAAAACATGTGCAGACTATGAAATACTGCAGGAAGACCTTAGGAAATTGGAAGACTGGGCATCCAAATAGCAGATGACATTTAATGTGGAAAAATGCAAAGTGATGCACATTGGAAAGAATAATCTGAATCATAGTTACCTGATGCTAGGGTCCACCTTGGGGGGTCAGCACTCAAGAAAAAGATCTGGATCTTCTACTCAGTAACAGGATGCTAGGAATTATTTATCTCAAAAAAGATATAGCGAAACTAGAAAAGGTTCAAAGAAGAGCAACCAAAATGATAAAGGGGCTGGAACTCCTCTCATATGAGGAAAGGCTAAAGAGGTTAGGGCTCTTCAGCTTGGAAAAGAGATGGATGAGGGGAGATATGATTGAGGGTTACAAAATCATAAGTGGTGTAGAACAAGTAGAAGTAAATCAATTTTTTACTCAATCCCAAAGTACAAAGACTAGGGGACACTCAAGGAAGTTACATGGAAATACTTTTAAAACAAATAGGAGGAAATATTTTTTCACTCAATGAATAGTTAAGCTCTGGAACTCTTTGCCAGAGGACGTGGTAACAGCAGTTAGTGTAGCTGGGTTTAGAAAAGGTTTGGACAAATTCCTGGAGGAAAAGTCCATAGCCTACTATTAAGACAGATATGGAAAGCAACTGCTTGCCCTGGGATTTGTAGTATGGAACGTTGCCATGATTTTGGTTTCTGCCAGGTACTTGTGACCTGGCCTGGCCACTGTTTGGAAAACAGGATACCGGGCTAGATGGACTGGTCTGACCCAGTATGGCTACTCTTATGTTCTTATAACTCACTACCCCGCCTTTATTCATGACCAGACTGGAATCAACTCGCCACTCTGCCTTCTTTTCAGTAGCACCTTTTCTCTGGAACTCTCTTTCCCAACCAATACGTTTTAGGAGCCTTCTGAAAGCCCATCTGTTCTCACAGGCACTTGCCAGCTAATTCTGCTTTTGGCCTCATGGGATCAGTCTGGCAGTGGCAACTTCCCTAGTGGTTGAAGTTTTTAATTTGATGTGTTTTGTTTTTTTCCTTTCTCTCTTCTCTCCTATTTTTCCTTTCTACTGTCATTTATATCGTTGTAGTTCCTTTCTATTTCTTATTTGGATTGTAAACTGCTTTGACTGCTTGTTGAAAGGTGGTATACAAAAAACATAATAATCAAACAGAGCACAATATCTATAATATTTGGGGCTTCTCAGTCATTAATTAAATTTGACCACAATTTGCCTTGAGCAATCAATAAAAGACATGCACAATAAAATAAAGTCATGTAACATTTTGAAGAATATTTGCACAAGGCTTCACCACAAGAGAATGAAGGTCAATTTGAGATGTTGCAGAACACTTTTTTGAAACTCAGGATTGCAGTCCAGTAATGGGTCGGTAGGGATGGAAGAATTGTCAAGGGATGAAGGGATGGAATTGTTTCACTGATAACTCACAGCTCTCAGGATGTTTTGAGCTATGTGGTACCCGCAGTCCTACAATGTTTTTGCAAAGACTGACAAGAAAGGAGGGAGTAAGGTCCCATATTATGCACAATAACTAGGAGCCAGTGGACGCTTTGGAGACAGAAGAGTGAGTTACCTGCTCTATAGTCTTATCTACTCAGCTTTGCTATATCCATTGTATACTTGTTTTGCTTGTTTGGAATGATTATGTGAGCTTTTTCAAATTGAAAAATAAAAGCATTTAAATATTTTGTTTTTTTTAATGATATTTATTTTATTTACATTTGTACCCCGCGCTTTCCCACTCATGGCAGGCTCAATGTGGCTTACATATACAGGTACTTATTTGTACCTGGGGCAATGGAGGGTTAAGTGACTTGCCCAGAGTCACAAGGAGCTGTGCCTGAAGTGGGAATCGAACTCAGTTCCTCAGGACCAGAGTCCATCACCCTAACCACTAGGCCACATCATAAACACTGAAGATTTAAAACTTCAATTTTCATTAAAATAAGCACTAATTTTTATATCCTCTTAAAGGAGATTCATATGAATATTTTTCAGATTACCACAGGCATGTAGAACAGCACTTTACATGCTCAAGTAGGGGAAAGAAGTACAGGCAGAGCAAAATGGTACTGGCACTTATGCGTATATTTTACAAACTAGTCACTGGCCTTTGAGTGGGTATAAACGCAAGTGCCTGTTTTCCCTGGGGTAATTTTATAGGTACAAATTCAGAGTACCTGAGTACTATACTCTGAAGTGAATCCTGGGGGGAAAAAATTGTTGCACTGGCTAAGCTAGATACCCGTCTAGCTTTTGATGCTGTATGATTTTGTTCTGTAATGATCTGTAAGGATTATTCATTTAAATAATTATGATAGCATTATTCTGAATGTCTTAAGTGGAGTGTTTGTTTTATGTAGATTTTATTATGAATGTTATTCCTGTAAACCATCCAGAACACTAGATGGTGCAGGTTATACATTTTTAAAATAAATATCACTCACTGGATACAGTTTAAAATCTGCTGTTTGATGTTTAAGGTATTACACAAAGATACTTCACGCTACTTCAAATTTGCTTTTTGTACAATGGTGCATAAGCGCCATCTTTTTGTAAGCACCTGAAAACACATTTATTTAAATGTGCTTTTGGGTCATTGTTATGATTATCTGTATTGTAGATCTTTGACTCCTGACGCATGCACAATTGCCGAAACACAACTGTGTCAAGTCTGATCCCTTTGCAATCTACCTATGTACCTTATTGTGACTTAAAGGCTCTTTCTATGTAGAAGGTGATTGTGTTCCTTGACCGCTTTGGTGTAACGCCTCACTATTCTGGCTATCTTTTGGGTCATAGGACAGGTAGTAGGATCATATGCTGCTGCTGCTTTTTGAATTGAGAGGCAGGAGTTTGGTTCTCCGTACTGTTTTATTGTACTATTTGTCTGTTTTACTGGTATGTTTATTTTGTTCACATTAAGCCAGCCTTGCCGGATATGTGGTCTACAAATTAGATGAAATAAATAAGTTAGTGGTTGTGGGATTTCAATTTGGTTTGGGCTAGGAGGAAGAGGGGTTAAAGATACGAAAATACCACGGACAGCTGTGAATGAAGGTCACAGTGCTACAGACCCAGTTCTGACTAAGTTGGAAGCTCACAAAAACAGGAGAAAACTGCCAGGGAGAAGAAAAACAGATCATTACAAATGAATTCTAATCACTTATTAAATAAAGTGGAGGTTCTAAAAACAGCAGGTCAGAAATCAATCCCTTCCTGTATTCTTCTTATCTAAAACTGCCCAACAGAAAACTTAATAGGAAACAAGGTTAAAAACAGGCAAGAAACAGAGCTTGTGGAAGAATATTAGGCACCCTAGGAAATCCTTCAGCTTTGCACTCCCCCCCAGTTCCTCTCTTAACCATCTTTAATTGTCCTAGTTCCCCTTCCACTCCCTCCCGCCTAAAATTTGATAAACTCCACAATCATGATGACTCCATCACCACCCCTTCAAGAAAGATCCTGTAAAAACACATAATTGAAAATCATACTTTTATATTTAACTTCATTTTTATATATTAAATATATGTTACACACACACACATATACAATTACATACAAACTCATATATACACATAAGGCCAATTTTCAAAAAGTCATTTACCTGGATGAATGGCTATTCATCCAGGTACATGGGCCATTTAAAAAACGCCCACCCTCCCTGTGGGGTAAACATACATGTCAGGACCTATTATTTTGCTTTGACTGTAACTGTGCATTGCACCTCCACACCCCCTCCCGCCCCACTAAAAATACTGCTGCCTTAGCCAACCAGATGGTCTGCCTAATGGTTACACCAGTCCTGTCCATATACAGAGCTGCGTGTCCACAGTCCTATGGGTAACTCAATTTCCAATGCTATGTAATCAAGGCCAAGGCTAAGTAAGAAAAAAAGGCAGTCATGTCAAACTGGATGTGCTTTCTATAATCCCACCCACTTCTGGTAAGTGATCACAGGTTCAGTCTACCAAACAAAGGCACAATGCCCCTTCCTAGGCTGCAGTTCAGAGACTGATTGGAGCAGTACCTGTTTTGCAGCTTTCTTGGCTTCTCTTTTCTTTTGGTTTTTCAGTGCTGTTTTGGACACTTGTCTCTCATTGCCTCCAGGTTGTGGTTTCATATTCTGAGGTGGCTCCTCCTCATGCTATGAAATGCATGAAAAATAAGGCTGAGCAATTTAAAGCTTTTATCTAGTATTTCTAAGCCCTAATTAGGGGAAAGAACAAATGCAACAATTGCAATTACTGTTATAAAACTGATTGCTGTGCTCTGTTTAGTTGTAATGCAGTCTTCAATAAAACAAATAAAACCAACAACAAAAACATTTGTGCCACCAGTTTAAGCAGCCCATCTATTACCATGCAGGGTGGATCCTCCTGAGGAAGCGTAACGAAATGTGGTCCAGCATTGGGGAACCGTGTTGCACATGAGAATTATTTCTGCCTGCATGGCGAATTTTGTGCCCTCTCACCCATGAGTTGCAAGGTGCCTAAGAGTTACGCTACCTAAGAGTGTGGAGTTGGAGTTGGGGTAAACAACAGCATCCAGCTGGAACACATTTAGTGCTGTATCGTCAATAAGATTTGCAACGGCGTTAACAGTGAGAGATAAGTGCTTGGACATTTTTTGACTTCCCGTTGCACCGAATGAGATCAATTTAAAGAGACATTATTTGATAATAAGCAGCATGTTAAAAGTTTTTTGTCTAGGATTTGACGCTTTATAACTACAATAAGCACATGCATTTTATAGTATAAGCAATAATGGGTGAGTGGTGTATGAATGGTGATGAATGAGTAGTTTAACTGTTTGTACGTGTCATATGTTTAATATAGACACATTGATGTAATAAAAGTAATTAGTTTTGATACAATTGGTATACTGGAGTCTTTGTGAAGGTGATTAAGTTTTAACTGCCAGACCCTCGACCATTCTTCTAACGTTCGGAGATCCCTTCTCATCGTTTTTACTCCCTCCAGGGTATCCACTCTATTGGCTATTTTCGTGTCATCCGCAAAAAGGGACACCTTTCCTTCCAACAATGCCTGCAGTTGCCCAGGAGGGCCATAATCGAATGGGGACGACCATCTCTAAGGATGTCCTGGCGAAGGGGCGGGGAAACCCGTATTATTGAA
Source organism: Microcaecilia unicolor (assembly GCF_901765095.1). Classification (NCBI taxonomy): domain Eukaryota; kingdom Metazoa; phylum Chordata; class Amphibia; order Gymnophiona; family Siphonopidae; genus Microcaecilia; species Microcaecilia unicolor. The sequence goes on along the minus strand of NC_044040.1, from coordinate 180,819,129 downwards.
ACAAGATGGGCGTCCATCTTTCGTTTTGATAATACGGTCGGGGACGCCCAAATCTCAACATTTAGGTCGACCTTAGAGATGGTCGACCTAAATGTTGAGATGGTTGCCCCGGTTTTCAGCCATAATGGAAACCGAGGACGCCCATCTCAAAAACGACCAAATCCAAGCCCTTTGGTCTTGGGAGGAGCCAGAATTCATAGTGCACTGGTCCCCCTCACATGCCAGGACACCAACCGGGCACCCTAGGGGGCACTGCAGTGGACTTCACAAATTGCACCCAGGTGCATAGCTCCCTTCTTACCTTGGGTGCTGAGCCCCCCAAAACCCACTCCCCACAACTGTACACCACTACCATAGCCCTAAGGGGTGAAGGGGGGCACCTACATGTCGGTACAGTGGGTTTTGGGTGGGTTTTGGAGGGCTCACATTTACCACCACAAGTGTAACAGGTAGGGGGGGATGGGCCTGGGTCCACCTGGCTGAAGTGCACTGCACCCACTAAAACTGCTCCAGGGACCTGCATACTGCTGTCATGGAGCTGGGTATGACATTTGAGGCTGGCATAAAAATTTTTTTAAGTTTTTTTTTTAGGGTGGGAGGGGGTTGGTGACCACTGGGGGAGTAAGGGGAGGTCATCCCCGATTCCCTCCGGTGGTCATCTGGTCAGTTCAGGCACCTTTTCATGGCTTGGTCGCAAGAAAAAATGGACCAAGTAAAGTTGGCCAAGTGCTCGTCAGGGACGCCCTTCTTTTTTCCATTATCGGCCGAGGACGCCTATCTCCTAATCATGCCCCAGTCACGCCTTTGCTATGGTGCCGACACACCCCCAGGAACTTTGGTCATCCCCGCAACGGGAAGCAATTGAGGATGCCCAAAATTGGCTTTCGATTATGCCGATTTGGGCGACCCTGAGAGGACGCCCATCTCCCGATTTGTGTTGGAAGATGGGCGCCCTTCTCTTTCGAAAATAAGCCTGCAGGTCTTCAACAAGGTGGACTATTGTTGTCTTATGTCTAAGCTCACAGCTAAAAAGCGTGGACACATAGTGCAGTCTTCTAAAATATGGACTCCTTATATGAAATGGCAGGATATTTCTGCATGACAGTTCTGTATTGGCATAATGGTTAGGTCTTATTGAATCACCATATTTGAACCTCTTGTTCTGTTATCTCTGTTAGGGTGGGAACGGGGGAGGGTTTTCTGCCTCGCCTCACCCTATGCTTGGAACAACCTTCCTGAACCCTTACGCCAAGCCCCCTCCCTGCCCGTCTTCAAGTCTTTGCTTAAAGCCCACCTCTTCAATGCTGCGTTCGGCACCTAACCCTTACCGTTCAGTGAATCCAGAATGCCCCAATTTGACTGCCCCTATCGGACCGACCGTTCACTTGTCTATTAGATTGTAAGCTCTTTGAGCAGGGACTGTCTCTCTTTGTTAAATTGTACAGCGCTGCGTAACCCTAGTAGCGCTCTAGAAATGTTAAGTAGTAGTAGTAGTAGTAGTAGTGGTTTTCATTTGGGAGAAAGGTTATATGGTATTATGAAAAAATAACAGATATGTATATTAATACTTCTGCTATACATTTGTATGTTGAATGGCAATAAAAGAGAATTCAGAAAAATAAAAAAGAAATCGCATAAAGCAATTCCTGCTATAATCCATTAAGCTGTACTTCTTCCCTCTATCCTGGGAGATTGAGGAACTGAATCAGTTCTTAAGGCTGGGAAACCAACTTATGAACTTATTAACCAGGCTTAATTTTGACCAGTCATCCAACTGCACACAGCAGCATTTCAGATACTGTTTCATGGTAGTTCTATTATTAGGTTTCAGTTTACTGTGTTCAAGTTTACCTCGTTTATTGTATTTATGTCTATACTTGGTTATTTTACTACTGTTATGCTGTAAACAAAATTGTAAGTTTGATGCTAAACTTACCCAAGGCTGTACAGTGCTTTGGGTAAATCTCTTCATAAAGGCGGTTAATGAATCCCAATAAACACATAATAAATACATAAATTAAAAAATAAAGTGAGCTTTTCCATTTTAGTTGTTTAAATGGTTAGCAGTTTTAGGAATACAAGAAGAACCACCTACAATTGTAGGGGGAAGGGCTCTCCTGACACGCCCATGCACTCCCCACCCTGCCTGGTATGCGCATATGCTCCCTGTTCCTTCTCTGGTGTGCCCCTTCATTCTACAAACTGACTGACAGCGGCCTAGTCTGCCTTAAGTGGGAAGCCACACAACATGCCAGGATAGGGGAAGCCGGAAGTCAGCTATGAGCCAACCCGAGGGGATGGTATATATTAAATGTTTAAATGATTTAACAGTAGGAACGTACTTACCTCTTAATCATTAACTGTTAATATTCCACACACTGGATACACAATAGCTGAACTAAACCTGGTCCAGTGCAACTGAAGTGTGAATATTCAATTTATCCTCAGGTTCTAATCAGAATTGTGCAAGGAACTACTAAACATTTCTGTAACTCGCAAAGGGCTTGACAGCGCTGTACAGATACACGACTGCTGATGAAATGTGAAGCGAGTGTTCCAGTCTGTTCTCCCTTAAAAAGCTCAAATGGCAGGTGTTGGATGCTTCTTGGACTATGAGCTAACCTCCAAACCAAACACTACTGTTTATTTTCATTGAAGCTGGCAGAGTTTAGTTCTTTAAAATCTCTCATGTTTCAGGCTCTCTCTTGGAGCTCTGTTGCCACAATAGTTTCTGTTTTAGGCACAAAACATGACAAACTCCATTATGGAGGAGCTGCTCATGCAGGCAAACATATTTCAAGTTTCCAAGTTTATTCCATACTTTTTACCCTGCTCTATGGCAGTGCCATCTAGGCGGTTTTCATTCCATTTTGCAACCCATGACAAAAAGTCCTGGTAATAACTTAGAACCTTTAGCTTCTACTCATATAGGGGCCCTTTTACTAAGCCGTATAGGTGCCTACGTGTGCCCAACACACACCAATTTGGAGCTACCGCATGGTCCAGGCGGTAATTTCATTTTGTACGTGTGTCCAGTAGGTGCGCTGGAAATTTTTCGGTGCGTAGTGCTAACCGGGCGGTAATCAGCATTGTCTGCGTGCTGACAATTACCGCCCGGTTAACGCGTGAGACCTTACCGCCAAGTCAATGGGTGGCGGTAAGGCCTCAGGCTCGAAATGGACGTGCGACAATTTTCATTTTCCTGCACAGCCATTTTCGCTCCTCCCCCCCAAAAAGGCCTTTTTTTTGCAGGTGCACTGAAAAATGAACCTGCGAGCGTCCAATACACGCATCTACACCAGCACAGGCCACTTTTCGGCGCACCTTAGTAAAAGCACCCCATAATGTGGTAAGCACATCAATAATTACTGCTGTACAATTACCAAGTGTATAAGTCAGATATCCACATTTAGACAAAAAAATACAACTACTTCAAGTCACCTATAGGATCAGAGTACAGTCCTCAGTTTTGTAAGACAGTTAGAAAATTGTGTGACATATTTACATATTTAATAATGTAGAATGCATATCCCACTATAAAAATACTTTTCCACATTGTCTTCTTCCCGATGCCGCACACGAAGAGGAAGGGAACGGCAAAAGGCCAACCGACGATGGCCAGAACTTCGTCCCCTATCCAGCAAACTTTAGACTGCTATGTGATGAGCGGACCACAGAGAACCGGCTTGATGACTCCCGTGCAGAGTGCTGGCAGAGGAGCGCCGGCACTCCTGGGCCTAGAAACAACTTTATCCTCACTGGAACTAAATCCTCCTCCATGTCCTGTGGGGTCTAGAGGCAAGATGGAACCCCCAGCTGAGATGGAGAGCATTAACAGCGAGGCCCAGATCGGCGGTGCAGCCTCTAAACCCACAGAACTCACTAACTTGGAGTTTGGAACTCCCGTGGAGGCTACATTGGGAGCCATATGGAAAGCAATTAGGGAATTAACAGCAGCAGTTACAAAATCGACCCAAGAAACAACGTTAATTGTGAGTAAAATGGATACTCTTACTGAATCTACTACTACTACTATTCAGCATTTCTATAGCGTTACAAGGCGTACGCAGCGCTGCACAAACATAGAAGAAAGACAGTCCCTGCTCAAAGAGCTTACAATCTAGATAAGACAGGCAGACAGACAGACAGAACAATTAAGGGTATAGGAAAGAGGTGAGAATAAAAGGACAGGGCAAGTGAGCAGTGGTTAGGAGTCAAAAGCAGTGGTAAAGAGGTGGGCTTTAAGTTTGGACTTGAAAACAGCCAAAGGGGGGGCTAGACGTACAGGCTTGGGAAGTTTATTCCAGGCGTAAGGTGCAGCAAGATAAAAGAAATGGAGTCTGGAATTAGCAATAGAGGAGAAGGGGACAGATAAGAGAGATTTATCAACAGAACGGAGTACCCGGGGGGGGGGGGGGGGGGGGGGCATAGGGAGAGACAAGAGTGGAGAGGTACTGGGAAGTGGCAGAGTGAATGCACTTATAGGTCAATAAGAAAAGTTTGAATTGAATGCGGAAACGGATAGGGAGCCAGTGAAGTGACTTAAGGAGAGGGCTAATGCGAGTATAGCGACTCTGGAGAAATCAAAAACTGAAACGACAAATCAGGTTTTACAGACACAAACAGAAGTTAATAATATAAAACTCACAATGAATACTTTGGTAAAAGATAAGTTAGCAACATATCAAAAAATAAAACAAATGGAGAACTATAATAGGAGACTAACATTAAGAATATTGAACTTCCCTAGATCGACAGGTATAACACCTTATGATCTCTTTAAAAAGTATTTACTTGAAATTCTGAAGATTCCTTCGTCAGCTATTCCCCCTTGCAATAAGATTTATTACTTACCACCTTCCATTCAAAAAGGAGGAGAACCTGTAAATCTTGGGAATTTACCTCAAACACAAAGAGAGGAACTAGGAGTTCATGATTTTAACAGCTTTTCTAGAAGATTCAATTACTGAAGTTCTTATTCGTGGGACATTAATTGTTCCTCTTGTATTTGAACAAGATTTGAACTCAGTGAAAAGACTATACTTTAAAAAGTCATCTATACCATTTTGTGGACAAAAAGTATGAATTTATCCAGACGTGGCAAAAGTGACACAAGAAAGAAAGAAGCAGTTTTTGACTCTCAGAGAAGAAATAAGATCTTTAGGAGCTACTTTTCTGTTAGCACATCCATGTAAATGCTTGATACATTTCCTGGAAAAGAAATATGTTTGTTTTTTTTTACCTAATCAATTACGAACTTTTTTGGACATGAAAAAGCTATCCAGTGGACTGATGGGAACAATTGATATAGGTTAAGAATTAGTGGGAATATGCGGGTCAGGCCATTTTCCTTTTGATATTTCAAGTAATGTAATCGCCTCAATTTTACTTAACCCCCCCCCCCCCGACTTTCAAATTGTGGTCTAAGGAAGAGTATAGCATATAAGTTACTGTGAATTTTCTCTGTTTCTTCTTTATTATTTCTGTGTATTCCCCTGCAAGTTTTCTCTACTTGTAAAAATTTAAATTGCAATAATAAAAAAAATACTTTTCCAGTCTTGCTTATGCCGCTGTTATTTTTGGATAAGGGAGAGGGATCTCAAGTATCAGCACAGGAGGGGATCTCAAGCATGGAGAGAAGAGGGAGAAAGGTAGAAAGCAAGAACAGAAGCAGAACAAGAGGAGCTGGAGTGGGGAGAGGAGAAAGGGACTAGACTGGCCTTGGGGAGCTACTATCCACTAGCAGAATACTTTACCTTGGTCAACTTAGAACCCTCACCGAACGCAGCAGTAGAAACCACAAATTAGAAACAGAAATACACAATTGAACTGTAAATCTTGATATACCAGACTCCACAGGGATTACAACACTGGAGAAAGACAAACAAGAATACCTTTCCTACTGCAAAATACAAAGCTATAAGAGATGCATATTTCTCAAAGCAAAAAAAAAAAAAAAAACCCAAACAAAACCAAAAAACTTCTCGCAAAGAATGTGCAGGAAAAAAACCTCATTTAATCCTAAGGGAAACAGGAGAAACAACAGCTATAGAGACATGATGTGTTGTAGGCAGCCAAGCAGCTTAGATACATAACATGATTGAAATATAAACCAGCATCAGAACCCAGGAACTGTCCTCAATACTATTCTTTCTGTACTTTGGGTAACAGGGGATCAGCGCTAAAATGGATTGGGGGGGGGGGGGTTCTAATCCCCTCAAAAAACCTTGTAGGGCTTCTATCACACCTCCCCCTCCCTCACCTCTGATCCCTTCTCTCATACATCCCTCCATCATTCCCTCTTTCATATGCTTGCTCCAGCCAGCTGCCTCGCTCAGCACTGCCTGCCAATTCCCCTCTCATCCCTCAGTTCCTTTTCATTCTCCCACTCCAACTGATCCCATTCATCTTTCCATCTCTAGCCTCCAATATCATCATTCCCACCAATGGCCCAGAAGTAGGTGGAGAAAAGCGGCCATGTACTGGATTACATCTTCCTCTGCCACCCAGGACCCAGCTCAGGGTTTCAACACATAGGACACTGTACTGCCACAAGCAGTTCAAAGTGTTAGCAGGGTCCCACTAGCAGAAGATGACAGAGTCAAGTAGCTCCACGCTTCCCCTGCTCCTCCTGATCAGCGGCAGAGAGGGTAAGAGGTAGAGAATCATGCGCCAAACAGGGACGGGAGAAAAAGGATGGCTACAAATTCTTGACCTGAGAGCAGGCATTCATGATTCCAGGGTGAACCAGGAAATCCCTCTGCAAGGGTCAGATCAACTAGCCCTTGCATGGGCATAATAGCATAACAGGAACCAGTTTATAATGAATCAGGAAAATAACCCTCATGCAGCTCATTAAGATAATGCGATGTGAACAACAGAGATGAGACTGCAGTCAGCAGACAATGGTCACTACGTGCAGTTTTGATTGTGCTCATCAGGTAATGTTTAAACTGTGCTTAATTTTATGTTTAAACTGTATTTAATATCAATATATCTTAAAAGTAAATTTAGACCAACAGGAATAAAAAAAACACCTTAACAAGCTCTAAGATGCCATTTTAGCTTTGCTGCCAAAGGGCCAGATGTACTAAAGGGGGTTTCCTTGTTTATGGGCGAGCTGTCTGCATCACAAGCCCTGAATTCAGAACCGTTGAGCAGTAGGTTTATATGATTACTAGACAGCTTTCAAAGAGGAGAAAAAAATCTTTAGAAAACAAATAACTGGGCAGTTTTTAAGAACAGATCTCTAATTTGCTCATAAAATGCTAACTCCATCTGGTCCCAGTGACAGCTAGAGAGAAGATGCAGAGAAGAAGAAAGGCTCTGGCCCATGCCCTTCTGGGGAAGTTAGTCAGAAGATTTTATTGACATTATCATTTGCTTCAAATAATATCTGGTACTATATAACTAACAATACATAGCTATAGCTGAGTACTTTTGCACAGTCAGCCACTTGTTTGGCCAAAGTGAACGGAATTAATCAGGGCTGCAATTAATCGCAGTTAACTCTGAGATTAATGCAATAATCATTAATCTTGATTTACAATAATTCATCACATTGCAACGTCTCCTGTCTCCTCCAAACATCTCTTCTGCTCCCAACCCCTGTCCTCAGCGCAATCCAACATCCTCCCCCATTAGATCCAGGGGTGTAGGCACAAGTGGGCCTAGGCCCACCCACTCTGGGCTCAGGCCTACCCAGCAGCTGTACACCCTTGACAGTACTAGAATGGGGGAGCAAGCTGGGCTCTGCAGTCCACATCTCCCCCCCCTTCTTCCCTTAACAAGCCTCTCCCTCAAAGGGTTGCTTGAGCTGCCTGCAGCTGACCTGAAAACTTCCCCAGTGCCGCATCCCACCCCCTCTGATGCAACTTCCTGTTTTTGCCTGGGTAGAACACAGTAGAGGGGAGGCTTTCCAGTCCGGCAATCCCTTGAGAAAGACACTTGTGAAGGTAGATGAGGTGGCAGGAGGGGTGAGGTTTTGGACTAAGAAGGAGGGAGCAAGGGGAGGGAAGTTAAGAGATGCTGCTTGTGGTGGGGGAGGAGAGGGAAAAATGCTGGATATGGGGATGGAGAGATGCTGCACAGGGGAGGGGGGGGGGGAGAAAGAGATGTTAAACCCGGGATGCAAAGAAGGGAGAGAGAGAGAGAGAGAGAGAGAGAGAGAGATAGTGGAAAATGGGAGAGAGGGAGGAGGGAAAAGACATTAGACATGGGAGTGGAGGAGATGGAAGGACAGATGCATATGAGGGACAAGGGAGAGAGAGAAGATGTTGGATCCAGGGGCAGAAAGGAGTGAAAGGAGAGATACTGGACAATGGGAAGGAGGGAAGACAGCGAGGGAGAAATGCTAGACCACAGGGAAGGGGGGCAGAAGGGAACAGAGAAGGGACGAGAAAAGGCCAGGGAGATGTCAGGCTACAAGAGTGGGGAGGGGAGAAAGATGGAGCAGGTGTAGTGCTAGAAGGGTGAAAGGAGGGAGACGCTAAGAATGGTGGAAGCATGTGAGAGAGGCTGGGGGGGAGGTGGCAAGGAAATTAATGAGAAGAGGATAGCAATTACAGGGGGTAGAAATATGATAATGAGGAGTAAATTAAAGATGAAAGGGAATGAAAGGTTGGATAAGAAGTGAGATGGAGAATGGGACAGCAAGTGCGTGAAAGAAGGAGAAGGAATTTGATAGGTAGCTGAAAAGTAAAAAGGAGAAGGATGAGAAAGAGGTTGAAACCTTGAGTGAACAGAGAGGCAGTACAGAAAAAAAGAGAAGAGCAAGCTAAAAAGGAAAGATAAATATGTCAGAGACAGGCATAGTGAGCACAGGTGAGAGGAGAAATGACAAATAGACAATAGCCGCTTTGAAGAAGAATTAGCAGAAGACAGACAGGAAAGCAGAAAAGAGAAACTGGAACCAACATGATGGAAAATTAATTGTACAGACAACAAAGGTAGAAAAAGGCATTTTATTTTGAATGTAGTAAATGGAATATAGTTCATAAATTATCATCATCATCTTTGCTATTCCGCTCTTCTTTAAGCTAATAACCAAGCGGTTCACAATATAAAATCAAAACAGGCAAAATCATATCTAAGGAACACCATTTAATAATAGAAAAATACAAATAGAGTACAGTTGTTAGAACATAACATATGATATTAGTAATGACGTCAAGGAACAGACAACTAATACACTAGACAGAAAGACTCACAAAGATCAGTGAATCCTGAGAGGGACTGACCAGTAAAGTTGTAGGCTCTCTCAAATATGTTAATTTTGGGAAATATGCACAGCAGATGTCTTTGTATTGTGCTCAGTAGAAAAGGAAATGCATTTGTTTTTATTTCTCCAGTGTTGCAGTACATGCTGCCCAGTTAAATTTTTGTGAGCCCTTATTCTGTATGTGTCCTATCTATCTGTCCTACCCTTATCCCTTATTTGTCCTGTCTGTCTGTCCTGATTTAGATTGTGAAGCACTGCGTACGACTGATAGCACTATAGAAATGATTTGCAGTAGTAGTAGTATTTTTCAAGAATCTGTCAGTGTGATAGTAATGGCAGATGGGGAGACTGGAGGGAGGGCAGGGAGGAGAGGGGAGAGGAGCAGGAGGGGCCCTACTATGTCTAATACCAGCCCTGACCCTTGCTGTAGCTGGTAGGGATCTCCATGCATTGTCAGCTGAGGACCTTCTCCAAAGGTGAACAGAACTCCCTTCTACCGAGCTCTGCAGTCAGTGGCAGCATCCTTGAGTCACTGACAACTAAGCATGCGTGGGGTGCCGGAATCAGTAGCTCAGGGATGTTGCTTCTGCCTGGCAAATTTGGTAAAAGGGAGTTTTGTCTGCCTTCATAGAAAGTCTTCAGCTGACGGAGCTTGGGGATTCTAATTAGCTAAAGTATTTATATTGAGTTGAAAATGTTGTGCCTACCCATTTTGGGCTCAGGCCACCCAAAATCGGATGTCTGACTATGCCACTGCTCTAGTCTACCTTAAAGGTGGGTCTTCTATTGATCTTCACCAGCGTCAGCGTTGCATATATGCTGCATGCAGCCTGGTCTGAAGCTTTCCCTCTGACCTGTCCCGCCTAGGCAGAAAAAGGAAGTGATGTCAACGGAGGTGGGACAGGTCAGAAGAAACGTTTTGGAGCAGGCCAGAGGCAACATATGTGCAACTCTGCCACTTCTGGGGACAACAGAAGACCACCTTTATTGTAGACCGGTGGTGGTGGGGGGATTGAAAAGGGGGGGGGGGCAGATGCTGTTCCTGGGTGGGGGAAGGGGAGCTGCAGATCAATGGGCAGAACTGGAGGGGCCACTGATGGAAGCTATGACCGTGGCAGTGAGCTCCAGCAGGCACAAGGACTTGGTACTTTTCACCACCAAGTTTGTGTCACTGCTCATGGCCCCCCATGAGGGGGGGGGGGGGAGGGAGAGGTGCAGGACAATGGGAGAGAAGGAGGGAGGAAGGAAGAAAGAAATACTGGGCCCCAAAAAAGAGAAAGATAGATAATGGACCTGGGGGAAGATGAGAGGAAGGGAAGGAAGGAAGAGGGAGAGATGCTGGATCTGGGGGTGGTAGGGCGGCAGATTATTAGTCCTTTAAGGAAAGGGAAGGGGAGATAGGATTTAATATACTGCCTTTTTGTGGTTACAATCAAAGCAGTTTACATATTATATACAGGTACTTATTTTGTACCTCAGGCAGTGGAGGGTTAAGTGACTTGCCCAGAGTCACAAAGAGCTGCAGTGGGAAATAAATAAATAAAATACAATACCTTTAATTGTGCAATTAAAAATGTTAAGTGAAATGCAGCCTTAGAATTAAACACCTGATTACATATCATTTCTGGAATAACTGAAAATATTTACAGTTAGAGAGAATGGAGATCAGTGAGTACTTACCAACTTGTAACTAGTTACTGGTTTGTTTCTCAGAGCTGGTGGCCTATAAGCCTGAGCAGCTTTTGGTTCTGCATCTGCTGGTTCGCCTGGAACGGCCTGATATATTATTGGTTTTGCTGGAAACACTCCATCTAAAAATGGCTGCCAGGAAACTTCCCACAATTCCTCATTTGAAGGCACAGAGTATTTGTTTAGAACAGTACCGGTATAGTGCCAAATCTTGTACCCATTGCCAACTCGCAATCTTGGGGCGCATGTAGCAGTTACCATATGCTCCCCATCAGGACACCAAGCAAAATATGTTGAATCTGATGCAACTGGCTTGGAGATGAGCTTGTAGTTTTTAACGTCCCACACTTCCATCTGTCCTCTGAGATTTCCAAAGCCTGCCAGCACTAAGATATGTCCCTGTGGACTGTAGTAAGCAGCATTACGAGGTCCAGTTCCAAAATGAAAAAGTGGATCACATTTTAGGTTGAACACTGTAGCTTTGGCAGGCATAAAACCGTATACCACACAAAACTCTGTTGAATTTGAATTCCATACTACATCATAAATAGGACCATTTTTTGCTGGAAAAAGGAAAAATAAGATTACTGTTAGTAACAAAAAGTCTACTTATGATTTAGCCTTCATGAAATCTATAAGCAGAGGCTTTTGCTCCAGCACAGTTACTTTGAAAGGGGCACCAGCAGGGTTGAGAAATGGAAAATGCCGACATCTCATTCAACTCAAGTGCCACAATCATCAGATCAGGTTGAGCAGCATAGATAACAAGAAAAATTAGTGTTAAACAGGAAAGTCAAGAAAAAGTAGAAATCGCTTCCTATTTTAAACAGACCATACACTAAAATTTAATTTTAGCCAGTTCACTTTTGTAGATTTTTTTAAATTCTCTTCTTGCTCCCTGACAGAGCAGAAAGATCTGCGTGATCAACAACTTGCCAAACTTCACTAAACACACAATCTGTGACCCACTGCCTGTCACAGCAGTGTGGCAGAGAAGGGCATTTTTGAAAGAATGTCCAAGTCAGAATTTGGATGTACAGCTCATAATGTCAAAAAAAAAAAAAAAAAAAGCATCTTGCAGCCATTTTCGAACAGGAAAAATGTTGGGATTTCCTGTTCAAAAATACGAGATGTTCTTGCACTGAAAATGTCCAAAAACATGAACGTCAAAAAAACAGGCACAAAAACGTCTTTCTGGCATCATTTGTACAAAAACAATTACACAGACATCCCTGCAGAACAGAGGGGCAGTCCAGTGGTTAGTGCAGTGGACTTTAAACAATAGAACTCAGGTACAAGGCGCACCTTAATTCCATTATATGTTATTGTGAGACCTCCAGGAACAGATTGATTATAAAGGTACAACAACACTACAATAGCCATCATGCTTGCAGGTGTCTTATAAATTCAGGTACAGTAGGTATTTCTATGTTCCAGGAGGGCTCACATATTTGTACAGAAGCAAAAGAGTTAAAGTGGGAGATACACTTGGGTTCCGTTGTTCAAAGTCCACTGAACTGACCACTAGGCTACTCCTTAAACTTGCTCTATTAGGAATGGCCATAATACCTGAAGCTGTCATACAGCCTGGTATCCACTGTCATTTTCACTTCTTAGGGGGATAGGAGGGAGTCAGTAACTACTGCGAAATTAAGAAGGGGTCATGCCTTTTCTCTAATGGTCAACTGCTCAATCAAGGCACCTTTTTGTACCCTGGATTAAGAGGAACATGTCTAGATAAAAATGCCCTTCACTGTTGCCTTGGACATTTTTTCCCATTCCCTTATTGCTGAAAACATCCTAATTTTGGGCCTGCCCTAGTCCTGCCCAAAACATGCCTCCAACATACCTCCTTGCTATTTGGACGAACTGCAGTGTAAAACGTCCAAATTATGCCTTTTGAAAACTGTAATTTGGATGTTTTCGGACATTTTGAGATGTCAATCTGCTTCGAAAATGAGAGCCTGAGGTTTGAATGTCATCAAACAAGCATGTCACCTTTCTGAAATCTCTCCTTCAGAGTTAAGATTGACGAGTAGCACTGTTTCCATTCCTCATAAAAATTACAAAATATTACCACCTCATAATATCCCACAGGAAGTAGAAATGGTGGGGACGCTGGGTTATATGAGCCTAAAGAAGTAGCACAGCAGCAGAAGGAAGAGGTAGCAGGATACCAATGACAAACTTGGAGGGAGGGGGGAGAAGGGACATGTGGAGGAGTATTTTCAAAGCAATTAGACTTACAAAGTTCTACCGGGATTACAAATAGAGCACTGAATTGGGATATAAGTTCAAAAATAGGACTGACCAAAAAGTCTCCCTCCTGGAGCTGGGCAACTTGGCTGCTCTTCAGCGGTAGGCTGAGAACCAGGGAAGCTGGGCCAAGTCATGTTCACTCTCTATTGCCTCTGATATAAACTAGATATTCTAAGGATGGACAGCCCAAAAGAGTGACATTTTAGAGTAATGTGTCCAAGATATAAATTTACAAAGTTTTCAAGGTTAAAAAAAAAAAAAGGTTCACAAATAGAAAAATAAAAAATAAAATATTTTTGCTTTTTTAATGCTTCTGAAAGAAAATAGACAGAATGAACCAGCCAAATTAAAGGTACTGAAAGATGGACTCAAGTCACCTAAATAAAATGCTGATAGAAGAACTCAGCTAAATTTGAGCGCTCACAGCTGCCAAGACATCCAAACAGAAAAAGGGAATTTTAGGCCACTTCTAGCTTTCTGACAATCCTATCAAGATATATTTTGGGGATCTGCAGCATGGATTTTAATGGGTAGAATCAGGAACTAAAAATCTCACACTGTTTTGAGGTATAAGTTCAAAACCAGGATTGGACAAAAAGTCTCCTGTAACTGGATAAGTTAGTATCTCTGCATTTCACATGAGGCCCACATGAGTTTCTTGCAAAAGAGGCACAGCTAGTCTTTTACTGCCCCTCCTTAATTGAAAAACCTTATACTGGGTTAGTCCCCTGTTGGATGAAAACAGACTACTTTTTATCTCGTAGTGCCATAAGAGTGGCAAGGACAAATCAAGATTAAGTATATGTAAGTAGTACCACATCATAGTAACATAGTAGATGGCGGCAGAAAAAGACCTGCACGGTCCATCCAGTCTGCCCAACAAGATAAACTCACATGTGCTACTTTTTGTGTATAACTTACCTTGATTTGTACCTGTCCTTTTCCGGGCACAGACCGTATAAGTCTGCCCAGCAGTATCCCCACCTCCCAACCCCGCCTCCCACCACCGGTTCTGGCACAGACCGTACAAGTCTGCCCAGCACCATCTCCGTCTCCCGCCACCGGCTTTGCCACCCAATCTCGTCTAAGCTCCTTAGGATCCATTCCTTCTGAGCAGGATTCCTTTATGTTTATCCCACGCATGTTTGAATTCCGTTACCGTTTTCGTTTCCACCACTTCCCGCGGGAGGGCATTCCAAGCATCCACTACTCTCTCCGTGAAAAAATACTTCCTGACATTTTTCTTGAGTCTGCCCCCCTTCAATCTTATTTCATGTCCTCTCATTCTACTGCTTTCGCATCTCCGGAAAAGGTTAGTTTGCAGATTAATACCTTTCAAATATTTGAACGTCTGTATCATATCACCCCTGTTTCTCCTTTCCTCCAGAGTATACATGTTCAGGTCTGCAAGTCTCTCCTCATACGTCTTGTAACGCAAATCCCATACCATTCTCGTAGCTTTTCTTTGCACCGCTTCAATTTTTTTTATATCCTTAACAAGATACAGCCTCCAGAACTGAACACAATACTCCAGGTGGGGCCTCACCAACGACTTATACAGGGGCATCAACACCCCCTTTCTTCTGCTGGTCACACCTCTCTCTATACAGCCTAACAACCTTCTAGCTAGGGCCACCGCCTTGTCACACTGTTTCGTCGCCTTCAAATCCTCAGATACTATCACTCCAAGATCCCTCTCCCCATCCGTACCTATCAGACTCTCCCCGCCTAACACATACGTCTCCCGTGGATTTCTACTCCCTAAGTGCATCACTTTGCATTTCTTCGCATTGAATTTTAATTGCCAAACCTTAGACCATTCTTCTAGCTTCCGCAGGTCCTTTTTCATGTTTTCCACTCCCTCCGGGGTGTCCACTGTGTTACAGATCTTAGTATCATACGCAAATAGGCAAACTTTACCTTCTAACTCTTCGGCAATGTCACTCACAAATATATTGAACAGAATCGGCCCCAGCACCGATCCTTGAGGCACTCCACTACTCACCTTTTGCTCCTCCGAGTGAATTCCATTCACCACCACCCTCTGGCGTCTATCCGTCAACCAGTTCCTAATCCAGTTCACCACTTCGGGTCCTTATACATCATACCTTATACTATGACTTTATCTTGTTGGGCAGACTGGACGGACCGTACAGATCTTTATCTAACGTCATCTACTATGTTACTATGTTTTATGAAATTAAAAAAAAAATCTTTATAATTGCCATGGCCCTCAGGTTTTGAGTGCCTTCACAAGCTCCACATATTCTTGTTGCATTAGGTCGTAAGTCAAAGCTTCGTGCTTCCAATACTCTTATCTCCTGGTATTCTAGTCTAGGAGCTACAGCTACTTTTGCTTAGGAGTAATGGGGTTGGGAATGAAGGGGGATAATCCCTATCTGGCACTATAGCACCAATGATAACCTTGGTAAGTGCCAGGAGGAATCAACTGCCTCTTTAATGTGTGTTGGGTGGGGGGGAGCAGGGGTGATATATTGCTTAACACTGGTGCTCAGGGTATTGCAAGGTGTCAGGGGTGGATTGGGTAATGCTCTTAGGGGGTGCAAGCTGGCATTGGGGATTTAGGGCTTCTTTTACAAAGCCGTGCTAGCGATTCCTGCACAGCAAATGAAAGGAAGCCCATAGGAATTGAATGGGCTTCCTCTCATTTGCCACACGGAGAATCGGTAGCTTGGCTTTGTAAAAGGGGCCCTTAAACTGTTAGCCAGGGTGGTTGCCAAGGACTTTTTTTTTTTTTGCTTAGGCAACAGAAGTAGTCACCTCTTAGGGGCCCTTTTTAACTAGTTTGCTGCGCAGCAACCCAGAACTACCGGTGGCCCAACGAGGGAGCTGTTGGTAGTTCCACCCCCAGCATATGGCATTTCCAGTGCTGCTGGAATTTTGAAAAATTGTCACAGCAGGTTACCTGGTGGCAGCACTGCCCGGTTATCACTGGGTTAGCGTGAGAGACCTTACTGTCAACTCAACGTGTGGTAAGTGCTCCCTCCGAAATGGCCACGTGGCAAGTGCGAACTTACCACATGGTCATTTCTTTTTTTTCCACCTTTTTACCCACTGCGGCAAACGGGGACCCTGTGCAAGGCAAAAATGCCTACTGCCACTAACGCAGGGCCCCTTTTACCACAGCTTAATAAAAGGGGCCTTTAATTAGCAAAGTTACCTTGAAAAAAAAAAGTATATAAAAAAAAAAAAAAACCAACAACAACAACAACAACAACAACCTATAAATGACATAGAAAACTAAATAAAGCACAAAATATTTTGCCTGCACATGTCTATATTTTTTCCCATTAGGAAGGTATCTGTTTTGGATCTATTGGGTTTCCTTGAGATATCTCAAGTGGGCAAGTAGAATAGAGAATCTATTTTAATTTTTTTTTTAATTATTTGGCAAGCAGGAGTGGTACCTTATCCTTGTATTTTGTAAACACAATGTTTTGTACTTGTCTCATAAAGAATGGCAGTTTCCTGATCTATGTAAAAGTACACAAGATTGTAAACACAAATTTCTGTCAACGGAAAAACGGGCTATTTTGCTGGGCTTCGATGGTTGTTTTGTTTCCTTGTAAATATTTACTTAAATTGGCCAAACTGAGACTATTAGAATGTGTGGTGGACTCATTAACTATATGGTTAATTTGCTTTTTATTTTTACCTGGTATACATTCTGTTTCCCAAAGTTTCTTTTTGGTCTCCTTTCATTGGACTTAAGAGGCTATTACCCGAGTTTTAATTTTTATTTATTTATTTTTTGATAGATGACCTATTTTCTGTCCAACTAATATTTGATCTTTATTGAAAACTAGTAAAAAAGGCCCGTTTCTGACACAAATGAAACGGGCGCTAGCAAGGTTTTCCTCGGAGTGTGTATGTTTGGGAGAGTGTATGTGAGAGTGACTGTTTGAGAGTCAGAGTGAGTGTGAGTGTGTGTGTGAGAGAGAGAGAGTGAGTCTGGGTGTGAGTGTGTTTGTGAGAGAGTGTGTGTGTGAGAATGAGAGTGTGTGCAAGTGTGTATGTGAGACACAGTGTGAGAGAGCGTGTGTGTGTGTGGGCGAGAGAGAGAGTGTGTGTGAGACAGATTCTCTGTGAGAGTGAGTGTATGAGACCAAGCGAGTGTGTGAGTGACTGTGTGGCACATAGAGAGTGAATGTGATACAGTGTGAGACAGAGTGTGTGAGAATGAGAAAGACATTGTATATGAGAGAGAGAGTGTGAGCCCTGCCCTCCCAATCCATGCCCATCTGTCCCCTGCCCCCTCCATTCCTTTTCCAGCAATTCCCCTCTCTCCCTGAGCCCTGCCCTCCCAATCCATGCCCATCCATGCTCCTCTGTCACCTGCCCCCTCCATTCATCCCTATCCAGCAATTCCCCTCTCTCCCTGAGCCCTGCCCTGCAATCCATATCCATCCATGCCCATCTGTCCCCTCCATTCATCCCTATCCAGCAATTCCCCTCTCTCCCTGAGCCCTGCCCTTCCAATCCATGCCCATCCATGCTCCTCTGTCCCCTGCCCCCTCCATTCATCCCTTTCCAGCAATTCCCCTCTCTCCCTGAGCCCTGCCCTCCCAATCCATGCCCATCCATGCTCCTCTGTCCCCTGCCGCCTCCATTCATCCTTTTCCAGCAAGTCCCCTCTCTCCCTTCCATGACCCCCCCTCGCATCCATGCTCCTCTCTCTCCCATGTCCCAGCCTGGCCCGCCCTCTTCTCATCCATGCCCTCCCGCTCCCATTGTTCAACTTTACTGCCCACCCTCTTCTCTCCCCCCAACATCCCTTTTTTTTTTTTTTCTTCTTTTTAAATTTACCTCTGTGGCGGTTCCGGCAGCGCAGCGTCAGGGAAGGAGGCGGCGCTCCCGACGTCTAGCCTTCCCTTAGAGACATCGGGAGCGCCGCCTCCTTCCCTGACGCTGCGCTGCCGGAATTGTTTGGTTTTTTTTCCGCCCTCGATGTCATGACGTTTGACGCGAGGGCGGGGCAGAGACGGCTGGCTGGCTTCACACCACGAATCCACGAACCCTACAGGGAGTGTTTGAGTGGCTTCAGAACGTTCACGGTGCGTTTTATTATATTAGATGCCTATAAATAAAAAGTTAAAAGAAAAAAGAAACACTCCACCAGCACTTACGAAGCTGTACAACTACACTTTCTCCGTTTGTTGCAATGTAGTGAAGTGTCTGCTCTCCGTAGTACGATGCTCCAGTTTTGTCAATATCTGTACTGGCTGTTATTAACACTGCAGTGGCTACAAAGATAAAACAAAATTTTTGGTTACTAAGGCATAAAAGGAAGACAGTACAGAGGAGATATAAGAATTAATCTTTGAATGTTATTGTGCAAACATATGGCAGACAACTAAGAAAACAAAAAGAGAAGATCAGGAATAATAGGGCAATTTCATGGAAAAAAGCATCCCAAAATGAAATCCCTTGAATCATGTCATTCTTCTATCGGATTCACTTTTCCCTTAAAAGTAATAAAGATAAAAGGGAGAGACTGAAGAGTGTTTCTTTAAAACAAATAGGGCAGGTATGCTGTGGATGTGTCAAAAGCTAAGCATGTTTTGTATTATGTACCTGCCCTCCCTTTCTTAATGTAATCCTCCTTTTGCATGACAGTACCGCAAACATTTTCAAAAAAAATGTTTTAATTTTATTTTTATCGCAATTTCAATTATAATCACAAGATTACAACTCTTACTACAGTAACACAGCAGGAATTAAAAAAAAAACAAACAAACAAGGAAATAACAGGGAATGCATTCCCAAGAGATTCATTAATCTTCCTTAGACCCCAATATTAGAAGGGGGAGTGATAATAGCAATTACAGAGAAAAAATTAGGCATACATTTTTAGGTAAGGCTTAATGTGATTAGCCACCCAATATTACTACTATTACAAACAACAACAATCAAACTAATATTTTTTCATATCAAGAAAAGCCTTCGGCTGCTCCAGAGCATAAAACATATATTCAGTCCCTCCAAACAGGGGTACACCAACATGTACAAAGCACATATAATTGCAAATGCACAGTTATAAAATTGCCCTGACAGCATTTTTTGGTCAGGTTTGACATTTCACAGAATTAGAATGGTGAGTTTCCACATCAGAAAAAAACCCTATGTAAAACTGGTTATGTGAAATAGCAGAGAAACCAGCGCCCATTCGAGCTTCACTGAAGAGCAACAACAGACGAATACAAACACCTACCTTTTTTATTCCACAGCATCGTCACTTTATCAGCTTTAAAGAAGCTTTTATTGGCTAATGCTGACTGAGGCCCAGCAAAGTTGGGATACTGGTAGAGCCTGACAAAAGAAGGGGCACCTTTACTTCCAGGTACATACACAGCAACCTAAAGAAAACACAAATTCCTTTAACAACCTTTAAGTAGGATTTCTCTGCGCATATTCAACAGATTGCCAAAACCTGTTGTTTCTTTATCTACAACATTAGCAAAATCCGCCCCTTCCTTTCTGAATACGCTACCAGAACCCTTGTTCAAACCCTTGTCACCTCTCGTTTGGATTATTGCAATTTACTTCTCACTGGTCTTCCTCTCAGCCATCTCTCTCCTCTCCAGTCTGTCCAAAATTCTGCAGCACGACTTATTTTCCGCCAAAATCGTTATACCCACACTAGCCCACTCCTCAAGTCACTTCACTGGCTCCCTGTCCACTTCTGCATACAATTCAAACTTCTCTTACTGACCTTTAAATGCATCCATTCTACAGCTCCCCATTACCTCTCCACTCTCATCTCTCCCTACATTCCTCCCCATAAACTCCGCTCACTGGACAAATCTCTCTTGTCGTCCCCCTTCTCCTCCACTGCTAACTCCAGGCTTCGTTCCTTTTCCCTCGCGGCACCTTATGCCTGGAATAGACTTCCTGAGCCTGTACGTCTAGCTCCATCTCTACCTGTTTTCAAATCTATGCTGAAAACCCACCTTTTCACCACTGCTTTTGGCTCCTAGCTACTACTCAATTGTCTCCCCTTGTTCCTTCTCTCCCAGTACTTCCCTCGCCCTTAATTGTCTTGTCTGTCTGTATTATTTTTAGATTGTAAGCTCTATTGAGCAGGGACTGTCTCTCTATGTCATGTGTTCAGCGCTGCGTGCGTCTGGTAGCGCTATACAAATGTTAATAATAATAATTATTATTAGCTACAGCTGTAAATAATTTTAAAAATCTGTTAATGCAGCACTTCCAGGTACACAATGCTGTTTTATTAGGCTATATTCTCTTAGGAGCTAAAATAATGAACAAAAAAGTTATTTTCATACTGTGGGGGGAACTGAGAGATCACCCAGAGAGATTATGCACGCCCCAGGAAAATAATTAGAAAAGAAATAAAAATAACTGGTTTTCTTTTTATTTTATTTGAAAGGAACAACAACAACAACAAAATATCTTATATGTACATACAGGTACCATACCTTGCATGGCTGAGGTCCTGGTGATAACTCAAAATCACTAATCTTTTGTAAATGGAGTTTATTTGCAATCGTATCTGTAGAACCAGAATGTAACATTAGGTTAATTGCAATCAAAGGCAATACTGAAACTAATCATACAACACACCAAGGTATTCTCAAAGTTGCCTCTTCTTTAATTAATACCACCGATAACCCATCTGGTTTAATTCTACCTGATCATGGTCTAGGTGTTTTTAACTCAAAGCCTCTCATAGATTATTTTGGGTGTCAGAGTACGAACTATCCCTTAAGTAGCTAATTTTATAACAAGGCCACCTACATGAAAACTCTGCAAAGATGCCTGTTTTGGAAATAACTTTATACAGCTACATACACATCTACATGACCCCTTATAAATACTGATGGAGATACAAGTACTTGCAATGACATGATGGCGCGAGCTTTGCCAGTAGGTGTGTACGGAGACGGAGTTTGTGTAGATTGCGGGCAGAGTTATTATAATATATACAAATCTATGTGTATACTACAACAGACATATACCTGCTCAAGGTAAGCATGATGTCTGCCACTTACACTGGTATTTCATAAAGACATTAGAGACCTACGTTTCTTTAGGAAATAAGTAGGAACCTTACTTATCCACTTATTCCAGGCACCCTGTTATAAAATTACCCTGTATGTCTATTTCAGAAAGTCCAAAATTAAGGTGAGATGCTACAGTGTCATCAGTATAAACTTCACACCTATAATATATATAGCACCATTTTAACCACAAATTATTTAAGATCTGTGGAGCATCATACCTGAAGCAGGCATACAGCGATTTACAGCTTCTTCATTATTATTATCTGTCCATCTTAATCAAAACATTTTTTTAAATAAACAAAAATGTGAGCATCAAGTCTATACTATCATGTTTCAAGCAACTGCTCTGCATCAGGGAAATCTTCAAAACTCACAATTTTAATAAGATAATCTTCTCATGGTCCCAAGACAATCCTGCAACGAATCACTGTTCATAAATGCATGCTGCACTGATCAAAAAAAGTAAACATGGCATCAGGGTTTATATACAAATTAATCCCATTGGAAGATATCCGTTCAAATACATTATTAATCAATCAAAAACTTCTTCCCCAAACCAATCAAAGCAATGTAAGCCATTCCACGTCTTTGCCTTATTACAAAATAATTGATACCAGTGTTATAGATGCATTTGATAAAAATAAAATGAAATTCTTATAAACACCTCAGAATTAAATCTAAATATCAAAGTGAGATATCAAAAAGAACGAAGATGCTGGTGCAGAAGTCTTGATGATAAAAAATTATTTAATTGAGCGGCACATCCGAGGTCTTCATATCTAACACAGTAAATGTTTTTGGGAGCTTTCCTGTATTTTTGAGTAGTGATTGTTAATACACAGTTTGAGCAAATATTAGCAGCCATTTGAAGCAAATGTTTGATAAAAATAAAGACACTTTTCAGTTATGTTTAAGTAACTCTGCTTATTTAGCAAAGGAAGTTTAAGGAATAGGGTTTTTGTGTTTGTCTGTTTAGCATTTAAAGGCTCTATTACACTTCCATAGGCTAACAGTTAAAGGGCTATTCTAGAATTTACCATAACATCAGTGCAGCGCAGAGATGATAGTCACAGGAAACCTCAGTTTAGAGTTTAATTCCCTCCTACTCACCCCTAGCCTGATCTATGATTTATAGGCCCTTGAACCAATTAGGCGGATAGAAAAGTAATTAGGGCATCTCTATCAGCAAGTAAATAGCTCTTAGAAACAGTCTACTTAGTTCTAGAGAAGGGAACCTACAAATAACAATACAAATAATAAAAAAACCCTCTAAATATTAGCATAGAATATAACTAACAACTGTAGGGGACTTCAGTCTACGAATTCCTTCTCCATTAGCAACTTAATTAAGAAATTATCAATAAGAAGATGCAGACAGCAGTCCAACAGTGAGGTAGGGCTATCCAGTCTTTTGCACTGAGTGTCACACGCTTGATTATCTCCCAGGTGGTGAGAGGTCAAATGTGTGTACTCAGTGCAAAGAGCGGGCCCAATCTCAGGAGGCTAGAATAGCAAACTTGGAGGAGCTGAGGCAGACAGAGAAGTATATAGAGGAAGCCAACAGGAACATGGTAGAGAAGTCCCACTTCTAGTCTGGCAACCTCTGTGCTG
Source organism: Microcaecilia unicolor (assembly GCF_901765095.1). Taxonomy (NCBI): domain Eukaryota; kingdom Metazoa; phylum Chordata; class Amphibia; order Gymnophiona; family Siphonopidae; genus Microcaecilia; species Microcaecilia unicolor. The sequence continues at coordinate 180,796,305 of NC_044040.1, read as the reverse complement.
CCATGGAGAAGAAAGGTCACCTGAAAGGGGAGCATCACCTTGGAGAGGCATGAAGTGATCCTGTAGCCAGGACCTACCCCCCCCCCCCCCCCCAGGGGATGCAATATCCCTTTACATCAAGGATGTGTCTCCAGGGGCTTCTGCCCAGGACAGAAGGGTTAGGACAGCAGTATTAGTTGGAGATTCAATCATTAAGCATGTAGATATCTGAGTGGTTGGTGGATGTGAGGCCTGCCTGCCTGCCGCAAAGGTGGTGGGCCAAGCGCATCACCTAGATAAGATTTTAGACAGTGCTGGGTAGGAGCCGGCTGTCTTGGTACATGTGGGTACCAACTACATAGGAAAATGTGGGAGGGAGGTTTTGAAAGCCAAATTTAGGCTTTGAGGCAGAAAGCTAAAATCCAAAACCTGCAGAGTAGCATTTTCAGAAGTGTTCCCCATTCCAAGTGCAGGCCCCAAGCGGCAGGCAGAGCTCAGAAAGTTTCATCGCGTGGATGAGACGATGGTGCAGGCAGGAGGGATTTAGATTTGTTTGAACTGGGCAACATTCTGGGGACATACACTCTAGAAATATGAATGAAGATATGGAATGGCTAAAGTTGCTTTGATTGGTTGAAAGTACCTTGCGATTTGGATAAGAAGTTTGATTGGTTAATGATGGGATTAATGTTTGTATACAAACCCATGCTTGTTTTTGGTTTTTGTTTTGGTACAGTGACTTGTTGCAGGATTGCCTTAGACAATGAGAAGATTTTCTTATTAAAATTGTGGGTTTTGACAACTTCCTATAATGGAGAAACATAGTAACATAGTAGATGACGGCAGAAAAAGACCTGCACGGTCCATCCAGTCTGCCCAACAAGACAACTCATGTGTGCTACTTTTGTGTATACCCTACTTTGATTTGTACCTGTGCTCTTCAAGCACAGACCGTATAAGTCTGCCCAGCACTATCCCCGCCTCCCAACCACCAGCCCCGCCTCCCAACCACCGGCTCTGGCACAGACCGTATAATTCTGCCCAGCGCTATCCCTGCCTCCCAACCTCCAGTCCCGTCTCCTTGTTGAAAACATGATTGTGCTGATTTCTAATTCTGAAAATCTGCCAGCAGTGTACAAATGCTCCCGCATTAATTAAACACCTTCTCTGAAATTATAAACGTGTGCCCACATTTCTGCACCACTTGTTTGCATAAATGTACAGAATACTGTCACTTTTGCAAGTAAGTGTGCACTTACACATATAACTGACAGCAAAGTGCTATTCTATAAGGGTTTGTGTATGTAACAAGGAATGTAAATGCAAGGGGGCATTCACATGGGTGGCGCATGGGAAGGGGATGGGCTATGTGCCACTTATAAAATACTGTAAGCTCAGCATGCCCTTGCCGCATTTAACTGTCCACAGTTATGGCAAGTCAATATGGCTGATGCAATGTTGGATAAAATCTTTTTGAGAAAGATTTCAAATCAAAATTAGTTTGAAATCAAAATCAGTAAGCCAGTTCCAATTTCAAATCAAAATTAGTCAAATGATTTTAAATCAAAAATTGGCAGAGTAAGGTACTGCTATTAAATATAATTGTCATGGGTCAGAATTATAGACTAATCCATCAATATTGATAAGCATGAACGTGTAAATTACAAGTCCATATATAGCAAGAATTAACATATAAATAGGGTTTACAGACTTTGATAGCTTAGGCTCGAGTTTAGATCTCGCCGGTGTTATCGACCATCACAATGATAAATCTATGAATCCTAAAATTAAATCAACATCCATCAGCAAATTATTTTTTATTTAATAATAGAAAAGAATACAAAATTACTTAAATATGTAATTTCAAATCTAAAATCAAAACCAGGGTAAAAGACCGATTTAAAATAAAAATCAAAAATCACACAGAATGATTTTAAATGATCATTTCAATATACTTGATTTGAAATCATACCCAACACTGGGCTGGTGTAAACACAGCCCAGCACCATGTTGCACTAGCAATTCTATAACAAAATCCAACCACACAGATGCCATTATGGAATAGGCTCTCATTGTGCAGCATTGGGGTACCTGAAAGGAGGCTCCTGCTTACAGAATTACCCCCTAAGTGCATACATTGAACTCTATCCCCACTCTGCTTAAACTATACTGGAAATGACTATGTGCAGATTGTATAAAAGTGGTCTGCTCTATCTTGAAATTTGCCTTCTTTTTATGCACATATAAATGAATGCAATTTTCTGCATGTAAAACATGATTTAGAAAATTCCCCCCCCCCCCTCAATATATGTCTCTGTATCATGCCACATACTCATAAGAGAATTAAAAGTGAAAGAATGCAGAGTCTTCTCAGGGACTCAAAAAAAAACAAAAAAAACAGCCAACCAGTAGAATATTACTTTATTTCTTAAGTGTCGACATACCAAAGTTATTATTTTCAAAAAAGTGCACTTCATTATTTACATTCCTGGCACAAATACTTTCATCCTCCATCCAGCATGGACACCTGAGAAAGCAAACAGAAAACAACCAACAGACAATAACCAATAGACCACCTTGGCCCCATTCAGTTTGTCAAATCTACATCACCAGTGCATAATGGAGACGTTAGCTGTGAACCCACTCATCTGATGCAGCAGCAGTGCCTCCCTGCTGTTCTACAGGGCAAATTATCAGGAGATCTGCTAAGTAACACATAGAGAGAAGGGTGAGTGAGATAGGGAAGGGTCACTTACACAGAGGACAAGTAAAGGCTGAAGAGAGGAAAACGCCTTTAAATTGAATAGCACATGAACAACAGATTTGGCAAACAATGTATAAAGGAAGTACAAAAAAATAAAATGTAAAAAAGTGTAAACTAAGAGCAAAAAGTGCTAAAGAGCAAGAAAGTGAAGGGTTAAACAAATATAGAGAAATGATCAAGATATTTAGAATGCCACACTCATTTTGAATCCGGGACATGCAGCTGAAAGGCTGTAAACTAAAGATGGCAAACAATGGTAAACGGAAAGACCTCCAGCTGCAAAACACCATTGTTGACTCTCACAACTCAGAAACTCAATTTAAAATATGTGCTGGTAGTTTTGGATAAAAACGTATTTTACTTGTCTTACTCTGGGGTTCCTTACTCTGACCAAAGACAGTATGAAGGTAGCAGAATTCTTCTTAATGTGCATGTGCTGGCATTGGGCTTTTATGATGTATACTGCTGTGATAACATTCTGTGAGTCAGCTGTGCAGACTCTGATTGAAGTACTAATATTTCAGATGACCAATTATTTATTTTTGTGTGCTGCTTAATTTTTCCCTGAAGCCCCTCATGGGAGTGAAAGTGGGAAAGAACAGCATTGATTTCAAGCATTTGTTAAGACTGAGGATTCTTTACGAAGTTCATTTGGAGGAATAATTTGAGGCTTGTTTGCGTTTATGAAGGATATGAGGCCAGCACCATGGAGGAGTTTGATGAGAATCTAATGATGATGAGCAAGAAGTGAAAGAATTTCTAGATAAAGTTCAGATGCCTGATTTGGATGACGCATGCAGGGATAGGTTGGACACACTAATAACAATGGTTGAATTTGAATCAGCAGTATCCAATCTGCCGTCAGGTGAAACGGCTGGGCCTGATGGGTTTCCTGTAGAATTCTTTAAGAATTTCTATGGCAAATTTTGACACTGACAGGGTTTCTAAATCATTTAGGAGGCCTTTTATAAGGGCATCTTGGCGTTAACCTCCAGCTGATCTCTACAGTGAGCTAAAAACGCTACTGCGGCTTATTAAAAGACCCCCTTACTCAGGCCAATATTGTAGTGATTTCCAAAACAGGGAAGAACCTAGAGCTGTCTAGCTCTTATCACCTAATTTCTCTCATTAACTACCATGCAAAGATACTTGCAAACATTTTAGCAAAACGCCCGGAGGGGTCATTACATGCTAGTCCACAGGGGTCAAGCTGGTTTTATACATGGAAGGAATGATTCAGGAGTCTATTCAACATCATTCATCACAATCACTAAATGTAGATAAATCTCAAGTCTTTTTGGCCCTCAGTGCAGAGAAGGCACTTAACAGGGTTGAATGGCCTTACTGTTTCATCTCCTGTGCATTTACATTTTGGATGTGGGGTTTCATAGAATATTGAAAAAAAAATGGCTCATTGATCAAGGAATTTCAGCTCTGAAGAGGTACTACACAGGGGTATCCTCTTTTGTCCCTACTATTTGCTCCGGCCTTACAGCCATTTGTCCAAGTGATAAGGCTTCCTCATGATACATCGGGGTGAAAGAGGGGAAGGGGGACTACATAAACTAGCAATGTATGCCAATGACACACTAATATTTAAAAAAGCAACCCTAGACTTCTACACCTATGTTTGTGAGGGAAAACAGGCTATATAGCAGTGGTATAAAGCGGGGTATAAATGTTCTGAATAAATAAATAAACAAATATACTGGAACAGAAGAGTAGCCTAATGATTAATGCAGTGGGCTGAGAACCAGGTTTGATTCCAACTGCAGCTCCTTGTGACCATGGGCAAGTAACCTAACTTTCCATTGCCCCAATACGAAAGTCTTAGATAGCGAGCCCACTAGGGACAGAGAAAGTAGCTTTATATAATACGTAAACCACTTTGGTTGTACCACAGAAAAGTGGTATATCAAATGCATGACCCTGTCATGTCAATATAAGGCTATAAACTAAATGAATCAAAGTCATCATTCCTGCCTATAAATCCACTGGAGGAACAGATCTTACTGCCTATTTTTGTGGGTTCAGGGGAAATTCAAATATCTTCGATTACTTATCCTGTATTTAATATACTGCCATTCGAAATACAAGAACATCACCATAGTGATTTACAAATCCTGATAAAATCTGCATGTATGTCTCAACAATTAGGTAAATAAGAGCACAGAAGCACACACAGAAGACAGACACCACTAAATTAGAATAATGAATAGGATGGGAGTAAATAACACAACAGAGTAATCTGGCCAACACTGCAGAACCTGGACACTAACAAGGGACGGGAAACTGCTAGCTCTGGATAACTCAGGGCTTCGCTGCTCACAGAAAGCACATTCAAAAATCCATGTTTTCATCCCAGTTTTAAACTTGCAATGGGAGCTCTCCATAGAGAAAGCCACAGGCAACGAATTTCATTGAATAGGAATGATCGCTGAAAAACATGCTTACCAGACAAAATCTAAGTGAAGTTTCATATGGGTGGAAATAACTAATAGGTTTGTTTGCGAAAAACAATTAACGATTAACGTTTACAGATGATTTAATTGTATGAGTTACATGACCTCCTTTATTGAATTGATTTCAGGATCAGTTTAACAAATGGCGATAGCATCATTTTTGATCAGAATCAATTTGTTCAACATGAATCTAACCCCCAGGCTAATCTCCAATTCCCATGCTGCCTTCCCCGATTCCAGATGGCTTTTCTAGGGACTTAAGCAAAGTGATCACAAATAATTGGAAAGGGGAGGAATGAAGATTGTGTTAGCTATACTGATAAAAATCCTGCAAGTGCGGGGATTTATCCTTACCTGATTTTAAGAAATATTTGAAGAAACCCACAGAGACACTGGGTGACCGTGGGAAATGCCAAGCTATTGCATAGGGGCCTAATTTAACTTATTTTTATGGAAAAGAGGAGAGGCGATAAGCTTGAAACACATCCTACGATCAAACTTGTTCTCTGAATTGTAGGGAGACATATTGGCTAGGGTTCATAAAGAAAAAGAGCTTTCGCCTCTCTCCATAGCAGTGAATATGAAATTTCTCTCTGAATGAGGCACTGCATCCAGATTTCAGTGGTTAAAGAGTTAGAACTGTCGAGAGTTATTGATTTTGTTGGAAGGAGGGGCCTTTTTAGAGAGCTGGGATTTAGAGGCGTGGGCTTCAGGTGTGGTAATATTAGTGTTTCCTTGGCTCCAGCTTCAGCACGTCTTCCCGCAAAGTGAATGAATGTTTCTCTCTCCCCTCGACAAAAGCTCTGGAATTCATTGCCAGAGAATGTGGTAAAAGTCATTAGAGTCTTTTATAAAATAAAAAGTAGCAAAGGGTTATTATCTAAAATTGTATAAAAGCATTAGAGAAATGTGAGAGGAGCAAGAAGTTGCCCTATCAATTGCGGTGGGAGGAAGACTGGGCCCAGGCAGTATCTAATGATCAATGGACAAGAACTAGGAAACACACTATGGAGGTAATTCTGTAAACAGGTGCCTGGAGGGCATGTGATAAGAGCCTATTCTATAAAAAAAACTAGGTGTCCACTAGAATAACCAGATGCATATGCGCAAGCACTTACACCAGACATAAAGCTGATAAGTGTGAACGCCAAAGTGTGGCAGATACCCACCTAACTTACTCTGTAATTAACACTACTCTGTAATTTGTGTGTGAGTGGGAGACTGCCCATGCTCCATCGTGTATACCCCATTCCAAATATGTGTTATATAAGTTAAGCGAGTATTTGCAGAATAGCACTTAGACGGCGTCTTGGTATATATGTGCATAAGTGTGCACAGTGCGTGTGTATGCTAGTATTCCAAACATCTACATGCATAAATGTTAATGCCTAGTTTACAGACTTGCCCCATATATGTACCACACACTTGAATACCCAACATAAGGTCCTAGTTTGTTGCTACATAACTCTAATCCTTATGTCTCATATGGTGGAAAGGTTGTTTGGGTTTTTTTATTTATAAGTTTACAAAATTTTTTTTACAAGACATACTCTTGATATTCAGAAGCACAGTAGAAACCAAAGACAAATAGAATGAAATATCATAAAAGCAAATAGAATCAACTTTCTTAGACCACAATCACTCAGGAAGCGTGACAAAATCCTACGCAATTACTATTCTAATACATATATCAACTATATATATAGCAATAGGTACAAACATAAAGGCTACACGTGATTACCTATCCTATCCTTCCATTTCCAAAATTATTATTATTTTATCTTTTTTTAAATCAAGAAAAGCTTTTAATTGCTCAGGGGAGTAAAAGGTATATTTTGTCTCTCCATATCGGACCAAACATTTACATGGATAAGCAAGAAAACATTTTCCCCCTAAATTCAATGTTTCCTGTCTCATAGCCAAAAACAAATTTCTCCGTTCTTGAGTTGACTTGGTAACACCTGGATAAATCCAAAATTTTTTTCCTCCAAAAACCACATTTGAATATCTAAAATAAAGTCTTAGAACGACATTCAAATCTTGTTCAAACACAAAGGAAACAAGAAACATAGCTCTCTCAATAGCATTTTCTATTGATTGTTCCAAAATGGCAGAAATATTATTCACGTCAATATTTATATCCTTGTCACCTTCTCCTTCCTTATTTCTCCGGGGATTCTTAGGTAAATAGTTAATCTTATTAAGAGGGGGAATGGCATCCTGTGGTATTTTCAAATTTTCAACCAAGTATCTTTTAAATAGGTCCAAAGGCAAAGTCCCAGAGACTTAAGGAAAGTTCAATAGATGAAGATTTAAACGCCTGTTGAAATTCTCTATCTACTCAATCTTTTTATGGAGAGCTAGTTTATCTTTGACCGAGGCAAATTTAAAGTCTTGAAGCTGTTTCACATCATCTTGAATTTGTTTGACCCGAGTGGAGAGATCTTCTTTTACTGACTCAACAGTTTTAACTAAATCTTCAAACTTGAGATTCAAAGCTGTTATATCACCTGTGGTTTTCTGAAGTGTTGAGCCCATCCACTGAAGCATCATCCACATCCTTTCCATCATCCAAATCACCTCCGATGATATACTAGGGACTCCAGTCACTCCCCGAGTTCCACTCTCAAGGCTCTCTCGCTGCAACACTGGACCCTCGCTAGGAGCCTTGCCCGCTACACTTCCGGAAATGCGCTGGGCACCTCCCAGTCGACGCCGGACATGGAGGAATGTTGGAATCAAAGGGAGGAGAAAGAGATGTTTCATGTCCCAGCAGAGGCTTCGCTCCTCTGATTTCCTCTGCAGCGGGGCTCACCTCCCTCAACTCTAATGGAGAGGCTCCGACGAAGAAACGATCTAATCTCTGCTGAATTGGAGACGACGTTGAGGTAGAGGGGGGAACAAACCTCACAGTCCCTTTTCTCTTTGTATGAGGCATAATTTCAGGAAAAATATAAAGAAGAAATCCAGTAAGAGATCAGCGTCTCTCACAAGGCCGGATTCACGCAACCATCTTGCCACCGGTGGAGAGGTTGTACTGATGAAGTTCCCTATCTACATATGCCGTGGGAATGTGCACAAGTGAAACCCTTCTGACAGGACATTCTCTGGGAAATACATATCCTTGTTGGCCAGCTTTCCTTGAAAGAGAACGTGCTTATAATGCTGGGGTTGGACTTGCAAAACCCAGATAAAAATATAGACTGCTGTTAACTTCAGCTAGTAGATAGTAGATGACGGCAGAAAAAGACCTGCACGGTCCATCCAGTCTGCCCAACAAGATAACTCATATGTAAATTGCTGGACATGGAGGGGAGGGAAAGGAAGAGAGGACAATTGCTGGACATGGAGGGGAGGGAAAGGGAGAGAGGAGAAAAAAAAAAAAAGATAACTCATATGTGCTAATTTTGTGTATACCCTACAGGTTTGGTGTTCATCTTACACCAGTAACTAAGTGAAAAGAGACACAATCTCTTGGATTGCTGGACCGGCATCGGTGGGATTAGAGAATACACGAGATAGAGAAACTAACTTGCAATCAGACGGTTTCAGCTCTCGCAGTTTGAGAAAGCTTAGATTTCCTTTGTTTAATACGTTGCTTGGTTGAAAGGGAAAGACTGATGATTAACAGATACAACCAAATGGCAAATGACGGGGGTTGAAAAGTGTGTTCAAGAGTAATGGGTATTTGTCTCTTAGATACAATACTATTGTCTGGATAGATTGTCTCTGTATTCATGTTTCTTCTATTAAGACTGTTATATTAGTGTTAATACAAAAAAAAGCAAAACAAGGATAATATAGGCGGTATATCAAGCACAAAATAAACATAAACATTATTTACCAGTTTTGCATCTTTTTCTGGATGAAAGACTTTAAACAATTGCCAGTTTTGACATCAAAAAGTTGCAGATTGGGTACCCCCTGATTGCCATCTTTACCTGCTGCAATAACAAAAGAAAAGACAAACAGCTTAACATACAAGAATTTTTACCATTTAAAAAAAACAATTCCATTCCTTTACCCACTTTGAGTTTGTTAACCCTCCTCCTGTTGTTACAGGGTGGATCAAAGACTCTCTCATATAGGTCCTTCTTTCAAGAGGACTTTTTCCCTTTCAGTACTTATGAAAAACAAAACTTTTTTGAATATGGCTCTTAAATGTTCCTCAGGCTATTATCAGTTTGGTTAAGTCATCAGCTCATACATTCTGAAACAGATTGATTTTTGACCATTTTTGAATCTATACCTTTTCTTAAGATGTATGGCATTATTGCATAATTATATTCTACTACTTGATGAAAAATAACTCTATAATAATGATATAGCATCTGTTATTTTTGTGTAGCTTGTACTAAAAATATGGGCACCGTGTCCTACATGTACTTCTCAGTCTTGACAAGGAAATCTCACTCTGCTGATCCTAGAAAAGACAGTGGAGGAGTGGCCTAGTGTTTAGAGTGGTGGACTTTGGTCCTGGGGAACTGGGTTTGATTCCCACTGCAGGCACAGGCAGCTCCTTGTGACTCTGGGCAAGTTGCTTAACCCTCCATTGCCCCATGTAAGCCGCATTGAGCCTGCCATGAGTGGGAAAGCGCGGGGTACAAATGTAACAAAAATAAAATAGATACTATTGGAGATTCTACATGGAATGTTGCTACTATTGGAGATTCTACATGGAATGTTGCTATTCCACTAGCAACATTCCATGTAGAAGGCCGCAGGCTTCTGTTTCTGTGAGTCTGACGTCCAGAAGCAGAAGCCTGCGCGGCCACATTGGTGATCTGCAAGGGCCGACTTCTACATGGAATGTTGCTAGTGGAATAGCAACATTCCATGGAGAATCTCAAATAGTAGCAACAGTGGAGGAGTGGTCTAGTGGTTAGAGTGGTGGACTTTGGACCTGGGGAACTGGGTTCGATTCCCAGGCACAGGCAGCTCCTCGTGACTCTGGACAAGTCACTTAACCCTCCATTGCCCCAGGTACAAATAAGTACCTGTATAAAATATGTAAGCCGCATTAAGCCTGCCATGAGTGGGAAAGCGCGGGGTACAAATGTAATAAAAAAAAAAATAAAAGCAAAAGAATCCAGAGCTCACCCCCAAGACAACCTTTTCTTTTTTTTTTTTTTTTTTACAATTTTTTTATTAATGAATAATTGCATATCACAAATGACAACCAAATTCTTTAGCTCCAATACAACTTAGCCAACAGTATAGACAATTTGGTAGAGTAACATCAATTTCTTTTTCCTTAATACAGAAAATAAACGCTCTTCAATAGAATGTGATAGTCATTACATAAACATGACATAAATATTCCAAACCTCCAATTACATCAGATACTGTTTGATCCTCTAGTCTTCCCTTTTCCCCCCTCCCCCCCACCCATCATCGGTACATATCATAGCCTCATTAAATTCCTTTCCATTGTTCATACACATGCCATATTTTTTGGAATTGTTGTATTTGCCCTTTACGGATAGCTGTCAACTTTGACATTTGGTAGAGATGGTGCAGTCTACCTTTTATTATCTGCATTTTGGGAATTTCCTTCTGTCTCCAGGCTTGAGCTAGCGCTATTTTAGCTGCTCCCAGGAGATGGATAACCAGCTTATGGCAATGTATAGGGCTCTTCCCTGGGCGTGCATTCAGTAAGCAATATTGGGCTTGAGCTGGGTATTTTATCTTTAACATGTCATATATCATATCTAAAATCTTGGTCCAAAACCCCTGAACCCGGGAACAATCCCACCAGATGTGCCAAAATGTCCCTTGTCCCCCATATTCTCTCCAACAGTCTGTTGTGATCTGTGGATAACTTTTATGTAATCGCATCGGCGTATAATACCATCTATACAAAATTTTATATCCGTTTTCTGCCAATGGCTGGGCAACGGTCAGTTTCAACAGATGTCTATACCCAGCCGCCCACCATTCCTCCGAGTACTGTGCCTGGAGATCTTCCTCCCATCGTCTCGTATAAAAGCCTTGGGGCGACGAGAGGAGGAGCAGTGCTCTATATAAGCGTGTTATGCTACCTTTCCCATCCCCCCCTCTCATCGCTTGCTCCAACCCTGTCTCAGTCAGTTCTAGTTCATCCCTGGCCCGTCGCAAAATGTAGCTCCTTAAGCAGACATAAAATACCAGGTCCCTTTCCTCTAGATCAATCTCTTCCTGCAAATCTTCAAAGGTTTTTATTTCTCCATTACTCCATAGCTGTTCTAGTCTATCAAGCCCTTTCTTGGCCCATATTGAGTACGTTCTCTCTTCTACTCCAAGGGGGAAGCCCGGTGCACCTCGTATAGCCATCTGTAGAAAGTACTTTCTATCTGGAAACACCTTTCTCCTGACTTGGAGCCATGTATTTAGTAAGTGTTTGAGACCCATCGGGACTTTCCCTGCTGCTGCTAAGATCTCTCTTCCAGAGCCCCATAGTATGTCCCTCAAGTATCGGGTCCCCAGCCACGCTCTTTCCCAGTGTAGCCACTCCTTGTTGTTCATTGAATCCCACCCCGCTAGAATCCTGAGTTGTGCTGCCTGGTAATACAGATAAAAATTAGGGACTCCCATTCCACCCTTTGCTGGAGTTTGAAACATCATACTCCTTCGTACTCTTGGTGGTCTCTTTCTCCAAATATATGCAAACATTTTCTTATTTAGTTGTTGAAAGAAAGCTCGGGGAATCGGCAATGGGAGTGCCAAAAACAAGTACAGCAATTTAGGTAAGAGCATCATCTTTACGGCCTGAATTCTACCCAGCCATGTTATTGTTAGGCCTTCCCATCTATCCAGCTCTTCGAACAACTCCCTCAGTTTCTTTGGGAAATTTTCCTGAACTATATTCTCAATCCTAGGTGTGACCATTATGCCTAGATATCTGATTGTTTTGGTTGCCCATTGAAACGGATATAATGCCTTCAACCTCTGGGCCTCTTCCTGGGGCATGGTAAGGTTAAGTATCTCTGATTTATTTACGTTTATTTTAAATCCCGACATCTTTCCATATTGTTGCAATTCCTCCATCACCTGCCCAAGCGATTGTGCAGGGTGAGCCAATGTCATCAGCACATCATCAGCGAAGAGCATAATCTTATGCTCTCGCTTCCCTCTAATTACTCCCCGTATATTCCCGTGTTCTCTGATCTTCTTAGCTAAGGGTTCAATTGACAGTGCAAAAAGCAGAGGAGAAACTGCACAACCCTGTCTCGTCCCTCTTCCCAGGTTCAGCAATTTCGTATGAGAACCATTTATTTTTAGCATTGCCATAGGGCTTGTGTATAACAATTGCAACCACTTTAGAAACCTCCCGCCCATTCCTATCTGTTCTAGGACTGCAAATAAAAAGGACCATTCCACTCGGTCAAAGGCCTTTTCCGCGTCTACCGAGAACAAAATTACCGAGTCTGCCTCGTCAGACGCCTGCTGGATGATATGCAGGAGGCATCTGATATTATCGAACGTCTGTCTGCCCTCTATAAAGCCTGCCTGATCATCATGTATGATATGTGGTAACATTTTCTGTAACCTATTTGCAAGGATTTTAGTGAAGATTTTATAATCAATATTTAATAGCGATATGGGCCTATATGAGCCACAGCTCAGGGGGTCTTTTCCCGGTTTCTGTATTAAGACTACTTCGGCCAGTCTCCAGGAATATGGTAGCTCCCCTGCCTCATCAAAAGATGTTATTACCTTCAGCAACAAGGGAGCCAGCCATTTAGCAAACATTTTATAGAAACGCGCGGGAAAGCCATCCGGCCCTGGGGCTTTATTCGTAGGTATTTTCCTGATCATTGTCTCAATTTCTTCTAATGTCATGGGGTTTGACAGGGTTTCAAGTGCTTCCTCAGATAGTCTTGGGAGCCTGACTTCCTGTAGATATTTCTCTATATCTCCCTGGGCAGTTCCCTGTTCTGATTTATATATTTGGTCATAATAGTCCCAGAATATTGTTTGTATCTCTTCTACTTGAGTTAACAGTTTACCCGTGTCGTCATATATACCCGATATATAATTCCTCTGAGCTTGCTTTTTTAATTTGTTGGCCAGAAGTCTACTAGCTCTATTCCCAAATTCGAAATGTTCTTGCTGGGCTTGTTGCATCTGGTGCGCTATATCTGATAATTGCAATTCATTAAGCTTGGCCCTATATTGCTGTAATTCCTGCAACATTTTTGTATCCGTCTGGTCCCGTTTATATGCTCTCTCACTGAGTTCTATCTTTTTTCGCAGGTCAGTCTCTTGCTCTATCTTTTTTTTGGTGGTATGGGACTGTAAAGCTATTAATTGACCTCTCAGGACCGCTTTCATGCCCTCCCATACGTGAGCTGGGTGCACCTCTCCCGTGTCATTGTACTTTATATATTCCATAATATAGTTTTCTATTATAGGTATATTTTGTGGATCTAATAACAACGCCTCATTTAGTCTCCAGGGCTTTCGCCTTTTCTTCTGAGTATCTGATAGCATTGTTAATACTACCATAGAGTGGTCTGACCAGGTACATGATTCTATCCCCACCTTATCTATTTTGGATCTCATGGTCACATCTCCCAACCAATAATCGATCCTCGAGTATGTGTTATGTGTGGATGCATAATGAGTATAGTCTTTTTCTAACCCATGAGTGTCTCGCCATAGGTCCATGAGTCCCCATCTTGCCATCCATGCCCTAAAGGCAATTCGTTCCCCTTTGGCATAGCTTTCTGCACCACCCGAATTATCCAATTGTGGGTTAGTTGTCAAATTAAAGTCTCCTCCCACTAACAAATTGCCTTTGACATGATCCCGTAGGACCCGCTCCAGTTCTTCCAGGAACACCTTTTGGCCCTCATTGGGTGCATAGACGCACAATAGAGTATAGTACACATTACATTTAGAGACTATCAGCAGTAGATATCTGCCCGCTTTATCTTTAACTGTTTTATGTATTATCCAAGGGTGAGAACTCGAGAGCGCAATCAAAACCCCTTTTTTTTTCTTATCTTCTATACTGGATGCACAGATTATGTTGGGATAATGTTTATGCTTTACTAGGTGTTCATGCTGCCTTTTGAGATGGGTCTCTTGTAGAAACACCACATCTGCCTTTTGGCGCAGCATTTCTCTGAACATCTGCTTACGCTTTTGCGGGGAATTTAAACCCCGTACATTTACAGTAACATATTTAAACATGGCAATATAGTAATGTATTATCTAATCCACTGAGAACCTTATCGTGTACCAAGATGATAGTCCCTTTTCCCTCTCTTCCCCACCCTCCTCCCTCCAATATCATATTACCCCAAACAATTTCAGCTTCCCCACCCTCCTCCCCCCTCCCCTCAACCCTACCCCATAACTTTGGCATCCGATCCCACAGTTAGGTCGGAACTTACAAGGGGGGAAGTGACCCTCTTGCCCTCTTCCACCTCCAATATCAGCCAAACATTAACTCTTATCTAATAGCCCTCTGAGCAACCCGGGCATAATATATTCAACCCAAATTAACTTTTCAACCAAATGCACACAGTCAAACAGTCAGCCAATTCCACTCGCTTCCCCGAGTGTACCGTAAGCATTCAGCCGGCCATACTTCATCCAACCTCCCGCAATCCGGTAATCTCTCAGGTGAGGCGACCCGCTGATTTCTGGCGTTGCAGACGCCTCTGGCCTACTCTCTGCCATTTCGGGTGGGTTCGCTGACCTTGGACTGGCCATGAGGCAGCTGGCGTGGACGGCGGATCTGCCTGCTGATCTCCCTGAAGAATCTCATGGGCCTCTGCTAGTGATTTTATTTGATACTGTTGTCCATCTTTGTAGAATGCTATCGCAAACGGGTATCTCCAGCGGTAGCGAATCCCCAAGTCTCTCAATTTGGTAGTAAGTGGCTTGAGGTCTGCTCTACGCTTTAAGGTGATCGCGGCCAAGTCCTGATAAATTTCTATAGGGTACGAGTCCCATTGAAAGTCTGATAGTACCCGCTCTTTTAATTTGAAGTCCTGGAAACATGCAATTATGTCCTTAGCGAGATTTCGTCTATTGGCGCCCAGTGCCCGGTGGGCCCGTTCCAGGTTTATGTTTTCTGGTGGGATCGGGTCAGCTGAGTCCGCTAGTATAGCGCTTACAATTTTTTGTACCACCTCTTCACTATTTTGGTAGGTCGGGGTCTCAGGTACTCCACGAAATCGGAGGTTATGGCGTCTACTCCTGTTTTCCAGGTCCTCCAGTTTATCATTGATTGTTTGTTGCCCTAGCCGCTCGTCGGCTATTTGTCTCTCCAAAGAGCCCAGAGTCTCCGCTTGGTCATCAAGGCTGTTTTCCACTTCCTCAACTCTGTGGCCCAGCTCCTTTATCTCTCCTCTGAGATCGTTTCCAAGAGTAGCCAGTTCTGAGCGCATCGCTTTCAAATCGGCTCGAATCTCTTGACTCCAGCCACATAGTTCCAGTAGTCCGGCGCACTCCGAGTCTCCGCGGCCTTGTGTTGCAAACAGATCCCCCGAAAACGGGATCTCCGCTGCCATTTGGTCCGCTGTCTCCTCAAGCGTTTGAGGCGCCATGTTTTTTTTGGACCCGTCGCTCGCAAATGCGAACTGTGAAAGATCGACGGCGTCCGCCCGCTTCTGCATGGCTCTAACGGGATCTCTCCCCTCCGCTGATTCTGCCGCTGTTTTTCTCCGGTTGCTCATTAGGCTTTCGCGTTCGAGGGCGCTAATTATTGCGGTGGGCAGTCAGGAGCACGGCACTTAAGCGGCCATGTTTTCCGATGACGTCACTTCCTCCCCAAGACAACCTTTTCAATTAAAACGATGTTAGCCTCAAGAAAGAATATCTTGTGTATGAAGCATGTAGTCTACAGCTTCCTGGGGTTACCTAGCTATCAGTCCTTACTGCACTAACTCTGACAAACTACACATGGATGAAAAAAATCCTATTACTCAGAGATTGGGAAGGATAGCTTTGGTTATCAAATCTTCTTTTAATTTGAATTCTCTGCTAGAATAGCCTAGTGTTTAGAGCAGCAGGCCACGAACCAAGGAAATCATAGTTCAAATCCCACTGCTGCTCCTTGTGTCCTTGAGCACGTCACTTCACGTTCCAGTACTTCAGGTACAAAGGGTCTCATTTAGTAACCTGAATTAACATGCATTAACTCATTCTGTAACTGAGTTAACAGAAGCCTTACTATTCTCTATGGGGCCTAATACTAAGTGCATATGTTAACATGCATTAAAACATTAACACAGCCCTTAGATTATAAGCCCCTTGGGACAGGGAAACAACTTCCTGTACCTGAATGTAATTCCTATTGAGCTAAAGAGAAAATGGTAAAGAAGTGTAGATTTAGTAAATTACACCTTCCAGGTATTTCCCTATTAGAATTTCTTTCTTTCTGTTCATTCAACCTTAGGCTGTAAGATCCTCAGGCACGGACACTAGAACTATATGAATTCCGCCATGTATCTTCATCTACATCGATGGTGCCAAATAAATCATTTTTTATCCTGTGTATGCTGTATTAAAGTAAATAGTGTTTTCTGATACACATGCATGAACAGTATTTTATAATTAGGGCTTCTATTCTTAAGTGTTTATAAATTGAAAACTTAGGGTGTCTTTTACTAAGGCGCTCTCACGTTTTTAGCACGCACTAAAACTGTGGGCATGCTAAACGTTAGAGACGCCAATGCATTCCTATGGGCGTCTCTAACGTTTAGTGCACCCACAATTTTACGCGCGCTAAAAACGTGAGTGCGCCTTAGTAAAAGATGCCCTGAGTGTTTTATTTTCCAGCTAATTTGGGTTTTGTGCCACAAACATTATTGCTAGTCTTTGGAACAGAAAAAAACATGAAACTGATTGGAGGAAAAAATTCATTTATTTATTTAATTTCTTATATAGTGCCTACAAGCCCGAAAGTTATCAAAGCAGTGTACATTCAGGTACAATAGATGCCCCTCAGATTGTGAGATTGTATCTGTGGCAATAAAGGGTGACGTGACATGCCCAAGATCACAGAAGCAGCACTGGGATTTGAACTGGGCTCTTCTTGTTCTCAGCCCACTGCTCTAACCATTAGGCTGCTCCTCCACAAAACTCTTTGAGTTTTCCTCACTTTCTTGTCCATCATCCTCTTCAAGTTTTCCTCACTTTCCTGTCCATCATCCACGCTCATGTGAGGTTTTCCTCCTCCTTTTTGTGTCCTCCACAAAACAAGCCAGGTGAGGGAGAAAAAAATTATACCTTACCTACTAATTTTCTTTCCTTTAGTCCTATCAGACTAGTCTAGACCTTTGGGTAGTTGTGTCTATCGACTAGTGGATGTAGACAGAGAAACAAAATAGTTCCTCATGATTCGCCCTAGAAGGGCACCATGTAGAACGTTTTGTCACTGATAGCAACTGGCAACCTGTAGGACTTGACAGTGCCGAACATGAAATGCAACCCAGAATTGCCACCACCAACAAACTAGTGTAAAGAAGCCTGCGTTAGCAAGAAGAAAATAGGGCAGGAAGACCCTCACCAAAACCATGCGGTGGAAAGTGTCCCATACTACCAACAACTCAATACAGCAAGCAAGACGTAGGCAGTGAAAACAACCTAGTATCAGCCACAGAGAGCCCAACACAAGAAAATGTAGAGCCTGCTGATATCGAAGGTAACAAATGCTGGTCACAGACTGCCACTGAGGCAAAATACAGCAATAAGCACATTGCTCCAGAAAATCAGAACATGGCTGCTGGAAATAAAAGAAAAGGAGCCAGCCCCAATAGCACCTGGTGCGCCCAGAGATCCAACTCACCGGACAGCCAGGAGAATTCTGCTGCCACCACAGTGTAATCGATATATTGCTCTCAAAGAAATCACGAAAGAAGCAGCATACTGTCCCTGAAGAAGCCATGGAATATCAAGGGAACATCTAGCTTGCCCTTCAAGCCAAATAGCCAGGAAAACCCTAAATGTCCAATAGTACCTGCGGTATATTGCTGTAGAAAGTCTAAGCTACTCAGGCAGCTTAGTAGCCCAGAAGGGAAGAAACTACTTGTAGAAAGATATGATTAAATAGCCCAAAGGACAAGTATCGCAGAATCATCACATGAGAACTGGACCAGGCACGCCACTCCTGAAGCAAGTCTAGTGCAGATATCCTGGCAGTCACAAAGAGAAAATCAGGAGATAATCCCGTTGACCATCTAGACTAGGAACCTATGCCCTATGAAGGCAACCTATAGAAGAGTGGGCCTCTCGACTGGTCTGTTAGGAGCTGGTAAAGGAAAGAAAATTAGCAGATAAGATATAATTTTTCCTTCCATTTCATCCTTACCAGACTAGTTTGGAGCTCCGGACCTGTGGGATGTAAAAAAAAAAAAAAAGCAGTCCAGAGAAGGGTGGAATAGAACTACAGAAGGCCAAAAGAGAAGAGGAAGGTGAACATTCCAGAAGGAGTTGTTAAGCTCCTAAAATTCCCAGATCTCAAAACAAGCTGACTTGAATGGGAGAAGACAATAAGGAACACCAGACCACCACCTAGACAACTGTGACCATATGGGCTCCTGCCAAAGACCAATTTGAAACTGCTACAGGACATAACTGGCAACCTTCAGCTCCCTGCATTGGTTCCCCACAGACTGCTCCACCAAGATGCTACCCCTTAGCATATAAGGAGAAGCAGGTTTGAAAGTAGGTCCAAAGGGATTATGCTGGCAGGCGTGAGGATCCGTTACAAATGCTAGGGTCCACAGAGCACTGCAGCTGTAAAAACTACAGCTCTTGAAGAATAAGGAAAGGGCAGGAACTAGAACTAGCAACCTCTGGCTCTCTGCCCTGGATCTCACTCTGCTGAATTATGTAATCAAGCAACTGAATAAGCAAAAGCGTAACAGTATGCCTCCCAGAGAGTCTGCAAAGATACACTCTCCACCTATAAGCTATGACTAAAGTTGGGTCCTAGACTACTACTGTGTGCTAAGGAGACCAAACCCTATCCTGAGGGGAAAGGAGTTGAACGTTTCCGCCCACCTCAGGAAATACACTTTTCTTTTAAGATCCTTGCTGCCTAAGAACTGAATTAACCCACTTAGTCCTTGCTGCACTACTGCCAGCTGCTGCATTATCTGATGTCAGTGCCAGGCAAAACGGTAGAGACTATTATAAAGAACAAAACTACACAGCATATTCAAAAGCATGGATTAATGAGACAAAATCAACAGGGATTCAGTGAAGGGAAATCTTGCCTCACCAATCTATTACATTTCTTTGAAGGGGTGAACAAACGTGGATAAAGGTGAGCCAGTAGATATTGTGTATCTGGATTTTCAAAAGGCACTTGTCAAAGTACCTCATGTACGAATCCAGAGGAAATTGGAGAGTCATGGGATAGGAGGTAGAGTACTACTGTGGATTAAAAACTGGTTAAATGATAGAAAACAAAGAGTAGGGTTAAACGGTCAGTATTTTCAATGGAGAAGGGTAGATAGTGGGGTTCCCCAGGGGTCTGTGATGGACCGTTGCTTTTTAACATATTTATAAGTGATCTGGAGATGGGAGTAACTAGTGAGGTAATTAAATTTGCTGACAACACAAAGTTATTCAACGTTGTTAAATCGCAAGAGGATTGTGAAAAAATACAAGAGAACCTTACGAGACTGGGAGTCTGGGCAATCAAATGGCAGATGAAGTTTAATGTGAGCAAGTGCAAAGTGATGCATATGGGAAAGAGGAACCCGAACTATAGTTACATGATACAAGGTTCCACATTAGGAGTCAATGACCAGGAAAGGGATCTAGGTGTCATCGTTGATGATACGTTGAAACCCTCTGCTCATTGTGCGGCGGCGGCAGATAAGAAAGCAAATAGAATGTTAGGTATCGTTGGGAAAGAAATGGAAAACAAAAACAAGGATGTTATAATGCCTTTGTATCGCTCAGTGGTGCAACCGCACCTCGAATATTGTGTGCAATTCTGGTCACCATATCTAAAAAAAGATTTAGTGGAATTAGAAAAGGTACAGAGAAGGGTGACGAAAATGATAAAGGGGATGGGACAATTTCTCTATGAGGAGCGGCTAAAGCATGGAGAAGAGACGGCTGAGGGGAGATATGATGGAAGTCTATAAAATAATGAGTGGAATGGAACGGGTAGACATGAATTGCTTGTTTACTCTTTCCAAAAATATTAGGACTAGGGGGCATGTATTGAACCTACAAAAGTAGTAAATTTAAAATGAACCGGAGAAAATATTTCTTCACTCAACGTGTAATTAAACTCTGGAATTCGTTGCCCAAGAATGTAGTAAAAGCAATTAGCTTAGCAGGGTTTAAAAATGTTTGGACAGCTTCCTAAAAGAAAAGTCCATAAGCCATTATTAATATGACTTGGGGAAAATCCACTGCTTATTTCTAGGATACAACAAGGAAACTCAAAGTAGAAACATCTGCACACATATCATAATTGGTAATAATAATGGGGAAGTCTCATATAGTCACTTCAGGCTCACACACTGGCGTGTTTCTTTTAGCCTTATTCTTGTGACGTGGTATTAAAGCGAATGCTACATACCTGTAGAAGGTATTCTCCGAGGACAGCAGGCTGATTGTTCTCACTGATGGGTGACGTCCACGGCAGCCCCCTCCAATCGGAATCTTCACTAGCAAAGGCCTTTGCTAGCCCTCGCACGCCCATGTGCACCGCGCATGCGCGACCGTCTTCCCGCCCGAACCGGCTCGTGTTCGTCAGTCCCGTATATAGCAAGACAAAGACAAGGGAAGACACAACTCCAAAGGGGAGGCGGGCGGGTATGTGAGAACAATCAGCCTGCTGTCCTCGGAGAATACCTTCTACAGGTATGTAGCATTCGCTTTCTCCGAGGACAAGCAGGCTGCTTGTTCTCACTGATGGGGTATCCCTAGCCCCCAGGTTCACTCAAAACAACAAACATGGTCAATTGGGCCTCTCAACGGCGAGGACATAACTGAGATTGACCTAACAACTTATCCAACTAACTGAGAGTGTAGCCTGGAACAGAATAAACATGGGCCTAGGGGGTGGAGTTGGATTCTAAACCCCGAACAGATTCTGAAGCACTGACTGCCCGAACTGACTGTTGCGTCGGGTATCCTGCTGCAGGCAGTAATGAGATGTGAATGTGTGGACAGATGACCACGTCGCAGCCTTGCAAATCTCTTCAATAGTGGCTGACTTCAAGTGGGCCAGTGACGCTGCCATGGCTCTAACACTATGAGACGTGACATGACCCTCAAGAGTCAGCCCAGCCTGGGCGTAAGTGAAGGAAATGCAATCTGCTAGCCAATTTGAAATGGTGCGTTTCCCCACAGCCACTCCCCTCCTGTTGGGATCAAAAGAAACAATTGAGCGGACTGTCTGTTGGGCTGTGTCCGCTCCAGATAGAAGGCCAATTCTCTTTTGCAGTCCAATGTGTGCAGCTGACGTTCAGCAGGGCAGGAATGCGGACGGGGAAAGAATGTTGGCAAGACAATTGACTGGTTCAGATGGAACTCCGACACTACCTTCGGCAAGAACTTAGGGTGAGTGCGGAGGACTACTCTATTATGATGAAATCTGGTGTAAGGGGCCTGGGCTACCAGGGCCTGAAGCTCACTGACTCTACGAGCTGAAGTAACTGCCACCAAGAAAATGACCTTCCAGGTCAAGTACTTCAGATGGCAGGAGTTCAGTGGCTCAAAAGGAGGTTTCATCAGCTGGGTGAGAACGACATTGAGATCCCATGACACTGTAGGAAGTTTGACGGGGGGCTCTGACAAAAGCAAACCTCTCATGAAGCGAACAACTAAAGGCTGTCCTGAGATCGGCTTACCTTCCACACGGTAATGGTATGCACTGATTGCGCTAAGGTGAACCCTTACAGAGTTGGTCTTGAGACCAGACTCAGACAGGTGCAGAAGGTATTCAAGCAGGGTCTGTGTAGGACAGGAGCGAGGATCTAAGGCCTTGCTGCCACATCAGACGGCAAACCTCCTCCATAAAAAGAAGTAACTCCTCTTAGTGGAATCTTTTCTGGAAGCAAGCAAGACACGGGAGACACCCTCCGACAGACCGAAAGAGGCAAAGTCTACACTCTCAACATCCAGGCCGTGAGAGCCAGAGACTGGAGGTTGGGATGCAGAAGTGTCCCTTCGTCCTGTGTGATGAGGGTCAGAAAACACTCCAATCTCCACGGTTCTTCGGAGGACAACTCCAGAAGAAGAGGGAACCAGATCTGACGCGGCCAAAAAGGAGCAATCAGAATCATGGTGCCTCGGTCTTGCTTGAGTTTCAACAAAGTCTTCCCCACCAGAGGTATGGGAAGATAAGCATACAGCAGGCCTTCCCCCCAATCCAGGAGGAAGGCATCCGATGCCAGTCGGCCGTGGGCCTGAAGTCTGGAACAGAACTGAGGGACCTTGTGGTTGGCTTGAGATGCAAAGAGATCTACCAGGGGGGGTGCCCCACACCTGGCAGATCCGGCGCACTACTCTGGAGTTGAGCGACCACTCGTGAGGTTGCATAATCCTGCTCAACCTGTCGGCCAGACTGTTGTTTACGCCTGCCAGATATGTGGCTTGGAGCAACATGCCGTAACGGTGAGCCCACAGCCACATGCTGACGGCTTCCTGACACAGGGGGCGAGATCCGGTGCCCCCCTGCTTGTTGATGTAATACATGGCAACCTGGTTGTCTGTCTGAATTTGGATAATTTGGTGGGACAGCCGATCTCTGAAAGCCTTCAGAGCGTTCCAGACCGCTCGTAACTCCAGGAGATTGATCTGCAGATCGCGTTCCTGGAAGGACCAGCTTCCCTGGGTGTGAAGCCCATCGACATGAGCTCCCCACCCCAGGAGAGACGCATCCGTAGTCAGCACCTTTTGTGGCTGAGGAATTTGGAAAGGGCGTCCCAGAGTCAAATTGGACCAAATCGTCCACCAGTACAGGGATTTGAGAAAACTCGTGGACAGGTGGATCACGTCCTCTAGATCCCCAGCAGCCTGAAACCACTGGGAAGCTAGGGTCCATTGAGCAGATCACATGTGAAGATGAGCCATGGGAGTCACATGAACTGTGGAGGCCATGTGGCCAAGCAATCTCAACATCTGCCGAGCTGTGATCTGTTGGGACGCTCGTACCCGGGAGACGAGGGACAGCAGATTGTTTGCCCTTGTCTCCGGAAGATAGGCACGAGCCGTCCAAGAATCCAGCAGAGCTCCTATGAATTAGAGTCTCTGTACTGGGAGAAGATGGGACTTTGGGTAATTTATCACAAACCCCAGTAGCTCCAGGAGTCGAATAGTCATCTGCATGGACTGTAGAGCTCCTGCCTCGGAATTGTTCTTCACCAGCCAATCATCGAGATAAGGGAACACGTGCACTCCCAGCCTGCGGAGCGCTGCTGCTACTACAGTCAGGCACTTCGTGAACACTCTGGGCGCAGAGGCGAGCCCAAAGGGTAGCACACAGTACTGGAAGTGACGTGTGCCCAGACGAAATCGCAGATACTGCCTGTGAGCTGGCAATATCGGGATGTGCGTGTAGGCGTCCTTCAAGTCCAGAGAGCATAGCCAATCGTTTTCCTGAATCATGGGAAGAAGGGTGCCCAGGGAAAGCATCCTGAACTTTTCCTTGACCAGATATTTGTTCAGGGCCCTTAGGTCTAGGATGGGACGCATCCCCCCTGTTTTCTTTTCCACAAGGAAGTACCTGGACTAGAATCCCAGCCCTTCTTGCCCGGATGGCACGGGCTCGACTGCATTGGCGCTGAGAAGGGCGGAGAGTTCCTCTGCAAGTATCTGCTTGTGCTGGAAGCTGTAAGACTGAGCTCCCGGTGGACAATTTGGAGGTTTTGAGGCCAAATCGAGGGTGTATCCTTGCCGGACTATTTGAAGAACCCACTGATCGGAGGTTGTAAGAGGCCACCTTTGGTGAAAAACTTTCAACCTTCCCCGACCGCAGATCGCCCAAGCACGGACACGTTGATGTCGGCTATGCTCTGCTGGAGCCAGTCAAAAGCTCGTCCCCTGCTTTTGCTGGGGAGCCGAGGGGCCTTGGTGAGGCGCACGCTGCTGACGAGAGCGAGCGCGCTGGGGCTTAGCCTGGGCTGCAGGCTGGCGAGAGGGAGGATTGTACCTACGCTTACCAGAAGAGTAGGGAACAGCCCTCCGTCCCCCATAAAAACGTCTACCTGATGAGGTAGATGCTGAAGGCTGCCGGCGGGAGAATTGTCGAAAGCGGTATCCCGCTGGTGAGCTGTTCTACCACCTGTTCGACCTTTCTCCAAAATGTTGTCCGCTCGCAAGGGGAGTCCCGCAATCCGCTGCTGGATCCTATTCTCCAGGTCGGAGGCACGCAGCCATGAGGAGTCTGCGCATCACCACACCTTGAGCAGCGGCCCTGGAAGCAACATCAAGGTATCATATACCCCTCTGGCCAGGAATTTTCTGCACGCCTTCAGCTGCCTGACCACCTCCTGAATGGCTTGGCTTGCTCAGAAGGGAGCTTGTCCACCAAGCCCGCCAACTGTCGCACATTGTTCCGCATATGGATGCTCGTGTAGAGCTGGTAGGACTGAATCTTGGCCACGAGCATAGAGGAATGATAGGCCTTCCTCCCAAAGGAGTCTAAGGTTCTGGAGTCTCTGCCTGGGGGCGCCAAAGCATGCTCTCTAGAACTCTTAGCCTTCTTTAGGGCCAGATCCACCACACCAGAGTCGTGAGGCAACTGAGTGCGCATCAGCTCTGGGTCCCCATGGATCCGATACTGGGATTCATCTTCTTGGGAATGTGGGGATTAGTTAATGGCTTGGTCCAGTTCGCCAGCAATGTCTTTTTTAGGACATGATGCATGGGTACTGTGGACGCTTCCTTAGGTGGAGAAGGATAGTCCAAGAGCTCAAACATCTCAGCCCTGGGCTCATCCTCCACGACCACTGGGAAGGGGATGGGCCGTAGACATCTCCCGGACAAAGGCCGCGAAAGACAGACTCTTGGGAGGAGAAGTTGCCTTTCAGGGGAGGGAGTGGGGTCAGAAGGAAGGCCATCAGACTCCTCGTCAGAGAAATATCTGATGTCCTCCTCCCTCCTCCCACGAGGCCTCACATCGGTATCAGACACAAGTTCACGGACCTGCGTCTGAAGCCGTGCCCGACTCGACTCCGTGGGAACACGGCACAGCGTAGAAGCGTCGAGAGGTGGACTCCCTCGCCAGCACCGGCGAAGCTCCCTCCGCCGACGTTGTCGGGAGTTTGCCTGGGAGGCGGCCGTAGCGATACCGGAGGAGACTCACCATCGGGCAAAAGGGCAGCCGTCGCCTCACACCGATGGTACCGGTGGCGCAAGCACCCCAGTAACCGGAGAGGGCGCAACAGCTCTCCCAGAATCTCGGAAGAACGGCCGGAGACTTCTCGTGCAGAGCGGCTGTGGAGAAGACTGAGAATCCGATGCAGGAGTCGAGGTCAGAGTCTGTTCCGGGCGTGGAGGCGGTGTCCGGGCTGTCCAAGGGAGCGCGCATCGACACCTCCTGAATAGAGGGTGAGCGGTCTTCCCGGTGCCGATGCCTACTGGGTGCCCACATCCCTCGGCGACCAGAGCTCTCGGTACCCGAGACGGGAAGGAGACCGGTGTCGATGCTTCTTCGACTTCTTCAAGCGAAGCATGTCACCGGAGCTTCCCGTACCGACGAGGAGGACTTAGAATCCAACCGTCGCTTCCCGTGGGACCGAGGCCGAAGAGGTCGATCAGTCGGGGGGGGGGGGGGGGGGGGCTGTACCGCAGGATCCCTCAGGGCAGGAGGAGACCCAACCGAAGGCTCACCGCCACCAGCAGTGGGAGAGGGACAGCCCTCACCTGCACTCCCAGAACGCAGCACCACCGTCCGACGACATCAGCAATAGCGGAGGTCCCGGTACCCACCGACGTCAAACGCAGCCTTTCGATGTCTCGGTACCGAAAACGAATGCAGGAGGTAGAAGCCTCGATGCAGTCGATGCCGATGCAGTATGTCGAAGATGTTGATGCTGTCGACGTCGATGCACTCGACGAGTCACCGTGCTTGTTGTCGTCGAAGAGCCTGAGAACAACGCGTTCCACTGGGCCAATCTCGCTACCTGAGTCCTCTTTTTCAAAGAGCACAAAGACTGCAGGCCTGCGGGCGGTGCCCAGCCCCCAGACCTGAAGACACTAAGCGTGCCTATCAGTGAGCGAGAATTACCCGGGTTGCACTGGGTGCACTTCTTGAAGCCGCTGGAAGACTTCGATGACATGGGCGGTAAAAATCACGCCGGCGAATACAAAATTCGCGTGATACGAAGGCACCAAAAAGAAGGGAGAAAAAACCCATACCGAGGCCAAATAGGCCGTCCCGAAAGCGAAAGGAAACTTACGCGGGAAAAACTGGAACACGGGAAAGGGGTAAAGACCGATCGGTCTCTCTTTTTTTTTAAAGCGAAAATCGCGAAGACACGTGAGGTCAACTTGAGGGGCACGAAACGGAGGCAAACACGACCGTCCCGAGCGCGGACAAAAGAAGACTGACGAACATGAGCCGGTTTTCGGGTGGGAAGACGGTCCGCATGCGCGGTGCGCATGGGCGCGAGAGGGCTAGCAAAGGCCTTTGCTAGTGAAGATTCGATTGGAGGGGGCTGCCGTGGACGTCACCCATCAGTGAGAACAAGCAGCCTGCTTTTCCTCGGAGAATCATTGACAACCCCCTACCATCCGTATTTTATTTATAGTTTTACTTTCAATGCCTTGTGATTAAGTGCAATGTGCAAAATTGTGGAAGATATCAATTAAAAATTCTGTTGTAGCCCCAATTTAAGAGTTTACAACACTTATCTGTTCTTAGATGTAGTGGATATAATAGAGCGTCCAGGAGCCTTAATGTCCCGACAGGGCCTGTTTCGCGCTGTTTGCTTTTCAAGGGACGATTGGCTTTCTTCTTCCTGGAATGCTTCCTGCTCCTAGCATGAGCACTACAGTGTTTATCCAATAAACACTTTTTTGTACTTGGGGTTTATCGCTTAAAACTAAAATGAAAATCTACTCATAAGTACATAAGTATTGCCATACTGGGACAGACCGAAGGTTCATCAAGCCCAGCATCCTGTTTCCAATAGTGGCCAATCAAGTCACAAGTACCTGGCAAGATCCCAAAACAGTACATTTTATGTTGCTTATCCTAGTAATACTGTCAAAAATAAGTGGCTTTCTACTTCAACGTTCATAAGACACAACAAGGAACTCAAAGTAGAAACAGGCGCTAGCAAGTTTCCCTCGGAGTGTGTATGTTTGAGAGAGTGTGTGTGAGAGTGACTATGTGTGAGAGAGTGAATGTGCGAGTGTGTGTTTGTGACAGAGAGAGTGAGACGCTGGTTGCGAGAAGAGAGAAAGGAGATGCCACGGGGGGAACTGATAGCCTGCAGGGGGCACCAGAGACCCTAGGCACGGCCCTGGGTAAACATTACAACTCTACTACAGCACCTTGTCTGGGCTGAGGAAGTACAAGTTACTTGCCCATTTGGAGGTAATTTTTATACTCTCTATAGCTTGCAAGTCTGCATGCACTTTGTAGCCACAAGCCGCAATAGAGTTTCCGTTTGAAAACTAACGGACCACAGGGAAGTTGAGTAGTATTCTACTTCTGTACTTTGCATATGTGGAGTACATGGAATGTCCATATGCACCTTACTTATCCCTTTCATTCCCCAAAGATAACCTGCACTGAAATCAAACATCAAACCATCTTATTCATCTCCAATTATTAACTCTCCGGGCAAAGAGATATCATTTCTGCAGTTCTGCTTCGGAAAGTAATACATAGGAACAGTTAAAGGAAGACAGACCAGTGTCTGCCTAAATGCAAATTTTCCTCAAATTTGCTCTGAAGATTGCCTTATACATTTCTTTCAAAACACTGTCATTCTCCAGTAACAGCAATTTACCATTACAAACCACAATGTTCAAAACATCCCCCCCCCCCGTGTTACAAAGCCCTGCAGCAATGCGACACAGCCTATTCAAAGAGAATGGGCTGTGTCAGCATTTCTTCATTATGGACCAATAAGCAATATTTTGTATTTACATTAAAATCTTTTTTTTAATGATGTTCAGGTCAAGTACATAGATTCAGAAAGTTATCCAACCTCAAACATTATCAAACCATGCAGAAAGTTTCCCCACCATCTCCACTCAAAAAAAAAAGTTAGCAAACCAAAAAATACTTCTAAGTATAGGAGGCCTGGACTCTTATGAACTCATGTGGTTAACATTATCTGTCTTGAATCCTCTCTAATACTCACATCTTATCTCCCTCTCCTAGTGTTTTCATCCCAAAAATCCAAATAAACTTCCCTCCTACATCCCCCCACCCTTAGGGGCCATTTTACAGAGTGGCGCTTACCGCTCACTCTTCCGGGACTACTGCCAGCCCAGCGTGGATGCTAGCGGTACTCTCTCCCCGAGCAAGTGCCATTTGCAGGCAGTAATCGGGCATCGCTGCTCGCTGCTCAGTTACCACCGGGTTAGTGCGGGAGCCCTTATCACCACTCAATGGGTGGAAGTAAGGGCTCCCTGTCACATGGCCATGCAGTAAGAGTTCTCTCAACGCATGGCCATTTGTGCCTGGGGTCTTTTTACCCACTGCAGTAAAAAGGGCCCTGGCGTGCGGGAGAAATGGCCCCCGCAGCTAGCGCAGGGCCCTTTTTCCTGCAGCTCGGTAAGAAGACCCTTTATACACTGGTCAGAGTTACACCCAATAAGGGTTAGAGGTGAAGTTCATTAAGCAATAAGCTTTAAAAAGACAAATAATAATGATCAATCAGACGGCAAAACAATAATCAGACTTTTCATCTGCTTAGACCAAGTAAGCACTCAGTGTCACTTACAGCTGTATGTTTGCCACGTTGCCAGAACAGTCTTCTTTGGAGAAAATTCAAGGCCAATAGCTTTGGGGAGATCAAATGACTGCAGAACTCTGCCATCAGCAACATTCACAATATTTATTCTGGAAGCAAAAGGGATCATTTCATCAGGCTGCACTTAGGGCATTCTACTGGCTATTAATTAACCACTCTCTGTAGTACACAATCAGTCTTTACTGAAACAAATGCATTTTATCAATTCTTGTTTTAGAAAACAAAAAGACCACAGGCCCCAAGAACATTAGAAAAGGCCTGTGCATTTAATCATGCAGCAAGCAGACAGCCTCAGGTGGGATTTAAAATAGTTGTTTATTGAAAGAAACATCCTCCATGGTACAGTGCAATCTGGAAACTGTTGATGACTTGTTTTGACTGTTAAATGTACATAGATAATTCCAGTAGTAAGTGTATTAAATGCAACTAAGCTTTCCCAGCTTCTCTCAGTGGGAAAGATAGACCGAAACTATGCTAAACATTAGGGAATGTTTAACACAGGCATAAATCATCTAGTTTTACTACCTAGTTAGAAAACTAATGATATGCACAGTGCACAGATACTATTAAAAATTGCACCTGTGTACTATGCATATGAACTCAAAAATGTGATCTATCCATGCCCGATTCTCTCTCCCACACATCTAATAAAGTGAACCTCACATCCCTCTTCCATCTGTCCAAAGATGGAACCCCCACTCTTCTGATTACTTCTACCATCCATCTAACATGACAAAGTAATAAACCTCCCATACCTTACTGAAAGAAAAAATGAGTTACCCTCCCACACCAGGAAGCTGAGGCCACCAACAGGCAAGACCAAAGAATTGTGAGATTTGTAAAGTGATGTTGGAGCTTGGACTGGTGAAACATCAGCCAGAAAGAGTATTACGATCGGGTGGGAAACAAAAGTATAACAACATACCAGGCCCTCTTAAGTATGTACAGTAGCCCACTGAAAGGCTGATCTGGGACGGGCCCCTCAATGGAAGGAATAGGAGAATATACATCGATCTCTTTTGAGGAACTCAGTAGCCAGTACCTTGTTAACAGATACAAACTTCTCTACCACTGGTATCACACACCTGAAAGAATACAAAGACTGTACGGCACCATACTATTGACAAGCGTTGGAGAAATTGCGGCCAAGTGGGGACCTCTAAGCACATCACTGGGAGGACATTGTGACACTGATCAGAGAGACTGTGTATGTGCGGGTGGAGTGTAAGACAGAGCTTTGTAACTGCATGTCATGTTTCTATGAAAAGGAAGAGTTAGGGGTTACAGAAGATGGGCAGACTAGATGGGTCATATGGCCTTTATCTGCTGTCATGTTTCTATGTCAATGGGGTGGGGGGGAGGGACCATAAATAAAAAGGCATTTAAGTTGATACTCAGCATAGCAACAGTAGCCTGGACTGCAGGCAGTATATAAAATCCATGACCCTTTACTCTTTATTGGCTGCTCATTGGAAGATGCCTGAATTTCCCATCCCATAGCAGGTACTGCAAAAATTAAATTATGTGCATCTGTTATGTTACGTTACATCATGTCTTATAGCCTGCCTCCAGCTATGCAGTTCAGGGCGGTTTACAATAAAAGAAACCAGAACCAACGTATCTGAGAATTATAATAACCAAATAAAATTATCAGAAAACGTATCAAAACATAAATCAAATTAAAAAAACATAAATCTAATTAAATGAAACTAAGGCCCGCTTTGTGAAAAAAGAAAGGTTTTCAAATTTTTCCTAAACAGTAAATAATGTGGGCAGCATCGCAGAAATAAAGGTAAAGAATTTGAAAAGTTAGCTATTTGATATTGAAGTGATGAAGAAAAATGTTTAACTGATTTTAATTTGGAAGCAGTCACAAATCACAGGAGAAATTGATTCCTAGTGATGACAGAATTGACAGTTCAGCACCAGAACTGTCTGGGATCGTTTGTGACAATTTGGAAACTGTATGAAGACTGGAAAGGACTCTGTGCAGAGGGTTCATGATGATATATGGTTGAAGTTGGAGGCCTGAGCAGCAATCCGGCATTGTCTAACCTTCTTGAAGTATCACAGAGGTATCCGAGAAGGCAGAGGGTTTAGCAATTGTGAACTGAGGTGTGTGTAAATGTATTGCTTTTATAATCAGTGCTGCCTACACTGAAGAACTACAGTGTATTATCTGTTGCTGTTACAATGTTTGAAGTTATTTCATAAAAATTTCATAGAAAAATAAATAAAACAGAAGACTATCTCCTCCTGCCAGCTTGGTGTTAGAAGCCTTTAGGGGAAAGAGGATTGTGTTCCTTCTTCAGGTGAGGGAGCTGGGAAACAATTAGAAGAAGGAAGTTAATTTTTTTTTTCCTGACCATGGTGAGATAGGTTTTGAGCATCGCCTGCCTGTGGTCAAACTACCTTCTCCCCCTCCTCCTCCATTAACCTAACGGCTGCCATAAAGATGATCAGCACAGGCATCAGTGTGCTCCTGAATGCTCTAATGGTTTCAGCACAGTAGCTGAAACCATTAGTGCAGACTGCATGTAAATGTGGTCACACGAATTCTTAAAAAAAAAAAAGTGCTCTCAAGTTTGTTTAGTGGCAGATCCAGGGCAGTGTTATAAGGGTTGGTTGTCTAATGACACCCCTTCTCTCCCACCAACCGGACCACCCTGTCCCGAATGGGCTTCCCCAACAATGCTGTTGTGCTGTGCCATGCACCCTCCCTGAGCATTGGCCCGACCCCCCAAAAATCCATGGTGGCACCAACAGGAAAATCAGCACAGAGCTGTGAGCACCTAATTAATGCCACGATTTTAACGCAGCATTAATTTACATACTCATTATTCTGAGCATGCTGTGGCAATTTTGGATTCTACCGCAAACCTTTTGCGCATCGGCCCATGAGTGGGTGGGAAGGGACTTTTTTTTTTTAAACACACAGTCGGAAGGCGGCCAAGCATATGACCGCTCCACAGCAGTAAACTGTCAAGGGCCTTTGTTCATTTCATATTAATATATGCCTTAAATGGAGTTAGTCCCACGTTAAAATTAATGCATCCAGATCTTATGGGGCTTATTTAACTTACAGAAACATGGGGGGGGGGCATAAAAGCCAAGGCCCACCATGACGAAGTTATCATGGTACATACTGGGTGGGGTGGGGGTGGAGGGAACAGAGGACTTTTTGTTATAGTAAAAAAGTAACATTCTGTTTGATGTTTGTTTGGATTACTGCTTTGATGTATGTTTCTTTATTACTTAATAAAAAGATTTGAACTAAAAATTAATGCATCCTAAGTATATCAGCCTCAATGTGTATTCACTTTTCTGTTAAAGATTAAAGGCTTAAACAAACAGCACTCTTAGGGGCCCTTTTATGAAGTAGCGGTAAGCCCATCACAGGCTTACACGCACCAAAGGAGCCTGGACGTAGTTCCCACCCCTAACATGCGCCATTTCCAGTGCTACAAAATATGTCCTATTTTTATAGTGCCGGAACTCAACCTGGGTTAGAATGGGAGCCCTTACCGCCATCTCAATGGGTGGCGGTAAGGGCTCGCTCCTGAAATGGCCGCGCTATTTCTTTTCCTCAAAAAAAAAAAAAAGACAGCATTTTGCCCGCTGCAGTAAAAGGGGCCTCAGTGCACATCAAAAACATACGCTGACGCTAGCACAGGCCCCCTTTTACCACAGCTTAGAAAAAAGACCCCTTAAGATCTAAACATCTACAAGACGAAGCATAATACAGTGAACCAGAATCTGAAAGTCTGACAGCCTCACCACAATTTTTCAACCACACTTGCATCCTTCTCTGAAGGCTTTGCTAATTTTATCTCAGACAAAAACAAAGTAGTGTACAGTTCTTAATAGCCATGTCTGTCCCAGAGAAAACCCGATTGCTGCACAGAACAATCATAAGAACGGTTGTTAAATGTAAGAACTCATGTCCGTCCTTCAGAAGATATGTGTGATCTTACAAGTTCTCATACAAATGGTTTCTTTTGCATAAACCATGACAGGAGTGAAGCTTGCTTGTAAGCAGGACATGTTTGATATGATCTCAAATTACTACTGCTTATCTTAACACTTGCACTGTGCCAAACAGAACTTTCTTCTGGAGTTCATGTGCTGCATAATAAGTAAAGGCAGCAGATCAAAACGCACCTTTTTTATGTTTTGCTTCTTTCATTAGACCAATTGGTACAATTGGGACCATGTGTGTCATTCTTGCACAATCTTCACATCTCTGATTGCCTTTTTAGCTCTCCGTATGGGGGTAAATTCAATGAAGGTCACTAAAAGTTAAGGGCCAAAAAACTGGCCACTGAACTAGTATTCTTTAACGGCAGAGTTGTATGCCAAATCAATTATAGAATACTAGCCTCAGTCCGCAGTTACATGCCAAATTTTAGGTGTGACTACTTACACCATGTCTATGGCTGGTGTAAATGGTGGCACCTAAATATGGCAGTTGGGTGCATAAAGTGGCGGAGTGGCCTAGTGGTTAGGGTGGTGGACTTTGGTCCTAGGGAACTGAGGAACTGAGTTCAATTCCCACTTCAGGCACAGGCAGCTCCTTGTGACTCTGGGCAAGTCACTTAACCCTCCATTGCCCCATGTAAGCTGCATTGAGCCTGCCATGAGTGGGAAAGCGCGGAGTACAAATGTAAAAAATAAAATGCAGATATTCTATAGTTCAAGAATAGTCAGAACACGCCTTCTTTGCATTAGGCAAGCTATTTAGAGAATAGGGGCATAAATCTGTTACGTATGCAACAGCAGATTAGCACTGGCTTAGTGTTAGTTAATGCCGATTATTGGTATTTATCACCAATTAGGTAATTATGTTATGCACACAACTTGCCCTATAACTGTATCCCCAATTGAGCGCCTAACTCCGGACGCCATGGTGTGCAGAATAATCACTTGGTCCTGAAACTTCTATTAGCAATCCTGTTCTTGTGTTCTTCATCTTTGTCCCAACGTCCAGTTTTGTGCACTGAGATTTCTAGCTGCCAGAATGGGACTGTGCCAGGTGATCACAATGTCTTCACTCTGTACAATTCTATCAGGATTGTGATTCTAATTTTCTTAAGATACAGTGGTATCATAGTAGTTACACCATTTCCAGTGGTTGAGCCATGCTTCCTTATTGTGTACTTATTTCTATCTTTTTGTGTTTTCTGACATCAGAACATCATACCCAGCAACGAGATGGGCAGTTTCCAGTTCCCTTCCACAGAAACCGAATGTGTCGATTTTACCATTTTTTTTAAAATTGGCTGTGAACCATCTTGTCCATAGACCACTGTCCTGTGTTGCGGTTATCAGTCTCTCAACTTAAGATTTAAGGTCACCTCTCCTTAGTCAGTCCTCTTATCACGTTTTGATCTACATGTGGTTACTGATGTAAATTTTCATACTTCCTGCTGATGTTTGTGCTTTCATTTTTCCATTTTGTTGGTTTAATTCTTTCAAGAGATCTTTCTCTTGTTTTGTTGCTTTTTTTCTTCATATACTGGTTGGCCAGTGGTTTGCATCCTTTTTGGTGAGCTGACAGTATAAAGCGAATTTTTTCATTCTCAGTTAGATTGCCCATTAGCTTCTGATGTACCACAAGGATAAGTATTATCTGCAACCTTATTTAATATCTTTCTTTGTCCTTTAGCAGCCAAACACATCATTCAGAATCTATTCTGATGACATTCAGTTAATGCTGCCAACTGTTACGGATGAGGCTGCTGCTGTTTTGCAATGAGCTTTAAATGAAGTCAATACATGTCTGATAAATGATTTTATGTTTAAATCATTTTTATTATCAAAATACAGTGTAAACTTCTCTTGTAACATTTCTCTTGTCATATTAACGTACTAACACTTGTTGATTTGCAATTGTAAACATTTTCTTTTGTTTTTTATTTCCCCCCCCTTGCCCCCCCCTCCCCTCCCCAACTTCCAGGATCATACTAATGTCCGAAACAGTCTATTTTGTCCGAGATCCATATTGCTCCAGCTGCTCTAGTCTGGTTCGCATCCGTTGGTGAATCCTCCTCTGAGTGCTTGGTTGTAGAGTATATAAAAATCTTCCCCAGACCTTCCTAAAGAAACTGATATCCTGTGCTGTAGCCTCCATCAACCCACAGAGTTCAGTGTGCAAGAGTTCTATCATCTTGGATCGCCAAAGATCTTTGGATGGGGGATTCCTTTCTCTCCATAGAAGTAATATTACTTTCTTCCCCGTCATTGAGGCCCTCTGCAGAAATCCTGTTAATCCCGCTGGAGCAGGTCTTTGGATATTGAATGTATCAAACAAGATTAGAGGGTCCGCCAGCATCCGTCTGCTCCAGTATCTTGTAATTTCTTTAAACATTAAGGTCCAAAATTGACGGATGTATGGGCAGGCCCAAAACATATGGCCCAGTGTGGCTTGGGCAGCACCACATTTCATACACTCTCCCGTGCCGAATCCAGCTTTCTTTGCACGGGCTGGTGCTATATAGAATCGCACCGCAAATTTGTACTGTTGTTCCCAGTCTCTAATATAAGTTGATCTGTGTAGAATTGAGTTAAGGTAGCCCTGTATTGTGTCCGCCGTAATCTCTCCTCCAATGTCCTTCTGCCAGTTACTGGCTAGTCCGCAATAGTCTATATCCTCTGTGGAATCAAGAAGATATCTATGATGATACCGCAAAGGCACCACATTTTGCGATCCTAGTGTTAGTGCCGTGGCTAAGACCTCCTGCACATCTTCGCTTAAGTTTACTGCTCCGAGGGAAGTTGTATAGTGTCGTACCTGCAAGTAGGCGTAATAATCTGTCTGTGTCCACCTGTATTCTTGTTGCAGTTCCTCAAACGGTTTTATTTGTCCGTCTTCATTTAAAAGTTGATAAAGATAGTGTATCTCCTGTTGCCTCCACCTTACAAAGGTCGCCTGCAAAGTTCCCGCTGGGAAATCTGGGTTCAAGTTTAAAGACAAAAATGGAGTGGCCTTCGCCGAGAATCCGTGCCTACGGCACAGCCACCGCCACATTGCCCTCAGCGAGTTAACAAACAGGTTTTTCCTTGGGCGGCTGCCAGATCTTGTTCCAGTTGTGTGTAATAGCCAGCTGGGATGTATATTGGGATGCATGGAGGCCTCCAGCTGTACATTTGTGAACTGTTGGCTGCCTACTAGCCAGTCTCTTGCATGGCGCATGGCACACGCCACAGTGAGGTATCTTAAATTGAGCAGTCCCATTCCCCCGTGTGTTTTTGGCTTATACATGATGTTTAAAGCCAGCCGGGGGCGTCTATTTTTCCAAAAGAACCGCCTTAACACAGCCTGCAACTTCCTCTCTTCCCTGATAAATGATTTTAAATATGAAAAAGACAGGATATTACCAGAGAACAGATACATGGTGTAACAGGTAACTATAAAATTAAAATTATCTTTATTTCAAATAAGGATTGAAAATTATGGCTTTGTACAGCATTCTAAGTCTTATGAGGGACCTAATCTTATCACTTAAATGATTGACAATTAGTATAAAAACCATATATACATAGCGATTAGTATCATGATAAGAATAAAAAATTCTATTAGAAGTTGTGTTGCCTCTGCTTTATATTTTATATTATGTGGATTAAAGCAGACAATAAATTTTAGATTTGCTTCATTTTATGTAATAGGCTGTTCAAAGACATATTTGTGATCTACTAGTAACAATATAAGTATTATTGACACACAAGAATTCAATTATGAGTAATTTTAATTACATGACGAGTTCATTTCAAATATGTATTTTTTTCTTGTTTTTTTCATTTGTCTTCTCTTTGATTCATTCCTAAAAACTGTATTTAGAAAATGCAATGGATCGATGGTTGCAGCTCATTTGTTTTTTGTTTTTTATTGTATATTAATTTTTTATTGTATATTAATGTTGTTTAAAATTGATATGTTCTAAATTTATTTGTTTCATTTAGACTCCTGATGCAGGCCGGTTGGGCCGAAACACAGCTGTGTCGAGTCATATCACCTTAATAAATTCATAAGTTTTATCATTATTTTTGTGTTGTCTTTTTTTGATTTTACCTTTCTATCTGCTTGTTGTTTTGTTTTTTGCAGTTCCCTCTTTTTATTTTTACTTTTTATTTTCTACTTTTCCTTTTGGATTTTTTTCCTTTTTTGCGTCATCTTCGCTGTTTTTGATTATTATTAAAGACAGGACTAGTACATAGGACAACATGGTCTCCGCACCCCTACAACAGTATTCAGTTTTAATAACATCTCTGACTGCTGTGCCTGTAGGACACAATTTATGTTTCTTTAGATGAACATTTGTCTGTTACACCTCAATTTCAGAATGTAGTTAAAATGTTTTTTTATAAGCTATAGTTAGTGCAATGTTCACATAACTTAGTGGCCTCAGGAGATTTTCACACTTCACTATTGCAGTGCTACTTATGGCTTTCTCTGTAAAGTAGCTGAGTGTTGCAACTCCTTCAAAATGCTAATGCCTGTTTCTTGGCTCACAGTAGTCCACGGGATCATATTACACCTATACTGAAGTTCCTTCACTGGTTGCCAATTGTTCAATGTATTAAGTTTAAAGATTGTTTGTTTTTAAAGCTTTGGTTCTCCTCCCTACAATAGGGATTTGTTGAAACCTTGTTCTTCTAACCATGGCTTATGTTCTGTAGACAATTTTTGTTTGCAAATTACTTCTCTTTGAGATGACAGACCTTCTGTTACTAGGAATTCTGTTTTTTCTATAGCTGTCCCTGGTTTGTGGGATGGGTTACCCAATTACCTTGTATGAAGATTGATTCATTGGGTTTTAGGAACTTATTGAAGGTTTATCCATTCACTGAAGCTTTTGACCAAATTATTTGGTACATTTTTCTCCTATTTCTTTGTGGATGATGTTTTGAAGCTTTTTTTTAATTTATTTGCTTGATTTGTTTCATGTGAGTGTTTTCGCTATGTACTTTAAATTTTTTTAGTACATGGTTTAAAGCCATATTGGATGGTATTTACCAGTAAATAAATAAATAAAATATGTCAGCAAATTCTAGTTCTCAGTGGCAGAGGAGGAGTTCACAACCAAATGCACCACCATTCTTCTTCTCCTTCTAGTGATGGATGACAGGGGATTGGAACAAAGGCTCCCAAAGGTGGTTGGTGGCACATTTTGTTTGGAGATGTTGAAGCATGGGAGTGTGACCAGAGCTGAACAAATGTTCTTTCTCCCCTCCCCCCCACCAAGGGAACTCTCACACATACAATTTCCTACTTTCTCCTCTCTGTGCACCCATCCTCACTAACTCTCTCCTCTTACAGTCCACCTCGAAAGAGCCTCTTGAACTCCCTCCTCTGTGACACCTCCCTTTCTGCAAGAGTTGGGGAAATGATTGCCTCATGCTGCTGTCCAGGACCAATCAGAGGCAGGAAGTGGAAAATTAGCTGGCAGAAAGCAGACAGCTTCCCCAGGCTTCATGCCTCAGCCACTGTCCTAGAGCCTGCCCTATTCTCAACCTAACCTGTGCTGTGCTGCATAATCCAGCCCCCTACTCCTGTCTGTCAGCCCGGGTTTTGGGGAGGCTTTACCTCCCTGAGCCTCTTATACTAAGCACATATGCCAGCTCCTGACTTCTGTGATTCCACTACAACCAGAAAATTCCACTGCAAAGGCCAAATTTTGCAGCACTTGCTGCAGCCTTGTAGGACTAGGAGCCCTGCCTGTATATTATTTGTTGTAAAATGTTCTGGTCTTAAAGGCTATATATATACAAAAACAAAATTACACATTTAGCTGTAGCTCTTTAGGAGAAAACAGAAAAAGTTCAACCATTTTGTCTACTCAGACTACCCATCTGTAAGTGTTTTGCTGACTAAGCCATCAGATCAACTGTTTTTACTAAAAACTGTTCTCCCCTCCTGATTTAGATCAGGGATGATATAAAAACAAGGCTTACTGTCCAAATATCTAAGAGATTATATATTTTCAGTCAGCAGCAATGTAAATCACTTTAAACTAAATGTTAACAAAACAGAACTGCTTTATGTTAGTGAGAATTCAATGTTTGCATCTCCTGAATTTTCATTATTAGGGGTGCCTGTGAAAGTGTGCACTCAGGTGTGAAGCCTGGGGTTACTGTATGATTCTCAATTTTCTTTCAAGCCCCAGGTCCAGCAATTGGTTCACAGTTCATATTTCAAGTTTCATTTGTTGAGTAATCTGCGGAGATTGTTACCAAAAATGGATCTCGAAAGGGTGGTTGAAGCCATGGTTCTGAGTGGTACTGATTACTGTAATATAGTATATTTGGCTTTATCTGCCACTTGTGGTGGTGGAGAGGAAAACGGTAACGGAATTCAAACATGCGTGGGATAAACATAAAGGAATCCTGTTCAGAAGGCAGGGATCCTCAGGAGCTTAGCCTTGAATGGGTGGCAGAGACGGTTGGGAGGCGGGGCTAGTGCTGGGCAGACTTATACGGTCTGTGCCAGGGCTGGTGGTTCGGAGGCGGGGATAGTGCTGGGTAGACTTATACGGTCTGTGCCAGAGCCGGTGGTGGGAGGCGGGGCTGGTGGTTGGGAGGCAGGGTTAGTGCTGGGCAGACTTATATGGTCTGTGCCCTGAAAAAGACAGGTACAAATCAAGGTAAGGTATACACAAAAAACTAGCACATATGAGTTTATCTTGTTGGGCAGACTGGATGGACCGTGCAGGTCTTTTTCTGCCGTCATCTACTATGTTACTAAATCTTTGCAGATAGTTCAGAACTCAGCAGCTTGCTTACTGTTTGATTTGCCGAGATTTATTTATTTATATTTATTATTACATTTGTACCCCGCGCTTTCCCACTTAAAGCAGGTTCAATGCGGCTTACATAATAATATGGATTACAGAGTATTGATAGAGAAAATATAAGTTAATTATATCAGAGTAAATAAGAGAGAGAGGTAGGTAGAGATGGGGAAGGGTGAAAGGAGTAGGAGAGGTATGAGCAAGGGGTAGATGAGCATTGGAGAAGGGGTAGAGGAGGCGGGAGATTTGAACATATTACTCTATACCTGAAAAGACTGAGGTGGTTACCAATTGTTTATCATGTGAAATTTAAATTGCTTCTATTGGATAATGTTTTATATTAGGAGTCTTCTTTTTATTTGAAACACTAGTAAAAAAGGCTCGTTTCTGACACCAATGAAATGGGCGCTAGCAAGATTTTCCTCGGCTCCCCTGCAGCTACCCATGTCCAGCGACCCTCCTTTCCCCCTGCCCCCCCTGCAGCCACCCATGTCCAGCGACCCTCTTCTCTCCCCTGCCCCCCCTGCAGCCACCCATGTCCAGCGACCCTCCTCTCTTCCGTGCCCCCCCTGCAGCCACCCATGTCCAGCGACCCTCCTCTCTCCCCTGCCCCCCCTGCAGCCACCCATGTCCAGCGACCCTCCTCTGGACATTGATCAGCTGTGAGGCATGGTTTTTTCCCCCCCCCCGGGTTCTGAAGTTGACATCATAATGGCTACGGTGATGTCAGCCTGATCTACGGAGCCGTCCTGACCAACTCGGAATGAGCCACGGTCCCAGGCAGCAAGTCAGAACATTGGAGGTGAGAATTATTATATAGGAAGTAGTACAGAAATATGTTCCATCTCACCAATTGTGATTGCTGATGTCCTGTAAACTTGTAGTGCCTAATTTAAACGGAGTAAGCTTAGATATAACTAGAAGAGGAACTTTTTCAGTAAGTGGATCATCGGAGTGGAATAAGATACCAAGTAGACTTAAAAATGAGCGTCGTGTGCAAATATTTAAGCGACAATTGAAAGCACATCTGTTATGCTTAGCATACTATGAGGCATATTTTCAAAGCACTTTGGGAGGCTAAGTTCCATAGGTTTCTATGGAACTTTGGGAGGCTAAGTGCTTTGAAAATGAGCATATATGTGTCCGCTGGTTTTGATTCTTTGTCCATTTAGAAAACCTGGACATCATTTTTTTAAAAATCTTTTTAGTTTTCTTTTTTTACTGTGTATTATGAAGAAGTTATTGCGTTTGTTTTTATGTATGTGTTTTTGTTTGCACCCTGGATAAGGGCAGGTTATAAGTAATAAATCCAATCCAAATCAGCAATTATTGTATTTTTCTACAAGGGTGGGAAATGTGAGTGGTTAGTGAAAGCACTGAATCAGAAATTCTAGAAAGTGGATTCAAAGTCCCACCTCAAATAATACTGTGTGGGCTCGGGCAAGTCAAGTCACCTCTCATTACTCTCAGTTTATCCACGTGTATTTAGATAACAAATGGCTCCCTTCTCCCATAGGAGTGGCATGGAGTCTTGCTGCCAGGCCAACTGCCCTAAAGGTGGCTGCAAACATTTTCTAAAGTATTAATTGTACAGTACACTGGAACCCCGTATTATATCCATTAAAAAAAAAAAATCACATTTATTTTTGCTTACATCCTTTCCTAAGTAAATAAATTCAACAAACTCTTTGAGGTGCACTTACGTTTCTCCGTTAGACCAACCAAAAAAGCTTCCATCCTTACTGAAAGTAGAAACCTTGCAATTTTTCCTGGAATCCCTAAAACGAAAGCAAATACATCACTAACATTTAGTAAACTGCATAACTGGAAATTATCCCAGCAGTTAGTTTATTTATTGGGATTTCTTAACCGCCTTTATGAAGAGATTCACCCAAGGCAGTGTACAGCAGGTACAGTTTAA
The DNA here is from genome assembly GCF_901765095.1 of Microcaecilia unicolor. Classification (NCBI taxonomy): domain Eukaryota; kingdom Metazoa; phylum Chordata; class Amphibia; order Gymnophiona; family Siphonopidae; genus Microcaecilia; species Microcaecilia unicolor. The sequence continues at coordinate 180,754,489 of NC_044040.1, read as the reverse complement.
CATAAAACTTACAATTTTGTTAACAGCATAACAATATAAATGACCAAATATAAACATAAATACAATAAATGAGGTAAACTTGGAAATGGCAAACTGAAACCTAATAACAGGATTACTATGAACACTGTCAAACATATACACATTTAACAGCATTAGCATTCAAATACCAGAGATATAATGTTAGCATAATATACCTAATAAGCACACATTAGAATATTTAACTAACATAGATATGATGCAAATGATTTTCTACAATACAGCTTACCATATAGCTGAGGGCCAAAGTGCAGATATATGATGGGAACAAGATGCGTGGTACAGACTCAATTGCAACAAATACATGGGTGGCTAAACTCAAGGCAAGTTCTTTATATAGTTATAAGTAAGAGATAAGGAACTGATCTAATTTACAGTGTGTGTAGCAGGTTAGTCCAGGTGCAGAATGAGTGTATAGTCAGTCACCCTATGTATTAAAGGATTGGGAGAAGAGCTAGGCTTTCACCTGCTTTCTGAAGTACAAGTAGTCTGGAGTTATATGTAGCCCCTCTGGGAGTAAATTCCAGAGCGTGGGGGCTAATCCTGAGAAGTCTCGCTGGTGGATATCACATTGTACAATTTCTTTTGACGAGGGTACAGACAGTGATGATCCTTGAGAGGAACTTAGAGGTCTCAAAGGTGTGTAAAGGGCTAACTTATTCTTTGAGTAGTCTGGCCCAATTTGACTGAGGACCTTGAAAAATCAGACAGAGTTTTAAATTTAGCCCTGTAAGGTACTGGTAGCCATTGCAGCCTTCTATCTTTTGTGCTGCAGCATTCCAAGTTAGTTGGAGCTGATACAAACTCTTTTTGGTTTGCCAGTATACAGGGCATTACAGTAGTCTAGTCATGATGTTATCATGGCATGGACCACTGTGGTCAGACTTATCTTTTCAAATATGGAGAGAGATTTCATAGCTGCTGTAGGTGACAGAAACTATTTTTGAAGGTTGGTTGAATTTGCAGGATCAGAGTGAGTGACATTTGAAATATTCTTATAGCACGCACTGTTCAGAAAATATTTGTGTTGCTTGAGAAGTCTTAATTTGACAATATGGTTAACAAATACAGCTCAGAAATTCAGTCACGTGATTAGTATGAATCAGCCCTTATAGTCCCCTGTTCTTTGTTTTGACTCTTTAAGGCCCTTGTACTAAAGCTTAGTGCTCACTAATGTCTGTTAGCATGCAATAGTGTATACTATTTATACCTATGTGCCATGTGGCACGTAGTACACACTAATGTCTGTTAGTGCGCACTAAGCTTTAGTAAAAGGGCTCCTTTGTCATTTGCCATATGATCCCTTTAGAACAAAAGAGGGACAGGTCCACTTTTTGAATTATTTCAGCTATTCACCGATTCATAGCCTTTATGGCCCCAAAACTTAGATGAATTGGGCCATGTCCATATCTATATACATACAGAGAAAATATGCTTTCATTCAAGACCTGAACAAATTCCTCAGTCGCTTACTATTAATTATGTTATCAGATTTCATTAATAATCTTTGGGGTTATGTTGATAGTTCACTTTCATTAGAATCACAGGGGTTTTTTTTTTTTGTTACATTTGTACCCCAGTAGTTAAAAAGTGTTTTTCTTCTTATGAAAGATTTCATACTATAAGACATTTTTTAAATCTAATCAATATGAGCGGTTAGTTCACTCTATATTGTCATCAACTCTCGACTATTGTAATCTGATATATTTAGGCTCAGGGCTGCTGAGGGTGGGGGGCAAAAATCCCCAGGCCCGGTGCCTGCAAGCTTCTTACTGTTTCCAGGTCTGTCCTCTCCTGCTCCTGTGTGTCACCCAGGACCTGGATGACTACATTAATGTGATATCGTGTTAATGCAATCATCTGGGACCAGAGTCTCCTCCCAGTGCACTGGAGCAGGAGAGAACAGAACGAGGGAGCAGTGCAGCAGTGACTCAGAGACAGAAAGGTGCAGGTATGGGGGGGCCACATGCAGCTGGCTGTGTCTCTCGGCGGCTCTGTTTAGGCTGTTTGAAGAGTTTGCTGAGAAGACTGCAGACGGTGCAGAATAGGGCCATTAAGATTGATTTTTTGTTTATCCAAATACGATAATATACTTCCTTTTTATTTAAAACTTCATTGGCTGCCGATTGCTGCAGGAGCTATTTTCAAATTTGCTTGTATTCTTTACAAAGTGTTGTATGGGCAAATCCCTGTTTACATGTTGAATCACTTTTGTTTTGCACCACTTTAAATAGAGTCTGGAGGCATTCAGCTGAAAATTTTTTTACATTTCCACATGTCAAATGAAAAAAAGGTTAGGTTTCTTTAATGGGTTACTAGCAGTTCAGGGAATACATTTATGGAAAGAAGTTCAAGAGTTATTTTCTTTATCGCAAACTTATTTGTCATTTAGGAAGCGTCTAAAAACACATCTTTTTAGAAAAATTTGTATTTAAAATGCAATGATGCTGTATCCCAGAAGATTGTTCTGGCTTCTTTGTTTGGAACCCTCTTGGAACTGTTGAGGTGTTAGCAGGCTATAAGCCTGGATGTAATGTAATGTAATAAAGATTAAAGTCGATTCAGACATTGCTTGTTGTTTTTACTAAAATGTATATCTCACTACATAAACAGCCAATATCTACCATTGTAACAAAGTGGACTTGGCCCGCTTTTGTTCTCAAGGGCTCATATACACAGCCCACACCTTTCTGTAACTGCCTGAACATACATAAGAATACTGTACTCTAAACTCTTGGTCTTCACTCCCAGTCCTTGAAGGCCACAAACAGGTCAGGTTTTTAGGATATTCTTAAAGAATATGCATGAAGATTTGCCTGACTACTACCTCCACTGTATTCAAATTTCTCTCATGCATATTTATTTGGGATAGCCTGAAAACATGGCCTGTTGGTGGCCCTCAAGGACTGGATGTGAAGAACAAGGTTCAAAACCATAATAGCATACTGCAATAACCTTTAGTGTAGCAGTATGCAGTACGAATTTTTAATGCAAAAAAATCAGTGGTTAAACCATAGCAATTAAAAAGTAGCACAGTGAGCAAGCAAAGCAATGCAAAGGCATGAATTTTAAATTTATTACATTTGCATCCTGCATTTTCCTGCATAGCAGTAGGCTCAATGTGGCTTACAGGTTCCGGAGAGGAGAGTACCAACTCCGGGAATATATACAGAGTAGAAAATAGAGTAACATTAGGTGCAAGGAAGCTGATAAGGTTCCGGAAAAGAGAATACAACTCTGAGACGAATATATAGTAGCATATACAGAAAAGTAATCCCAATGAGGCTTAGAAGTCTCTGGGGATGGGACTACAGCTTCTAGTGAGCAATACAGAGTAGGATAAGGGTAGAAGTACACTTAATTATAACTGGAGTGGTAAAATTCGTACAGTTTGAAGTAATAGTGTTATATGGAAGGGGTATTGTTCATTTCTTAGTTCGACAGATGTGATGCATTGTTCATGAATTACTTCGGGTCTGCTGGGTAGGCTTTCCAGAAGAGGTGAGTCTTGAGGTCTTTTCGGAATTTTAGATGGGTGTTCACAGTTCTAATGTTTCTAGGTAATGCGTTCCAGAGCTGGGTGCAAATGTAGGAAAAGCTGGATGCATATGTTGACTTGTATTTTAGTCCTTTACAGTTTGGGTAATGCAGGTTTTGGTAAGTCGATAAGTTCGGTCATGTAGGTTGGGGCCAGACCATGGATTATTTTGTGGACCAGAGTGCAAATTTTGAAGGCTACTCGTTCCTGTTCTTAAATTTTAGCAAAGGTTTTCACTTATCTCATAGCACTTAATCTTTATTCCAGCTTTACCTCTAGAAAACTTGCAACCAAAGTGGATCTAGTTGCCACCCCCTCACCAAAAGGCTAACTGGTCCACAGCACCTAGTACAGGAACTGCCTTAGCATCTTGACACACCACTAAGGGTCAATCACCACCATTTTTCAAAATGGTAGCAATGAGAGGAACAACGCCAGATGCCTCCCCAGACCAGGTAAATATAACTGATCTGGGAAGGGAAGTCTAAGTGGCTCACTCAACTGGGGTCTCCATGCTCCAGGTGCCATGGACTAGATAATCGTGGAGATGATGGACAGATGGACGGAGGAAGGGGGTGTCTGCCAGCCTTTTCAACCACACATTTTTCCAAGGCGAGTAACATTCAGGCACCATAGGCATTTTCCCTGCCATAGTGGGCTTACAATCTTAGGGGCCCTTTTACACGCACCAAATCAGCACTACCGCCAGGGTAGCGCGTGCCCCCAGCAGTAATTCCGATTTTGGCATGCGCCGAATCCCATGGTAGAAAATAGTTTTCTATTTTCTAACTCATGGAGCATTCTCAGCAGTAATCAGCAGCTGTTGGCACATGCTGCATGGTTACCATGCAGGTAACGTGTGAGCCCTTACCGCTAAGTCAATAGCTCGTGGTAAGGGCTCAGGCCGTAAATAGGTGTACACTAGTTTTAATTTTAGCACACGCCCATTTCCTGGCCACTTTTTACTGCAGCTTTGTAATAGGACCCTTAAGTTTGTACCTGAGGCAACGGAGGATTTAGTGACTTGCCCAAGGTCACAAGGAGCCACAGTGGGATTTGAACCAAACTCACCCTGATTCTTAGTCCACTGTTTTAATCATTACACTTTTTTTTCAATCTCCCCTTCCTGTCAGTGCATAATTATTATTATTAGCATTTGTATAGCGCTACCAGACGCACGCAGCGCTGAACACCTGACACAAAGAGACAGTCCCTGCTCAATAGAGCTTGCAATCTAAGTAATACAGACAGACAAGACAGTTACGGGTGAGGGAAGTACTGGGTGAGAAGGAGGGAAGGAACAAGGGGGGGGGGGGGGCAAATGAGTAGTGGCTAGGAGCCAAAAGCAGCAGTGAAAAGATGGGTTTTCAGCATAGATTTGAAAATAGGTAGAGATGGGCTAGACGTATAGGTCCAGGGAGCCAATCCCCATCTGTTTACACACTGACAGGGAAACATTTTACTCACAATGCTATAAACTGCTTGCAGATTACCACAGCAGTAGTGTATGCTGTTTTTCTGTCAGCACACACTGTAATGTGCATGCCATTAGTTTACTGCAGCAGGTTTTTTAGTTTATGGGTTAGACTGCTATACACTGATGCTTGTGCATCCTAGCTTGGTATACCATTCTAATACAGTGCTTACTGCTTTAAACCCTGGTAACCTGCTACTTAGGACTAAATGCAAATTGAAGAAAATAGTACACATACCTTGGGAATGCTTCATGTTCTGCAAAACTTGGGGGGGCCATTTATCATGTAGATCCCCTCAGAACCCCGGACTGAGGAAGAGGAATACAAGAAACTAAAGTAGTAAAAACCATGCAGTGATAATTGTTCTCCATATAACAAGTCTAATGAAAAAAAGACATGTTCTTGTAGTATAAACACAGGACCTGAAGTCCGTTTACCTGAAACCTATCACTGACCTTAAGTCTTCATGCACTGTAATAATGTGCTGGTTTATTTCATTGTGACTGTATTATAATATTAGTACTAGTGGATTGCCCTAGATGTGTTGTGGTGTGTAAATCTATAGTTTTGTTTACCATTTACTACAAAAGCTGTCAGCCAGAAACTAACTACACATTAATTCATATCGTAGGGAGAAGAATGTATATGTATGAAGCAAGTTACATCTGCATCTCTCACGGGTCACGATCTGCTTATACCGCTAGCACTTGATTTCTATTGATAACCACTAGCACTGAAATTTTTATGTGATTTAAACTGTTCATTCCTGAAATGTCTTCACGCTTTCAGAGGCTCGGTCACTTGAGTTACACAACCCACCTGCCAAAAGCGGTGTGCGAGGCGCCATCTTGGACCGGAAAGACTTTCCCCACGCAGCGGGGTCAAAGTTCAGTAGTGGAGCTCAGAAAGAAATACGTAACGTAACGTAACCACTAAGAAGATGATGATGATGCCTGACCTGCTGCCTATGTCGAAAGAGTTCTCTGCGGTCGGAAGTTGTGTTCTTTCGAATTGCTTGGCATACAATATTATTGTGCCACTTCTTTAGGCTGTAGTAATAACAGTAGGTCCTCTTGGTACTGCTATATGAGCCAAATGACAAAAAAAAAAATGTTGCAATGTTTGAGAGCTGCTGGTCAAGATAAATTTGTTTTCTGTCTAGTGCGCATAGAGAATGACTGCAGATTTCTGCCCAGCGTTCAAGGATTTTCTGCAAAATCTTGTTGGAAGTCGGACTTTTGCTTTTTAATTAAGATCCCAGTTATGAACTAAAGCTGGTCTTTTGACTACAGTTAGACAGTCCTTTATATATTTAGATTTTGCTCACACCTTTTTCAGTGGTATCTCAAGGTGAGTTATATTCAGGTGCACTGAGCATTTCTCTGTCCCTGGAGGGCTAACAATCTAATTTTGGATGCGAGGCAATGGAGTGTTAAGTGACTTGCCCAAGATCACAAGGAGCAGTGGCAGGATTTGAGCCAGCCACCTCTGAGTGTCAAGACTAGTGCTCTAGCCATAGGAGCCAACTTTTCAAAATTATTGGGGGTGCTAAGCCCAGTGGAAATGACTCCTCCCTGGACACACACAAGGAATTTTCTCAATATTGGGGGTGCTCAAGCACCCACAGCACCCGCAGAGTCGGCTCCAATGGCTCTAGCCACTAGGCTATGCCTCCACTCAGTGGTGTGCTGGAGCAGGCTATCACGGGCTCGCGAGAGCCGGTTGTTAAATTTTGAAGAATTTTGGGAGCCGGTTGTTAAAGTAGGCCCTCCATGGCTACTTTAACCACTGGCTCCCAAAATGTGGGCTCGGGCCCCCACCTCAATTCTCTTTTACTTTGCTGGTGGGGATGCTGAGCTTCACCAGCCAAGTGAATAGACTGCTGCTGCTCCCCGCTCCTGATTTCCAGCTCTGAGCAGCAGGCTGGGACTTCTCCTACATGAGCAAGAAGTCCCAGCTTGTTGCTCAGAGCCAGAAACAAGCAGTGGGATGTGGTGGCAGTCCATAGCATGCCTATATGAGGTGGAGAGAGAGGGGCATGCGTTGTCCCCCCATGCCCCGCCCCCCCCCCCCCCCAAATTGCAGGGCTGGCTATGCCCAGAGAGAGAGAGCCCGTTGTTAAAAATTTACCAGCACACCCCTGCCTCCACTCCTATATTTATTAAGGTAGTTGTCAAGCATGCATATTAAGAGCATTATGTTTGTCCCCATACGCTTTATAATGAAGACCACTGACCATTTCAGTAGCTGTCATTTATGTTTATATCCTTTTAAAGGCGCAGTGTCCAGAATTATAAACAGTATAGGTCTCACCAGACTTGCATATACTATAACCTTTTCTTTTTCCTTCCTTGCTGGCAATTTCTCATGCTATGCACCCAAGCATCCTTCTGGCTTTTGCAGTCACCGCTTCTGTTTTGGCACCTAAGGATCATCACATTCAATCACCCTTCCCATTCTTCATTTGTGCATAGAAGTACTTATTTGCTATACTATACTGGTTCTTTGGGGTTGAGTGACAGGGAAGGAGCTGGTGAGGGAATGAGTATGAAGGTAGATGATGGTTTGGGAGAGGGTGAGTACAAAGGATACTTAAGAGGCATGATGGCAAAGGGCCAAATTGCCCATCCTCAGTAGCCACTAGCTCCTCCTTTCCCTAAGCGATCCCATGTGCCTGTGGGACTAGAGAGCAGGTGATGAGGGGCACAGGAAGCTGAAGAACAAGACATGATAATGGGAAGCTGAGGACTGGAGGGAAGAATGAGAGATAAAACTTGGTGAAGAGACAGATGAGACAGAAATGGGGGAAAAGATGAAAGTGAAGATTAGTGTCAAACAGAGTTAGAGAATGAAGGGAGGAAGACATGTGAAGAGAGGAGAAATGGAAAGGATATCCTAAAAGAACTTAGAAAGTGACACAAAAGAAAGTAGAAGAGAAGCTTGAATCAGCCTCATTAGAAAAACATAATGCCCAGACCACAAAGGTATAAAAGAAATAAATTTTATTTTACAGTTTTAGTGATTGGAGTGTGTCAGCTTTGGAAAAGATAATTTTGCTTTCTCTTTTTACTACTAGTACTACTACCAACATCTTTAGAAAAATAAAATCACCAGATAACAAAGGTAGGAAAATAATGTTATATTCAATTTAGCGATATGAGTATGTCAGGTTTGAGAATTTACAAAGTAACATAGTAAAGGATGGCAGATAAAGGCCAGCATGGCCCATCCTGTCTGGCCAGAAAGGTAGTCGGGGTTGCACCTCTGTGTGGGTTACATCCCCTTTGTCTTTAGGCTTTTAAGTGACACCCTATGCAACCTACTACTCTCTATGCCTTTTCTTTAAAGTGTGACATTTAAGTTTTATTGTGAGTGTGAATGATCTATACTTTTATTACATCTTCATGCCATATAGGGAACCTCTTTGTTTATCCAGTGCTTTTTTGAAGTCCATCACTGTTTTTGACCTCACCAGTCCCCACAGAAGAGCAATCCAGGCATCTATTACCCTCTCTGTGAAAAAGAATTTCCTGATGTTGCTTTTAAGTTTCCCTCCTTGCAACTTCATTTTGTATCCTCTAGTTCTATAGCCTCTCCATTTTTGGAAACAGTTTATTTATTTATTAGGATATATTATCCACTTTTATGAAGAGATTCACCCAAGGCAATGTACAGCAAGCAAGTACAGTTTAACATAAAACTTACAATTTTGTTAACAGCATAACAATATAAATGACCAAATATAAACATAAATACAATAAGGGGCCCTAAGTTGCATAAGCATCTACGCACACCAAACTGGAGTTACTGCCCGACTACCACATGGCTCTTGTGATAATTTCATTTTTGGCATGCGGCCGAAAAATAATTATTTTCAGACGCGCGTATTGGACGAGTGCCAAGTGGCATTTGACGCACGTAGGTCATTACTGCCCGGTTACCAAGTGTGAGACTTTACAGCTAGGTCAATGGCTGGTGGTAAGGTCGTAGACCCAAAATGGACATGCGGCAATTTTGATTTTGCTGCATGTCCATTTTCGGCAAAAATGAAAAACAAAAGGCCTTTTTTTACAGGCACGCTGAAAAATGAATTGGCACACGCCCAAAACCCACGCCTGCATTACCGTAAGCCATTTTTCAGCGCAACTTAGTAAAAGGACCCCTAAATGAGGTAAACTTGGAAATGGCAAATTGAAACCTATTAATAGCACTACCATGAAACAGTATAAAAGTATACATGTTTAACAGCACTGAAATTAAAATAACAGATATAATACAATGTCAGCATAATACTAATGATTTACATTGGATTAATGTGTCTATCATATCTCCCCTGTGCCTCCAGGATATACATATTCAGATCTTCTCATATATCTTCTGGTACAAACCCCATACCGTTTTGGTTGTTTTCCTGTGAACCAAAGTCTTTTACACCTTTGGCAAGCTATGGCCTCTAAAACTGAACACAGTACTTCAAATGCAGTCTCATCAATGACTTGTACAGGATCATTATCACATCCTTCTGGATATGCCCCTCTCTATGCAGCCAAGCATCCTTCTGGCTTTGGCCACTGTCTTGTCACATTGTGTTGCTTCTTTGAGATCTTCAGACAGTATCACCCCAAGGTCTCTTTCCTGGTCAATGTTCATCAGCCTCTCACCTCCTATCTCATACACCTCCTTTGGATTTGTGCACCCCAAATACATCACCCTACATGTCTTCAAATGAAAGCAAAACTGCCAAGCATTAACCCAAGCTTCTAAATTTTGTAGATAATTTCTCATGCATTCCACTCCCTCCAGGGTGTTCACTCTGATGCCAAAGTTTCTTGTCTTTTGCAAAAAGGCATACAGGTACTTCTAACTGTTTGGCAATATTGCTCACAAATATATTGATTAGAATCAGCCCCAGGATGGATCCCAGCAGTTACAAACCTAAATAGGATGATGTTCAGACTGATAGACCATTTCAGTCTTTATCTGTCATTGCTTAATACATTATCACTAAGTTACAGTACAGTGAAGTACAATGGTTTAAGCATCCCTAGTCTAAAAGTTTGTAGTCAACTGTACAGTAACATAGTAGTTTGTTATGATGAATCTCTAAACAAGCAGAACATCTTTCTGCAATTTTAATGCATAATTACTATGTATTTGCTGATTTGAACAGTTTCCAAATAATAACAAAGTGGATATTCTTCCAACTGATTCATTACACATTTTTTTAAAGTTGTTAACAAGATCCAACCAGTTTAGTGACTAAATAGGACTCCAGTTAGTAAGATGAATACAATTTCACTGTTCAACAAATCTTATCACCCCATTCCCAGGTCCTCTCCTCTGGATTCTTAATTTCTTGGGGCATAGAATGTATACAACTTGTTCTGCGTCAGTTAATGCATTTAGGGATAAGATATTTGGATTACTGAAACCTAGTACATTTAGGTATCCTGACAAAATCTAATGCTAGGTGCAGTTGAGATGCAAACAGATGGAACAGAACAACCTCGTTATTCAAAGAAACATATTGGTTCCCTATCCACTTTCAAATAAGAATCAGACTTCTAACTACTGTTCATAAGGCCATTTGAGGAATAGGCCAAAGAACATATGTATTTGCTCTCGCTTCACCACCATGCTTTCTATGGTCAAGAGCATAAAATTGTGATGTATTCCATCAATTAAACAGTGCAGGTTATCACCTACCAAAAATAGTACTTTGACACTCATAGCTCAATTAATATGGAATACATTTCCAAATATGATTAAATTGGAACCATAGGGGCTCATTTTCAAAATAAAAAAATGTCCAAACAATGTCATAAGGTGGAAGAAGGACGTTTTTCTCTCAAAAAGTCCAAGTTGCAATTTTCAACACCCTGATTTTAGATGTTTTGCTTCACAGTTCATCCAGATTTCAAGGGGCATGGGGTCATGTTTTGGGCTGGACATGGGTGGCCCCAAAAGATAGACATTTTTCTGCAAAAATGGAACAAAATGAAAATGTCTAGGGCCAAAATGAAGACATTTTTGGCTAGACCTGCTTCAATCACGACTAAGGGGCCCTTTTACTAAGGCTTGCTGAAATATGGCCTGCGGTAGTGTAGATGCATGTTTTGGGCGCACGCAGAATCATTTTCAGTGCACCTGTAAAAAATGCCTTTTTACATTTTTGCCAAAAATGGACATGCAGCATAATGAAAATTACCGCGTATCCATTTTGGGTCTGAGACCTTACCACCAGCCATTGAATTAATGGTAAGGTCTCACATGGTAACCGGGCGGTAATGGTCTACGTATGTAAAATACGATTACTGCCCGCGGCCCAGAAAATAAAAATATTTTCTGGTGTGCGTAGCGGACACGTGTCAAAAATGAAATTACCGCAAGGGCCACGCAGTAGCTCAAAATTGATGTGTGTTGGGCACACGTAGGCACCTACGTGGCTTAGTAAAAGGGCCCCTAAGTGACCAAAAGATGCCGTAAATGACCACTGGAGGGATTAAGGCATAAACCTCCCCTTACTCCCCCAATGATCACTGACCCCTTCTCATCCCCCTAAGATGCGACAGTACATACCAGGCTCTATGACAGCTTCACATATGATGGCCATTCCTATTAGGTCAGTGCAATAGACTGTAGAGAAGGTGACCCAGGTCTCTATCTCACTCTAACTGGTACACTTCTGGTGGAATGTGTGAGCCCTCCAAAATACCAACTGTACATACATACCTAAATACCTACTGCATCTATATATAGGTGACACCTGCAAGGTTGAGAGCTATTGTAGTGGTGTACAGTGAGGTACAGTAGGTATTTTTCTGCTCCTGGAGGGCTCACCATACAATATAAGTGGATTATGGTGAGATGTGTACCAGGGACCTTTTATGTGAAGTCCACTGCAGTGCTCCCTAGGCTGCCCCACTATTCTGCTGGGATGTCTGTGGTAAAATTATGTATCATACCTGATAATTTTCTTTCCATTAATCATAGCTGATCAATCCATAGACTGGTGGGTTGTGTCCATCTACCAGCAGGTGGAGATAGAGAGCAAACTTTTGCCTCCCTATATGTGGTCATGTGCTGCCGGAAACTCCTCAGTATGTCGATATCAAAGCTCCATCCGCAGGACTCAGCACTTAGAGAATTACACCCACAAAGGGACACTCTGCCCAGCTCACCACCGCCGAAACGGGGGAGGGGAATTAACCCAGCTCATCCCCACACAAGTGGGGGAGGGGAATCCGTCCAGCTCATCCCCGCGGAGCGGGGGAGGGACACCACCCCGCCGATGCGGGGGGATCTGGCTTATCCTGCAACCGCGGGAGGAGCTGACTGACCCTAACACCGCCGAAGCGGGAGGGGTACAAAGCTGCCCTACAGCCGCACGAAGCGGGAGGGAGTGCCGGCAGAATTTAAGTCTCAATCCAGCCCCGTAAAACGGAGGGGAGAGGAATGCAGCAGCTCACTGTAACACAAACTCGTCTCAACTTTTGAAGAATCCAAGTGAAAAAAACTTGAACACGAAGTCCTCCTGAAGTAACTGAAGACTAAACTTGAACCTAAAATTCAACCAGAATATAAACAGTACAGATATGTGGGAGGGGCTATGGATTGATCAGCTATGATTAATGGAAAGAAAATTATCAGGTATGATACATAATTTTACCTTCCATATCATCATGCTGATCAATCCATAGACTGGTGGGATGTACCGAAGCAGTACTCACCCAGGGCGGGACATTGAAATCCCTGACCTCAATACTGAAGCTCCAAACCGGGCCTCCGCCCGAGCAGCCACAGTCAAGCGGTAATGCTTGGAGAATGTATGGGCCGATGCCCAAGTTATTGCCGCCTTGCATATCTCTGCCAAGGAGACGGACCCGGCCTCTGCCATCGAGGCCGCCTGAGCTCTAGTGGAGTGAGCCTTCAGCTGGATAGGCGGCACCTTCCCCGCGGCCACATAAGCCGCTGCAATGGCTTCCTTGACCCTTCTTGCCACTGTAGGCTTAGCAGCCTGCAGACCCTTACGAGGACCTGCAAACAGGACAAACAGATGATCCGATTTCCGGAAATCATTGGTCACTTCCAAGTATCTGATGATAACTCGTCTCACATCCAGATATTTGAGAGCAGAGAATTCCTCTGGGTAGTCCTCCCTACGAAAGGAAGGGAGACAGAGCTGCTGATTCACATGGAAGCGAGAAACAATCTTGGGCAGGAAGGAAGGCACTGTGCAAATAGTCACTCCTGCCTCAGTGAACTGCAGAAAAGGCTCTCGACATGAGTGCCTGGAGCTCGGAAACTCTTCTGGCTGAAGTGATAGCCACCAAAAAGACTGCTTTCAATGTCAGGTCTTTCAGAGATGCCCTCGACAAGGGTTCAAAAGGCGGCTTCTGCAAGGCTCTTAGTACCAGGTTGAGATTCCACGCAGGCACCACTGAGTGCAGAGGAGGGCGCAGGTGATTAACTCCCTTGAGAAAGCGCACCACACCTGGCTGCGAAGCCAGGGAAGCACCCTTCAGGCGGCCCCTGAAGCAAGCCAGAGCCGCTACCTGGACTTTAAGGGAACTGAGCGACAGGCCTTTCTCCAGACCTTCTTGCAGGAACGCCAACACTGAAGAAATTGGAGCAGTGAAGGGAGAAAGTGAGCCCGCTTCACACCACGCTGCAAAGGTACGCCAAACCCTGGCGTAAGCCGTAGAAGTAGAGCGCTGCCTCGCTCTCAGCATAGTGGCGATGACCTTGTCTGAGAAGCCCTTCTTTCTCAGACGCTGCCGCTCAATAGCCAGGCCGTAAGACCAAAGGGGGAGGGATCCTCCATCACCACGGGACCCTGATGTAACAGGCCCTGCTCCACTGGCAGCCGCAGAGGATCGTCGACTGAGAGCCTGATCAAGTCCGCATACCAGGGACGTCTGGGCCAATCTGGACCCACCAGGATTATCCGGCCTGGATGCTTTGCCACCCGGTCTAGCACCCTGCCCAACATGGGCCAGGGCGGGAACACATAGAGAAGCTCTTGTGTCGGCCACTGTTGGAGAAGAGCATCTACTCCCAGGGATCGAGGGTCCCGTCCTCTGCTGAAAAAGCGCGGCACTTGGCAATTGGCCGATGACGCCATCAGATCTAGGCTCGGCTGGCCCCAGCGCTTCGTGATGTCCAAGAACGCCTGAGCAGATAGCTGCCACTCTCCGGGCTCCAAGGTATGGCGACTGAGAAAGTCCGCCTTGACATTCATGACTCCGGCAATGTGGGCCGCTGACAGCTGTTCCAGGTTCGCTTCCTCCCACTGGCATAGATTCATGGCCTCCTTGGCTAGAGGGGCGCTCTTGGTACCTCCCTGGCGGTTGACATAGGCCACAGCCGTGGCATTGTCCGACAGGACCCGTACTGGCTTCAACGCCAGTACCGGGATGAACTCCAAAAGCGCCAACCGAATGGCTCTGAGTTCCAGGAGGTTGATAGACCACTTTGCCTCTGCAGGAGACCAGAGCCCCTGCGCTGTCCTTCCCAAGCAGTGGGCTCCCCAGCCCGACAAAGAGGCGTCCGTCGTGACGACAATCCACTCCGGGGTCACCAGAGGCATTCCTGCAGACAACTTGTCTGTCTGCGTCCACCAGCTCAGCGCCTTGCGCACTGCTGGGTCCAAGGGAAGGCACACAGCATAATCCTCCGACATCGGAGTCCAGCGCTGCAGCAAAGAGTGTTGTAGTGGTCTCATATGAGCCCTGGCCCAGGGCACTACTTCCATCGTGGCCGTCATAGAGCCCAACAGCTGCACATAATCCCAAGCCCGAAGAGGAGAGGCTACTAGGAACTGGTCCACCTGAGCCTGAAGCTTGACAATCCGATTGTCTGGCAGGAACACTCTGCCCACTTGGGTGTCGAATCGAACTCCCAGATACTCCAGGGACTGAGTTGGGCGCAGCTGGCTTTTCTCCCAGTTGATGATCCACCCCAGGGAGCTCAAAAGAGCAACCACCCGGTTCACAGCTTTGCCGCACTCTGAATAAGAGGGGGCTCGGATCAACCAGTCGTCCAGATAAGGATGGACTTGTACTCCTTCCTTCCTCAGGAAGGCCGCGATGACCACCATTACTTTGGAGAAGGTCCGCGGAGCAGTAGCGAACCCGAACGGGAGGGCTCTGAACTGGAAGTGTCGGCCCAGGACTGCAAAACGCAGAAAGCGTTGATGAGGAGGCCAGATGGGAATATGCAAGTACGCTTCCTTGATGTCCAAGGATGCCAGGTACTCCCCTGCCTTCACTGCCACTATAACAGAGCGGAGAGTCTCCATGCGAAAGTGCCGAACTTTCAAGGCCCGATTGACCCCTTTGAGGTCGAGGATAGGCCGTACAGAACCTCCTTTCTTTGGTACCACAAAGTAAATGGAGTAACGCCCCTTGCCAAGCTGATTTTCTGGCACCGGAACGACCGCACCCAGGCGGATCAGGTTGTCCAAGGTCTGCTGCACTGCCACAGCTTTGACCGGAGACTTGCAGGGAGAGAGTACAAACCCGTCTCTTAAGGGTCGGCAGAACTCTAGCTTGTAGCCGTCTCTGATGACTTCCAGCACCCAAGCGTCTGAAGTTATTGTGGTCCACTCGCCCAGAAACGAGGACAGCCGTCCTCCAATCTGCACTGGGGCGTGGACCAAGGCCCCGTCATTGGGTACGAGACCCTGGGGGAGGACCGGAGGGAGCACCTCCGGGACGGCGGTCTCTGCGAAAGGAATGCTGCTTGGGGGAGAAGTTCCTCTTGAAGGAAGAGGGGGCAGAGGAGCCCGACCTGCCCGGGCGGTACCGACGGGCTTCCTGAAACCGTCCTCTGGAGGTACCGGGGCGAGTACTAGCCCGAGCCCTGACCTCTGGTAACTTCTTGCCCTTAGACGTGCCGAGATCGGTCACAATTTTGTCCAGCTCGACCCCAAAGAGCAGCTTGCCTTTAAAAGGCAATCTAGCCAGGCGGGATTTAGAGGCGTGGTCAGCAGACCAATGCTTCAGCCAAAGCCACCGCCGCGCAGAGATTGTCTGAGCCATGCCTTTAGCTGAGGCCCTCAAGACATCATACAGCAAGTCTGCCAAATAGGCTAAGCCCGATTCCAGGGCCGGCCAATCAGCCCTCAAGGAATGGTCCGAGGGGGAAGCCCGCTGCACCATAGTCAGGCACGCCCTGGCCACATAGGAGCCGCAAACTGAGGCCTGCAAACTTAAAGCAGCCGCCTCAAAGGACGACCTTAAGGCCGCCTCCAATCTTCTGTCTTGGGCGTCCTTTAGGGCCGTGCCACCTTCCACCGGCAATGCCGTTTTCTTAGTCACCGCAGTGATTAAAGAATCCACGGTAGGCCACAGATAGGCCTCACGTTCACTTTCAGGCAAAGGATAGAGGCGGGACATAGCCCTAGCCACTTTAAGGCTCGCTTCCGGGACATCCCATTGAGCCGAAATTAAGGTGTGCATGGCATCATGCACGTGGAAGGTTCTAGGCGGGCGCTTCGTCCCCAGCATAATGGCAGAGCCAACAGGGGCTGAGGGAGAGACGTCCTCCGGAGAGGAAATCTTCAAAATGCCCATGGCCTGCACTAACAGGTTGGGCAAATCCTCTGAGCTAAAGAGCCGCGCTGCAGAGGGGTCATCCGCTCCATCCGAGCGGGGATCCGTCTCCTCCAAGGAATCCGCAAAGGACCGTTGGGAGAACTCAGATACGCTGCCCTCATCTACATCGGAGGAGACAAAGTCCTCCAAGGCCTGGGAATCAACCCGAGGGCGTTTACCTCCGGGGGCCTCAACCTCTTTACCAGACGAGGGAGCAGGGGCAGCGTTTTGCATAAGGAAGGCCTGATGCAGCAGCAAAACAAACTCGGGGGAGAAACCCCCCCAGACTGTGCACTTCCGCAGCCTGGGCTACAGCCCTAGACGCACCCTCAACCGGCACTCACAAGAGCGGGGGAGAGACATGCTGCGCATCCAAGATGGCGTCCGGCGCGACACTCCGCGAAGGAGCCGCGCGGGAAGAACGGCGCTTAACTTTAGCCGCTTTTGTGCCGTCGCCCAAATTAAGGGCGTTCATGGCATTAATGTCTCCCACCTCAAGGGCGGCCCAAGAAGAAGCCGTCCGAGCCGCGTGGCCGGCCAAGATGGCGGAGGCGAGCAGCGGGGGATGTGCGTTTATGGCGGGAAAAACCGCCACACCGGAGGAAGGACCGGGACACTCATCGGTCACGAAACTGTCACCCAACAAGGGCGAATCAGACTTTAAGACCCCCGCATCTCCTCTAGAAGCGCCCAAGCGATCCGGGGAGTGACTCTTTGCGCCCTCACCCTCCGACGCCATAGGCCACGTGGAGATCAATCGGGGAACCCCCTGCCCGCTATAAAAAGGTAAAAATTACCTTCTTTCCGCTCCGAGCTGTAACGACCTGGTGTCCCAGTGAGTAGCTGCAATAAACGTTTAAATAAACGTCGAAATAAACTCCTTTAAGGACGTTCAAAATTTTTTTTTTTTTTTTTTTAACGGAGCCAGCGGGAGGGGGGAGAAAAGGAGGGACCTGGCGCCACCAGGTTTGCACTTGCTCAAGAAGAGCCCTCAACCCCAGGCACTCAACAAAACCTAAAAATTAGGCTTGGAGGCCTAGCCAGAGCTGCTGCTGTGTGTGACCACCACCTGCTGAGATAGAGAACATACTGAGGAGTTTCCGGCAGCACATGACCACATATAGGGAGGCAAAAGTTTGCTCTCTATCTCCACCTGCTGGTAGATGGACACAACCCACCAGTCTATGGATTGATCAGCATGATGATAAGGAAGTGGCCAATCTACTGATGGTCCCCAGACATCTCAATGGCTGGTTTTTGGGTGATTTTCTCTTGGACGTTCTATTTTACAAAATGGTCCCAAAAGAAAAACGCACTAGGAAAAAAGACAATTTTTTAACCAAAAAGATGGCCACTTTGGAACCTGAAAAACATCAATGCTCACCACTCAATTTTTGGACACAGACATTTTATTGAAAATGCCCCTCATAATAATATCTTTAGAAAATAATCCAAGATATGGTTGTTTTCACAATGGTAGGATTAATTTATTCTTAGGAGGGAGAGTATCATTGAAAGATGGACTGGTGATCACCTCTTTAGATCAGGAAAGGTGTATATATTTGAAGCTAAAATATTTATTTGATTTGATTCTTGTATTCTCACGGTGACAGTAAGATTAAATGTATGTATTACGCAAATTATTTTAAAACGCAGCATATTTCCTTTTTATTTTAATTTGCCTTGAACCTTTTCAGATAGAAGCAGACTATAAATGCTGATTTGAATTTAATTAACTTTACACAAAGTAAGGGTAGACCAGTAGGGCTGGGAGGACAGATTGAGTGCTTCCTGTCTCCTCTACTGCTGTCCCTACAAGGTGCGTCAGGAAGCATAAGAGGGGGAGGAAGGGCAGCTGTCACAAAGGCTGGAAGCTATAGTTACTGTGTTCTCATGCTTCCAGTCTGTCATCACTGCTTCTGATCTGAGGGCCAGGGAAACAGGGTAGGGGACAGAGGAAGGTCAGCTTTTCAAATGTGGTGGTATTTGATAATGGCTTTTATCAAAGGGAATGTCTTGTATACCTGGGATGTATCTGTGACAACCCTATATGCAAAATGTGTACAAGGGGGTAGAATAATCAAAGCCTTAGTACCTGACCTTACTGAGGACAAAAACAACAAGCACAATAATGCAATGTGGCAGTTTCCCAAGGCACTCCTGGAGTATACACTAGCCAGTCTGGTTTTCAGGATATCCATAATGAATATGCAAGAGTAAGATCTGCATGCAATTGAGAAACTGCATGTACATTTATCTCACAGATATTCATTGTGGATATCCTGAAAACCAGGGGGTACTCCAGGACCTGCTTGAGAAACATTGTTTTGTATGACATGAACAATATATTCCATCCAAAGGGTTTGCAGTCTATGCAGAGTATATGCTGACAGATAAGTGACATCATTGTACTTCTGGTGTATTTCACAACAATGTAAATTAGCTCCTTCCCTCCTCCACAAGAAGGGAAAGAGCAGAGACACCCCACCCATCCATGGAGGCTGAAGAGAGAGTGTATTCATTCTGCCCTGTCACCCAGTCAGAGAAGGGCCAGTTGATTCCAGCCTGAAGAGGAAACCTGCACCTTACTAAGTAGGAAGCAGTGGAGAGTTGCTGGAGAAGGCAGTTTTCCGGGTAGGACGAATTAGCAACTCTCATGGGAGCTCAAGGACCACCAGAGATTGGGGACTGAGAATGGAGGATAAGGATCGTGAGGACAGAGAAAAGGAGAAGGGTGGAGAACTGTGTTCCAAGCTGTTCCCCGAGATCTCATATACCTGTTTTCTAGTTTGATAAAAAAACAATAGTTAAATGTCCAAATGCAAGTCAATAAAGGGCTTAGCACAAGCATTCTCAGTCTTATTACTACAAGCATTAGGTGAGTGAATGACTGATTCACATTAGATTTGTATGGTGGGGCGTATTAGGTAATTGATTAATGAGGTAATGTGTCTTTGCTCACAAGTTTCAGAATTGTGATCATTCAACTCCTTCGTATGAATGGATTAATTGTGATATTTAGAAATGTGATGAGAACCATCCAAGTTTCTAACAAATAAATGTTATAAATAAAGTGGAACTCTCAGTACCTGCCACCTACCCTCATCCAATGAGCAGTGGCAGTTTGGGCTTATCGGAGCCTCATGAGCCCAACTATGAATGAAACGCCCTATGAGTTATCACGCCCAATCTACAGTCATCACAGAGTCTCCACAATGTAAGTGCATCAAAGTGCCTCAAATTCAGAATCAAACTAAATGTGCAAAAATGTGCAAATACAGTAGGATAGTTCTCTATCTCATGAGTGCCTATAAAGAGGCAATAATTGCTTAAAAATCACAGTCTAGTCTCACTGCTGCAGAGTTCCAAATAAAATTTTTTCTTCGGAGCAAAGTACTCCTTAAATAGTTGAAAAGTCTCTGTTCAAGTCTGCAGTCTTCAAAAAATTCAAAAACTGGTATTTATCTCAATAGACTGTCACCTATGCAAAGCCAAAGCTTGAATCAATGAAAACAGGGTCCGACAGAGCCTCGGGAACCCCAGCTTCATTATGAGCAGAATAGACAGGTTTCAAAATGGTGATAATTCCTGAGGGCCTCCATCCTGTTATATACTGCAGAGTGTGGACACAAGAACCTGAAATGATGTCACTAGAATCAAAAAAGCAAAAGCTTAATAAGAATGTTAATCAGAGGTCTATAAAATAATGAGTGGAGTTGAACGGGTAGATGTGAAGCGTCTGTTTACACTTTCCAAAAATACTAGGACTAGGGGGCATGCGATGAAGCTACAATGTAGTAAATTTAAAACGAATCAGAGAAAATGTTTCTTCACTCAACGTGTAATTAAACTCTGGAATTCGTTGCCAGAGAATGTGGTAAAGGCGGTTAGCTTAGCGGAGTTTTAAAAAGGTTTGGACGTCTTCCTAAAGGAAAAGTCCATAGACCATTATTAAATGGACTTGGGGAAAATCCACTATTTCTGGGATAAGAAATATAAAATGCTTTGTACTTTTTTGGGCTGTTGCCAGGTACTTGTGACCTGAATTGGCCACTGTTGGAAACAGGATGTTGGGCTTGATGGACCTTTGGTCTGTCCCCACTATGGCATTACTTATGTACTTATGGAGGCTTTGTACTACCGTCGGCAGAGGTATTAATTGCTGAAGAAATTATTTACTGTTTTTGACAATTGTGAAGCAAATGTAGAGCCAAACATTTAAACGGGATTTAAAGTTTTGGAAGTACAGACACAATGCCAAGGCAATATATTTCACTGCACATAAAAAAATGCTAAAAAATAAAAAAGTAGTAAAGTCCATGTGGAAATCCTAATACAAATCTGAGAGATCCAGTAAAATTAATATTTCATTAAAAACCTGACATGTTTTGGCACTGTTGCATCAAGGGTTCGTATATCACTTTCATAAATCTGGACCACAGATCCAATTAGACAGAAACACACTGGGAGAAAATAAACAGCAAACAAAAAAAGAATGGGATGGGGAACAGAAAGAAAAAAATACTTATGTGGGTGTACAAATATATATCTAACGTAAAATATGTAGTACCTAATATAACTTTTTTACTTTCAAAACCAATAGGTCTCCTCAGTTATCACGCACTATCCGCCGTTTACCTTTTGCCATCAATCGAACCACAAGCAAGCTATCCTCCGAGGTACCACACTGCACAAAAAGCTAAAAATAAAAATGAAACATAAACAACAAAAACTAAGAAAAAAAAAAAGAAAACACTGAAAAAAATATTTACCACCCAGGGTAAGGGCTATATCAATGTATTTACTTATGTATTTTTACTATATAATGTTTGAAGTATTCAAACTAAACACTTAGGGGCCGGTTTTCATTTTCCTGGATTCTTCTGATTTGTATTATTAAACTGTCCACATGGACATTTTTATGTGCAATAGAATACACATCTTGGCAACCGCTACTGTATTCGCCACCGCTCTGGTGTTTGCACTGCGGTGAGATTTGCTTCTGCTGTTGCCATATCGACATTTGGAAATGTTTTCTCCTCTCTAGAAGGCAGCTGAATAAAAAAAAAAAAAGCCGTTTTTGGCAAATTTTACACAGCGAGCGTTGGATCATTTCAACCGATCTCTCCATCAATCAGCGAACACCGTTGCGTAACTTGCGTTACGAGTCGACGACGTTCCCATAATTTCTACTGCGTCTGCGTCAATAAATACCGGCCAAACAAACTGTGCGTGGCACTGCTCCGTGCGGAGCAGGAGGATGACGTCAGAGAGGCATCTGCCGTGCCGAGCTCGTGCCCGAAGCCACTGCAAGGAGGTTTAATAGCTCGGCCCGAAGCTAAGGTGCGGGTGCGGCGTGTCGTGTGACGTTTTTCCGGAGCGGGCGGAGCTCGCGGAGTGCTTACGCTGGCAGCTGGCTAGCGCTGACTTCTGTTTACTGTGCCACGACCAGCGGCTGGGAGGGAGCCGTGAGGGATCGACTCGCAGCCCTTCCAATAAAGACAGCGGCGCGTATAGTACTCTCGACCTGACACACCGGTTGGATCCCGCTCCTCCCTCACAGGTCCTAGTTTAGCCCTGCACAGACCGGCGGAAAATGGTGGCGAAGCAGAGAATCCGAATGGCCAATGAGAAGCACAGCAAGAACATCACACAGCGGGGCAACGTGGCCAAGACCTCGGTGAGAGCCCGGACAAGAGCTGGGGATGCGCTTGTTCGAATTACGGTTCCTCCAGCTTAGACTATCCCCTTCCAGTACCTGTCATTGGGGGGGTCTTTTACTAAAGCTTAGCTGGAGTTATCTGTAACAGGGCCTGTTTTATTCCTGTGAGCCCTGCTGCAGATAACTCCAGCTAAGATTCAGTAAAAAAAAAAATAAAAACCCCATCGTGAGGAGGAAGGGGAACCCGGTGTTTCTGCGCATAGGGGGGGAAACACTTGTGCGGCTCTGATGTGGATTAACTGATGAGTGTCTTGTGTTTTCCCCGCAGAGGAATGCGCAGGAGGAGAAGTCTTCGGTTGGTCCGTGGTTGCTGGCTCTCTTCATCTTCGTTGTGTGTGGATCCGGTGAGTGAGAGGGCTCCGGGTAAACAGGCGGTGGGGGATAAGGGGATCGGATCCACCAGTCTCAAATCTGATAGGAATCTCGTGGGAGCAGTTCAGTGTGACACCAGCTGTGAGAACCACAACTCCAGCTGCTAAGCTGAAGTGGATTTCCCACGGGACAGCAATCGGTGGTAGAGATTTTACCGTTCTGTTCACCGGTGCTTTCGGTGTGGGGTGAAAGAATGGGGGCACTGGATGATGGCAGCTCGACTACCTTGTTGTTTCCCTGTTTCTAATCTGACGTGTCCTTGCTGCACGATCCTCCCAGAGGTTGCAGGCTGTGACCCTCCGTGCATGGCCCTGGGTTGATACACTGTTGGGCTCATTTTCAAAGCACTTAGCCTCCCAAAGTTCCATAGAAACCTATGGAACTTAGCCTCCCAAAGTGCTTTGAAAATATGCCTCCGTGTCTCCCACGTCAGTTTTAGTCTTTAATGCAGCACCTGAGCTGGATTGTAAACGGTGGTTCATTCTCTTATGGCAGTTGTCCCAACTATATTGTATTGAGGATTGGAAAACTAATGTGTGTGTTGTTTTTCGAAGTAGGGACTGTGAAACAAAACCTGCAGTGAATTATTTCCTCCTCCATTGACAACTGGATTAAAATGATTATATAAATGGGTGATCAGGTTGCACTTTACAGCTTTATGGTTAAGGTAGTTTCTAGCAGGTTTATAGAAAGGATTAATTTATTGTGCTGTGGCAGCTGTTTTTATAGGAATGAAACTAATTGGTTACTACCTTTTGCTGGTGTGCTCTCCAGTCAAATATTCTGTTTTCTCTCACGGATACATTTGTCCTTATTTTTTTAAATATTAACAATCTTATATTGTAATGCAAGTAATATTTTTTAGTGTGAACCGCTTTAACACTGTCATAAGAAGCGGTATATAAAATCAATAAATCCAATCCTTTATTACATTCTTTTTGTGTTCCTAGAAATCTGTATTGTATTTTTTTTTGGCAACAATAAGTTTTAATTGTATATTTTCACTGGTCTATCAATAGATTGATTGCATGCAGGATCTCTATTCTTTTTTTTTTTTTTTTTTTCGTTCTGACTCACTTATGAGGTCATTTATAAGCATCTCCATGTGTAAATGACAATTTCAGAAAGCTGCTGTTTACACATGGAGCTGGCTGGGATGCAGAGAGTTTGGGAGTGATATGGGCATGCTGAATCAATTATACCCATATTTCTTATTAATACACATATATGCAAACAAATTCTACAATCTTAGAGGTGTGCACAGATTTTTACAAAGTGCTTGTTTAATCTAAAACCCCTTTTATTTTTTAATTTGAAGGTAGAAATAAATAGTGAGGCTGCAATTTATTTAATTTGTAGCACATAGGGGGGATGTTACCAACATGGGCTACTGTTAAGATGTGTTATCTTCCACTAACGGGTCCCATTTTATGCAATGAATCCTAGCTACTAATAAGTGTTGTTCAAAGTACTAGGTCAAAATATGTAAGTAAAAATAAACGCATATTTAAGTAAAAAAGTTCAGTGAAGAACACATAAAAAATGTATATAAGTGAAAATAAAAAAGTTATTGCCTAATATAATACTTTGAGTAAACAGTAAAAATACCAGAACTACTACTACTACTACTTAACATTTCTAGAGCGCTACTAGGGTTACGCAGCGCTGTACAATTTAACAAAGAGAGACAGTCCCTGCTCAAAGAGCTTACAATCTAATAGACAAGTGAACAACAAGGAACACAATTAACATTTTTACCCCAACAGCTTTATTGCTCTACTTTGCTTTTGATAACACTAACATTTTTGAAAATGACTATCACTCATGCAAATGCGCTTCTGAATCATTAATCTAACACAACAATTCAAGCGGATGCTAAAAACGCAGCTGTTTGTGAGAGCCTTTTTAACACATGAGGACCTATGTGTTTGACTTTTTTTTTTTCTTCGGTGTTCCTTTTTTGGTTACAGCCATTTTATTGATCGTGTTCTGTCTTCATATGTTCAGCTATTTGTTACCTTCTAAGACTATGTATGTAACTATTGTTACCCGCCCTGGATAAAAACGGGATATATAAATGTAATTAAATGAACTGGTGTTCAGCAACTGCACTAGTGGAAAGTGGATTGTTCAGGCTGATAAAAGTTCCTTTAAATAAGGCCAGGTTGCAGTATTACTGATATCTTTTGACAGGGTCTGAAGGTTTTAATCAAGGGAATCTCTGAAACACGACTTCCATATAGCAAAGAATACTTTTATCATTATTGTCATTTATCATATGGATTAGAAGTAGTGCTGTCTAATTCATCATTTGCATTTTTATCGTCATGATCATGCAGTCCAATTACAAAGAAGACTTTCACAAAGTTGGAATCATTGTTCTCATAATTTTTCATCTGATGGCAAACTCTGAATATCTTCGAGAACTGATACAAATGTGTGGGAACCCTTCAGTCTTAAGGCTAGACAAGCAGACTTCCTTTCCACAGACTCCATCAATCCAATGGACAGTCACCCCAATGTAAAATTTTCCATAGGATAACCAGCAGTCTGTTGTGATAGAGACATATGTCTGTTCGTAGGAGCCAGCGCTGTGGGTGCTTGAGCACCCCCAATATTGAACAAAGTCCTTGACTGTGTCCTGGGAAAGGTAGTTTCCATTTGGTGTACATACCCCAATAAGTTTGAAAAGTTGGCACCTCTGTGTCTTCAAGAATTGAAACCAGCTTCAGTCTCATCTGCTTTAAAGTGATCCAACTCATCACTGTTCTGTTTGGCTGGAAACCAGTAACCAGTTCAACAACCACAGGTGAAAATTCCTCTGTTCTTATAGGTTATATTTACTGAACAGCAACATTAAGATTAGATGATCCACTGTTTCTGTAACTAGGTTTGCAATAGCAAAACCTGTTCCCAGTTTTTGTGCTTCATTTGGTTTACTGAGGAATCATCATTTACGCCTTGCTTCCACTTTTACTTTTTAATTTTAACTGCGGGCATCAGCTTTAACTGAGTAAAAGTAGTAAAAATCGGCAAAATTATTACTTAAGTATAAGTAACAGATGTTACCCTGTACTTCTTTACAACTAAAACTGACAAAACGTTTACTTAAGTACAGTAACTAGTTACATATTTTTTAGTTATTTTGCAACACTGCTGATAACCAGGTTAACTGTAAAATAACCCATCTTAATGGTAGCCCACACTGATAACCTCCCCCCTAATGTGTGTAAGTTTGTAAAATAACCCCACTATTGGGTTGATACAGAAAGCTAGTGAGCCAAACTGCATTGTCACCGAGGCTTGTACACGCATGTTAATGGCCAAGCAATGCAGAGGGGGGTTGAGTATGTGTGTTAAATTTACATAAAAGACATGGCCGCACATTGCATTAAAATGTATGGTAATGAGATCATTAAGTAGAAAGAAGCAGTGGCTTTTTATGCATTGACAACATGAAGATTTTTTTTTTTTTTGCCAGGTTTGAGGCAGTGTAGAGGGATTAGGAGAATTTCATGCCAGTTTTTGAGATTTTAACTGCCCGTTTTTTCTTCCTCTGCAACCAGAAAGAAGGGCCTGTGACCGACCGGAGGTAACAGATCATGTGCATGTGTCTGAACAAACACAAAAGTGTTAGCACACATAAGTGCTTGTTCTTTTGTGCATAAATATCAGCCTTGTAAAAATTTTATGTACAAAAACTTTTTGCAAGGCTGATATGCGCAGATGAACAGGCGTCAATCTGTGCTGGCATGTTTGTTTTCAGACATGCGCACAAGAAGTTGTGCTTACTGCAAAACCTTTGTGTACAAGTGCCTGGTGGGCTTTCCCTAATTAGCTCCAAATAACATTTGTTATTTGCTTTCTGCATGGTACAGAATTAAGTTCACAGTAGAATCTTTGCACTCAGACATCCAAGCACAGCTCTGTGTTGTGGTTTTCATCACTTCTACTTATAAGTGCCAGAAGTTGCAGCAGTAATGCTGCTCTTTTTATGCACATTTAAATGTGCATTATGGCTCCTCCCACTGCACATACTGGCAAATACACATGCACTCCCACACGTACTTATACATATTTTACAAAAGGCTCTGTGTTTGGTATCACATCCTGACCTAGATGTCTCAATTGCAATCTCAGACATATCTAAAATGGGCCTTGATGGGTGATAGTTCCTCCTTCCACAGCATCTAGTTGTAGTCAATATAAATTACTTGGCAGTGTTTTTTTTTTTTTTTTTTTTTGGGGGGGGGGGGGAGGGTTCTCATGAGCCTTGGTAGATGGCTGTAAAGTGTACATACTGTTTGGACTCTTCTATTTCTGAGACTCTCAAGAGGTTTCAGACCTTGCAGCCAGCCCTATTGCTTTAACCTCATGTCATTATGCTTTTTTTTCCCCTTGTGTGTGTGCAGTCTGTAAAGCACTGCTTATATCTGCTAATGCTATACAAGTAATAATACTGTGAGGCATACGAAGCTACTAAAGTGTGGTCACACTTAGAAATATTTAGGGCCATTCCTATAACATTATCAAACATTGGACTAATCTGCATGTGTTTCTCGGTCTGTGTTTATGGTGGAAGAGCAGTAGGTGTGTTCCACCACATGTTGACAAGGAAGCATTTCCCTGTTGCACTTTTTCAAATTAAAAAAAACAACCCATAAACCAACTACAAATTGAAAATTAAGTAAGTTGAGTATAGGTGGTTTTTCTTGCAAGTGTCTACTGTTTAAGTCTAGGGGTGCATAGATTTGATTCATGCAAACAGTTTGCATCACTCTGTTTTCTCCCATACCTGCATTTAAAAATGGGGGATCTATTAAATTAGGTGTTCTAAGCTTAAAAAAGTTAAAGGGAAACGATTCCTCTGTCTCCATTTAAGCACTTGTGCCTCTAGTGCACCACAGTAATGTTCATATGTGGAAACTATGTAGGGGTCTTGGTCAGCTGGGTCATTTTGGTGGACTGAATACCCATATTATCTTTAGAGTAGAAATCTTATTTTCTTTTCTAATAGAAAACAAATCTAGAAGAAAAGTGCTCTACAGTATAGGAATAATTTTTCTTTGTGGTTAATGTATTCTCTATCAAAACAGCATTCAGAGCTCGATGTGCTGGCTGGTGTCCCCTGTATACTTGTATAAGGTTTCTCATGCGTATGATCCGTTTTTAAATGCTTATCAGCAATGACCATCAAGCTTTTAAGACTGGCTGTGCAGTCTTAGTCTATGAGAAGTACACAGAGCTCAGTGTTAGGTTACACTTAAGATGTCTACAATTTCCCTGTTACGTTTTATCTTATGCAACCATCTGTCATTCAGTTGCCAGACTGTTACTGAATGGGTTCAATAAAAAGTAATTCCACAACTTTTATACCTCTTACAATTGGCCTCTTCTTAAAAACTCTCACCCCAGGCTGTTATTTCTATAGATCAATCCACTCCTTTTCCCTGCAGTACTTGCCCATTCATGTCTTTAGAAGAAGGGACCCTGGCTTGCTGCAGATAAACTAAAGCCATGGAAAAATGGTTTTTAGTTTACTTTCCAAAACAAAACATGCCCATGGGGCTAAAATATCTTTGCTCCCAATCATTTTTGTGTTTAGTGCCTTGTCCTTACAACATTTTCCATACATTCAGGAGATACTTGGTATTTTGGAGGGTCCACTTTTAGGTGTGAATATATATGCAAATAGATGGGACAATGTGGGATACAAATGCAACAAATAAATAAAATATGTGCATCCCAAAACGGCAGCTCCTTTTGTCTGTATGATAGTTTTCATTCACTCTTCTAGCAGTTAGGTGGCTATTGCACACCCTCTGGTGGTTGAGAAGGAAAATAGCCTGTGATTTCTTTTTAAAGCTGCTCCTCTTTGGCCATTGGGGTGTTCAGCAATGCAGGCTTTCCTTCAAGGGCTGCGAGCATTGCCTCTTCAGCACCTCCAGCTTTCAAACCAGAGATCTGTGTTTTGTTTCTAAATAAACGCTTAGGGGTCCTTTTACTAAGGTGCACTGAAAAGTGGCCTGCGCTGGTGTAGATGCGTGTATTGGACGCGTGCAGGTTCATTTTTCAGTGCACCTGCAAAAAGAGGCCTCTTTTTTTTTTTTTTTTTTTTGGCTGAAAATGGATGCATGTCCATTTTGGGCCTGAGGCCTTACTGTCACCCATTGACTTAGAGGTAAGGTCTCGTGCGGTAATCGTCAGTACATGTACAATGCTGATTACTGCTTGGTTTATTTATTTTTATTTATTTATTACATTTGTATCCCACATTTTCCCGCAAAGTAGTAGGCTCAATGTGGCTTACAGGTTCCGGAGAGTACCAACTCCGGGAATATATACAGAATGGAAAATAGAGTAACAGTAGGTGCAAGGAAGCTGATAAGGTTTCGGAAAAGAGAATACAACTCTGGGACAAATATATAGTAGCATATAGAGAGAAGTAATCCCAATGAGGCTGATAAGTCTCCGGGGATGAGACTACAGCTTCTAGTGAGCAATACAGAGTAGGATAAGGGTAGAAGTACACTTAATTATAACTGGAATGGTAACATTCGTACAGTTTGAAGTAATAGGATTATGTGAACGGGTATTGTTCATTTTTTAGATCAAAAGATGTGATGCATTGTTCATGAATTAGTTTGGATCTGCTGGGTAGGCTTTCCGGAAGAGGTGAGTCTTGAGGTCTTTTTGAAATTTTAAATGGTTAGTGCCGCGTGCCGGAAAAGTTCCAGCGCGTCTATTGGACGCGTGCACAAAATGAAACTACTGCCTGGACCATGCGGTAGCTGGGCAGTAGTTCCAAATTTACATGCATTAGGTGCACATAGGTGCCTTTGTGGCTTAGTAAAAGAGCCCCTTAGCTTCTGGGCTACCTGCCAACTCTCTTTGCTAAATTCTGATTTATGAAACGTATATGTTCTTTGGTTCACATCATTTTGTAGTGGTATATACACACATTGGTTAACAAAGCTGACTGTTTAAAAGAAACATACTTTGAAAATAAATACACTTTGAAATGTTAAGCTTTCAGCATTTTTTTTTGTAAGGGAGGATAAAATATCCTACCTAAGCTTATTAATGATAAAACTGAAAA
Organism: Microcaecilia unicolor; assembly: GCF_901765095.1. Lineage (NCBI taxonomy): Eukaryota > Metazoa > Chordata > Amphibia > Gymnophiona > Siphonopidae > Microcaecilia > Microcaecilia unicolor. The sequence continues at coordinate 180,724,650 of NC_044040.1, read as the reverse complement.
TCGGGGATTGTGGGAGTAAATTCATATGGCTTGTGCATAGATGAGTATATGTGGGGCCCTTTTACTAAGCTGCATAGGTGCCTATGCACGCCCAGTGCACGTCAATTTTGAGCTACACCGTGGCCCTTGTGGTAATTTCATTTTTGACGCGTGTCTGCCACACTCACTGGAAAATATTTGTATTTTCTGGTACGTGGGGTGGTAATTGGCATTTTATGTGCATAGACCATTATCGTCTGGTTACTGCACGAGACCTTACCACTAGGTCAATGGCTGGCAGTAAGGTCTCAGACCCAAAATGGACACGTGGCAATTTTCATTTTGCCGCACGTCCATTTTCAGCAAAAATGTAAAAAAGGCATTTTTTTTACAGGTGTGCTGAAAAGTGATTCTGCATGCGCCCAAAACACGCGTCTACACCACCACAGGCCATTTTTCAGCGTACCTTTGTAAAAGGGCCCCTGTATTTCTTGTCTGTACAGTCAGAAATTCATGACCTGACATAAATTTTTATTTGTCTTTCACAGCTATTTTCCAAATTATTCAGAGTATCAGAATGGGCATGTGAACCTGCTGTCTCGGAAGAAGACAATTCCATTTCCCTGTGAAACAGAACTTGAACTTGAACTCTCTCATTCCTGAGTTTTGACATATGACCTGGTTAGCAACAAAATTCCGAATTACCTGCTTGTTCCAGAGCAACTTTCACTGTATCCTCCTTCATATAAGTCATTCCAGGTTTCTTCAGAAAAGTCATTCCAAGTTTTGTAGTCTGTGCCTCAGTGCCTTGAAAAGCACCATATGCAAAAAGCAATAAAGATTGATGGTCTGCAGGTGGGGAACACAGTGAAGTCAGTGTAAACTCATGTTTTATATATCAAAACTGTATTCAGTCTAGGTACCCTAAAGATGTTTGGTGTAGACAGCTGTGAATATTTCTTGGTGATTGTCCAATATGCAACATAAACCAGTTCATCATTTAAGTCTGACAAAACAAGAATTATTTCTGCATTTTGTGTATGTCTGCCTTAATGTTGCTCATCAAAGTGGAACAAATATCTTATTACAGCTAAAGGTGAATATAAATTAATTTTGTGTTGTCGGAAAGTTCTGGATGAATTTGTGGTCGCTTAAGCACTTTTAAAAATTTGTATTGTGGCAGGATCATCCACATGGGGCGGAGGGGAGGGTTTGGCAACAAAGCTCTTCCTACAAATAAAAGCATCAGACAATGGTGATTATAATTTGAACCCTTTGGCAATTGTGTACTGTTCTTATCAAGTCTTTTGGGTATGTAAAATGAGCTGGTTTCGATGGAAGAGGATTTACTTTGCCATGAACGTGATGCTGCCATGTTTGCAGCTGGTCGCAATGATGATGGTATGCCATTAAGCATGACATTAGCTTTGTACAAGTACTAGAGGACCGCTCTCTTTACATCTGTTTCTGTAAAAAAATAAATTTTTATGAACTAACATTCCTTCCCCCCCCCCCCCCCCCCCCCCCCCCGCCAGAGGTCAGGTAAATATTCCCAACATCTAAAAAGGAAGATGGACTGTGAACATTAACATTGTCTGCCTCTAGACAGCCTTTTTTTTCTGTCTGAAGGTGTGCTGGTCATAACTCTTGCATGTAGCCCACATGAAGATCTTTTTATTAGTACTATAAGTGCCCTGTTTACTAAGCCAGGTTATATTGAAGATATTTATTGTAGCAGGACATCAGGCTTCACATTCTCACAAGTGGGTAGATGATCCGCAGTGCCTGGGATTTGGCACGTTAGCCAGCATAGAAAAAATTTGGAGAGCCTTCTGGGGCACGAGCTGTGTTCCACCGTGTAGTCACGGAGCGCCTTCCCGCCCACAGCACATCTGCTTTGTTTCAATTTAATACAATAGCATAAATATAAAACAAATTACAAAGAAATAATTCCAAGGGGAGGTGGGCGGGATTGTGAGAATGTGAAGCCTGCTGTCCTTGGAGAATACCTGCTATAGGTAAGTAGCTTCGCTTTCTCTGAGGACAAGCAGGCTTCCAATTCTCACAAGTGGGGAATCCCTAGCATTCAGGCTCACCCAAAACAACAAGCAGTGGTCAATTGGGCCTCGCAATGGCGAGCACTAAATGCAGATTAACCTGAAACAAAACATAACTAGATGAAGGTGCAGTCTGGAGCAGAATAAAAATGGGGCTAGGAGGGTGGAATTGGATTCTAGACCCCAAACAGATTCTGCAACACTGCCCAAACCGACTGTCGCGTCAGGTATCCTGCTCAAGGCAGTAGTGAGATGTGAATGTGTGGACTGAAGACTACGTCACAGCCTTGCAAATCTCTGCAATGGAGGCTGACTTTAAGTGGGCCACCGATGCAGCCATGGCTCTATCATTATGCTGTGACATGACCCTCTAGTCAGCCCAGCTTGGGCATAAGCGAAGGAAATGCAATCTGCTAGCCAATTGGAAATTGTGCGTTTACCGATAGCGACTCCCCTCCTGTTGGGATTAAAAGAAACAAACAACTAGGCGGACTGTCTGAAGGACTTTATCCACTCTATGTAAAAGGGCCAACGCTCTCTTGCAGTCCAAGGTATGCAAGCTGCTTTCGCCAGGGTGGGCATGAGGTTGGGGAAAGAATGTTGGCAAGACAATTGATTGGTTCAGAGGGAACTCTGACAGCACTTTCAGCAGGAACTTAGGGTGCGTGCGGAGGATTACTCTGTTGTGATGAAACTTGCTATAAGGTACATCCACTTGAAGCTCACTGACCCTATGAGCTGAAGTAACAGCTACCAAGAAAATGACCTTCCAGGTCAAGTACTTCAGATGGCAGGAATTCAGTGACTGAAAAGGAGCTTTCATCAGCTGGGTGAGAACAACGTTGAGATCCCATGACACAGGTGGAGGTTTGACACGGTGCTTTGACAAATTCAAACCTCTCATGACGCGAACAACTAAAGGCTGTTAGGCCTACCTTCTACACGATGATAAGCACTAATTGCACTAAGGTGAACCCTTACAGTAGTGTAGACGGTATTTAAGCAGGGTCTGTGTAGAACAAGAAAGGGGATCTATGGCCTTGCTGTCAAACCAGACGGTAAACTGCCTCCATTTAAAAGAGTAACCCCTCTTAATGGAATCATTCCTGGAAGCCAGCAAGACATGGAAGACATCCTTTGAAAAACCCAAGGAAGCAAATTCTAGGCTCTCAACATACAAGCTGTGAGAGCCAGAGACTGGAGGTTGGGATGCAGAAGCAATCCCTTCGTTTTGTGTGGTGAGGGTTGGAAAGCACTCCAGTCTCCACGGCTCTTTAGACAATTTCAGAAGAAGAAGGAACCATATCTGCCGTGGCTAGAAAGGTGCAATCAGAATCATGGTTTCTAGCTCTTGCTTGAGTTTCAACAAAGTCTTTCCCACTAGAGGTATGGGAGGAGACGCATACAGAAGGCCTGCCCCTCAATGAAGAAGGAAGGCATCTGACGGTAGTCTGTCGTGGGCCTGAAGCCTGGAACAGAACTGAGGGACCTTGTGATTGAGTTGAGTGGCAAAAAGATCCACTGAGGGTCATACTCAGAAGATCTTGCGGGCTATGTCCGAGTTCAGAGAACACTCAGCTTACATTATCCTCCACACTCTGGAATGCATTGCCAGAAAGGCTCCGCTTAACACAAGACTACCTCTACTTTAGGAAGCAGGTGAAAGCTTGGCTCTTCAACCAGGCCTTTAATGGAAGAAGTAACTAGCTTGTTAGTCTCACTCACACACACAAGGATTGACTCGGGCTGCACATACTGCAGCGGGACATGTTTATCCACTCCTACCCTAGCTGAGATAATATATAACCATCTCTCTGGCCTCACATGCAACTTTCTTCAAATCAATCACCTTACTTTTCTAATTATTCCTACTTTCTTACTCATCTATATGTTACAACTTTGCCTTACCCTTCACTACCAATTATAATGTTCTAGTGCATATTGTGTTGTCATTGCAAGTAGTATACCATGCCATACTTTGTATTGTTGTTCGAATATTTTTACTGTGCTAATTGCCTCCTGCTCATGTTTGATCTATTCTTACCGTACACCGCCTTCAGTGAATTCCTTCAACAAGGCAGTAAATAAATCCTAATAAATAAATAAATTATCCTGCTCAGTCTATCGGCCAGGCCATTGTTTACACCTGCCAGGTAAGTGACCTACAGAAACATGCCGTGACGGCATGCCCAGAGCCACATCTGGATGGTTTCCTGACACAGAGGGTGAGATCCGGTGCACCCCTGCTTGTTGGTGTAATACGTCACAACCTGATTGTTTGAATTAGCATAATTTGATTGGACAGCCGATCTCTGCCTTTAGAGTGTTCCAGATCGCTCGGAGCTCCAGGAAATTGATCTGAAGATTTGTTCCTTGGAGGAACCAAGCTCCTTGGGTGTGAAGCCCATCTACGTGAGCTCCCCACCCCAGGAGAGATCCATCCGTTGTCAGCACATTTTGTGGCTGAGGAATTTGGAATGGTAGTTCCAAAGGCAGATTGGACCAAATTATCTACCATTGAAGAGAGCGCACAAGCTCCGGCGATACTCAGATGACATCCTCCAGATTTCCTGTGACTTGATAACACTGAGTAGCCAGGGTCCATTGAGCAGATCTCATGTGAAGACGTGCCATGGGTGTAACGTATACTGTGGATGCCATGTGGACCAACAATCTCAACATCTGCCGAGCTGTGACCTGCAGCGATATCTGAGTTTTGGACGCAAGGGAGAGAAGGTTGTCTGCACAAGCCTCTGGGAGGAAGGCTCAGACATTCTTTGTATCGAGCAGGGCTCCTATAAACTCCAATTGTTGAACTGGATGGAGATGGAGCTTGGGGTAGTTTATTACGAACCCTAGTAGTTCCAGCACCTGAATAGTCATCCACATTGACTACTGAGCCCTGTCCTCCAAGGTGCTCTTTATCAACCAATCGTCAAGATACGGGAACACATGTACTTCCAGCTTGCATAGCGTCGTTGCGACTACTGCTAGACATTTTGTAAAAACCCTGGGAGCTGACGAGAGGCCAAAGGGCAATATGTGGTACTGTAAGTGATGTGTTCTCAGACAAAATCGAGGCTACTTCCTGTGAGCTGGAAGTATCAGGATATGAGTGTATGCATCCTTTAAGTCCAGAGGGCATAGCCAATTGTTTTCCTGAATCATGGGAAGAAGGGTGCCCAGGGAAACCGTTCTGCACTTTTCTCAGACTAGGAATTTGTTCAGGGCCCTCAGGTCTAGGATGGTATGCACCCCCCCCCCCCTGTCTTTTTCTGTACAAGGAAGTACCTGGAATAGAATCCCTGCCCTTCTTCCCTTGGTGGAATGGGTTCGACCACATAGACCTTTAGAAGGGTGGAGAGTTCCTCTGCAAGTACCTGCTTGTGCTGAGAGCTGAATGAATGAGCTCTCTGTGGGCAATTTGGAGGTTTGGATAGCAAACTGAGGGTGTATCCTAATTGGAGTATTTGAAGAACCCACCGGTTGGAAGTTAACAGAGGCCACCTTTGGTGAAAAAAATGTAACCTCCCTCCAACCGGCAAGTTGGCCGGGACGGACACTTTGATTGCGGCTATGCTCTGCTGGAGCCAGTCAAAACCTTGTCCATTTGCCTTTGCTGGGGAGCAGCAGGGGCCTTGGGTGCACACTGACAAGAACGAGCGCACTGAGGCTGAGCCTGAACAGGCTGGTGAGCCGCAGGAGCATACCTACATCTAGAATAGGACTAGGGAGTGCTCTTTGACCCGCCAAAATACCTCCTGGATGAGGAGGTGGCTGCAGAAGACATGTGGCAGGACAGAAAAAACATAACCTCAGTGTGCTTTTTGATCTGGTCAGCAAACTCTTCGACCTTCTCTCCAAAAAGATTATCCCTCCGGCAAGGGGCATCCACCATTCTCTGCTGGACTGAATGGTCTAGGTCAGAAACACGCAGCCTGGAGAGTCTGCGCATTGCTATACCCTGGGCAGAGATTTTGGATGCCACGTCAAAAGTGTTGTAAGTGCCTCTGGCCAAGAACTTGTGACGCACCTTCTGCTGCTTGACCAACTGGGGAAATGGCTCGGCCTGCTCTGGAGGAAGTGCATCAACCAAGTCAGACAGCTGCCTTATCGAGTTCCACAAGTAGACGCTCGTGAAGAGCTGGTAAGACTGAATATGGGCGATGAGCATAGTGCCTGATACATCTTTCTCCCAAAAGAGTCCAGGGTTCTAGCATAGTTCCTACTACACCTGGCTTTTTTGAGAGTGGCATCCACTATGGAGTTGTGGGGTAACTGAGACCTCACCAACCCAGGTTCCCCGTGGATCCGTTATTGGGTATCAATCTTCTTGGGGACCACAGGGACAGACAAAGGGGACACCCAGTTCTGGACGAGGACTGCCTTGAGTACCTCGTGGAGAGGAACCATCACTGCCTCCTTAGGTGGAGAGGTGTAGTCCAGGACCTCGAGTATCTTGGCCCGGGGCTCATCCTCCACTTCTGTGGGAAATGGAATGGCCTCTGCCAATTCCCATATAAAGGAGGTAGACTCTCAGGTGGAGACAGTCTCCTCTTAGGTATAGGGGAAGGCTCAGAAGGGATCCCATAGGACTCATCGGAGGAAATGTACCTGGGATCCTCTTCTGATTCCCACGAGCGCTCCTCCAGTGTCGGACAGCACTTACCTCAGAGATGTCTGAGACCGAGCCTGCCTCAATGTGGAGGACCCATGTCCTCAGGAGTGGAATCAAGGAGTCAGCTGCCACCTCGACTCTGGCGAAGCTTTCTCCACCGACATCGAAGGAGAACAGGCCTGGGTGGCAATCGACACCGGAGCCGCAAGCACCAGTGCTGGAGGCTGCACTGCGGGCTGAGCGCCAGGTGGGGCCACAGCGAAAGGCATGACAGGCACCCCCGATGCACATCGCTGCATCAATCCCTCCAAGACCACGGGATAAGAGGATTTTTAAAAATAATAAAGAAAAAAAAAAGTGCCAAAAACACGGTTATGGCTCTTCCCGGGCATGTGAGGAGCAATGAAGAGTACAGCTGCTTCCTCCCGCGGAAAGAAAGAAAGTGAAGTGGGTGTGCTGCAGGTGGGAAGGTGCTCTGCGCATGTGCGGTGTGACGTGGCTTGTGCCGCAGAAGGCTCTTAATTTTTTCTATGCTAACATGCTGAATCCTGGGCGACACGGATTGTCTACCCACTTGTGAGAATTGGAAGCCTGCTTGTCTTCAGAGAAAGGCACTTTAACATTTTTAACGTGCGTTTACTCTGTGCACATGTTCACTGTGTACGCGCCTACAATATCCGCTTACACGGTTAGCGTGCGCTCGCTAATTGTAGGCATGTTAAAAATGTGTAAGCGCCTATGAGTGCCCAACGTGTGGCAATTCTGAGTTACCACCTGGCTAGTGCGTGGCCTGTGCACTAATTTCATTTTTTATGCGCGCTGGAAAATCTTTTTATTTTCTGGCATGTGGGCGGCATAGACCATTACCGCCCAGTTACTTCATGAGTCCTTACCGCTAGCTCAGTGGCTGGTGGTAAGGTCTAAGACCTAAAATGGACGCACGGCAATTTTCGTTTTGCCATGCATCCATTATCTGCAAAAAAAACAACCCAGCATTTTTTTTACAGGTGCGCTGAAAACTGATTCTGCATGTGTCTACACTACTGCAGCCCATTTTTCAGCGCGCCTTAGTAAAACTGTCCTTTATTGTACATCCTGATATTCAAAAACACTTATGTGTATAGCAGACTTGTCTATATAAGTAGGTACCCTATCTGCCAATTTTCTGCAGCACTAACTGAAAATTCTTACAGACTGCTTTGGCACGACCTGAATATTGCCAAGGTGGAGTGTGGACGTTCTGCCAAGTTCTGTGGATGGTCAGGGATATTTAGCTATGATATATATTATTATCCTCCAACGTTCTGAAGCTGACTCCGTGGCAGTGAAAGCTTGAAGGGTTCGTGCTGCCTCTAATGCTGTATCCGTCTCCTGAATTGACGTCACGTACTTCCGGCATCGTCACAAACAGCACTGACCAACCACAGGATAGCAGCATGAGGCACAACTTCAACGGCCATAGCCTTCCCTTCGAGTTTGTTCCCTTAGAGTCCTGCCCTCGTGGAAAGAGGAAATGACGTCAGCAGGAGGGACTCAGAGGGAACGAAGTCGAAGGGAAGGCTACAGACGGGCAGGGCTTTCAAAGACGCGGCCGCTTCGATGGAGGTAAATGGGAACGAGGAGAATCGATGGGTGACTGGAGGGGGGGCAGGGGAGCGAGGAGAATCTCTGAGTGGCTGGAGAGGGAGCAGGGGCGAAAGGACAATCGCTGGGTGGCTGGAGGGGGGGCAGAGGAGACAGGAGAATCGCTGGGTGGCTGGAGGGGGGCAGGGGAGAGGTGAATGGCTGGAGGGGGGCAGGGGAGAGACGAGAATCACTGGGTGGCTGGTGGGGGGGCAGGGGAGAAGAGCATCGCTGGGTGGCTGGAGGAGGGGCAAGGAAAAAAGGAGAATTGGTGGGTGGCTGGAGGGGGGCAGGGGAGAGAGGTGAATGGCTGGAGGGGGGCAGGGGAGAGACGAGAATCGCTGGGTGGCTGGCGGGGGGGGGGCAGGGGAGAAGAGCATCGCTGGGTGGTTGGAGGAGGGGCAAGGGAAAAAGGAGAATCGGTGGGTGGCTGGAGGGGGGGCAGGGGAGAGGAGAATCACTGGGTAGCTGGAGGGGGGCCAGGGGAGAGGTGAATCGCTGGGTGGCTGGAGGGGGGGAGAGGAGAATCGCTGGGTGGCTGGGGGGGGGCAGGGGAGAGAGGAGACACACTCGCACCCAGCTGTCTCTCTCTCACACACAGTCACTCACACACACTCCGAGAAAAACCTTGCTAGTGCCCGTTTCATTTGTGTCAGAAACGGGCCTGTTTTACTAGTTATATATAATGGGGTCCTTTTACTAAGGTGTGCCAAAAAGTGGCCTGCACTGTCCATATTTCAGTGCACCTGTAAAAAAGGCCTTTTATTTTGGCCGAAAATGGACGTGCGGCAAAATAAAAATTGAGACCTTACTGCCACCCATTGACTTAGCGGTAAGCTGTCACGCGTTAACCAGACGGTAATTGTTAGTGTACATACAATGCCGATTACCGCCCGGATACCGCCGTGTGCCAGAAAATAAAATATATTTTCCTGCGTACATAGTGCATGCAACTAAAATATGAAATTACAGGCCGGGCCACGCGGTAGCCGGGCAGTAGTTCCAATTAGCACCTACACGGCTTAGTAAAAGGGTCCCAATATATAGTAAGTGTATATATATATGTAACATATATATAATAATAATAATACATATATCACATATAAAATTATATATATATATTTGTTACATTTGTATCCCACCTTTCCCCACGTATTAGGCTTAAAGTGGCTTACATTGTTCCGGAGAGGTGGGACTCTGGTATGAACAAATACAGTGTAGGGGTACTGTTACAATGACAAATACAGTAAAGAAATATCAGTAAATAGGCTTGCAATATATAACAATCTATAAAAGGGCCCTTTTACTTAGTGTACAGACTTGTTTTGGGCGTGCACAGAATCTTGTAAAAAATGCCTTTTAAAAATTTTTGCCGAAAATGGATGTGCGGCAAAATGAAAATTGCCGCTTGGCCCATTTTGGGCCTGAGACCTTACCGCCAGCCATTGACCTAGCAGTAAGGTCTCACACGGTGACCAGGCGGTAATGGTCTGCGCGCATAAAATGCAGATTACCGCCTGTGCACCAGAAAAGAAAAATATTTTCCAGCGCATGTAGCAGACGAGTGTCAAAAATGAAATTACTGCAAGGGCCATGCGGTAACCAGGCAGTAACTCAAAATTGATGCATGTTGGGGGCATGTAGGCACCTACACGGCTTAGTAAAAGGGCCCCATATTTATTACATATACATTATATATATACAGTGGTGGAAATAAGTATTTGATCCCTTGCTGATTTTGTAAGTTTGCCCACTGACAAAGACATGAGCAGCCCATAATTGAAGGGTAGGTTATTGGTAACAGTGAGAGATAGCCCATCACAAATTAAATCCGGAAAATCACATTGTGGAAAGTATATGAATTTATTTGCATTCTGCAGAGGGAAATAAGTATTTAATCCCTCTGGCAAACAAGACCTAATACTTGGTGGCAAAACCCTTGTTGGCAAGCACAGCGGTCAGACGTCTTCTGTAGTTGATGATGAGGTTTGCACACATGTCAGGAGGAATTTTGGTCCATTCCTCTTTGCAGATCATCTCTAAATCATTAAGAGTTCTGGGCTGTCGCTTGGCAACTCGCAGCTTCAGCTCCCTCCATAAGTTTTCAATGGGATTAAGGTCTGGTGACTGGCTAGGCCACTCCATGACCCTAATGTGCTTCTTCCTGAGCCACTCCTTTGTTGCCTTGGCTGTATGTTTTGGGTCATTGTCGTGCTGGAAGACCCAGCCACGACCCATTTTTAAGGCCCTGGCGGAGGGAAGGAGGTTGTCACTCAGAATTGTACGGTACATGGCCCCATCCATTCTCCCATTGATGCGGTGAAGTAGTCCTGTGCCCTTAGCAGAGAAACACCCCCAAAACATAACATTTCCACCTCCATGCTTGACAGTGGGGACGGTGTTCTTTGGGTCATAGGCAGCATTTCTCTTCCTCCAAACACGGCGAGTTGAGTTCATGCCAAAGAGCTCAATTTTTGTCTCATCTGACCACAGCACCTTCTCCCAATCACTCTCGGCATCATCCAGGTGTTCACTGGCAAACTTCAGACGGGCCGTCACATGTGCCTTCCGGAGCAGGGGGACCTTGCGGGCACTGCAGGATTGCAATCCGTTATGTCATAATGTGTTACCAATGGTTTTCGTGGTGACAGTGGTCCCAGCTGCCTTGAGATCATTGACAAGTTCCCCCCTTGTAGTTGTAGGCTGATTTCTAACCTTCCTCATGATCAAGGATACCCCACGAGGTGAGATTTTGCGTGGAGCCCCAGATCTTTGTCGATTGACAGTCATTTTGTACTTCTTCCATTTTCTTACTATGGCACCAACAGTTGTCTCCTTCTCGCCCAGCGTCTTACTGATGGTTTTGTAGCCCATTCCAGCCTTGTGCAGGTGTATGATCTTGTCCCTGACATCCTTAGACAGCTCCTTGCTCTTGGCCATTTTGTAGAGGTTAGAGTCTGACTGATTCACTGAGTCTGTGGACAGGTGTCTTTCATACAGGTGACCATTGCCGACAGCTGTCTGTCATGCAGGTAACGAGTTGATTTGGAGCATCTACCTGGTCTGTAGGGGCCAGATCTCTTACTGGTTGGTGGGGGATCAAATACTTATTTCCCTCTGCAGAATGCAAATAAATTCATATACTTTCCACAATGTGATTTTCCGGATTTAATTTGTGATGTGCTATCTCTCACTGTTACCAATAACCTACCCTTCAATTATGGGCTGCTCATGTCTTTGTCAGTGGGCAAACTTACAAAATCAGCAAGGGATCAAATACTTATTTCCACCACTGTATATATATATATATATATATAATTATATAGATATACATATTAAAATGGACTTGGGGAAAATCCACTATTTCTGGGATAAGCAGTATAAAATGTTTTGTACATTTTTGGGATCTTGCCGGGTATTTGTGACCTGATTTGGCCACTGTTGGAAACAGGGTGCTGGGCTCGATGGACCTTTGGTCTTTCCCAGTATGGCAATACTTATGTATTTATATATATATATGGCCCTGTTTACTGAGGCATGCTAGTGTTTTTAACACGCCTACAATTAGCGCACGCGCTAACCATGTAGGTGTCTATATGGATATTGTAGGCACGTACATGATTAACGCGCATTAAAAATGCTAATGCACCAATAACACAGCTTAGTAAACATAGGGCCCATAGATGATAAAATATATATAACACATATATAATAATATATATTATAACATATAACATATTATTATAAACTAGTAAAAAAGGCCCGTTTCTGACACAAATGAAACGGGCGCTAGCAAGGTTTTCCTCGGAGTGTGTATGAGTGTGTGTAAGAGTGACTCTATGAGAGAGAGTGAATGTGCGAATTTTCTCTGTGTGACAGAGAGAGTGAGACTGGGTGCAAGTGTGTCTGTGAAAGAGTGTGTGTGTGAGAATGAGAGTGTGTGCCAGGGGCCCCCCTCCCTCCGAGTTCCAGGGTCATCCCCTCCCTCTCTCTTCCCCATCCCAATTCAGCATCTCCCTTCTGTCACCCTACTCCCACCATGTATACTATCTACCCTTCTCTCCCTGAGCAAGCATATTGATCCAGTATCTCCTGTCTTCCCTGTCCTCTCTACTCCTCTAACCAGCATCTTCCCCTTGACCAGTGGCGTAGCAAGGGCGGAGCGGTCCGCCCCGGGTGCATGCCGCTGGGGGGGGTGTTGGCTCCGCTGGTTCCCTGTTCCCTCTGCCCCAGAACAGGTTACTTCCTGTTCCGGCGCAGAGGGAGCAGGGAACCAGCGGAACCATCACCGCCCCTGCGGCGTGCACACAGCAGGCAAGAATGCATTTGGGGGGGGCTTGGGTGATGCACTGAGGGGGTGTCATGCTGCACCCCCCCTCCACAGGTGTTTCGGGAGGGCGGCTGTTGAGCACGTCAGTGGTGTCAGGCAGGCTCAAGCCTTTTTTTTTTGGGGGGGGGGGGGTTTGCTGTCAAGCTGTATGGCAGTTTGGGAGGGGGGGTTGTATCGGCTGTGAGGCATGTTTTTTTTTTTCTTTTACCCTGGGTTCTGATGTTGACGTCACAATGCGTTTGCTGACGTCAGCCTGTGCTACGGAGCCTAGCAGACCAACTCCAAAGAAGTCACAAACACAGGCAGCAAGACGCATAGAACGTTGGAGGTGAGAATTATTATGTAGGATAATTATATATATTTAATAGATTTATATTATATACACATATATTATATTATTTATATATATATATATGTATATATAGCATATTTGAATGATATATATATATATTACATCTGTAATAATACATATATATTACATATATAAATATATATTACAGACATATATATTTATGTAAAACATATTTAGGGCCCTGTTCACTAAGGGGCGATGGTGTTTTTACTAAGCCGCGTAAGCGTCTATGTATGTCCAACATGTGCTAAAATGGAGTTACCACATACAGTGGGGGAAATAAGTATTTGATCCCTTGCTGATTTTGTAAGTTTGCCCACTGACAAAGACATGAGCAGCCCATAATTGAAGGGTAGGTTATTGGTAACAGTGAGAGATAGCACATCACAAATTAAATCCGGAAAATCACATTGTGGAAAGTATATGAATTTATTTGCATTCTGCAGAGGGAAATAAGTATTTGATCCCCCACCAACCAGTAAGAGATCTGGCCCCTACAGACCAGGTAGATGCTCCAAATCAACTCGTTACCTGCATGACAGACAGCTGTCGGCAATGGTCACCTGTATGAAAGACACCTGTCCACAGACTCAGTGAATCAGTCAGACTCTAACCTCTACAAAATGGCCAAGAGCAAGGAGCTGTCTAAGGATGTCAGGGACAAGATCATACACCTGCACAAGGCTGGAATGGGCTACAAAACCATCAGTAAGACGCTGGGCGAGAAGGAGACAACTGTTGGTGCCATAGTAAGAAAATGGAAGAAGTACAAAATGACTGTCAATCGACAAAGATCTGGGGCTCCACGCAAAATCTCACCTCGTGGGGTATCCTTGATCATGAGGAAGGTTAGAAATCAGCCTACAACTACAAGGGGGGAACTTGTCAATGATCTCAAGGCAGCTGGGACCACTGTCACCACGAAAACCATTGGTAACACATTACGACATAACGGATTGCAATCCTGCAGTGCCCGCAAGGTCCCCCTGCTCCGGAAGGCACATGTGACGGCCCGTCTGAAGTTTGCCAGTGAACACCTGGATGATGCCGAGAGTGATTGGGAGAAGGTGCTGTGGTCAGATGAGACAAAAATTGAGCTCTTTGGCATGAACTCAACTCGCCGTGTTTGGAGGAAGAGAAATGCTGCCTATGACCCAAAGAACACCGTCCCCACTGTCAAGCATGGAGGTGGAAATGTTATGTTTTGGGGGTGTTTCTCTGCTAAGGGCACAGGACTACTTCACCGCATCAATGGGAGAATGGATGGGGCCATGTACCGTACAATTCTGAGTGACAACCTCTTTCCCTCCGCCAGGGCCTTAAAAATGGGTCGTGGCTGGGTCTTCCAGCACGACAATGACCCAAAACATACAGCCAAGGCAACAAAGGAGTGGCTCAGGAAGAAGCACATTAGGGTCATGGAGTGGCCTAGCCAGTCACCAGACCTTAATCCCATTGAAAACTTATGGAGGGAGCTGAAGCTGCAAGTTGCCAAGCGACAGCCCAGAACTCTTAATGATTTAGAGATGATCTGCAAAGAGGAGTGGACCAAAATTCCTCCTGACATGTGTGCAAACCTCATCATCAACTACAGAAGACGTCTGACCGCTGTGCTTGCCAACAAGGGTTTTGCCACCAAGTATTAGGTCTTGTTTGCCAGAGGGATTAAATACTTATTTCCCTCTGCAGAATGCAAATAAATTCATATACTTTCCACAATGTGATTTTCCGGATTTAATTTGTGATGTGCTATCTCTCACTGTTACCAATAACCTACCCTTCAATTATGGGCTGCTCATGTCTTTGTCAGTGGGCAAACTTACAAAATCAGCAAGGGATCAAATACTTATTTCCCCCACTGTAGCTCTTATGTTAATTTCATTTTTGGCACACATCCGATACGCACGTCCAAAATATTTTCAGACCTGCATATTGGCCGAGTGCCAAGTGGCATTTGACACACATAGATCATTATCACCCGGTTACCGCGTGAGACTTTACTGCTAGGTCAATAGCTGGCGGTAAAGTTTCTGACCCAAAATGGACACGAGGCAATTTTTATTTTGCCACATGTCCCCTTTCGGCAAAAAATTAAAAAAGGCATTTTTTTATAGGTGCGCTGTAAAATGATTTTGCGTGCACCCAAAACACATCTACACTACCGCAGGCCATTTTTCAGTGCGCCTTTGTAAAGGGCCCCTGTAGGCACATATATATTTTATGTGTAATATATATATACATAATAAAATATATATATATTTTATTATATATACCTGCAACCTTTCTCACCCACCGGACCACTGCCTTCCTGTATTGCATTGCCCTCTGTCACTCTTCTGTTCTGCCACCGCCTTATAGTACCTGCTGGCTCTCTATGTTCTGTTTCCACTCTGCCAGGTCAGAGCTAGTAAACATGGAGTGAAAACACATGGGACCGCCGTTCTCTCTGTGCCGCTACTGCTTCCTCTGCCAATCCTGGAAATTGATGTCAGAGGAGGCGGAACCGGCAGAGGAAGCAGTAGTGGTCCTGCATGTTTTCACTCCTTGTTTACTAGCGCATGCTCAATTTCACTAAAACCGAGCATGCGCACCAGGTTGGGAAAGCTTGGCAGGTAATGCGGCGCCAAGTATTGTCACAGGAAGGCTTTAACTTATGGGGCTTGGTGACCCTTGCCAGCCTCGGTATGTGGAATTGTGGTGGCAGCGGGGAGGTGGGGCAAAATGTGCACCTCCTACTTTGGGCTCAGACCCCTCCCCAAAATCAAGGTCTGGCTACACCTCTGCTCCAGGTAGCAGATCAAATTTGATGTTATGTTCACCGTTACCTCTCATACCATGCCTTGCATTCCACTAAGGACTAGATGTAAAATAGCTCCTCCTCTTGTCGGTTCTTGGACCAGTTGCTCCAAGAAGCAGGCATTTATTATATCTAAGAATCTTACCTCCCTAGCATTTCCTGCTGTAACATTTATCCAATCCATATTGGGGTAAGTGAAGTCACCCATTATTATAATATTGCCCAGTTTGCCAGCTTTTCAAATTGCTGTAAACATTTCTTCGTGTCTGTTCATTCTGTCCTGTGGATGGTAGTACAACCCTATCAGTATACTCTTTTCTTTCACATATGGAGTTTCTAGTCACAAGGATTCCACGCTGCTGTTTCATGTAGAATATTTATTTTGGCTGACTCAATTCCATCTTTAACATATAGCACAATCCCCACCCCCTCCAGTTTGATCCACTCTTTCATTGTGATATAATTTGTACCCTGATACTACAGTGTGCCATTGATTGTCCTCCTTCCACCATGTCTCTGACATGCCTATTGTAGTTACCTCTTTGTTTAGTGCTATATATACCGACTCCTATCTTATGTTTTAGGCTTCTAGCATTTGTATATATACACTTCAAATTGTGGGACCCTTTTACTAAGGTGCACTGAAAAATGAACTTCGGTAGTGTAGACACATGGTTTGGGCACATGCAGAATTATTTTTCAGTGCACCTGTAAAAAAAATACCTTTTTAAAATTTTTTTAGCCAAAAATGGATGTGCGGCAAAATGAAAAATGTCATGTGTCAGTTTTCGGATTTGAGACCTTACCGCCAGCCCTTGACCTAGCAGTAATAGGCTACACGTGTAAAATGCCCATTACCACCCACACACCAGAAAATAAAAATATTTTCCAGCGCACATATTGAACATGTCAAAAATGAAATTACCACATGGTCTACGCGTTAGCTGAGCGGTAACTCTAAATTGGGCCCCTGTGCTTTTTCCTTGCATCTACCAGCTGCTAGAAAGTGGCTGGAGCATGTGGCAAACCCATGCGCTACTTGCAGTGCCGACCACTTTCGTAGCGTACCTTAGTAAAAGGATCCCTAAGCCATGACAAAATTTTAATTTAGAATTCTGAACATTCAACCAATCTCCAAGTCTTTTTTTTTTTTTTTTACAGTAGATCCAAATAAAAACAATTTTTTAAAAATCTTTTCCAAATGATGTTAGTGAACTACTTGGATAAATAACACTGGTTTTCCTGTGATTTAGCTAATTATAGAGTGGCAATAGAAGAGGCCAGTGCTGACCCTGCAAGCTTGTAAATAAAACATCCCAGTCAAAAAGCAGGTGTTCTTCATTACCAATGCAGTTATATTCATAGTAAATGTCAGCACAATCCTATGCATACTGCAATTTTCTGTCACTATGTGATGAACTAAATCCAAGCCTTCATCCTGAGGAATTTGAGTATAGAGAAATACCACATTTAGAAGCCCTTTTACTAAGCTGTACTAAAACATGACCTGCGCTATGACTAGTGCATAGGTTTCCTGCGCACTGAGGCAACTTTCAGTGCAACTGTAGAATGGTCACATTTTCCATTTTAATACTAATGGTCATGCACTAATTTTCACTAACTACAAATATTTTCTAGGGGTTAAGGGCTCAAGTGCTATCAGGGCATGCCTCCAGCACTACAAAATATAATTTTTTATCATGTGAGAAGCACACGCAGATGTCACAACTATCGCAGGATACCTGAGCATGCCCCACAGTAATGGTTTTTAACCTACGGTAACCACGCATTAGTGCTTACTGCAGCTTAGTAAAAGAGTCCCTTAGAATATCAAACCAGAAATGTGACCATCTCTGGAAAAAGGTGACTAAAAAAAAAAGAAGAGGTTTTAATTAGTTCTTAGAGCAAATAATTTTTAAGACAACAGTCCAAACTCCATCCTTTTATGTGAAAAAAAATAAAAAAAGTTCAAACAAGTAACTTTAGCGGACTGCTTGTGGACACATGATGTGAAAAATCAGCCATTCTCAACATTTTGGATCCGTTACTTTTACCACCCTTTCCACGAGATGGTCACATATGGTCTAATTTACCATCTAGATCTTCAATAATTTTTTTTTTAATATCCTCTTTATTGGAAATCCTCTCAACAAATACAACAAGCACAATGATCAAATGTCAGTATACAACATAAAGAAAACAGTGTCATACATCTATAAAAGTACAGAAACTAAACTCTCTCCACAGAGGACTCTGGAGCTTGGTGTACTCTTATTCATACTCCCACCCCCTCATAGAAACAAATAACAGTAAATAATACTAGTCAGTATCGAGTTACAAGGTTGAGAAGGCCCCATTTGCATTATTCCTTACTACTCTGTAACCTCCCCAATCCTATTTCCTAACATGCCCTGCCCCCTACCCCACTGTAACCTCTCAACTCTATCACAGTCAGATATGTTTACCACTAAACTGTGTTGTTGAGTAAGGGTAATCCAATAAGGTTCCCAGGTTGCCTGAAAAGACTTCCATTTAGGTGTATCTCCCTATCTTGCATCTCTCAAACAACACCAAATTAAACATCAGATCCTTCCACTGTTGTATAGACATGGGCCTTGTTTCGTTCCATTTTATCAGAGTGACTTGTTTCACTATTACATATGAGCCAAGGTTGCCCTAGGTGCTCTGCATTTAGGGCATGTACCATCTGTCTCCATCTTTGCCCTATGAGCTTGCCAGGGGGACAGATATGTTCTAATAGTAAATTTTTCGGTATATTAAAAGCAGGAAGCCGGCAAAAGAATCGGTTGGGCCGCTGGATGACCGAGAGGTAAAAGGGGCGATCAAGGAAGACAAAGACGTAGCGGAGAGATTGAATGAATTCTTTGCTTCGGTCTTCACCGAGGAAGATTTGGGTGGGATACCGGTGTCGGAAATGATATTTCAAGCGGACGAGTCGGAGAAACTTACTGACTTCACGGTAAACCTGGATGACGTAATGGGGCAGTTCAGCAAACTGAAGAGTAGCAAATCTCCTGAACCGGATGGTATTCATTCTAGAGTACTGATAGAACTGAAAAATGAGCTTGCGGAGCTACTGCTAGTGATATGCAATTTATACTTAAAATTGAGCATGGTACCGGAAGATTGGAGGGTGGCCAATGTAACGCCCATTTTTTAAAAAGGTTCCAGGGGAGATCCGGGAAATTATAGACCGGTGAGTCTGACGTCGGTGCCGGGGAAAATGGTAGAGGCTATTATTAAAAACAAAATTACAGAGCACATCCGAGGACATGGATTACTGAGACCGAGTCAGCACGGCTTTTGTGTGGGGAAATCTTGCCTGACCAATTTACTTCAATTCTTTGAAGGAGTAAACGAACATGTGGACAAAGGGGAGCCGGTTGATATTGTGTATCTGGATTTTCAAAAGGCGCTTGACAAGGTACCTCATGAAAGGCTACAGAGGAAATTGGAGGGTCATGGGATAGGAGAAAAAGTCCTATTGTGGATTAAAAACTGGTTGAAGGATAGGAAAGAGAGTGGGGTTAAATGGACAGTATTCACAATGGAGAAGGGTGGTTAGTGGGGTTCCTCAGGGGTCTGTGCTAGGACCGCTGCTTTTTAATATATTTATAAATGATTTAGAGATGGGAGTAACTAGCGAGGTAATTAAATTTGCTGATGACACAAAGTTATTCAAAGTCGTTAACTCGCGACAGGATTGTGAACAATTACAGAAGGACCTTACGAGACTGGGAGACTGGGCAGCTAAATGGCAGATGATGTTTAATGTGAGCAAATGCAAGGTGATGCATGTGGGAAAAAAGAATCCGAATTATAGCTACGTCATGCAAGGTTCCACGTTAGGAGTTACGGACCAAGAAAGAGATCTGGGTGTCATCGTCAATAATACGCTGAAACCTTCTGCTCAGTGTGCTGCTGCAGCTAGGAAAGCGAATAGAATGTTGGGCATTATTAGGAAAGGTATGGAAAACAGGTGTGAGGATGTTATAATGCCGTTATATCGCTCCATGGTGCGACCGCACCTTGAGTATTGTGTTCAATCCTGGTCGCCGCATCTCAAGAAAGATATAGTGGAATTGGAAAAGGTGCAGCGAAGGGTGACTAAAATGATAGCAGGGATGAGACGACTTCCCTATGAAGAAAGACTAAGGAGGCTAGGGCTTTTCAGCTTGGAGAAGAGACGGCTGAGGGGAGACATGATAGAGGTATATAAAATAATGAGTGGAGTGGAACAGGTGGATGTGAAGCGCCTGTTCACGCTTTCCAAAAATACTAGGACTAGGGGGCATGCGATGAGACTACAGTGTAGTAAATTTAAAACAAAGAGAACATTTTTCACCCAACGAATAAACTCTGGAATTTGTAGCCGGAGAACGTGGTGAAGGCGGTTAGCTTGGCAGAGTTTAAAAAGGGGTTAGACGGTTTCCTAAAGGACAAGTCCATAAACGGCTACTAAATGGACTTGGGAAAAATCCACAATTCCGGGACTAACATGTATAGAATGTACGTTTGGGAAGCTTGCCAAGTGCCCTTGGCCTGGATTGGCCGCTGTCGTGGACAGGATGCTGGGCTCGATGGACCCTTGGTCTTTTCCCAGTGTGGCATTACTTATGTACTTAGATTCCATTTCCCTAAAGGGCTTGCTTTGCAGAGATCAAGCAAATATTCCCAAGAAATTATTGGATTAATGACTCCTCAGTTTCACATTTCAAATTGATTCCCCAAGCTGAGGCTACATCTGTATAAGACAAGTCTGGGAATAGGTCCCCAAAGTAATGGTAAAAGTATTTTAAGATGTAGTTTTTCCTCCACCCTAATTTGCAAACATTTGTCTAAGAGTTCCACCTTATGTACCGACATTTGTTATTGGTAAGCCATGAGCATAATGCATAAGTGTAGGGTATGCAAAATAGTCAGTGGGATTTAGACTATAAAAAGTGATCTTCAAGAATTTTTAACATTTGCACAGGATCTTGAACAAATTATGTCACTTGGGCAGCTATCAGGTTCAAAACCCAATCCGCTGACATTACCAGTGGTTCTTACACTGTCTCTTTAAGGTATACAATCTGTCTGCCCAGAGGCTTATGTAAGGATTTATGCTCCTTAGGTAACATATGTATGATAGGTTTCTTAGCAGTCTTTGGGGCCCTTTGACTAAAGCTTAGCACTTGCTAATTCTGTTACCATGCACTCAAGCTTTGGTAAAAGGACTCCATTATTAAAATAAACTAACTTCTTTTGCTATAAATATACCCATTTATAATAAATAACTTGAAGTCCATGCATGCACAAGGAATAAAACCAGTACACGATCAGATTCTGCAAAGCAGAGTCAGTTTGTCAGGCCCTACATGTTGTTTCTGGCAGTGGTTAGGTATTTATTTGTACTTGCAAACAGGCAGTCATACTCCTGTCATTACTGAACCTTGTTTTCTCCAGCTGCCCACCTTTCAGCCCGGTATCTGGTACAGAAATGTGCTGAAACACCAGGCTCAAATTGTATCATGGACTCTTGCAGTTAGTCAGACTACGTGATAGGAAGCTGTACACCTGGAGCTTGCACCTTGCTCACATTGTGCAATTTCCTGTTTCTTGGGTTCTAGTGATTCAAAATGTGTAAAAGGTGTGGAAGATGATGTGTCTGCTCTTGCAAATTATTGACGACATGAACATTTTAGATTTCCTACACCTATGGAATATCACATTATTATTATTTACTAGACCTCATGAGCAATTTCAGGAGAATTTGTACTTTTTTTATGCAACAAAAGTTCTTTATTCAGGACAGTAATGCAAACACAAAACAGACTGCTGGGCCTACGTTATAGGCTATGGAATACTTGGAATTCCCTTAGTTATTGGAGTCTTCCCACATCCCCTCCCAGGGCCTCTGAGGGGCCAATGCAGAAAGCTTCCCTTAGAATCCTGCAGTGATGGCTTAGTGCACAGCTTCTAACACAAGCATAATGCAAAAGTTTTGCTCCTCAAAGCAGTAAACTAATGGTATGCAAATTATAGCTGCATTAAAAAGTGTGCACTGCGAGTAAAAAGCACACCACAATAATATGCAGTCATTTGCTGCACTGAAGAGTAAAATGTTTCCCTTCCTGGCTTAGATAGTGACAGACACATTATTAATCAGTCTCAGTCCCTGGTAGTCTAGTGAATCCCGACACCCTGAAAAAATTCCATGGCAGTCTAGTGCCCCCACCACCACCACCACGAGCACCTGGATCACATGCTCACTTACTCCTGCCTCTGTGCCTGACCCTGCATGGGGCATTCTGGGACACACTGCACAGGGTCAGTTTGCCAAATAAAGGAATTTTCCCTTGATTTGGTACTCTAGGCAGAGTCTACCCTGCCTCCTATAATGTAAACTTCCAGGCTGTCACAGAAAGCAGTAGTGGCAAGCAGAGAGCCATGGTCCTGTGAGACTTCTTTGGCCCCGCTGATGTAAACTTCCGGGATTGGCACAGGATGTAGTAACAGCAGGTAGAGGGCTCACGCTTCTTCTTTGGTTGTTTAGTAACACGGGCCCAGTGGAGCTACAATGGTGGGGGAGAACGAGAGGAAAATTGTACTGCATGGCAGCAGTGGATGGGAGGAGAAAAGAGAAAGAAATGGGGTAATAGAGGATGGATGGGGTGAAAGAGAGAGAAACAGGTAAGACTGGATGTGAGAGAGAAAGAACAGCAATACTAGATGGAAGTGGGGGAGGAGAGCGACAGCGGCAAGGCTGGATGGGCTAGAGAGACAGCATAGAGGGAAAATACTACATGGGGGGGGGGGGGGGGGAAGAGACCATGATGGAGGGGGGAGACATAAACAGAGAGGGGCAATGCTGAATGATGGTGGTGGTGGTTGGGGGGAGGAGTTAGAGAGACATGGGTATTGCTATATGCCAGCGAGAAACAGAAGACAATGTTGGAATCTGCAGCTGCCAGTCTTTGTTCTGGTACTTTGAAGCAGTAGGCTTTGGACAACTGCAGTGGAGACCAGCGCTGGCATTGTTCACACAGGTTTCAAATGATGTGATGGAAGGCTTTAACTAATGTGAAATGCCAGTTCGGTGAACCTGCACCATGACTCCAAACAATAGATCAGTTAGAGCATGGCAATGAAGGCCTCGTAGTTGTTTTAGGCCTCATGTCATAAGTGTCATCATAGTTTCCAGCAAGCAAAACAATTCACTTAATGTCTGCCCACTTCCTTAACAAAATGCCATTAACTCAATGTTCTCAGATTTTATGCAGGTCTAGTTATATTTAATTCAGAATAAAAGCAGTTGCTACTCTGGTCTTACCCAAAAGAGTATGCCATAAGTCATCTATATCCCTATTCAAACACTTCCACATCTACTTAGTTTAGATATAGCTTCTAGTCAACCTGCAATTTCCTTTCTATACATGCTGCTTAGTATACTAGCATGCACTCCTGCCATGTGACTAGTCACAATAGGTACTGTTCAACAGTTCACACAACTTGCACATTGGCAGCTGAAAACTTTGTCTCATTACAAATCAGTTACTTGAACATCTCTGTAACCTTCCACATAAAGTTTCCCCAAGAACAAATGGGAGATTTCTTCCAACTTCTTCACAATTTTACTCCATACAATTCAAAATAAATTTAAATCTTTATCATGGTAGTTTTCTTCTCTGGGTAACCAGGTCTGCTACAATAAAGCCTCTGCTTAACACCATTAGATAGGCACATTTCATTTATAGAAAAACAGGGGGGAAAAAATCACAGCAGCGTCCTGCTTGAGGCAGGCGCTTTGGCGCAGAAACACAGACCGTGTCAGGTCCTTGATATTGATATGAATATTCTGAATAAATTGGTTTTTGATATTATCTCCCTATTGGTTTGCGCATTTGTCAGCCTCTACTTTTGCTGTTTGGCTTGGAAATAAAGTTCTATATGTGTCCCAAGAAAACTAATTAGTATCTCACATAAATAAGATTAATAGATCAAGTAATCAGGTGCACAGTGTCCCCATGTATACAAAATAAAGCTCAAAGGACAAGGAGAGGGGATGAAATTTTAACATTCTGTTTACAATTAGCATGATATGGTATTTAGAAGCAGCCATCTTATTTCTGAAATAGTGGGGGTAAAAAAAACCACGTATAAAACAATAAATACAGGAAGCATACCACTCAGAGAACAGTCTCAAATAGGAAATCGAACAAGCTATCTCCTATATGGGAAGAGAGAGTACAAAGTTAAACAAAGTGGGGCAAACTAGCCAGATGCCTAGAAAGGAACTTTCCTCTTTTCTAAAGCAGCACAAAACATTTTAATTCAAGGAACATAAACGATCTTAACTTCATAATCAAAAAGCTCATCTAGATACACTCTTCCTGGGAGCTATTTCTCTGAAATTTCAGTTACCTGGGGTACATAATATATATATACCTCTATCATGAGATCTAATAATTAAACATACTTAATACTGCACTAGACAAACATTTCAGGGAGAATCAGTTGCTGTCCAGTCTTGCTAGTGCAAGAGTCCAGCAGGACTTTGTGAAATTCTGTTTTTGTATAAACCTGTCAAGCTATAGCTGATAATATGGTCCCTCTTGTTTATCAGGGAGGAATGCAACCATCTGGAAATAAGAAAACTACATCACAAAGATTAGCGTTCCATCAGAAATACAAGAGTTTAAAAGTGTGCAACATGTAGACAAAACAGGAAAACATGGTGGCATGAGCCTGACATTAAATCTCACAATTAATGTAAAAGCTATCTAGCTATGAAACATACTACATAGAATCAGAAGAATTAATGACAAGCTTTGAACCCAATGTAATCCACTCTGAAAATTGAGCTGTAACAAAAAAAACAAAAAAAAAAGTACAAATCCTAATGAGGCAGGCAAAAGTGTATGTATCCTTGGCCAACCTTTACAAGATCATATAGATCAGGCAAGGTAAAATGAGCCCTTACTTGATAATTTTCTTTCCATTAGTCCCAGTAGATCAATCCAGAGACTTGTGGGTTGTGTCCCTCTACCAACAGGTGGAGATAGAAAAAAATACAGAGGTTTGGTAGATGTAGTCACATGCAGCTGCCAGAACCTCAGTATTGCCGATACCACAGCCGTAGAACAGACAGATAGGACGTGCAGAATTCCTCTCCTGTCTGTAAAAAAATGCGAAGCAGGCGTTCTGACCGCTCATGTGGCTGGATGAAGCATCAAGGACACTAAGAAGCACTGGCAGCTTATTTTATTATTATTATTTTTTTTGTAAAAAGGAAGAATGAAATGCTGGAAGCAACACCAACTGAAAACCTTCAAAAAGAACGACAACAACACGCAAATAAAGAACAGTGCGGGCCTCTGGATTCATCTGCTGGGACTAATGGAAAGAATATTATCAGATAAGGACTAATTTTACCTTCCATAGTGTCCTGCAGATCAATCCAGAGACTTGTGGGATGTACCAAGGCAGTCCTCAAGTGGGGTGGGAGAACGTCAGGCCTGCGGCCAAAACAGAAGCCCCAAAGGCTGCCTCGACGCGCTGACACATCAATTCTGTAATGCTTAGCGAACATATGCACCGACAACCAAGAGGCCGACCTACAAATCTCTTCCAAAGGAATAGAATAATACTCCGTGACGGACATAGCCATAGCTCTGGTAGAATGAGCTTTAAGCTGAGACGGGGGTGGGGGGGTGGGGAACTTACCTGCAGAAATATACGTCTAAGTGATGGCCTCTCTAAGCCACCTGGCTCACTCATCTAACATCGAGGCATCATAACACCCTATAGTCTGTGGAGTAATCCTCCCGTCGAAACACTGGAAGAAAAAGAGGCTGATTCAAGTGGAACCATGAGACCACCTTCGGAAGAAAGGATGAAACCGTCTGAATGGAAACCCTGGCTTAGGTAAAACAAAGAAAGGGATCCCTGCAGGAAAGGGCTTCTAGCTCCAACACCCATCTAGCTGAAGCTATAGCCAACAAAAACACTGCCTTTAAAGTGAGGTCTTTCAATGACAAACTAACGGTTTAAAAGGATGATGCTGCATAGCTCACAGAACTAGATTTAGGTTCCAATTTGAAAGAATAGGAGTGAGAGGATGTTCCCTTCAAACGGCCCCGGAAACAAGCCAAAGCAGCCACCTGTACCTTCAGTGAAGCTAAGGGTAAAGATCTGTCCAAACCATCCTGTAAGAAGGCCAAGATGGAAGGAACTTTGGCCGTGAAAGCTGACAGGCTGCCACGCACCAAGACTCAAATGTGCACAAAACTCAGGTATAGGCTGTGGACATGGACCGCTTCCTTGCTTGGAGCATTGTATTAATCACTCTGTGCGGGAACCCTTTTCGCTGCATGTCCTCTTCAAGAGCCAAGCTGTAAGACCAAAGGGGGAGGGATCCTCCATGAGGATGAGACCCTGACGTAACAGCCCTCAACGCCCCGTTAGTCGTACAGGTTGATCGACAAGCAGCTGAACAAGGTCCACATACCACGGACGCCTGGGTCAATGTGGTGCTACTAGAATCACCCAGCCTGGATGACGAGCAATGCGTCCTACTACCCGTTCTACCATCAGCCATGGATGGAACACGTATAGTAGAGGTGTGGGCCACAGTTGAAGCAGGGCATCAATCCCTTCAGAACCGTACTCCTTCCTTCTGCTGAAGAAATGGGGAACTTTGGCTTTGTTGGTCATTAAGTCAAGGATTGGAATCCCCCAACGGCTCGTGATCTGATTGAACGCTGTTGGGAAGAGTTCCCACTCCCCTGGATCCAACTGAGGAAGTCTGCCTGCACATTCAAGGACCCTGCAATGTGGGCTGCTGAGAGAAGGGGAAGGTGGAGTTCCACCCAACTGCAAAGCAAGGCCGCTTCCCTTGCTAAAGGAGCACCCCTGGTGCCTCTATCTGTTGACATGTGCTACTGTCGTCGCATAAGACTCAGACCAGATGTCCCCGGATCCAAGGGAGAAAGGTCCGCAATACCAGGTGAATCGCTCGTAACTCCATATAAGGATATTTTCTGTTCCTATTTTCTTACCGTCTCCTGCTCCAATCACATGCACACTTTTTGGTCATTGGCCATTTCCTTATCCCATACACATGATCCCCAGCAACAGCAAACAAGTTGCATTAAACACCTGGCTCCTCTTTTCCCTAAACACATATTTGTGGAGGAACATCTGGGTCCTCAGTCTCACACACCATCCAGTTTTATCAATATTTGTCTGCCATACATGGATCTTATAGTTCCTGTTCCTTATGTGTTTTTTTCCTTGTCATATGATTCACAAGAAGTGCACAACACTTGCTATTTACTCATAATCAAGGCTCATACACTCTGCATACAGGCAGCAGTAGGGAGAAACAAAACTTGCGTTGATGACAGCTGATCTGAGTACTTGCTGGCCAAGCTGAGGAAGGACTATACATTCCCCAACGAATAGGCATGAGATTTGCATATAATGGAGGCAGTACAAGCATATTCATTACAGGTAAATCCTGAAAAACTGACCGATTGCCGCCCTTGTGGTCTGAGATTGCCCACTCCTGGTCTAGAAGGTAGGGGATGGAACTGCTGTTACAGGTGATGTGATCAGTCCAAGTCAGCTAGAGGTTTTATGATTGAATTGCTATCAGGATAAACATTTTGAATCACCAGAATATAATGTTTTATGAAGAAAACAAAAAGATACTGTAACAGAGAGGGCAGTGTCCTACTTAAGAAAAAAAATTCAGAATTTTTAACTGGCCAAGGATAGAGGATGAGAAGGTACCTTGGGTCTATTATGCTCTCTGCAGTAGTAACCATGAGCTAGAACCACAGCAGGTAAGATCAGGTGCACTCTTTTTCCAAGCTCATTTTAGGCAAGTTGATTATTTTAATTCAAAATATCTATTTCATGCAAGGAGATGGGTCATGTTGGTCAGGCTGTCATATGTATTGCATAAGGAGAGAACATATAAGTAGCATAGATGAATTAGAAATGATATTGTGTACTATACTGAACAGACCTATTAGTTTTTGGAATATGATAATTAGTGTAGAATTATGAGCACAGTCATGCACTATGGAAAGGGGCAAAAGGCCAGAGATTAATAAGCCTGTGTGACTCTGGAATCTATCAGAGATTGTTGAGCCTGCATGACTCTGGACTTTATGATCTATTATGATACCCTTACAGGCAAACAGGCCTGGGAAAGGAAGAAGCATAAACAAACATGAGCATGTGGATTGGCAACTTAAGGGAAAATAGATGGTGAGAACAGAATGATCTCTGAGGAAGATAAATGCTAAAGTAATGTTAAGCATTATTTAACATAAAAGTATATAAGCAGCTGAACCAGATCATTACTTTGGAGAGATGGGTTCAGATAATACCTTTGTATAACAGAGCCCGTTCTCCCATGAGAAAATTAATTATCTGTACTTTGTAAGTAAATAAAAATGAAATTGCTTTTCTCATAAACGGCATCCTTGGTCTTTTATCTTTACAAATTGTGGGTAACTGGTATATGACAATTTGGAGAGGTGGTAAAAAGACCTAAACATTTACACTGAATTAATTCATTAGCAACACAAGGCATAGCTCCAGTGAACAGGATAGAAACTTAAGACTTTCCATGTTTATATTTCAACATTTTTATTGATGACAAAGATAACTACATCCAATATCTGGCAGAAACTTAAATGCCACCAGCAAACTTTCAAAATAGAAATACAATGATAAAGTCCATCATCAATCTTTTTGACAGTTTCTCCCAACCCCCCCCCCCCAAAAACTCTTTCCCCTCTACTTGTCATTTACAACCGTTTTTATTGATGACATCTCCAAAAGTACCAATCCACCTAAACATAACATTCTCAAAATAATTATACAAAACTCAGTGGAACAGCACTTCAACCATGCAACATTGCGTACAGCCATCCCATTTTGAAATACAACATTATCCCTCCCTCCCCCCAGACCCTATTCTATATTTACTTTTTATGTTTTAACTATTGTTATGAATGAAGATGCATTATTTGCAATTCTTTGTTATACAGTAAGTTTGATAACAGATAATTCTCTTAACCCATAAACTTCCATATTAAACTCCAATAATTGTGTCTCGTGATTGCTCTGTATTTTATTACCTCATAAGTCTCAACAATGTTTACCGACGAGACTGCTGAATGTTTCTCTTCAATCAAAATTTTCCCCCAAGCTATTATGGCATGTAACCCTTCAATTTACATAATATCTTACCTTTTTCAAAACTATGTCCCCTCCCTCCTCTTAAACCAACTTTTAACTTCATGGCATCCCTCTCCCTCTCCCTCTCCCCTCAGTATACTTATCAGAGTGTAGGTGAACGTGACCGGATTCCTTTGGCACTTTCCCCCATTTCTGAGGCGGTCTACTCAAGCTATGCATACCCCACTAACCCCTCCCCTACCTTAAATTTTAGCCTCTCTCTCCTTCTATCTCATGGTTCAGTCAGATTATTGAGCACTGCACTTCGTGCTTTATGAGAGATTTGTTGCAAGTATCTATTCCAAATGGAAATGAATGCTTTTCTTTTCTTTGGGGTACCTCGTGCTGCTCTAGCCTCCCATAGCATCAACTCATGAAATTTATTCCTCCAAAACCAGATGGTGGGTGGTTCCTCTTGCATCCAATGTCTCAATATGCATTTTTTCCCCACTGCATACGCCTTACCCAGCAGGAGATCCGCGTTCTTATCTGAAAGTTCATAGGCTCCCCTTTTATTTAATACCACCCCTCTCCAAGAGGGGATTAACCTGTACCCTACTATAGTCTCCAAATAATTATGGAGCCTTTTCCAAAAGATTTTCACCTTTACACAACTCCAAAATGCATGCAACAATGTATTTCTCCCTCGTCTGCATTTTACACACTGCGCCTCCGGCGCCCAACCGGCTCTTGCTGCTTGTGTCTGTGCTATGTATCCCCTGTGTATTATTCTATATTGACTCTCCTGCAGCTCCGCCCCACCCACTTGTTTTGGGATATCTTTTATCAATTTTGCAAAATTTACCCCTTTCAATTCATACCCCAAATCTTTGCTCCATGCCTCTGTTAATGCTTTATAGTTTCGGGGCTGGCAGAGCGACAGCAGCGCCCGATGCAAACTGGATATAGACACTTGGCCACGTGCGTCCCCTTTTAAAAACTCTCGCAGTTTTTGTCCTAATTTTGAGCCCAATGCCTCTTGGTCTAAGCTATGCCAGTAATGATGTAACTGTCTATATGTAAAGTAATCTGTGTTGGTTAAAGACAGTCTCTGCTGCAGGTCTGTAAATGTGTATAATCTTCCCTCTTCATTTGCTATATGTTCAATTAGAGTGATTCCCATGTCTGACCAGCTCTTAAATATCCGAGCTTCCAGTCCAGGCAGAAAACCTCCATTTCCCCGAAGTGGAAGCTGATCGCTAATGTTTGGGTGTTGATTCCAAACTGTCATAAGAAAGCGCCAAATCTGTTTTAGGGGGTGTAACAATATACTTTTCTTACACATTGGTGGTAGCTCTTTGGTTTGGGCCTGTAACAAGAAATTTATGTGCCAAGGTGCATATAATGCTTGCTCCCATCTTAGCGGGGTAAATTGTTCCGTATCCAATATCCAATCCCGAAGATGTCTCAAGAGACATGCTTGGTTATACCGTCGGATATTGGGTAGTCCCAATCCTCCCTGTTCCCATTTATCATAGAGATATTCTATACGCATCTTAGATTTTTTTCCCCCCCAGAGAAACTTCCTACATATCCTATTCAATTTTCGTATGTCTTTACGTAGTAAGTGTATTGGCATGACTTGTAGGATATACAGCCATCTTGGGAATATAATCATTTTGAATATACTTATTCTACCCATCAGTGATAAAGGCAAATGATTCCACTGCTCTAAAGTGCGGCCTGTATCCTGTATCAACTTCTCTACATTCAGATGGTATAATTTGGAAATATCCATGGATAGTCTCACTCCTAAGTAGCGAAAAGATTCTTCTGCCCATTTTAATGGAACCCTTTCACGCCAATCCCCTTCTGGTAACTCCTGTCCATTTAAAGCTTCCGACTTCTCTAAATTTAATCTGAAGCCAGAAAAATCTCCATATTCTTCCATACATTCCAAAAGGGCCGGCAGTGAGGTGTTAGGGTGGGTCACATGAACTAACAAGTCATCAGCGAAAGCTGCAATTTTAAAAGTGTTAGCGCCAATTGTAACTCCTTGTATGTCTGGTGTCCGCAGGATATCTCTTATTAGGGGGTCTAATGTTAAAACAAACAGTAAAGGCGACAATGGACACCCCTGCCTAGTGCCCCGACATATAGAGAAAGGGGTAGACATTATACCATTGGCCCATATCTGGGCTTGTGGTAGATAGTAAAGCGCCCTTATTGCCTCTTGAAAAAACCCACTTATCCCATAGGCTTCTAATGTACCAAATAAAAAATCCCAGACCACCCTGTCAAAAGCCTTCTCGGCATCAAAACTGACTAACACTGATGGTATGGTTTGATTTGACACGGCTTCTAATGTTGTAATTATCTTTCGCACGTTTTTCGTAGTATTCCTACCCTGTACAAAGCCCACTTGAGATTCCTCTATAATATCTGGCAATATCCTAGAGAGGCGATTTGCTAGGACCTTAGCATAAAGCTTAGCTTCATAATTGAGCAATGAAATCGGTCTATATGCCTCTGGTTTCATTGCATCTCTCCCTGGCTTAGGTAATACTATGATCTGCGCCAGACGTAGTGATGCAGGCATTTGTTGCTCCTTCACTATAGCATTAAACATATCTGTCAAAGATGGTACCACCTCCTCTCTCAACATTTTATAAAATTCCCCTCTGTAGCCATCTGGGCCCGAGGCCTTTCCCAATGGACTTTGCTGTATTGCCCAGGACACCTCTCCTTCCGTAATGGGGGCATTTAACATATCCAAGCTCCTCTGGTCTACGTGCAGTACCTCTTGGCTACTGAAATACAGCTTGCTATCCAACGGGGGAGGATCTGGGGCTGAATATAGGCCTTTATAAAACCCTAACAGTACTTTATTTATTTGGGCATCCTCGTTCACTAATGTGCCATCTGAATTATATAAAGCAGCTATTTTAGAAGGTCCTTGTCTTGGCTGTGCTAGACGTGCTAACATCCTGCTATTTTTGTTGGCATATTTATATAACTGATATCTATAATATATATAATTTTTCTGGGCCTGTTGCTGAATCTTTTCGTTTAAAGTCTGTTGTAGCTCTAGGAGTTGAGCTTTTAACTGTATGGAATGACTTTGTCCGTATGCTCTCCTCAACCTTGTTACCTCTTTTTCCAGCCTCTGCATCTCCTTGTCCCTTGTCTTTTTTTGATGGCTCGTGTATGCTATTATCTCCCCCCGTAGTACAGCTTTGGCCGCCTCCCAGAACAATATTGGGGTGGATCTATGTTCCTGATTGTTTTCTTGGAACTGCTTGTATTTTTGTAGTATATATTCCCGGAATATTTTATCTCTGTATAATCTAGTTGAAAATTTCCATTGGAAGTGACTTGGGTCTATACTTAAGGGCCCCAAAGTAATAGCTACCATCGCATGATCTGAAATTTTTATGGGACCTATTTCAGACTCTTGAATCCTTGTAAACAGATCTCGTGATATGAAGATATAGTCAATGCGGGACATGGTGTCGTGCGCCCGAGATAAATGAGTGTAGTCTCGTTCTACTGGGTGCATAGTCCTCCACACATCCACCATGTCCAGCACCTCACTAAGTGTTCTGATTCCCCGTGAGTCCGCTCCTGTCCCCTTCTTCTCTCCGTGCGACCTGTCTATACTAGGGTCATCTACTGCATTAAAATCACCTCCTACCAATAGCGGGAGCCCATCAAACCCCGACAGATGTCATAGGATCTTCTTATAGAAAGCCTTGTTATATGTATTAGGGGCATACAGATTACACAGTACTACTGGTTGCCGCTCTATTGTTAGATGTGCTATCACAAATCTTCCCTCTGTATCTGTTATAACTTTATGGGTTAGAACACGGATCCCCTTCCTGATCAATATTATGACTCCTGCTTTTTTGGCCTGCGCCGGGGATTCATAGTAGGAACCCACCCACCATCTATGAAGTTTCTCATGTTCTTTAGCATTCAAGTGCGTTTCTTGCAATAAGGCTATAGAAACCTTTTGTTTATGGAGTGCTTGTAATATCTTCTGCCGTTTAATCGGTGAAGAGATACCATCCACATTCCACGTCACTATTTTAAGTGCCATTACGTGACATCTTCTATTTGATGATAAACTGAAGTATTTCCCGCTCTCAATGGGCAAAGGAGGCATCCCAGCCTGTACCCCCCTCGCTTATCTTTACCCATCACTCTGTATTTTAAATCTCCAGGTGTTAGGCTACTACTTATTTGTTGTGCTACCTGTTGTACCATGAAGTTCCAGTTACTTAATGTAAGCCCCCTTCTTCCCATCCGTACCCCATCCTTCCCCTGACTTACCCCCCTTCCCTTACTCCTGAGTGCACCAATGGTGCTCAACCTCCGTGTCAGCGATCAAGGATCCTCGCTGACAATTAATTCTCAACTTTATGTTACTTGTCCCCTTTTTGTTATACAATATTTTCTATGTAACATTTACCACCCCATCCCTCGCACACAGCCATGCAAAATTAACACCACAGGTTTACACTGTGTCTTCTGTCCCTCTCTTGTCTTCGCTCACCGCCGGCTGAGACTATTTATTTTTGGATGGGCTCGATCTGTCTCTTTCCAGTTGATCAACCAGCGTTTGTGCCGCTTCCACAGTGTCACAAAATTTCACTCCGCCATTGTGCTGGATTCGCAGTTTTGCCGGATATAATAGGCTGAAACGTATTTGTAATTTATGAAGGCGTCCACATACCTGTGAGTATTGCTTTCGTTGTAACGAGACTTTAGTAGAGTAATCTTGAAAGCACAATATCTTATGTCCCTCTATCTCCAGCTTTTCTCCTTTCCTGAGAGCTGTTAATATGTCCATCTTGTGTTGATAATGGAGCAGTTTCAGTATGACCACTCTAGGTCTATCTGAGGTTGCTTTTCTGGCTCCCAGCCGATGTGCCCGTTCAATCTTGAGCGGCCCTGCCGTGCTTTGGTTGTTAAAAATCTTCTCCAGCCAGGTTTCAAGAAATTCCCTGAGCTCTCCATCTTTTATTGATTCAGGTATTCCTACCAGTCTTAAGTTGTTTCTTCTAGAGCGGTTCTCTAGATCATCTACTTTTTCTTCCAGTACCGTTACTGTTTTTTTGGAGATGTTGTATGGTCCTTGATGATTCCTGCGTTGTTGTTTCTACTTCCCCCAACCGTTGCTGGACCTCTTGAAAGTCTTTCGTGAAGGTCGTAAACCGCTGATCCATTCCATCCAGCTTGTCCAGTATCTGTTGAAGTTGTTGGCTCATTGTTTTTTCTACTGCCATTTTGACCTCTGTTACTATTTCTGAGGCCCAAACCAAGCTCACTGAAGGAGATGCGGGGGAGCTTTTCTCCGCCATCTTTGTGCCTCCCCCTCTGGATTTTTCCGGTTCTTTTTTTGAGCTGCGGGTAGCCATACACAGAGATGGTTTTTATTCTGTCCCCAGAGGTCTTTGGATCTCCGTTCCTGTTTCCCGAGCGTTTTATCTTTTTGCTGTAAACAATCGTCTGTATCTCTTAAAATTTAAGATCTTATTTTAATGTCTTGAAGTAGGAAAAGCTTCTCATATTTTTCTAGGGCCAATAGCCGTTTTTTTTTTTTTCCTTTTCTTTTCCTCTTAATATTACTGGCTTCTGGCATCTTTACATCAAGCTCTGTTGTATACTTTTAATGTCTTACCCGATGTTGAGTCTGCCGGGTGTCTGTGAAGAGCATGTGCTGCTTTTGGCCTCCGTATGCAGGCTTATAAACCGCCTTCTACCTGTTGTCTGCAGCGATTCTAGCTCCCTTGCCCCTTCTTCACTCGGCAGCCTGTGTCGTGGCTAATTGCTAGGGCGCTCCTGCTTATTTTATTATGCCTTTTGCAGGACTCAATCAGTTCCGCTGTTCTTCTCCGTCCCGATCGCGTGCGAACTTCGGCCTTCCCACTTCTCCGGCTCGTGGTAGCACGCCGCGACGCGGGGGAAGGGCGGTATACAACTTCGGCTCTCCGCACTCTCAACTTCGCCGCTTTCCCTTGTCCACTACGCTGATCTGCTTTCCGCGCGTGCCTTGCTGTTGTGGCGCTGAGTTGTGCTAGGTTTCGGGGCGTTAAAGGGGGATAAATTGAGGATCCCTGATCGCGACTTTGCGGAGCTCAGCTCGTGGCGGCCATCTTGGCCAGTAGCTCCGCCGGAAGTCCATCAAGACTTTCCATGTTTAAAAAAAACCTTTAAAAATATAGTTAAAGTATGCAAGGATATTAGATGCTCAATACATACTAGCCTTATGGATCCCACTCTGAGATTTCGATAGTTAAATTCAAAAATTACATCACTTCACCTCCCTTCCTTTCAGAAAAATCATTTAAATATGCATTTGGACATCGTATTTCTAAACAAACATTTTTCCTACATATACACCCCGCCATACTCAATAGGTGGTTTGTCAGGTCATGGTTGTCAACTCTGGACCAGTCAATGCACTATAGATACCAATCACCACAGAGATACACTAGTGTGTAGAAATGAGGAAGGAAGATCATCAGCAGCATCATGAGGACTAGGAGATATCACAGAACAAGGAAGATCACTGCAGCCAAGGTGGTTAGATTGAGAACACAAGACTGTACGGTACAAGGCTATCTAGTCCATTATATGGGTTGAAGGCAGTAGGTAGAGCTTAATGGCAGTAGGTAGAGATTTCCACCATACTGGTTGACCCAAAACAATGGCAAATTTTATTATTTCTAATAATCTTTTACTATTGATTTCAATAGACTGCCTATGCGTGGTCCATCTGTAAAAAGGCAAAAACTGTTCCAGTTGAATAGGCAGTGCCTTAAAAGGTGGAGTACAAAAGTATTTTTAAAAATTTTACAGCTTCCCACATGTAGATATCATGAAAAAAAATTGAATATCACTGAAACAGCTTCAAAAATTTTAGCTGGTAGAAATCACACTAAAAGGCTGTATTTTGTGCTGATTTTTCTACACAGTTCTATACAACACAGTAATACATGGCCAAATTTCAGTGAGGATATCCTTTTGACTGACTGATTCATCTTAAATGTTGTAATCTGCCTTGAGAAGCCTGGTGTTATCAAGACTGGAAATAAAGTTAAACTCTCCTTTCAGTGGGGCACATGGAATCATACCTTCACCGTACAAATGGATTATTCTATTTTGATTATGTTTCAGGGACAAGTGATTTTCGTAAGTCAAAATAATAAAAAAATAAATATTTTCTTTCATGCAGATCTCTCATTTAAACATAACTAAATGGGCTATAAGCCCCTAATGCAGTCCATTGATTTTCTTATATTTTGTCCTTGTGATGACATATACTGTGCCAAAACTGGAAATAAGAGAATAATAGAATTCCGTAACATCCAAAACTTAACATAATTGTGTTTGCATTTGGCTAACAGAAATTGCTGTTGAAAAATGATGAAGAAAAAATATATATCACAGAACTGGAAAACATTGGCACATTTAGACTGACTCTGGACTTCTGCATGAAAGTAGCTCTGCACTCATTATTGAATCTCTCAAAGAGTAGTAATAGTGCATTTTTACAATATACCACTGCATTCCTCAAACCAAAAGGAGGAAGTTCCTACAAACTCTCTCTTTTGATCTAAGCACAGGAAAAAACATTTTTTTTTAAATGCTCCCTGGTTTCAACCTAATTCATGTTTAATATGGGATAAAAATTTCATTAAATAAGTACATAGAGACTCAGACATGAGAATCAGGTGCGCAACATTCAGTTTTAGTGGCCCTTTACCAGGAAAAAAAAAAAAAATCTGCACGAATATATGCTAGGGTGTCCCTGTAACCAGCCCCTCCAAAAGACACACTGATTACAATTTATAACAAAGTACTACTCTACTTGTAAAAAGTTATTCCATTAATATACTTCCTGTGTACATCTGTATGCTGCACAAGTTGGCATGTTTGAAAATATAAGCGAGATTAAATAAAAATGCTACCAACAAAGAATGACAACGTGGATGCAGCAGCTCATATGTTTGCTTGTTTTGAGTGTACGCAGAATGATGGCTGCATGGGGAAGGGGAAATACAGACTAACCTAAGTGGCTTCAACGTTTTGACATCATGCAGTCTCCTGTTCTCAATCAAACCTCCCTGACTGCAGCAGTACAGCCTGGGAGAGGCATCATAAGTAGTAGTATGCCACAGAGGGGCTATGGCTACCTGTCATTCTGTGACAGGTCTTCTCTATTAGTATAAAGGCATGTGTTAAGAGCTGTGCACCAAAGCTCACCACACAGTTTGCTAGCATATAGAAAAATGTTTATATCCGATGCAGCAAACTGCGAACATGCAAATGTGTGTACAAATATAGGAAAGTTTGCTTATCACAATGGAAATGTACATACATCTGATGTGCATTAGCAATAGAATATTTTGCACTGAGACTGTATTGGGACATGGAAGAGCATGCACATTAGGTATGCTTATCTAGAATGTATATTCCTGCTATAAGGTATTATATACATTTCTGTAGCTGAGCACATTGTCCATTCCATACTCATAGCACCACCCCCATAACTGTGCATTTGGCAACATCACTTTAGCAACTCATCCTCATTTTTTTTTTTAATTGACTCGTCTTCTCCAATAAGAAAAGAGAACAGGAATGAACCCCTCACTACTCCTAGCCACAGAACAAATTAACTTTACTTTCCCTCAAATCACACACTAAAACCTCTGCCACAAAAGGAGAAATTAGATCTTACCTGCTAATTTGCTTTCCTTTAGTCCCTCCGGTCTGGCCCAGAAAGTAAGTGACTGATGGGTTGTGTATGCCTTCCAGCAGGTGGAAACTGAGAATTCTGACTTGTGAGAGTTAATAAGAGCCCTGGGTTGCTAGAGGAAGATTCAGTATCTTTACAAAGCAGGAGAGAAACCAGAAAGATCAACTTCTGTGCAACTGATGAACCCAGCCACTTTCAACATATACACACACTCTCACAGGTAGTGTTCAAAGGTAAGGCTCTTGACAAAACACAACCGCTCAAAGCAGCTCAAACGGAACCCAAAGAACTTGAAAATTACTTTGACCTTAAAGAACTTTATTTAATTGATGAAGACCACAGTATAGGGAGGGATCTTAGCCGGTCCAGAGGGACTAAAGGAAAGCAAATTAGCAGTTAAGATCTCATTTCTCTTTCCTTAGCATCTCTCCAGACCAGTCCAGAAGGTGACTAATGGGAAGTAACAAAGCAGTACATTCATTGCAGGGACCCTAACAATCCCATCGTAAGCACCCTCATGCCAAAAACAGCAACCTAACACTGAATATTTTTTATTTATTTATGTTACATTTGTACCCCGCGCTTTTCCCACTCATGGCAGGCT
Source organism: Microcaecilia unicolor (assembly GCF_901765095.1). Taxonomy (NCBI): domain Eukaryota; kingdom Metazoa; phylum Chordata; class Amphibia; order Gymnophiona; family Siphonopidae; genus Microcaecilia; species Microcaecilia unicolor. The sequence goes on along the minus strand of NC_044040.1, from coordinate 180,686,323 downwards.
CAATGCGGCTTACATGGGGCAATGGAGGGTTAAGTGACTTGCCCAGAGTCACAAGGAGCTGCCTGTGCCTGAAGTGGGAATCAAACTCAGTTCCCCAGGACCAAAGTCCACCACCCTAACCACTAGGCCACTCCTCCACTTGAATATCAAGTCTGTAATGCTTAGAAAATGAATGTAAGGAAGGACACTTTGCCGCTTTACATATTTCCAAAGGAGGCACCAAGAATCGCTCGGTCCATGATGCATGCAGCTTGCCCACTAGTAGAGTGTGATTTTTCTCCTTCAGGAACAGGTTTCCCAGAAAGGTATGCGGAAGCAATCATCTCCTTAAGCCATCTAGAAATGGTGGGTTTGGACGCCACCAACCCCTTTGTGGGAACCCCCAAGCAGCAAGAAAAGACAATCCGATTATCTATATTCTTCCATAGTCTGCAAATACTGCTTAAGAACTCGCTTGCCATCAAATTTATGCTGAAGCTGCTGGTCTTGTGTGCCAGAGGAAGAACCTAGGACTGGCAAAACCACTGGTTGGTTCAAAAGAAATCTCAACAAGAGTTTAGGAAGGAAAGAAGGAACTACCCGTACCTTATAAAACTCAAAAAAAAAAAAAAAGATCAACAGGAAAACATCTGCGATACACGTCTAGCTGAGGTAATGGTTACCAAAAATACCATCTTGAGCATTTAATCTTTGAGAGCAAGCTGACAAAGGTTCAAAAGGAGATCTAGTAAGGATCGAGAGAGCTAAATTGAGGTACCAAGCTGGAAAGACAGGTCTAGAACGAGGGTGAATGAGACCCGCTCTCCTAAGGAAACAAACGTCTGGATGACCAACTTAGGTTTTCCCCCTGATATAACCATGAAAACAAGACGCTACAATCTGCACCTTAAGAGAAGCAAGTGCCAAGCCTTTATCAAAACCTTCCTGTAAAAAATCTAAGATGTGCATCACCGACGCTTGAAATGGAGAAATGGCCCGATCAGCATATCAAGACTCAAAAATACACCAAGTTCAAATATAATTCAGAGAAGTCAATAGACATTGCGAATGAAGCATCGTGATAATCACATTGGTTAAGTAACCTCTTTTTGTCAACTGTGCCCTTTCAAGAGCCAAGTCGTACGACAAAAAATTGAGCCAGATGTGGATGATCTATCGGACCCTGGAACCAAAGGCTGGGGAGACTCTGGAAGCTTCAACGGAGTGTCCGATAGAAGACACACAAAATTGGCATACCAAGGCCTGTGGGGCCGATCTAGTGCTGCCTATTACAAGATCCTTGTGCACCTTGATCCTTTGAATGAGGCATCCTAGAAGAGTCCACGGAGGAAATGCATAAAGAAGCTCCAATGGCCACAGCTGAAGGGCATCTATGTCCTCTACTTTGTGATCCTTCCTGCGACTGAAGAATCACAGCATTTTAGAATTGAGATTTGTTGCCATAAGATCCATGACTGGGAGACCTAAGTGATCGAGAACGGCTTGAAATGCTGCTGCGCTGAGCTCCCATTCTCCTGGATCTAGAGTGTGGCGACTGAGAAAGTCTGCCTGAACATTCGTTGTCCCTGCTACATTTATTTATTCATTCTTATATCCCACTGGTATCCAAAAACAGATTTTGGTTCAATGTGGCTTACAGTTTTCAATTAGGAGAAGTTATAGTATTTCTTTACATGAGATGCCAATGGCTCCGAGAGATGTTCTGCTCAAACTATGAGAAGAGCAGCTTCCTGTTCTAGCTGACTCCTTGTCCCTCCTTGCTGAGAGAACACCTACGGGCCTGTGTTCGACTAGATGAAGAAATGACTCTAGAGCTAAATTGCTCGTTTCCAACAGACTTCTCCTGGGACCAAAGACCATGCGCATACAATGAGCTCCCCAGCCCCTGAGGCTGGCATTGGTTGTTACTATTATTTACTAAGGTGGATCCAGAGGGACTCCCCTTGGTCAGATTTTGCATCCAAAGCCATTGCTCCAGGGTTCTGAGTAGCAGTCTGACATTCAGAGAATCTGTCTGCGGAGACCAAGAGGGACTTCTGCAGAGGTCTCATATGTGTTCTGGCCCAAGGACCTACTTCTATCATTGCTGCCATGGATCCTAAAGACCTGAAGATAATCTCTCGCACACAGCACCGGTTTGTGCAGAGGGGCACAAATCTGATCCTGAAGTTTGACAATCCTGTTCTGTGGCAGAAACTCACCCTTGCAGAGTATTGAAGGAGACTGAGATAGTTGAGAGTCTGAGACAGCACTAAGCAACTTTTGAGAGAATTTACCACCCATCCGAGAGAAACGACTACTCGATCCATGGCCTGCAGATTCTCCTAATGCAACTTTGCTCTGATTAACCAATCGTCCAGGTAAATATTTTTTTTTTGTTACATTTGTACCCCGTGCTTTCCCACTCATGGCAGGCTCAATGCGGCTTACATGGGGCAATGGTTAAGTGACTTGCCCAGAGTCACAAGGAGCTGACTGTGCCTGAAGTGGGAATCGAACTCAGTTCCTCAGTTCCCCAGGACCAAAGTCCACCACCCTAACCACTAGGCCACTACAAATTAGGATGCCCTCTTTTCTGAGTGTCACTACCGCCACCACCACCTTTGTAAAGGTATGAGGAGCTGCAGCAAGGACGAAAGGCAGAGCATGAAACTGATAATGCAGTACTTTACCAATAAAACAAATTGGTGTCTACACTAACAATTATACAGTGGGAGGTTTGATTATAGAATTTATATCCCACACTTTCCCACCCATGGGCAGGCCCAATGTGGCTTAGAAAAATCTACATAAAAACAAAGCATGTCAGGGGTCAAACAATTAATGTCCTAGAAGTATAATGGGAAAAAGGCAAAGCGAGGTAAAGTAAAAGAGAAAGAGGGGGGAGGGACCCAGCCACTCGAGTGTGACACCCCGCCGAGGCTCACAGAGAACCCCGCGGTCTCAGCCTCTCAGTCCTAATAGGAATGCTACTGCACAGAAGGCAAGAGTAAACATTAACCAATTTTTATTTTTATTAAAGACAAAGCCCAGAAAGAAAGAGAAAGATTCAGTATACTCAGTCTCCAGCAGGTGGAACATGGTGAGCCCTTTTTAGTCTAGCAACCCAAGGCTCTTATTGGCTCATGAGAGTCAGAATTCTCAGTCTCCACCTGCTGGAAGGGGTGCACAACCCATAAGTCACTTATTTTCTGGGCAGTTCCGAAGGGACATTAAGGAATAATACATTTGGCCTTCATATGTTCGGCAACTTCTTTGCATCAGGTTTAACAGGTAATACCTTAGATTTTAAGCTCAATAGGGATAGAGAAATTTATCTTTAATATGTGAACTGTTTTGGTCAATATATCAGCAATCTAATAAACCTTCATTATTGCATTTTAATCAGCAGTGCCCCATCTACAAAAATACACGCTTCCTGTACAAGGTGGCCATAAATCAATTTGTACATAGAACACACACTAAGCTCTGCACTTAACCTCCCACACTATTACATCAGCTCCCATAATGAAGGCATATTTCAGAGTCATTTACCTGGGTAAAAGGGCTACCTGGAAACTGCTCGCCATTTCTGAAGGTTAAAGAACACAACAATGGTTCTTTGAGTTGATGAAACTATCAAGACTTGTTTTGCTTTAACTGCAGCTGATCTTTGCAACACACCAGCAGCTTTCATCTTAGGCAGCAGCCTTGTCCAGTTGTTAAGGGGCCTTGAAGCCAAGATGCACCAGCTTTCCAGCTTGGAATCTGAGCCTGCCCAAACTGGCTACACATGAGATAAACAAGTATATGCTGGGTAATCTGACCACAACTGGCAGTGGCACAAGCTCAGTGTGAGTCTATACCTATCAAATAACTTTTCATAATATTACTTGGGAAAAAACTGATCTAATCAGAAACACTGGGTAGCAAGTACCAAAAGATTGGTAGCATTTTTTTTTTAACAGATATGTCCCTTTAATAAAATAAATTGCAATACTTATAAAGCTGTAGACCTTGGGTACTATTTAATACAACCCAGTGATGCTACTTAATAGCTGGGTCTCCTAGGAGATGTGCCATTGCCAATTTACAATAAGTCCACACAAAGGGAGTACTTAAAACTATGTGTATTAACAAAATATTCCATGGTTTGCTTTGGTAAAGAAATAAAAGACCTGTTTCTAATTATAAAATGTCAGCAAAAATCAAGTTTAAAATATGCAAGCAAACATTACAGAACTGAAAAATAAGATGTTTAATACAAAGTCTTGAAGTTATGTTGATATGATGTTAAGCTTAACAGTCACGCAGTTTAACAAAACAATTTCAGAAAGTGGTAAAATATATATTTATTCATTAATTTCTGACACGTGTTAGTATACACAAAATGAAACTATTTATGAAATGTACATTTTTTTTAAATTTAAATACTCCATATACACTGCACTTAATCTGCATGTTGCATTTATTAAATACATTAAAATCTGCAATGTAACAAAACTTTTTTTGCATATGAAATTCAAAACACCATTTTAAATGAACAAAAGATGGCTCACTTCATTTTTTGTTTTATTTTAACCTACTAGTGTATCGTACACTAGCTCAGTTCCACCAAGACCAGTTGTTCATTCGACAGTTCACAAACTAGTACATTTTACAATAAGAGTGCTGAATAAAACATGAGGTAAGAAAGTGGTTCAAAGAGTATAAGTCATGCAGATCATGCTAAACAGCAAAGAAAACAGTGAATGAGAAAACACTAAATAAAAATACATACAGAATGTGCATTATGAAATTAAAAAAAAAAACAATTACACAGCTTTGCTTCTTTGGTTACAAAGTAGGTTGAACAATTTCACAGCTTTTTTTTTTATTCCCACCCTTCAAAAAAAAAAAAAAAAAGGTAATTTAAATGTTCTAAAGCAGAGGAATCATGGCAATCTCTCTCAGAATCAAAAAGCAGAAACATAAATGAGCAAAATTTTCTTCATCAAAATAGCCCAATTATTATATCATGAGGATCGGTGACTATCTGTACAGATGCTCTAAGGTTTATACTTACACTATACAAAATTTACATTCAAAATGGGCCTCAACTACTGCAAATAAATACCAAAAGGTAAAATGCCATTAGTGTTAGAAATATATCAGGATACTTTTGTTCAATTATTGCCTAAACATTTTACCTACTAAACACAACCCCATCAATTCCTTTACTGATATACTTACATTTATTCTCCAAAAACAACAAAAGAAAAAAAGTTCTGTGACATTGTTCATACACATTATGAAATAGCAGCCTTGTAATAAATAAAACAAAATAAATGAAACTAACGGAGGCAAATATTAAAGAATGGTGGCTCTTGAAGTCAGATGGGTTGTATACTATATGACATTGAAAGGCTCAAAAATAATCCACTGGTAATAGAAACCACTGGATAGCCACCAAAGATTTGAGGGATCCCATCCCCCCCCATGTGCACCCAAATGCAGACTTATTTTCACTTACAACCCTTTCTACTACCCTCTTTTGTGCATTGATGGCATGTATTGGACATCAGCTGCACTGCATGACATCTCAAAGTGAGGGAAAGCTCTCGTAGAATGATTGTCTAATACTGAAAAGGCCAAACACACAACAGAAGCATGGCTACTTGCTTTCATATAAAGTGGAGAGAAAAATCAGTGGCACACATGGATAGACTGTTTTCAGGTTTGCTTTTTCTGAAGGTAGCAAAAAGCTTTATGCTGAAGAGACATTTGGCTGCTGTGGAGGTTGCGCTGTCTGCAGTGGCTGTGCTATCACTGTTTGTTGTTGTGGTGTACTACTGGGGTTGGCCTGTTGGGAAGGGAGCTGAGACAACTGGTCATTGTTTGCAAGAGATTTTAATAGTGCATTTTCTCGTTCAAGCGTACAGTTTCTCTCAATCAATTCTTTTATTTGTTCCTTCAGGACTTCCACCTCTTCTCTGACTGCATACATCAGATGGCTTTTCACCAGATCCTGTGAACAAGATCACAACGTTAGATATGTATAGTAAACCGCTACATTGATGCATTTCGTAGACTGAAAAGAACTGCAACAAAATTCTTCAGAACTACCTACAAAGATGTAAAAATATATCTGTGTCCAAAACAAAAGTTTATATAAGAAACAGTAAGTCCTAGGGAACTACTGAAGCCATCAATATAACCTGCAAACACCTTCTTTCTCCCCCAACAAACTTGACAGTTGAAGAAAATGTAGCACTTAGAAATGGATAAGTCTTAACAGTCACTAAAAGCTCTCAGATACCACTGGTTATCAATTCCAGCAACAACCACTGCTTCAAGCACTGCATGACTGCTTCTTCTCTCTTCAGTGCTGTCCTATCAGAACAGCATGAAAAGGGAAGATGCATACTTGACATGCAGAACAAAACAAAACATTTTGTTTGTGCTACTCTGTACATATAAAAAAAATTTAAGCACATCTTACTTCATCTACAGACAACTGTAATGGTGTCACCTTCCTTAAATGTTAATATAATATTTGGCAACCTGTAATAACTTCAACCTCAGTAGATTTGTCCTTCTAGGGGAAGAGACTCACCCAGTCTACCTATTTTCCTATCATGCTGCAATACTGCTGAGCCCACCCTTACTTATTCACCAGTATGGATCTTCTGTCCTCACCCCATGCTTTCTTGAATTCTGATACTGTTGCCTTCACCAGCACCCAAGAGACTAAATAACACTTGTTTTTTTATTCATAAATTAATTATTCACAAGGCAGTATTTAACCTCTCCTCTTCTGGTAAAACTGCCATGCATTGTAATATACTTGTTTATTTTTGTGTTTTTACCTTTTTTACTGGTTGACAAAACACACAATTCAATTATATTACAGATCAACAGAAAAAGGGTAAAGGACTTATTTTTAGTGAAATACTTTTTATTTTCAACTCTTGTATTTCACAAGGGAATTCAGAAAGGAATCAAATCATCATGCTCAAATAGTCAATACTCTAATATTTATTTGCTACATTTGTACCCCACATTTTCCCACCTATTTGCAGGCTCAATGTGGCTTACATTATATTGCAAAAGATATAGTTATGAACAGAGTAAGAGGTTTGTTCTAAATTACCGTATTTTTCGGACTATAAGACGCACTTTTTTCCCCCAAAATTTGGGAGGACAATGGGGGGTGCGTCTTATAGTCCGAAGGTAGATTTGGCTGGCTGGCCGCCCGCCCTCCGAGTTCGGGATCGCCCTCCCCCCGGTCCTGTTACCACTTCTCTCTACTCACGTCACGCGATCTTCCCTGGTGGTCTAGTGACGTCGGGGCAGGAAAGAGCCCACTCTTTCCTGCCCAGCGCGCTGCTCTCCATCCTCCTGTATGCAGCCTGACGGTCTCGGCAAGATTCAAAATGGCCGCCGAGACTTCAATTCTCAGCGGCCATTTTGAATCTCGCCGAGACTGTCAGGCTGCATACAGGAGGATGGAGAGCAGCGCGCTGGGCAGGAAAGAGGGGGCTCTTTCCTGCCCCGACGTCACTAGACCACCAGGGAAGATCGCGTGACGTGAGTAGGAGAAGTGGTGACAGGGCCGGGGGGAGGGCGATCCCGAACTCGGACAAGACGCACCGGAGCACCTAGGTTTTAGAGGAGGGAAAAAGGAAAAATTTTTTTTTCCCTATTTCCCTCCTCTAAAACCTAGGTACGTCTTATGGTCCGGTGCGTCTTATAGTCCGAAAAATACAGTAACACATTACTATGTAAGAATTAAGGAAGATATGTCTATGGAATAATTTACAAAACACAATGAAAAAGAAAAAAAATGAAATTATGTTGCAGTTAATTTAACTTTCCCTTGTTGTCTGGCTGCACCATTCTTCTAAAAAGTGGGTGTTATCTCCTCCTACCAGCAAATGGAGATAGAGAAAACTCACTGGTATAACCTGCTGGTGCTCACTGAACAACTTCAGTACCTCTTCTCTACCTCTAGCAGATGGTAGCAGTGGCGTAGCCACAGGTGGGCCTGGGTGGGCCAGGGCCCATCCACTTAAGGCTCAGGCCCACTCAACAGCAGCACATATTTAGTGCTAGCTAGTGGGGATCCCAAGCTTCGCCAGCTGAAGACCTCCCCCTGATGGTGCTGAAAACACTGCTTTCCACTTCAGCAGTCTAAGCTTCCTAAGCTGCTGATACTGCCCTCATTGCATTTGGGGGGGGGGGGGGGGGCGGGGGGCGAGAACACTTGGTGCCCACCCACTTCTTGACTAGGCTGAAGTGGCGTAGCAAGGGGGGGGCGGGAAGGGCGGTGCTCCCTGCCAGCTCCCCCCCTCAGTGCATCAACACCCCCCCCCCAGTGCCCACCCTCCTCTGTCCAACCAGCTCCCCCCTACCTTTAAAAAATATTGAAATCCGAAGCGAGGCGCAGCACCTCGCGCCTGCACGTAAAAGAAATGTGCAGCGTCTCATCGGGCCTTCTCTCGCTCTGTCTGTCCCGCCCTTGCGGAAATAGGAAGTTGCGTCAGTGGAGGGCGGGACAGACAGAGCAAGGGAAGGCTCGATGAGACGGTGCACATTTCTTTAACGTGCAGGCGTGAGGATTCCGATATTTTTTTAAAAGGTAGGGAGCTGGTTGGACGGAAGAGGGTGGGCACTGGGTCAGGCGGGGGGGGGGGGGGGGTGTGTGTCGATGCGCCGAGGGGGGGTATGTCATCGTGCTGCACCCGGGGGGGGGGGGGGGTGCAACGGCAAACCGCCCCGCCCCAGGTGGCAGCCCCCCTTGCTACGCCACTGACTAGGCCCACCCAAAATCTGTCTGGCTACGCCCCTGGATGGTAGGTTGCTCTGACTAGTGCTCCTGGTCCCTGGCCTAGCTCCCTGCTTTGCTGGCTGTGGCCATACAGCAAGGTTGAACCTTAAGGCCGCTTCCAGGTGATTCTGTCCCTAGATTGAACCTGGGTGAGCATGGAGCTTGGTTCCAATGCCCCATGTCGCACTTTTTCTGGACCTGGGCAAGGTGTTGCTTGAGAGGGCAAGCCCCTTGTAGCCAGTGCATCCAGTTTGAGTGTTTTCCCCCTGGGCTTTCCCTGCAGCTCCCATGCAAATTTAAAAAATAAAAAGATATTGCCCTGCCTGATTAGCTTTATTCCCCAACAGAGGGAATGAAGGATCATGGAATACAAAAAGGCACACAGTTTGCCTTTAAGGAAAAAAAAGAATACAAAAAGCACACCTGCAGTGGATACCAGAGCTTCGAGCCAAAGTCGTCTCAAGTTCTCAGGCAGGTCTGCACGTGCTGGCCACATGGTTGGGCATGCCTGACAGTAGGCAGTGTCCTACCTGCAAGAGCCAGCAGCTCAGTACAGCTGTCAGCGACGGACCATTTTTGACTTTGGAAATGGTCCAGGGGGAGTCAGGGGCCCATGGAGCCACGTCTCTGCTTCCTCACATGGAGTCATAGGGGAACTGTAGTCCTGAAGTAGCAAACACACTGCTGAGGGGACCGGGGGGCTTCTGAGGCCCTGGGTGGCCCCTGGAGGCTCTTTTGGACCCTTGGTCCCCTTTGGATTTTAACAGGACTCTCCTCGGAGACAGGAGCGATCCAATGTGATATGGATCTTTTCTCCAAGACAAAAGACGTCAGATACCACCCCATTTACCAGTACCACTGCTCTAGGGTTTGAGTATACATACACACTTTATAAGAGGGTTACATGAAAAGTAATGCCCTCACCTCCATAACTTGTTTAAATGATATTGTAATGAATAAAAAACAAAAAATAATGCTTGAAACTTGGTCTTAATACATTTACTTTTCTACATAGTCTCCACCATTCATCATATATTTCTGCCAATGATGGACCAGTTTTTGAAAGCCATCGCAAAAGAACTAAACATCTTATCTCTTCAACAAGTTGCTCAGTCCTTTCCACCTCTTCCATGTTGAACAGATTTCCCCAAAGGAATTCAATTTTGGAGAAAAGATGGACATCACATGGCGCTGTCTGGGCTGTATGGCGGATGGGGAAAGACTGACTCATTTTTGCAATTACCTTTGTGGTGTTTTGTGCTGTGCGAGGCCTAGCATTGCCATGTTGCAACAAATTTTCCCACTTGTGCTTCAGAACTCCTCAATCATTCTTTCAAAGTTTTCAGGGTTGCAACATAATGCTTCGAGTGATCCTCCAATTGTCCTTTACGAGTTCATCAACTTTTCATGTGAGACTCATCTGTTGCCGTCATGGGTCATCCATTTTTTTTTTTATTTGTACCCCGCACTTTTTCCCACTCATGGCAGGCTCAATGCGGCAGGCAATGGAGGGTAAAGTGACTTGCCCAAAGTCACAAGGAGCTGCCTGGGCCGGGAATCGAACTCAGTTCCTCAGTTCCCCAGGACCAAAGTCCACCACCCTAACCACTAGGCCACTCCTCCACTCATTTCTGATCTCACAAATTAGCCTTTCCCAGTCCATAATCTTTACATTTTTTAGCCCAGTGATGCAGCACAGTTCTTACATCAACACAACCATCACCATGAACAACCTGCATGCAGCAGTGAATTTCAGTTGGAGGGACTTTTTCAACAGTCAGAAATTTTATCATGGCACATTGTTTAAATTACATCGACGAGTGTTCACTACATGCTTCCATTTCACAAGCCATAGCAGAACAGCTTCTTCACATAGACTTCTCAACAACTGGTCTTGACACTGTTCATCTACTTCTCCCATTACCCACTGAATGTTCAACATCCAGCTACATTAAAGCGTGGTCAGATGGGCGCAGGGTACCTATACCCACCTTCTGTACTTGATAACATCTCCACAGAGAGAAATATATAATCTATGCACAACACAGAAAGATGCACCTGTGAGATGTCTATAAAGCATGGTGTAACAGAACACCACAAACTCATGAGAAGCCCTGTTATCTCCTTGCCATGGACAGCCAGCATGCTCAATTATATCAAACTGCTTTTAAGTCACCTGCTACAATTAGCAGATCCCCTAGACTTTGTGCACAGATTTAGGTCAAACTTTGAAAATTGGTTATCGTATGTATTAAGGACAAATATTCAAAAGCGTGAAAATTTCTCTTTAATCATCAGATCCCTTTCTTAAGGGGTCATGAATCAAATTATATATGTCCTGGGGATATGTTTACTAACAAACTGCTACCCCCACACTCTGTGTGGTTTCACACGCAAAACACCTCTCCCACCTGATTACTTGTGGGTTGTGTCCATCTACCAGCAGGTGGAGATAGCGCTGAATTGCACCTCCTTATAGGATGGCATGCTCCTTGTCAGTCAGTATTTCTCATAAAGCAGGAGAAAACAGAATTAGAACAGCTCCTCCCCCACCGGGAAACATGATACACCCAGAACATCCAAGATGAAAAACGAGCATAACAGTTCATCTAAAATGTAAAATGCATGAGCCCCCGCGGGCAGGGCCTGCTTCTTGACTGGTTGTAGACTTAGAAAAGGACACATGTTGGAGCTCCTGCATTTAATCTCGAGTTTCAGAAGAGGGGGGGGGGGGGGGGAAGCCCGCCTGGGCTATCAGAGTCCAAGGCAAGGGGGGCAAGTAGGGGAGGGATGTGTAGAGAGGGAAGAGGGAAGGGAGAGGGGCTAGGGGGGGAGGGAAGGCGGGGGGAAGGTCTAATGGTATGGGGGAGAAGATGAGAGGGGAGGGGTAAAAACGTTAAAATCCTGGTGACAAACTGTATTGTATTATAATTTGAGGAATTTTGTGATATCAAGTTTCTGTTTAAGGTTGGTCAATCAATAAAAAAGGTGAAATATAAAATGTAAAATGCAGAAATGTTCCAACTGAAAGAAATGATAGAAACAGATAGGAACCACCAACACAGGCTGGGACTCTGGATTCATCTGCTGCGCCAAATATGCCAGAATCAAGTCCACATCTGGCCATTAAGGAAAACGTTGACTGCTGGACTCCTGGAATAATCTGAGATCTGCTGCACCCAGCCAAGACCCGGCATAGCAGATGCCTAGATTTATTTGCCAAGAGAGAGAATGTCTGAGAAGTGTGAGAAAAACAAAGGTGGAACCATCAGCTATGGCTGAGTTGACCTAGAGGGTCCAAGAGAGATCAACAAGGACGTGTCTGAAGCAGAACCTGGCACCAGGAAGGTCGTCCCAAATAGATGTCATGTCACCCAGAGTGTGAACACATGCCCAGACTCAAGGGCTAGGTAGGAAAGGCCACCCCGAACTGGGGTGTGATGCTTGCGGATCAGCCCCCAAGAAAAGAAAGGCTCTCAAGGCTATGTTGAGTATTACAGTATAATCCGCCAAAGGCGAAGAACTCGAACATCCCACAGAGAGACGTAACCCAAGACTTGTGTTGGTAACAGCTGATTCCTGCTGAAATTGAATATCAATCCAGAGGACCAAAAAAGGGTAGTTACTGAAGATGAAATTTGCAAAGAAGAGTCTCAAATCAGTCAATCACAACATATGGATAATAGCTTCCACAGAATACAACCAGAGAAATCTCCTGTGGTAATGTAAAATAGGCATAAAACAACACGATGCCACGAAAAGCAGGAAGGACAGAAATCCCCCCATGGGACTGAAACTACAACCGACTGCAATAGGGCCAAAAAGAAAGGATGACTATTGAACTCCATGTAGGTGAAAGGAATTTCCTTTCATGGAACTACCAAGGAAACAGAGTAACATCCTGTTCCCCCCAATGTTATAGGGACAGCCTCAACTGTGGCACAAAGAAGAAAGTCCAGGCATGTAGTGCTGCCTGAGAGATGAACCAGAACCTGCATAGCAAGCTAAAGCAACCCCCTGCAGTAGAATGGGAGAACTCTAACATGCAACCCCACTGAAGCATGGCCAAGCTCCATCGGACTGAGGCAATTCATCAAGCACTGGGAGAGGTGCTACTCTGGAACCTGAAGGGATTCCCAATATCTCTTCCTCAAGCGGCATGGAAGGCCATGGTAGCACTGGAGTTTGAATCACAGGCTGTACTGTAATGATGCATCTTTCTGTGATGGGAAAAAGGATCCTTGGGGAGAAATTCAGAAGGTGTGTTTCTAGACATTTAAACTAGAGGGTGGGGGGTGACAACAGGAAGAACGGGGATTCAGAAAGTCACCCTCAGCAAAAAACATGACAGCAGTGGGGTTAGTAACCATCTGAATGCACATAACACATGGAAAACAATGAGCACAAATGCTTGCAGCCTAAGTAAAAAGGTTCAAGATTTGCAAGCCCTAATATTTGAGAGAGACTTGGATATTGTTGCTATTACAGAGACATGGTTCAATGACTTATGAATGGGATTGCAAGTGGGATGCAACCATACCAGGTTATAATCTTTTTAGGAAGGATAGGATGGGCCAAAGAGGTGGAGGACTGGTGCTGTATGTGAAAAATAGTATCATAGCAGCTGAAATGCAGGGGACCTGCGGAAAGGAAGACAATATAAAAATTGCTCTGGAAAGAGAAGATGGAACCTATATCCACATGGGTGTTATTTACAGACCTCAAGTACAAATGGAGAAGCTAGACAAGGATCTGACTGAATATCCATAAGCTTGGTAAGAAAGGGCAGGCGTTGTTGATGGGAGATTTCAACTTGCCTGATGTGGATTGGAACATCCCATCGGCAGAATTGGACAGAAGTAGAGAGATTGTGGATGCCTGTCAAAGAACCTAGCTCAAATGGTGACGGAACCCACAAAGGAAGGGTCAACGCTGGATCTAGTGCTCACAAATGGAGGCAGTGTTTTCAATGTCCAGGTGGGTGCCCACCTAGGCAAGTGATCACAATATGATATGGTTTGATATAAGAGTGAAAGCAGAGTGCAGCCGCAAAAACTCACAGTACTGGATTTCAGACGTGCTGAAGAAAAGATAGGAATAGAATTATAAGACTGAAAGATAATGAGAAAAGCTATGTGGAGAGTGATGAGGATAAAGCAAATGTGCTAAACAAATATTTCTCTTCTATGTTAATGGAAGAAAATCCTGGAGAAGGACCGCGGTTGGTTGCCAAGGGAATATCTGGGAATGGAGTGGATATTATGCTGTTCACGAAGAAAGCGTTTATAAGCATCTTGAAAATCTGGTAGTGGACAAAGCTATGGGGCTGGATGGGGTACATCTCAAGATACTGAGGGAGCTCAGAGAAGTCCTGGTGGTTCCTCTTAAGGATTTATTTAATAGATCTTTAGAGACAGAAGAAGTTATTCAGGACTAGAGACAAAAGAAGACAGGAAAGACGTGGGAAAACTACAGGCCAGTAAGCCTCATGTCAGTGGTAAGAAAAATAATGGAGTCGCTGCTAAGGAAAGGACAGTTAACTTTCTGGAAGCCAACGAGTTACAGGATCCGAGGCAACATGGCTTTACCAAAGGAAAATCCTGCCAAACGAATCTGACTGATTTCTTTGACTGGGTGACCAAAGAACTGGATGAAGGACATGCGCTAGATGGATTTCAGCAAAGCCTTTGATATGGTCCCTCACAGAACTCGTGAATAAGCTGAGAAGGTTGAACTTAGCACCTAAAGTGGTAAAATGGATTGGAAACTAGTTGACCGACAGGCGACAGAGGGCGATGGTAAATAGAACCCATTCAGAGTAAAGTAAAGTGAGCAGTGGAGTGCCTATGGGCTCAGTGCTGGGGCCGATTCTGTTTAATATATTTGTGAGAAACATTGCTGGAGGATTAGAAGGAAAAGTTTGCCTTTTTGTGGATGACACGAAGATAGCCAATAGAATGGATACTTTGGAGGGTGCAGAAATCATGAAGAGGTATCTCCAAATGTTGGAAGAATGGTCAAGGGTCTGGCAGTTAAAATTTAATGCGAAGTGCAGAGTGATGCACTTGGGGTGCAAAAATCCAAGAGAGATGTACTGGATAGGTGGTGAGAGATTGGTAAGCTCGGCTCAGGAGAGGAACCTTGGAGTGATGGTGTCTAAGGTGGTTGCCACAGCCAGAAGGATACCACGCTGTATAGAGAGGTATAACCAATAGAAGAAAGGAGGTGTTATGCCCCTGTACAAGTCGTTGGTGAGACATCACTTGGAGTATTGTGTTCAGTTTTGGAGGCCGTAACTGCTAAGGATGTAAAATGACGAAGCAGTTCAAAAAAAGCAACGAAAATGGTATGCAGTTTGCATAGCAAGATGTACGAGGAGAGACTTGGTGACCTGAACGTGTATACCCTGGAGTAAAGGAGAACTAGGGGCGATATGATAGATGCTCAAATATTTGACTGGTAGTAATCAGCAAACAAATCTTTTCCAGAAACTGGAAGATGGTAGAACTAGAGGACATGAATTGTGGTTGAACATAAGAGTAGCCATACTGAGTCAGACCAATAGTCCATCTAGCCCAGTATCCTGCTTTCCAAACAGTAGCCAAGCCAGGTCACAAGTACCTGGCAGAAACCCAATCAGCAGCAACATTCCATGCTACCAGTTTCCAGGGCAGTTGCTTCCCCATGTCTGTCTCAATAGCAGACTATGGCACCGCTCAGCAGAACAACCTAGAGCTCAACTAAACCAGGAGGCCCAGAATAGGAGCTGCACCAGATGAGACCAGGAGCTTGTGGAGAGACCATTCATCTGCCTGCTGAAGATAGAGAATACTGACTGACCAAGGAGCATTCCATCCTATAAGGTGCCATTCAGCGCTCTCTATCTCCAAATGCTGGTAGATGGACACAGCCCGCAAGTCTCTGAATTCATCTACTGCTGACGCTAAGGAACATAGCATATTCACATTTGGAAACTATGTTAACTTCTAGCCTACTTCTCCGGCTTCAACTAACCTTCCCCTCCAAACCAACCAATGTTAGCCTTACTTACCCCTCTAATGTCATACCAGATTATGCTGTCAAGAGGTCACTCAACCAATTCAGACATCCTCCCCCCCCCCCCACCCCCAGTACCATTATCTGCCTAACAGGTCATACTACTCCACCTGCTATTCCTCTTGTACTTTTTGATGTTTGTTCCCCTTCTCAACAAATTTAAGTACCTAGATTCAAAACGTACTTTCTCCCGCAGATTTCATCAGTGATTGGATCCGGTTTCCTGGCTCTTTGGAAACTGAGATCAGTCTGTAGCTACCTTAATTGCAACTCCCTTTGCACCTTATTTCATGCCCTTATAGGCTCACACATTGACTACTTTAATATGGTCTATTCTGGTGTTATGAAAGCTGAACTTAAGTGATTGCAAATATTGCAGTTTTGAAACAAGGATACTATGACCATGCCCATCGACGAGATCATGTTTCTCCAGTCCTCATTAAACTTCATTAGTTGCCCATAGAATACTGTGTGAAATTCAAAATTTTGCTCTTAGTATTTAAAGTTCATCATACTGGTACCCCTGATTACTTTGCTATGTTAATTCCATGTGTGTCCTCCATTCATTTAATGAACATAGGATGATTCTGCCAAATCCATCTAAACCTTATTGGGAGTTAGGAGTCTACTCAAAAGTGTGTCTTCTATTTCACTGCCCCCCTTTTTTTTAAAGGAACTCACTGCCAATTTCTCTTAAGATTAGAAATCTCTTTTCAACAATTTAAGATCAGACAAATCTACTTTTTCAACCTGGCACATGAAGGTTCCCTAATCAAAGTTTAGCTTTGTTTTTCTTCTTCATATCCGCTTCCGCGGAGCTATAAGAGATGTGCCTATAGCTGGTCATCACAGAGTGCTTAATGTATGAAACTCTTGGGTGTATGCTGATCTATCCTATATGATTATAACATTCCTTTCCTGTTTTTATTTTTTGTATCCCACCTTGATTTGCTTTAGTGATAAAGGCAGACTGAGTACATTTTAATAAACGATAATCTAACCCCCTCCCCCTTTGCCAGTCTATTAGTTAACCTCCTGAATCATACCCAGATCCACTCAATTTTCACTGTACCTTGGATCTCTCCCCCCTCTCACTACACAAATACACTATTTTACAAATCACACACCTTCTTCCACATCTACACAATCAGTTGTACTGCCTTGTTGCTCTCGTGAAGCAGTCACCACCCAAGTTACTGCCAAGATCATCTTCCTGGTCTTTTGGAGGCCCAATAGGTTCCTTTGTCCAAATATAGCTGACATTTATTTATTCTGAGCATTTGTTATACTATCAAATCCATTAGTAGACATCACGGTGGCTTACAAAGTACCAATAGCCAAACGCTTGTAGACAATAGTCAAAGAAAGGAAGCATAACAGAGTAAACCCTAAATACAATAAGATAGTAATCCAAACATGGAGCACAGATCAAGAACAAAGGTATATAATATTCACCTAACAGGACAATAAAGAAAATGAAGATACTTACCTGTAGCAGGTATTCTCCGAGGACAGCAGGCTGGACATCATCACACATGAGTCGTCGTCCGCAACGACCCAGGAGCTCCGGAGTTAAAAAGAAAATTTTTTAAAAACCTCTAGAAACGAGGCGGACACAGGGACAACGCACCGCACATGCACGAGGGACTTCCCACCCGCGACACCTGCGAGCTTCCCTCAGTTATATAAAAAGCAAACGAGAAGAAGAACAACTCCAAAGGGGAGGAGGGAGGGTTGTGACGATGTCCAGCCTCCTGTCTTCGGAGAATACCTGCTACAGGAAAGTATCTTCTTTTTCTCCGAGGACAAGCAGGCTGGACATCATCATGCATGGCGTATCCCTAGCACCCAAGCTCACTCAAAACAATCAACAATGGTCAATTGGGCCTCACAACGGCGAGGACATAACTGAGATCGACCTGAAAACAAACAACTAAATGAGAGTGCAGCCTGGAACAGAACAGAAATGGGCCTAGGAGGGTGGAGTTGGATTCTAAACCCCAAACAGATTCTGTAACACCGACTGCCCAAACCGACTGTCACGTCGGGTATCCTGCAGAAGGCAGTAGTGAGATGTGAATGTGTTGACTGAAGACCACGTTGCAGCCTTGCAAATCTCTTCAATGGAAGCTAAGTGAGCCACTGACGCAGCCATAGCTCTGACATTATGAGCCGTGACATGACCCTCCACAGTCAGCCCAGCTTGGGCATAAGTGAAGGAAATGCAATCTGCTAGCCAACTGGAGATTGTGCGTTTTCCGATGGCAACCCCCATCCGGTTGGGATCAAAAGAAACAAACAGCTGGGCGGACTGTCGATAGGGCTTCGTTCACTCCACGTAAAAGGCCAATGCTCTCTTACAGTCCAAGGTATGCAACTTGTCCTCACCAGAGCGGGTATGCAGACGTGGAAAAAATGTTGGCAAGACAATTGACTGGTTTAGATGGAACTCCGACACCACCTTCGGCAGGAACTTAGGATGAGTGTGGAGGACTACCCTGTTATGATAAAATTTAATATATGGAGCATGAACCACCAGGGCTTGGAGCTCACTGACTCTACGAGCTGAAGTAATAGCCACCAAGAAAATGACCTTCCAGGTCAAGTACTTCAGATGGCAGGAATTCAGTGGTTCAAAAGGAGGTTTCATCAGCTGGGTGAGAATGACATTGAGATCCCATGACACTGGTGGAGGTCTGAAAGGGAGCTTTGACAAAAGCAAACTTTTCATAAAACGAACAACTAAAGGCTGCCCAGAGATAGGCTGACCCTCTACACGCTGATGGTAAGCACTGATTGCACTAAGATGAACTCTTACTGAGTTAGTCTTAAGACCAGACTCTGATAAGTATAGAAGGTATTCAAGCAGGGTCCGTGTAGGACAAGAGAAAGGATCTAGGGCCTTGCTGTCACACCAGACGGCAAACCTCCTCCATTTAAAAGAATAACTTTTTCATGGAATCTTTCCTGGAAGCAAGACTCGGGAGACACCCTCTGAGAGGCCTAAAAAGGCAACTTCTAAGCTCGCAACATCCAGGCCATGAGAGCCAGAGAGTGGAGGTTGATATGTAGAAGCGACCCCTCGTTCTGAGTGATGGAAAACATTCCAATCTCCACGGTTCTTCGGGGAACAAGTCCAGAAGAAGAGGGAACCAGATCTGACGGGGCCAGAAAGGTGCAATCAGAATCATGGTTCCGCGGTCTTGCTTGAGTTTCAGCAGAGTTTTCCCTACTAAAGGTATTGGAGGATACGCATACAGGAGACCTGTCCCCCCAATGAAGGAGAAAGGCATCCGACGTTAGTCTGTCATAGGCCTGAAGCCTGGAACAGAATCGAGGGACTCTGTGATTGTCCTGAGTGGCAAAAAGATCCACCAAGGGGGTGCCCCACGCTCGGAAGATCTTGCGGACAACATCCATGTTGAGTGATCACTCGTGAGGTTGCATTATCCTGCTCAACCTGTCGGCCAGACTGTTGTTTACGCCTGCCAGATACATAGCCTGGAGAAGCATGCCGTGCTGGCACGCCCAAAGCCACATCCTGACTGCTTCCTGACAGAGGGCGAGATCTGGTGCCCCCCTGTTTGTGTAATACATTGCAACCTGATTGTCTGAATTAGGATAGTTTGGTTGGACAGCCGATCTCTGAAAGCCTTTAGCGCATTCCAGATCACTCGTAATTCCAAGAGGTTGATCTGAAGACGCGTTTCCTGAAAAGATCAAACCCTGTGAGTGCGGAGCCCATCCACATGAGCTCCCCACCCCAGGAGGGATGCATCTGTCGTCAGCACTTTCTGTGGCTGAGGAATTTGGAATGGGCGTCCCAAGGTCAAATTGGAGCGAATGGTCCACCACTGAAGGGAACTGCAAAAATCGGTGGAGAGATGGATGACATTCTCTAGATCCTCCGTAGCCTGACACCACTGGGAAGCTAGGTTCCACTGAGCTGATCTCATGTGTAGACGTGCCATGGGAGTCACATGAACTGTGGAGGCCATGTGGCCCAGAAGTCTCAAAATCTGCCGAGCTGTGATCTGTTGGGATGCTCGAGCTGACGACACTAGGGCCAGAAGGTTGTCTGCCCTTGCCTGGGAAAGATAAGCTCTAGACGTCCGTGTGTTCAACAGAGCTCCTATGAATCCCAACTTTTGTACGGGAATGAGATGGGACTTGGGATAATTTATGACAACCCCCAGCAGTTCGAGCAGTTGAACAGTAATCTGCATGGATTGTAGAACCCCTGCCTCCGAGGTGTTCTTCACCAGCCAATCGTCGAGATAAGGGAACACATGCACTCCCAGTCTGCATAGCGATGCTGCGACAACTGCCAAGCACTTTGTGAAAACCCTGGGCGCAGATGCGAGACCAAAGGGCAGTACGCAGTACTGAAAGTGCTGAGTTCCCAGGCGAAATCGAAGGTACTGCCTGTGATTTGGAAGCACCGAGATGTGAGTGTAGGCGTCCTTTAAGTCCAGAGAGCATAGCCAATCATTTTCCTGAATCATAGGAAGAAGGGTGCCCAGGGAAATCATCCTGAACTTTTCTCGGACTAGGAATTTGTTCAGGCCCCTTAGGTCTAGGATGAGACGCATCCCCCCTGTTTTCTTTTGCACAAGAAAGTACCTGGAATAGAATCCCAGCCCTTCTTGCCCTGGTGGCACGGGCTCGACCGCATTGGCGCTGAGAAGGGCGGAGAGTTCCTCTGCAAGTACCTGCTTGTGTTGGGAACTGAAGGATTGAGCTCCCGGTGGGCAATTTGGAGGTTTTGATTCCAGACTGAGAGCGTACCTGAACCGGACTATTTGAAGAACCCACCTGTCGGAGGTTATAAGAGGCCACCTTTGGTGAAAAAACATCAACCTCCCCCCCAACAGATAGATCGTCTGGTATGGACACTTTGATGTTGGCTATGCTGCTCTGGAGCCAGTCAAAAGCCCATCCCTTGCTTTTGCTGGGGAGCTGGAGGGGCCTTCGGTGCACGCCGCTGACGAGAGCGAGCCTGCTGGGAGCGAGCTTGAACAGGTTGTCGAGAGGCAGGAGTGTACCTACGCCTATTAAGAGGAATAAGGAGCACTCCTCCTCCCTCCAAAAAACCTCCTAGAAGAGAAGGTAGTAGCAGAAGGCGTCCAGCGGGAGAGAGAATCCATAGCATCATGATGCTTCTTGAGGGTATCAACCATATCCTCAACCTTCTTTCCAAAAAGATTATCCCCCCGGCAAGGAACATCCACCATTCGCTGCTGGGTCTTCTGATCCAGGTCCGAGACATGCAGCCATGAGAGTCTGCGCATCACAATACCTTGAGCAGCTACTCGGGATGCAGCATCAAAAGTGTCATAGGCTCCCCTGGCCAGGAATTTGCGACACGCCTTCTGCTGCCTGACCACCTGTTGAAAAAGTTCAGCAAGCTTGGGAGGGAGAGCGTCAATTAAACTAGACAGTTGCTTTACCGAGTTCCGCAAGTGAATGCTGGTGTACAGCTGGTATGTTTGAATCTTGGCGGCGAGCATTCCAGCCTGATAGGTACGCCTCCCAAAAGAATCCAAGGTCCTAGACTCTCTGCCCGGGGTCGCAGAGGCATAGTCCCTAGTACTCTTGGGTCTTCTGAGAGCAGAGTCTACCACCATGGAATCGTGAGGAAGTCAGGCCTTCACCATTACAAGCTCACCATGGACTCTGTACTGGGACTCGGACTTCTTGTTGACAACTAAATTAGAGAGAGGGCAGGACCAATTCCGCAACATCACTTCCCTGAGTGTATTGTGCAAGGGGGCCGTTGCAACCTCTGAAGGAGTAGGATAATCCAGGACCTCGAACATCTCAGCCCTGGGCTCATCCACAGCCTCCATGGGAAATGGAATGTCCCGAGACATTTCCCGTACAAAAGATGAAAAGGTAAGACTCTCAGGTGGAGATTGTCGAACCTCAATTGGCGGAGTAGGATCAGACGGAAGCCCCTGAGAATCTTCCTCTGAAAAATATCTGGGGTCTTCCTCCTCTCCCCATGAGTGATCCTCTTCGGTATCGGACAGAAGCTCTCGAAGAGCAGCCCGAACCTGTCTCGACTTTGAGGATCGATGTCCTCGTGGGGGGTGTCGAGAAGTGGACCCTTGCCTGGACTCCGGCGAAGCTTCCTCCACCGACGTCAAGGGAGAGTCGACCCGGGTGGTAAGCGGCGCCGAGGGCGGAGACCTCCGCACAGGAGATGGGCCAGACGCCATCTCAGCAGTAGGTACCAGAGGCGCAAGCACCTCCAGTACCGAAGCAGATGGACGAATCATCCCTTCCAGAAGACCTGGAAGCATAGCCTGGAGGCACTCATTGAGGGCTGCCATCGGAACAAGCTGTGAGGCCGGTACAGGAGTCGGCGCCAGAATCTGAGGGGTTTCGAGAGCCGGTACCTGGCTGCCAGACGACCTACGCATCGGCACCTCCTGAATGGAGGGTGAGCGGTCCTCCCGGCGCCGACACTTCTTGGGTGCAGAGTCTCTCAGCTCCCCAGAGCTCTCGGTACCCTGTCTGGAAGGAGATCGATGGCGATGCTTCTTCGCCTTCGTTTGACGCCCGTCATCGACACTCTGTACTGAGAACGTGGAATCCTCACTCCTCCTTGGGGCCGGGTCCAACTCAGGGCGGTCCCGGGGGACCTGCATAGCAGTAGGCCTCGAGACGGGCGGAGACCCACTCGATGCCTCACTGCTCCCAGCTCGAAGTGGTCTCTCGGCAGTCATCACCTGGACTCTCGGTGCTGCTTCCCTCAACGTCGATGTTGCCGACCTTGATACTGATGCCGAAGGACCGGACCGATCTGAAAAAAGCCTCTCGCGCCACCTGGGTCCTTTTTTTCATTAACTTGCACAGCTTACAAGCAGCTGGAAAATGGTCGGGCCCGAGGCACTGGAGACACCAAGCATGAGGATCGGTGGACGAGATGGTCCGGTTGCAGCGAAAACAGCGCTTGAAGCCGCTTGGAGTCCTCGATAACATGGGAGGGAAAATAGTGTTCACAAAATTAAACGGCTCAATGGTGCCAATGAAAAAAGGCACAAAGGAAGGAAAAAGGAACGCGATCGAGCAGCCTGAAGGCGGCCGCGCTGAAAAAGGAAAGGAAACTTAAAAAGATGAGAAAAACTAAAGAAAGAAAGGAAAACTTTTTTTTTTTTTAATTTGAAGAAAAATAAAGACAAAAAAGGGAAAAACTGGAGCGCAGTAAACGCGACAAAAGTCCCCTGGGCCGAAAATCACGAGGAGTCACAAAAAAATGCAACCCCTTCGCGAAGCGGAAAAAAGAGTACTGAGGGAAGCGCGCGGGTGTCGCGGGCAGGAAGTCACTCGCACATGCGCGGTGCATTGTCCCCGGGCCCGTCTCGTCGCTTCTAGAAGTTTAAAAAATTTTTTCTTTTTAACTCCGGAGCTTCTGGGCCGTCGCGGACGACCCATGTGTGATGGTGTCCAGCCTGCTTGTCCTCGGAGAAAGTCTGAAGCCCTTATCAGGTAATAAATGATTCAAAAGCCTGCTTGAATAGCCAGATTTTCAGTGCTGTTTTAAAGTTTGGCTTTGAAGCAATAGAATGTAAATATGGGGGTAGGTTATTCTAGAGCAAGGAAGCACAGCAACAGAAGCTATGTCACAAGAGATGTAAAGGCTATCAAGTGATTGGAATATCTAAGCAATCAAGATGGATGATATGGGATCAGAAGAGGCATTAAACAAGCTGGAACCATAAGTACAAAGTGTTGCCATACTGAGACAGACCGAAGGTCCATCAAGCCCAGTATCCTGTTTCTAACAGTGGTAAATCCAGGTCACAAGTACCTGGCAAGATCCCAAAACAGTACATTTTATGCTGCTTATCCTAGAAATAAGCAGTGGATTTTCCCAAGTCCACTTTTAATAATGGCTTATGGACTTTTCTTTTAGGAAGCTATCAAAACCTTTTTTAAACCCTGTTATGCTAACTGCTTTTACCACATTCCTGGCAACGAATTCCAGAGTTTAATTACACGTTGAGTGAAGAAATATTTTCTCCGATTCATTTTAAATTTACTACTTTGCAGCTTCATTGCATGCTCCCTAGTATTTTTATGGAAAGATTAAAGCAATTCACGTCTATCCGTTCCACTCCACTCATTTTATATACCTTTATCTCCCCTCAGTCGTCTATTCTCCAAGCTGAAGAGCCCGTGCCTTTTCAGTCTTTCCTCATAGGGAAGTCATCCCATCCCCTTTATCATTTTTGTCACCCTTCTCTGTACCTTTTCTAATTCTACTATATATTTTTTTGAGATGCGGTGACCAGAATTGCACAGTGTTCAAGGTGCAGTCGCACCATGGAGCGATAGTATCCTCGTTTTTATTTTCCATTCCTTTCCTAATAATAATACCTAACATTCTATTTGCTTTCTTTGCCGCTGCAGCACACTGAACGAAGTGTTTCAAGCAGTGCATATCTTCTAGCGAAAAAGGTGCCGGTACTCAAATGCCAGGCCACCCCTTCAGGGGGTGGGGTGATCACTAAGGGACCTACCCCACAATAGCCAGGCTCCCTGCAACCAGTCACAGAATCTATGACAAGGTAGAATTGGTGTGTAGAGCTTGAGCTCTTTCATTAAAACTTGGGGACCATGGGTCAATTTTAGCAGACAATGGAAAAGGTGCCGGTACTCAATACCCCCAAGTACCCCCTCAAAAAAAGCCCTGGTTTCAAGTATCGTCAACGATGACTCCTAGATCTTTTTCCTGGTCGGTGATTCCTAACACGGAACCTTGCATCACGTAGCTATAGTTCGGGTTCCTCTTTCCCACATGCATCACTTTGCACTTGCTCACATTAAACTTCATCTGCCATTTGGACGCCCAGTTTTGTAAGGTCGTCTTGCAATTTTTCACAATCCTCTTGCGCTTTAACAACTTTGAATAACTTTGTGTTGTCAGCAAATTTAATTACCTCACTAGTTACTCCCTTCTCCAGATCACTTATAAACATATTAAAAAGCAACGGTCCAGCACAGACCCCTGGGGAACCCCACTATCTACCCTTCTCCATTGAGAATACTGATCGGTTAACCCTACTTTGTTTTCTATCATTTAACCAGTTTTTAATCCACAGTAGTACACTACCTCCTATCCCATGACTCTCCAATTTCCTCTGGAGTCTTTCATGAGGTACTTTGGACTTTCTGGACTTTCAAAAGGCATTTGGCAGATACACTATATCGACCGGCTCATCTTTATTCATATATTTGATCACCCCTTCAAAGAAATGTAAAAGATTGGCAAGGCAAGATTTCCCATCACTAAATATATGTTGGCTTTGTCTCATTAATCCATGCTTTTGAATATGCTTTGTAATTTTGTTCTTTATAATAGTCTCTACCAGTTTCCCCAGCACCATCAGGCTCACCGGTCTATAATTTCCCGGATCTCCTCTGGAACCCTTTTTAAAAATCAGCATTTTTGACCACCCTCTAATCTTCTGGTACCATGCTTGATTTTAAAGATAAATTACATATTAACAACAGTTCTGCAAGTTCATTTTTCAATTCTATCAATACTCTGGGATGAATACCATCCGGTCCTGGTGATTTGCTACTCTTCAATTTGTCAAATTGCTCTGTTGCATCTTCCAGGTTTACAGATATTTGATTCCGTTTCCCTGACTCGTCAGCATTGAATACCATTTCTGGCACTGGTATCTCTCCCACATCTTCCTCGGTGAAGACTGAAGCAATGAATGAATTTAATCTCTCCGCCATGGCTTGGTCTTCCCTGAGTGCCCCTTTTACCCCTCAGTCATCTAGTGGTCTAACCGATTGTTTTGCCGCCTTCTTGCTTTTAATATACCTAAAAAATATTTTTTTACTTAACGTTTTTGCCTCTAACGCAATCTTCTTTTCAATGTCTCTCTGACTTCCTTATCAGCACTTTGCATTTGACTTGCCATTCTTTGTGTAGTTTCCTATTATTTTCAGTCAGTTTCCATGCTCTGAAAGATTTTCTTCTAGCTCTAATAGCTTCCTTCACCTCACTTTTTAACCATGCTGGCTGTCGTTTGGTCTTCCCTTCCTTCTTTTTTTATACATGTAATATATTTGGCCTGGGCTTCAAGGATAGTATTTTTGAACAACATCCACGCCTTCACAGCTGCTCCTCTTTATTTCACTGTTGTTCTCATTTTAGATTAGTCTCCTTTTTGCAAGTTAAATGCTAAAGTATTGGATTTCCTGTGTGTACTTACTCCAGAGCTTATATCAAATCTGATCATGTTATGATCACTGTTATCAAGAGGCTCCAGCACCATTACATCTTGCACCAACCAGATCATTTGCTCGTCTAAGGGACTAGGTCTAGAATTGTTCCTCCTTTTGTTGGCTCCTGAACCAGCTGCTCTATAAAGGAAATTCCATCAAGGAATTTCACCTCTAGCATGCACTGATGTTACATTTATCCAGTCAATATCGTGGAAATTGAAATCACCCATTATTATTGTGTTCCCCAGTTTGTTAGCCTACCTAATTTCTGATAACATTTCTACATCTGTCTCTTCATCCTGGCCAGGTGGACAGTAGTACACTCGTATCACTATCCTTTTCTCCTTTACAGATGGAATTTCAATCCATAGGGATTCGTGTCCTGTAGAATTTCTAGTCTATTCAATTCAAGGCCTTCCTTAACATACAATGCTATCCCCTCCACCAATTCGATCAACCATATTCACTGCAATATAATTTGTATTCTGGAATGACAGTGTCCCACTGGTTATCCTCCTTCCACCAGGTCTCAGAAATGCCTATTGCATCTATTTTTTCATTTAGTACAATATATTCTAACTCTCCCATTTCTTAGGCTTCTGGCATTCACATATGGACATTTCAAACTATGTTTGTTGTTCCTATTTACATCTTGCTCAGCAGTTGACAGTGATAATGTGCAATCTTGATAATCTGTCTGCTTTTTATTTAAAGACACCTGGTCTACTATGCTCTCTATTTCAAACTCGCTATTGGGATGCCCTAACTTCCCTGTTTTGGTGATATCTTTGAAAGGTACCTTATTCCGAACTATGCACTTTTGAGCGACTGTCTGCTTTCCCCCAGTTTCTACCATAAAAGCTACTGTATCTCCTTTTTGAATGCCAATGCCTGCAGCCTGGTCCTAGCCTAGTTAAGGTGGAGCCCATCCTTTTGGAATAGGTTCCCCCTTCTCCAGAATGTTGCCCAGTTCCTAACAAATCTAAAACCCTCCTCCTTAGACCATCGGCTCATCCATGCATTGGAGCTCTGCCTGTCTCTTGGGCCCTGTGCGTAGTATGGGAAGCATTTCTGAAAATGCTACCCTGGAGGATCTTGATTTCAGCTTTCTACTTAGGAGCCTAAATTTGGCTTCCAGAACCTTCCTCCCACATTTTCCTACGTCATTGGTACCTACATGTACCAAGACAGCCGGCTACTTCCCAGCACTAAAATCCTGTGTGACGTGTAAGGTCCGCCACCTTCGCACCAGAAAGCAAGTCACCAAGCAATCCTCAAGTCTATCAGTCACCCAGATATCTACATGCCTGATAATCGAATCTCCAACTAAAACAGCCATCCTAACCCTGGAGAAGCAGAAGCTCCTGGAGAGACATCCTCAGTATGAGAGGATACTGTGCTGTATCCCCTGGTGGGCTGATTCTGGCTACAGGATTATTTCCAACTTCACCAGGATGATGCTCTCCATTAAGGACACCTCCTTCCTCCAAGGCTGCATAGGGGCTGCCAGACTGGAGGTGGGACTTTTTACTATTTTATTTATTTGGATTTATTTGCTGCCTTTTTGAAGGAATTCACTCAAGGCGGTGTTCAGTAAGAATAGATCAAACATGAGTAATAGCCAATTACAGCAGTAAAAATATTCAACAATACAAACTATGGCATGGTATACTACTTGCAATGACTACACAATATGTAATAGAACAATGTCCTTGTCGGCCTCCTCTACGTACCTCTCTGTTTCCCTCAGACCCCTAAACGTCTGCTACTCTAGCCTCATGGAATAGTAAGCCTGATGAGTCAGTAGCAATCTCTTAAGATGGATCCTGAAACTGAGAGCCAGTGCTGTTTAAATAATGGTGAAACATGATATACATTATTAAAGAGGTCTACCACCATATTCTGGACAGGCTTGCAGAGTTGCTAGCTTTGTGAAGGTCACACCCATTTAATCTTCTGCATCTGAAACCTGTTCAACCAACTTGTGGCTAGCATAGTACTGCGACAGAATTCAGCTGCTCAGAGATTTCAAATTTACCATTTCTTAGCGTCAGCTCCACCATGTTATGCTTGGCTCCGTAGCCCCCAGTTTCACTTTAGTGCCACCAAGTGAGGCTTTGGCTCAGTCCCATGGGCCCTTGCCTGAGGGTCCCCATCCCCCCCTTTTGCCCATACACCCTGTTTGGGTGTAGATCCCCTGGGCTCCCTTACCCCCCCCCCCCAATTCAAAAAGTTTCGGAAGATTTGGATAGCATTATTCCCTGTTTAAGGGAATAAGTTTATTTAAGCTGCTATTGTAGCTTTAAGAACTAAAAGAGTGGAGGAGTGGCCTAGTGGTTAGGGTGGTGGACTTTGGTCCTGAGGAACTGAGTTTGATTCCCACTTCAGGCACAGGCAGCTCCTTGTAACTCTGGGCAAGTCACTTAACCCTCCATTGCCCCATGTAAGCCGCATTGAGCCTGCCATGAGTGGGAAAGCGCGGGGTACAAATATAACAAAAATAAAAGAAAGGCAATCACAGGGAAATCCCTGAATTCACACTCATCGCGAGCTAAAGAATGGTGAAGATGATAGGGCCCAGGCAAGCCCAGTCAGGAATGCCCATGCGTGCCTGCCATAAGGTTGGGAATGCTGGCTGACCTTACAAGAGCTGGTCAATGGAGTACAGCTGCCGGCCTTGTCTGTCCTCAGGGCGATGGGACTTCAGAGATGGCCCGGGGGAGGGGAAGAGGTGGCAAAGAGAAGGGTGAATCTGACTTTGCTTCTCCAGATCCCTTCGGCAGCAATGGTGGCCATTTTGAATCAGGATTTTCTCCAGTTGCTCTTTCAGCAGCAAGAGGGTCCGCCATTCCCCTTAGGGATTTTTGGGCGGGGGGAGGGTTTCTTCCTCTCTACCTCCCTTGGGTCTGACTGCGAGTTGGTCGTGGGGGTGTTTTGGCTTTAGAGCCTAGCCAGTTGATCAAGCAGGCCCTGCATGTGGACAGTGGGTCACCCCTCCAGCAGGGTTAACAGGGAGGAATAGGGGCCGAGAAGCATAGAGCTCATTTGAGGGTCCCAGAGGGGCCAGCACCCTCAGAGGTGGTGAAGGAGCATTCCGAGGTCCCTTTGGATTTGGATTCTGAGGGTCCCTTTCCTCTGAGTAGTCACATGATCTGTCTCGTCTCATTGTCGAGGTGACAAGAGCCCTCTTTGTGCTCAAGCCTATGGCTGCGGACCCCATGGAGGGAAATCTACTGCTAGAAGGGCTCATGGGGCCCCAGAAGCCTTTCCCCCCCTTCAAAAGGCCTTCATCTGTATAATGGCACAGTGGGAGAAACTCGATGGTCCCCATTGGGAGGGGGGGCAGGGCTCTCAATCACCTTCACACTTTCACTCCTGAGGAGGTCGAGAAGTACTGGGCATTCCCTAAGATGGATGTTGTAAATTCATCAAGTACTAGATAATAAGCTATGTGCTGGTGATGGCAGTCACAAAAGGTGACAGTTTCCATCCGGGGGGGGGGGGGGGGGGGGGGGGGGTGCTCAGCACTCAAGGAACTTCATAAGGTGGTGGAGCAGCAGCTCTGCCTGGCATTCCCAGTGGGGGCATTCAGCATTCAGACCACCATCTGCACTGGCTGAGGTCAGAGCTATGCTGCGCTTGCTGCAGCAGCTTATGGAGTCATCCTCTGTCTCTTCCATCCAAGGTAGGACTCAGTCTCGTATGGCGAAACAGTCCAGTTCACTTGACGAGAGAAGTTCCACTGAATCCTTATCAGTGGGTTCTGGTCACCACAGATGAGTCTCCTTTGTTGGGGAGCATACTGCCTGGGCAGGATTAGCCCAAGGGATCCTGGTCCAATCATCTGGAGACCTGGGCAGTTCGACTAGCCCTGTCGGAGTTTCAGCCACTCCTCGAGAGAATGGTCAAAGTGATGTCGGACACCATGGCAGTAGCTTACATCAACAGGCAGGGGAGGACCACAAGTCAGGTGGTGGCCCTAGAGGCAGCGAGTGTCGAGGGGCAGAGTACCATCTGTGTGCCCTCTCAGCAGTCCACAGTGTGGGCAAGAACAACATACAGGCGGACTCTCTCAGCTGCTCTCTCCTGGATCCAGGAGAATGGGACCTAGGGAAACAGACTTTTCAAGCTCATTGTGGACTGCTGGGGTCCCCCACAATTCAACCTGATGGTGTCCAGAGTCAATGTGGAGAAGCGCTTCTTCAGTTGTCAAAGGGTGTCACAGCCTCTCAGTGGATCAATGCTCCGGGTCAACCTTGGCTGGGAGAGGAGCCTATGTCTTCCCTCGGTGGCCTTTGATAGACCAGCTGTTGCGCAGGATTGCAAGCCATCCTTATCTGGTCCTACTGATGGCTCCAGACTGGCCTTGCAGGCCCAGCTATGTGGATCTCTGGTGCCTTCTGGTGAAGGAGTTCTTTTGCTGCCAAAGGGTCAAGGTCTGCTCTGGCAGAGGCCAGCAGAAATTGAAGATCGGATCCCTTCTGGCTTACAAGTGCCATTTCTCCCCGTGGTGGTGTCTACACTCTCTGCTCCAGGAAGTCTTCTACACCACTGGCTTATGTAAGGGGCTGGCGTGTTTTTGAATTCTGTTTCAGGGAATGGTCTCTTTTTCCCTAGAGGGCTCAGACACCAATATTTTAGGGTTCTTGCAGCAAGGCCTTGCTCAGGGATTGGATCTAAGCTCCTTTAGGGTCCAGGTGGCTGCGATTTACATTTTTCAGGGGAAATGCAGACACCTCTCAGGCAATGCCTAGGGAGATAGCTCAGTTTCTGAAGAGGATAGTGCATTTGCAACCCCCGCTTCATCCTACCTTTCCCTCTGTGAGATCTCAATTTGGTTCTCTAGGCACTGTCCGGGGGACCCATTTGAGCCCCTGTGGTTGGCTTCCATTAAGGATCTTACTCTCAAGATGATGTTTCTGGTGGATACCACCACTGCTCGGAGAGTTTTGGAGCTGCAGGCCCTTTTGTGCCGGGACCCTTACATTTCCATCTTGGAGGACACTGTGTCCTTGAGTACTGTTCCCTTCCTTCTTCTGAAAGTGGTATCTTCATTCCATGTGAATCAGATGGTCTGTCTGCCCCTCCTTTGGGGTATAATGTTTGACTTCTGTGGACCAGAGGCCCCACAAGCTGGATGCCCAGAGGACATTGCTCCAGTACCTTCAGAAGACAAATGAGTTTTGTCTCTGACCACCTCTTTGTGCTATTTCATGGCCCTTGGAGAGACCAGGCAGCCTTTAAGGCCTCCACTGAAAGGTGGATCAAGACCACTATCAAGTCTGTCTACATCTGCAAAAATTGGCTGGTGTCTCAGGGGCTGAAGGCACACTCTACTAGGGCTCAGGCCACAGTCTGGGTGGAGGCCCAGGCGGTGTACCCTGAGGAGATTTTTTAGGGCCAGCATATCACTTTAACTTATTTACATTTTTTGCCTCCACAGTAGGTGCCCAAAATTACACAATCTAATCGGAGCACTTACAAACTGCTAAATCCCAAATATGGTCCAAAGTGGTTTACATGAAAAGATTAGGATAACAATAAGAAAAGTTAAGACAGATGTTTCTGAAACAAGTACATTTTTAGATTCTTATGGAAAAGCATAAGTAGGCGATAATTTGACCCGAGGTGGAACAGAACTCCACATTTTAGTAGCCTGTTAAGAAAACGACTGTTCAACTGTTCTCTTGTAATGTGCTTTTTTTTAACCAATGGAAAAATTTAGAACTCCGATCCCTTAGACTGATAGCTCCCATAGCATGGGATAGGGAAATCAAGTGACATGTAAACTCAGATGCTCTCCCATGTAGAGCACTGAAAACAAGACCAGGTAATTTAAAATCAGTTCTTGCTCTAACCAGTACAAGGGAAAGACATGACCAATTTTTTTACGTCTAAAGATCAGCCTGGCCGCTGTATTATGAAGCAATTGCAGTTTAAGTAATAAAAACACCTGCATAAAAAGAATTGAAATAATCAGATAAAATCAGGGACTATACTAATAAAGCAAATTGATTTTACAAAATTAAAAAAAAAGGGGGGGGGGGTGGGGGACAAATAGCTCTTAATTGTTTCAACTTAAGAAAACATTTTCTATACAGACTATTAATCTGTGGTTCAAAAGCAGAGAATGACATGGGGACAAGGATTTGCGGTAAACCGCAGTAATGTGCGGAAATGAAAAAAATCTGGCCATTTACCATGGATGCGGGAGCAAAACCTTTTACCACCCCATGGGAGCCGTAAAAAGCTTTGCAGTTGCAGTTACCGTTCCCGGTTTAGCATCTCCTGCCTCCCTAGGCTATACCTTATGCAGCCAGGCAGTGTTGTGCTGGAGCCATTTGTTAATTAATAATTTTGGGAGCCCAACTGGCTTCCAAAATTTGGGCTCAGGTCCCTTCTCAGCATTGTTGTCCTTTTCCTCCCCCGTGGCTTGTTTCAGTTGCGTAGCTAAAGGGGGCCTCGGGGGCCCAGGCCCCTCCCAACAATAGTGGACAGCCAGGTGTTTTTTTTGCTTCCTCAAGCTCTCTGTCCCCACAGTCAGGCAGCTGAGCTCTCCCTTCCTTCAGGTCCAGCCAGCTATCTCTCCTCTCTGTTTCCTGCAGAGAGCCGCGGTGCGGGCAGCACTGAAGACAGCTGCTTCTGGCTGCCCCAGTCCCGATACTGCTTCGTTCCACTCACAGGAAGTTGAAAAGGCGAGATGATGCAGCAAGACGGACTAGGGCACCTGGAAGCAGCTGTCTTCAGCGCTGCCTGCTCCATGGCTCACTGCTGGAAACAGGAGAGATAGCCAGCCGGTCGGACCCAAAGGAAGGGAAGGAGAGCTCAGATACCTGACTGCGAGGACAGGGAGCAGGGAGTCTCAAAAAAAAGCAACCAAACCTGTCAGCTACTTCTTCCACATTCTCATTCTTTATTGTTGGTATCATTTTTATTTGATCCCACTTATATTTTCAAACATGCCGGCTTGTGCACCCTACAGATGTACGTACACACAAAGTATAACAACGGAATAACGTTTCACAGGTAGAGTAGTAACTTGCTATAAATTGTAATCAGTGTGTCATTTGGAGGCACTGGTTATAGGGACCCACAGAGAGGGGGCACTGGAAATGCGGGAGGGGGGTTGCCGTAGTAGACCAAAAGAAAGAGAGGGGATTGCTGGACCTGAAGGGGGAGCTGGAGAGAAGGGAGAAAGGCGCTGGACCATTGGGGGAGGAGGAAGGGTTGGCTGGAGGAAAGGGAGGGAGAGGCGCAGGACCCTTTGGGGGAAACCTGTTCTAGTCTACAATTGATGTGGGACTGGAGAAATTTACCTTGCAGCAGGACAAAGATCCTAAACTCAAAAGCAAAAGGAAAAATGGAGTGGCTCAACAAAAAGTGAATATCCGAGTGGCTCAGTCAAAGCCCAGATCTGAATTCAATAGAAAACATGTGGTATCCCAGTGCATGCAGGGCCAGTCTCATCAGGCACTTTCTTTGGTTGAAACATAGTAAATGCTCCCTGACCACTTCAACTGGAAAGTTTTCTTCAGCACAATAATTAAGCTGTGACTGTATTTCCTCTTTTGGTATTTAATGTTTTTGGGGGATTTCTGAGGGAAATAGGTTAAGTCCAGGTTTTTCCCTTCTCTTGATGTGGGCTATATGTACTTTTTTCAGCTTGTCGCTGGCTTTCTATTACTTTTCCAAAATTACCATACAAGCAATCTGTAAATCTGTATAATTTACTTAAAAATGCATGACTTGCTCTTCAGGGCTTAAAGAGATAGTGTATAGAAATTTTAAGTAGTAGTAGATATCACTCACTACCTAAAGTAGGATAACATTTTCTTAATGCTGGGTACCAATTTGTTGAGCCGGTCATGAATATAATATACTTATTTCATTAAACATTCTTCATTATTCTCTGTACTAGAATTAGGTTAAGCTGCAACACATGCTTGTTTATTTTATCCTATTACATTTCATCCAGCAAATGCTTAAATATATATATTTATGGGGTTGGGAATGCTCACCTGTCTCATTAGAGTGAAATAACCCTCCCAACATTTATATGAAGAAAACCATATTTGGCAATGGAGAAAAACTGGGGAAAACACAAGTTTGAAATTGGGCTAGATTGGACTGGGGGTTTCAGAAAGACAAAGCCCTCTCCCACCTCCCAGAAAATAGCCCAACGAGCATTTAAGGGAGGAGGCGTTCCACATACTGCTGCAATACATTAATACACTGAAACAGCAGTTAGGAGCATTGCTGCTTTCCAACTGCCCTTTCCTCTACAACCTCCTACATGCACAGATGCACACAGAGAAGTTGGAAATAATTCCATGAGATATGCTCCACAATGTTTCCCCCTCCCCCAACCTTACTCAGCTAAGGCTGGATCTTAGAAAACAGCACATCTGAATCACTGCTATACATTCTACTGTAAAGTCCAGCAACTAATCTAGCTTTTTTAATGGTTGCTATATATGGTAATACCTAGGGATCAATATTTGAATAAACTTATAGCGGTGGCTGCTAAGGTGTAAGTCCATATCTGTAGATTTTTCATCTGCGCTATACAATATCCATATAGAGGATAATTCTATAACTGTGTGCCTAGATATAGGTGCCCAGAGAGGGTGCTTGATTGGTGCATATTCTGTAACAGAAAATAGATGCTTAATAACCTTTGTAGAAATACTAGTGTACCCAGGTATATACACGCTTAAGCATAAGACTTATACCAGCAATAAAGCTGATGTAAATGCTACTGCTTAGTTTTGATAAACACAACATAGTATTGTGTGCCCCACCCACACACTGCCCATGTATACACCCACCTGCAAACTAAACGCTATTGAAGATATGCATGTAGTTAGAGAATAGGAGCACTTTTGGCTTTATGCACATGTGCATAAATGCACACATGTATGTGTGCTACTGGTTGCTATGTGTCTGATCATCTAATGGTAGAGAAGCACACTGTTGCTTTGGGAGAATGGCACTCTATGGTGAAACTGTAAAATCCAATCTTTTAAAATCTGCTGATGGTAGTATCAAAGATCTAATCACATGGTTTCATTTTATTATTATTCATAACCCAACAGAATGTTTGGGTACCACTCCATTCAAACTGTCCCCTCCCCTTCCGTCTACGTCAGAAGCACAAATAGATAGCAGTGCAAACACAAATACAAGCATGTGATGCCTGAGTTTAAAATAATCTACATATATTTTACTCAATATGCTACCCAAAAAAAACATTTTAATTTCCCGAACGTTAAAAGATTTTTAGAAAATAACTAAAAAATATTTTTAATACTTACCATTGCTTGCTCTATTTTGTTGTCAATGGCTACAACACTTGCACCAGATGCACTGTGGGAGAAAAGAAAATCAAGTTTAAAAACTATTAGACTTAAATGTTTAGCCAATTCAACAACTTAATGAAAGCATTAACAATTTTCTCACCCCTAGTTCTGTTTCTAAAAACTGAGCACTGTTCCAAGGTTAGAAAAACTCCTCTTCATTAACTCTTGATTTCAAAAATGTATATACAATGTGGTGCTACCTTGATGATTCTCACATAAAATATATGTAATGTACCAATATTGTAAGATACCACTGGAAAATAGAATCAGGGGCAAACTTGTTAAAGTATACCAAAAATATGAGCAGCTGAATACTCTATTCCAAAAAGTAGAAAAATGTAAGAAAACCAAGGAATAAGACCAGAGACAATGAGAACAAAACAGGCAAACAGGTGTTACAGAAATCCTGTTAGCATAGTTACTCTCTTATACACACAGAGCTTGTGACGGATCACTATGTATCCTTACACATCAAAATGAGATCCTATCGTTAAATTTAAATGTGGTGGTTTTCAAACTATGGAGGAAAAGCCTCAATAGATATCGGGGTTGCTCTGTTAACTGCTTTATCAGCTAAGTCAACCTTAAAGAGCCCCCTCACTCATCACGGGCATAAAAACCTCCAGGACGTTCTCAACCTTAGTTTATGTTTGATTATGCTCTCCCAGACATATGTTGTATAATTCAAACTTATCTTTACAGCTGTTTAGTCTCGAGTACCCGCCCACGGTCGACTTTGGCCAAGGTTTCGGTTCCTGCATCAGGGTCCGTGGCGTACTTGACTGTTTCTACAAAAGAACATATTCAATCAGTGAACAATTCCTTACCATACCGGTTTTTCACCCCACATCCTCAGTGCCTCACTTTACTGCTTGATTCTATTCTCTTGGTCCGGCTTCTCGGACCAAGAGAATAGAACCGAGCAGTAAAGTGAGGCACTGAGTTAGGATGTGGGGTGAAAAACTGGTATGGTAAGGAATTGTTCACTGATTGAATATGTTCTTTTGTAGAAACAGTCAAGTACGCCACGGACTCTGATGCAGGAACCGAAACCTTGGCCAAAGTCGACCGTGGGCGGGTACTCGAGACTAAACAGCTGTAAAGAAAAGTTTGAATTATACAACATATGTGTGGGAGAGCATAATCAAACAAACTAAGGTTCAGAACATCCTGGAGGTTTTTATGCCCGTGATGAGTGAGGGGGCTCTTTAAAGTTGACTTAGCTGATAAAGCAGTTAACAACAGAGCAACCCCGATACCTATTGAGGCTTTTCCTCCATAGTTTGAAAACCACCACATTTAAATTTAATGATAGGATCTCATTTCGATGTGTTAGCATAGTTAGAGAGACGACGTAATTTTTTATCAAAATGCCAAACAGCAAATCTTATTTCTCCAAATGACTTCTAATCAAAAATCAAGAACTACTTTCTCATGTATATCCATAGAGGTACTGTGGTAACACTCCCATATGTAGGGCTACTAAAATAAGACCTGCAACACAAACCCTATAGAGAAGGGGCTTAAGATACTCAAAATGTATTTGCTGAAGAAAAGGGCTATGATAAAATATTCAATAGAAGCCTGGGAAGGTGAAATTCTCTATAGGGATGGAAATCGGGGACAGGGGCCATAATATGGAATTGTAGGAGGAAGATCTGAAGAAATATGAAAAAATACTTTTATGAGATCACTGTGGTTGGCTGAAATAGCCTACTCATTACAACCAAAAACTAGAAGAATTAAAACATGCTTGGGACAAAAGCAGTGGGGGATATCATGTAAAATAAATGAGGTAGGAGGTTAAGTGTTTCTTCTACTATAAGAATGAGGAAAGAAGAAAAATAACTGGCAAAGTGGCAGCTGGTCTACCCAGGTTTACATGACGGCTGAGCAATGTTCATGGAATGGCCATGGTTCCAGTGCTAATAGGCAGCAAAACACCTGCATCAGGCTTCCAAGGTTGGGTAATCGCCATAGAGCTGGTAAATCCACATAATGGCAGCAACAAACTACTGGTGACATTATTTACAGTCTGTCCCTCACACCCTCATTTACTCCTAGATTTTTCCCTGGAAACAATTTTCTGCTATTAACCTAATTGAGTAAGACAGTTGTCTTCTGTCAGACTCTGCTCACAGTGGTCTAGCTCAGATTGAAGAAGACTCATTCACTGAGGTTGTCCCCACTGCTTTAACTCTGCCCTCATATGTTTTGTCTGGATTTCTCATCCTCCATTAGACTGTAGGCTTCGAGAAGAAGGGAATATCTAAACCTCCAGCACTATGCAAATTATCAGCACAAGGTGCTAAACGTTTTGGACACCAGTTTTCCTAGGTGAGACGGTTGTTTGGCCCCTTCCCATGTGTTACCACACAGTGTTTTAATAATTCAGAGTATTGCATTAAGTATGGGCCTTGTAAGAACCAAAGAGGTCTGATACTGCCTACCTTCAGAGATGGTGGAGTTATAGCACTGTAGCAGAATTTTAACCTGCTAGGGACAGATAGAAAGGGCAGTGGAAAAGTATTAAGTTTGAAGCAATACATACTCTTCTACCTAAAGTAGAAGAAAAAAAAAAAAACAAACAACCACCCAGAAAGGAAGACAAATGAGGAGACTGGTTGATATTTCATCATGCAGAAAAATAGTCTATTATACACCTTTGAGGCAAATACCTACTGTGCCTGATCTGTAACTCATCTAGAGCACAGTTCTGGAAAGGTAGTAACTGGATTTTGGATTTATGTTAAAATAAAAGGTGTTTGGCATCTGGTTACTTCTTCCTGCAGGCACCAGAAAACTATTTTCCTGAAAAAATAAACTTGCTATCACCCATCAAGACCTAGTGTATGATATACTTTAACTAGAATTCAAGTCTGTGCAAGCTGGACATCTGATTTTTCAGAAATTCCACATCAAGCAAGCAATTTCTTTTTGATCTTGTACACAGAATGGCCAACTATGCTTCTTCTCTTCTTTCAGTTGTTTAAGATGTTAATGCATTATTTTAATAAGCTGTATCACACCATAATCAGAGCTAAAAGGTAAAAACTACTTGTAAAATATCAATAGTGTAGTGGTGTACAAATTAAATTCATCAATTAAAGATCAATTCAAAATACAAGAATCCACATGGGTGCTTTTCAGTTTAAGCCCCATGTTAATTTTTTTGCATAGTGCTTTAGGTTTGCTAGCCCTATATGATTATTGGCAGGGGAGACGCAGATCTTTGAAACCATCAATCTCATTTTTATATACTTTTGGCACTACCAACATTAAAAATCCCTTCCTTTCATTTCCTATAAGGGAAGAGGTCAATTCAATTAAAATCTCAGGAAAGTCAACGCATGTGACCACAAAACAAACCCCCCCCCAAATACACACATTTTAAAATCTGTCCCAATAGTATCTTGTCACTAGCTGATTCCATTTCTTGTTCAGTTTCCTTTAATGAAAATCATTCTCTAATGTTTAATGGTGTATTTAACATAAAATCTCAGAGCAAATATTATAATCATGTGTAAATTTCTATACACAAGGAGAAACAAGGAAAACGACGTTCTCTGTTTTTCACTTGGCAGCTCATAGTAACAAAGCCCAAAATGGCACAATCACTGTGGTTAGGGGGTTTAACTGTGCAGGATACTCACTTTGATAACTTTAACAGCAAGTACCATTTCATTGTTTTTGCGCTAAAGAGCTCAATGCTTACTTTCCATTCTCTTAACATTTAGAGATCTTCTATTTCCGGGAAACTTATTTCCTAATGATATTTGTTTGCTGAAGGTTATGCCTCTCAAAGCGGCCAAAGCTGTAGGGATGGTGGACTACACATAACATTGTTTTGCTACCTTGAAAACAGACATTATCACCTTAAGGTCTCTCTCTCTTGTCTACTATGTTCATTACCCCCCCCCCCCCCCCCCCACGGACTCCTTAATTCTCTACTCATGAGCTGTTCACTACAAGACCAGGAGGCCAGTGGTAGCTCCCACTTACCTCAGCTGTGGCTCCTTAACTCATCTCTAAATACATACCCCCCACCCCAGCACCTTGTTTAGACGTGAACAGCTAACACTGTCTACGAAACAGCAGCTTTTTCTCTTCAGGACTGTGTGGCTCTCTGTGAGTTTGGGTTATATAGCATACAAACCCCCATGCTATTTCTTATGAGACTACAAATAGTGAAGTTTGCTTACAGACTCACCAGAGAGCCACAAGATACTGGAAGACAAAACAGCTGTAAAGTGTCTGCAACAAGACTGGGAAAGCTGGGGGACACCTAGCTTGGAAGCACTGGGGACAGGATGATAGAGGCATACTGGAGAGGCTGGTGGGAGCTCAGACTTATTGGGATAGGGTTGGGAAGGGTATATACTAGGGAAAAAGTTTTACAGGAAATGTGGGGGGGGGGGGGGGGGGCGAGGAGAGGCAAGACGAGCTGAAGGTAGAGAGAGTCTGGAGAATCAAACTTCATTTAATTTACACATATTGCTGTGAATGTGGCTAAGTAGCCAGTCTGGCTACATTATTAGAGAAAGGATACTCCCCCCGCGCCCCCCCCCCCCAGGATCTAGCACTGGTACTGGCTCTTAACAGTGGAGTTTTGTTTTATTTTCTGGGGGGGGGGGGGGGGGGGCAGGGGAGGGAGGTCAACATGGTCCCTGCTTCAAAAACAGTGAAGATTACTGCTGCACTCCATATTATTGAACCTTGTTTACTGCTTTTCTCTACTTTCCCCTGCTAAAGGTAATAGACAAATAAAATCAAAACATAGAAAACAAAATAAGGTACTACTTTTTTTAAATTGAATATATTTTTTCAATTTGCTTTCTAAGGCAACCCCTTCTTCAGATCAGAAATAAGCAAATATTGACAAATATCAGAATATATAAGTGAAACACAAAAGCATTCCAATCACAGTCTCACAGGAAGAGGGTGGGGTGCGTTAGGTAAGAAACTGGGAGAGCTAGATGGCTAATGAGAGGGAGAGAAAGCAGTATAATTTTATGGTTTATAGTGGGGTAGAAAGCCCACATTTTGCTAAGTCTTGTCTGGTGAGTGTTAAAATATTTCATCATTTTGACTTCAAAGGTCTTAAGTTCCTGGATTGTCTTCAAATTTCCTTTTAGTATTCTCATATGATTGAGGCAGTGTTCTGTTTTTGTAAAGTGCTGTCCCACAAAGGTGATATCCTGGTTGGCACTGGAATATTTATTATGTTTATGTAAATTGAGTCTTGTCTTTAGCATCTGGCTTATTTCTCCAATATAGCACTCTTCTTCACACTTTTTTTGCACTGAATGATATATACCATATTTGAAGAGGTGCATGCGAATTATCCCTTATGCTGAATTTTTCCCATGTTAGTGACTGTAGGATCCTGTGAGATATGTTGGCACAGTTTGCAGCTAGGTATATTGCAGGGATGTGTGCCTTTCTCTTCTTTTTGAGCTTGTATTGGGAGCTTGTTTTTCACTAATTTGTTTAAGTGGTATGATGGCCGCGTTAGTCCACTTTTAAACCACTTTTAAAGGTAATAAACAGAGAAAAGAAAATAAGATACCTTTTTTATTGAGCTTAATACATTTTTTGATTAGCCTTTGAAGGTACTTCTAAAGATTAAAAATAAGCAAATATTGACAAACAGAATATATACGTGAAATACAAAAGCATTCCAATGACAGTTTCACAGGCAGAGGGAGGGGCTAGTTAGGTGAGAAAACAGGGAGAGCTGGGTGGGTGAGAGATAGGGAGAGATGTATGGTTTATAGTGGGATAGAAAGCCCAGATCTTTAAGTCCTGTCTGGTGGGTGTTGAAAGGCCAGCACTGGTGGGGCTGGGAATATCATTTAGTAATTTATCCTCAGGGAGGAGTGGCTATAGATCTTTTCTGATTTTTTCTAGCTCTGCATTGTATGTCACTACAAGGCAGATTCTCTGTGGCTCTCTCATCTTTGTACTGCAATAGGTTTTAAGGGAAGAGGCAAATATTCTTGAAGATTTTGGGGTTGTAACCTTTTTGTTTTAACGGTTCAGTCAGGATTTTGAGGTTTGTCTCTTGGGTCACAGAAAATGATGGTATCGTGTGGCTTGGCTGTGTATAAGCTTCTAGAAATCTCACGCTAAAAACATACATGGCTATTTGGCTCTCATTGGTTTAACTTTGTACAATTCATGGGGTAGATACTACCAGTGACGTGCTAAATTAGTTTGTGTAAATGTAAAAGAAAATATATTTTCACATACAAAGCAATTTTGTATAATATTGTGGAATGTAAACCAAAACTATGGATTATTCACTTGGAATTTGATGAGGAGAAATTAGGTCTTACCTAATAATTTTCTTTCCATTAGTCCTTCCCACTATTCCAGAACCTGTGGGATAGTTGTGTCCATCAACCAGCAGGAGGAGATAGAGAACTGAAAACTGAGTTGAGAAATTTCTTGGCATCCAGTCCAGCTCCTCAGTATTTATACAAACAAGGAGTAAGGAGAAACTTAGAAGAATCAACCACTTTAACAATTCACTAACCTAACAAACCAGATGAGCAAATGTGTGGACCTCTCATCTCTGGACACCTCTTTCCAGTACTTCTAGCGGCACGACTCTAGAGGATCAGACACACAATTTTGTTCCTACTGGAAGGTTTCCATTTTAGCCCCTTTGGGCGAAACACAGCCTGTGTCGGGCATTTTTCTGGTATATATCATCACTAATAAAATCTCTTGATGTTTTATTGATCTACTTGTTTGTTTTCCACATTGGAATTTGCAGATAGTTTGCCTTGTTTTCTGAGAAGAAGAGATATGCAGGAAGCACTATGCAAGGTGAGAGTCGTTATTTGACCCACTACTTTGCATGAGCTAAACATCTCAGAAACCTCATGCGGGCCTCTGGAATAGTGGGGAAGGACTAATGGAAAGAAAATTATCAGTTAAGGTCTAATTTCTCCTTCCATTACATTGCTTCCCACTATTATAGAACCTGTGGGATGTTCAAAGGCAATTCCTAGATTGGGTGGGATCCTAGTGCTGCCTCCCTGAGGACCAAAGCTGGCTTCCAAGTGTGCTGCAATGTCGCCGCCTTGCAAATATCTGCCAGAGACAGTAGTCTCTACCTAGGATGTCACCGTACGCCTTGTAGAATGAACCTACAAGGCAATGGTCTCATTCAGCCATCTAGCAAACTGTGAGCTTGGAAGCCATGAGCCAAGCTTCTGTTTAACAAAAAGTACAGTCTATCTGATTTGCAAAACTCGTGACTTCCGGATATCTGAGGACACTACGTACAACGAGAAGCTTCATGAAAGAATACTGAGCCTCTTCGCCCTCTCTGCAAAAGGATGCAAGCTCCACAAATTGGTTAAAATGAAATGCTGATACCACTTTTGGAAGAAAGAAAGAAACTGTAAGTAAGAATGGAGACTCCCGCCTCTGAAAAGAAAAGAAAGGGATCCCGACAACAACTTAAAGCTCCAAAACCCTATGTGCCAATGCAACAGACACCAAGAACACTGTCTTTAGCATAAGATCTTTCAGGGATATCTTCCAAAGTGGCTCAAAAGGAGGTTCTTGAACAGCCTGAAGGACTAAATTAAGGTTCCACTCTGGACTCGCATAAGAAAGGGAGGTCACAAGCGGCCTGCTCCCAGCAACAACTGAATGCTATCCGGGTGAGACGCAAGAGATATCTTCTTTAGTCTGTCCCTGAAACAGGCCAAAGACGCAACCAGAACTTTTTAGAAAGCCTAACGCCAATCCTTTCCGAAGACCTGCCTGGAGAAATGGTAAGATGCGTTTGATCTGAGCAGAGAAGGGACAGAGTCCATGCTCAGATCACAGCCCTCGAACGTCTTCCATACCCTCACATACACCATGGATGTTGAAACAAGGTAGAAATGACCAAACTAGAATAACTTTTTGGTCTTAACCAAGCCCTTTCAATGGCTAAGCTATAAGACCAAAGGGGCCCTGATCCTCCATAAGCACCAGACCTTGCTTAAGTAGGCCATGTACCTGCGGAAGACAGAGGACCCCCATCCAGCAGTCGAATCAGGTCTGCGTACCACAGCCTCTGCGGCCAATCCAGGGCTATATGAATTATTTGACACTGGTGCAATGTGATCCTTTTCAACACGTGCCCTTACCAAGGGTCAAGGAGAAAAGACATACAGTAGATGTGTCTACAGCCAGGGCTGCAGTATGGAATAGATCCCGGTTCTTTCCAATGGCTGAAGAACTCTGGAATTTCACAGTCCTTTTTGTCAGCAGCAAGTCCAGAAGCAGATAGCCCCCATTGGTCCACTATCAGTTGAAAACCCAGGCTGGATAGTTTCCATTCTCCCAGGTCCAAGGAGTACCTGCTGAGAAAGTCCACCACCATTGCCATTGGACGGCTGCGGGTCCCATCTTGCAAGTCCAGAAGTGGATAGCCCCCCATTGGTCCACTGTCAGTTGAAAACCCAGGCTGGATAGTTTCCATTCTCCCAGATCCAGAAAGTCCACCTCCAATGCCACTGGATGGCTGCGGGTCCCATCTTGCTTGTTAACATAAGCTACCACCGTCGAATTGTTGGAGAAAACTCAGACCAGGGTCACCACCAGAAAGGGAGCGAAGTCGCATAAGGCATTTCACACTGCCCTGAGATCTAGGCAATTTATTGACAGACTCCTGTTCCATTTAGGTGCCCTGTGCCAGATGAAACTCGTAATGAGTTCCCCAACCCGACTTGCTGGCATCCATTGTAACCACCTCCCATTGTGTTATTAGAAAGGGAACTCTGACAGTCAAATTCCAGGGTGACAACCACCGCTCAGTCTGGCAACCAGTGTCCAAGGAAGATAAATGCCATACTTCCGTGACACTGGAAATCAGTGGCTGAGAAGAGATTCATGTAATGGCCACATATGAGCCCTTGCCCATGGTACCGCTTCCATCGCTGTCGTCATTGACCCCAGAACCTGGATGTAATCCCAGACCCTAGGGACTGCCTTGACTGAGAAGACAATGAATCTGTTGAACCAGCTTCAGACTCCTGCGCTCCATGAGAAAAATAATAGTCTGTTGTGTTAAGCCACATTGAGCCTGCAAATAGGTGGGAAAATGTGGGATACAAATGCAACAAATAAATAAAATGCCCAGATACTCCAGCATCTGTGATGGAGTTAGTCTGCTCTTCTCAAAATTAACCACCCAGCCCAATGGCTGCAGAAGATGTTAAACTTTGTCCATTGCTACCATGCTCTCTAGATAGGATGCACAAATGAGCCAGTCGTTGAGATACAGATGAACTTTGATTCACTGGCGCCAAAGGAAGACTACCGCCGCCACCACCACCACTTTGGAAAATGTTCT
This sequence comes from Microcaecilia unicolor, assembly GCF_901765095.1. Taxonomy (NCBI): domain Eukaryota; kingdom Metazoa; phylum Chordata; class Amphibia; order Gymnophiona; family Siphonopidae; genus Microcaecilia; species Microcaecilia unicolor. The sequence goes on along the minus strand of NC_044040.1, from coordinate 180,641,508 downwards.
TGGAGCCGTGGCGAGACTAAAAGGCAAAGCCCAGAACTGGAAGCAATGGCCCAGAACCTCAAAATGTAAAAACCTCTGATGCAGCGGCCATATGGGTATATGCAAGTATGCCTCCTTGAGACAGAGTGCGGTGAGAAATTCTCCCGCTTGACCCGATGATATGACTACATGCAAAAGCGGGGGACACTCAGATGCAGCAGTTTAGATCTTTGATATCTAAAACTGGACAGAAGGTGCCTTCCTTCTTTGGGACAATTAAGTAGACGCAGCATCTGCCTTGTCCCTGATCAGCCTAAGGAACTGGAACAATGGCCTGGAGCACCAGCAAGGAATCTACGGTGGCCTGAACTTCCCTTTTAACAAAGAAAATGCATGAAGAGAGGAGTGATTGGGTGGGAGAACTCCAACTTGTAACCTTTTGCAAGACTATCCATAACACAGTAGTCCGATGTGATTTTGGCCCACTCCTCCCGAAACTCCTGAAGACATCCTCTCACTGAAAAAAGAGTGGACCAGCCTCGTATCAGTGTGAAGCTCTGAAGGCATTGGGTGCTCTAGTTGACAGAGGGCTTCCAGTCCACACAAAAGGAAGATTGGTGTGCCTGAAAGTGGGACTTCTGACCATATTGCTGACGACCAGGTCAGTATTGTCCTCTGTCTCAAAATTGAGATCGAGAGCCCCCTGAAGACTGATGACCAGAGGCTTTCGGCTTATCCTCCGGCAACTGCTTAATCCCCCCCCCCCACCCGTTATTTCACCAAGTTACTTGGTGCCACCTCAAAAAGGCCAACACGCAATCTCTCCACTGCAAAATGCTATACACAAACTTGTGCAAAACACACTCATAACCTTACCAAACCATAACAGTACTAATTCCAAGGACAGGACGAGCTACAACCTTATGCATGGAAAGGCAGCACTGTAATTACAACGGGCTCTAAAACACTAATACACTACCTTGTGAAAAAAAAAGGCCTGTAAATACTACACACTACCAGAATACTGCACCTTGATCACACATGAAAAACACATGACAACAGATGACACAAGGAACTAGAAATAAAAAAAAATATGAAGGCAAAATACTGAAATGGAAAGTTACCTCAAGAAGTCAGACTCAGCATGCAGCAATACTAGAAAAATTGAAACTTACATGCAACATATCACAGATGCACATTTCCAAAAGCTGACATATTCCAATTAATAAATTTTGAATAAAATACTTTTTTCTACCTTTGTTGTCTGATCATTTAGTTTTTCTATTCACTTTGGTCCCAGTGTCTTCTGTTTTATGCAGTGTCTTCTTTCCATTTGATATTTTTTCTCTCACCATGCCCACCATCCTCCTGTGTCCTTATGCGTCCTACCATCTGCAGCCCTGTCCCTATCCTTCCTCCAGTTTCAGCATCTGCCCTCAAAAAGTTTTCCAATCCAGCCCTTAAATTCAGCCATTTTCCCTCCATCCATATCCAGCATTTCTCCTCACTCCCCCTCCATGTGTATCTACTTCCTCTGTCTTCCCTTTCCTCCATCCATGTCCAGCATTTCTCCTCTCTCCCTTCTCCTCCATCCGTGTGCATCTCCTTCCTTTGTCTTTCCTTCCCTCCATCCTTGTCCAACATTTCTCCTCTCTTCCCTCCCCTCCATGTGCTTCTCCTTCCTGACTTTCCTCCCCTCCATCCATCCATGTCCAGCAACTTTCCATTCTCCCCTGCCCTCTCCTCCATCCATATCTAGCAAATTTACTGTCCCCTCCCCCTCCATCCATGTCCAGCAATTCTCCTCTCTCCCCTGCCCTCCCATCCATCCATGTCCAGCAATTCTCTTCTCCCCCCTGTCCTTCCCTCCTCTCCTGTCTAGCAATCTCTTCTCTCCCCCTGCCCTCCCCTCCCATGTCCAGCGATTCTCCCCACCCTCCCTCAGCCCTCCTCTCCTTTCCTTCCTTCCCCCCCCCCACCGCGTTTAACCCTTTTACTTTCAGTCGCAACGGCAGTGAAGAAGACAACACAGTGGGCTCACTTCCAACTTCTCCGTTCCCTCACACAGTGTCCCGCCTTCAATTACGTATTTCCTGTTTCCACGAGGGCGGTACACTGTCTTAAGAGCCCAGAATTGCAAGTTTTGTCTCTATCTGCTAGTAGAGAGACACAACAAAAGGTTATATTTCACTCTAGATCAGGCACTGTACAGCATGCTCCTCTTCAGTGTTTCTGTATCAAAGCTAGAAGATCCTTTCTGATCCCTCCAGCAGATGCGAGAGAGTTCTCAACCAGTGAACTGAACTACAGAAGTTAAACACTGTAACCAACTAGCAATAAAGAACTTACTCTACTGCAAAATGATTTTGCAATCAGGCTTATGCTGAACTGGTTTGGTAGATTTCAATGAAAGAAATTAGCAGGTACGACCAAACTTTTTCTTTCCATCATCTCCCAGAACAGTCCAGATGTGTGGGATGTAAAAAGAGCACTCACTACACTAGGTGGGACTCAAAACCAAAGCCCTAATCAACCTCTCCAAAGGTTGAGTCATCTCTAACCATAATATCCACCCAATACAACTCTGTATAAGAATGTAATGAGGACCAAATAGTAACCCTACATATCTCTGGGGCCGACTTGTTTATTTCTATCAGCAGTTGCAATCCCTCTGGTGGAATGTGTATTGAGATTCCTGGGAACAATACGCCCCTTAAAATACACCAATGACACCGCATTCTTGAGCCAATATGCTGTCATGAATATTGATCAAAAAGGACAAGAGGGTTAAGACATAAGATTGATTAGGCGGGAGGGAGGGAGGATGAGGTAGAGGGGAGATGGACAGCAATCTCTGTTCCCTAGTCCGTAGGGGCAGTATCTTTATAGTACATCCATAACTCTAGAGTAGACTTTCCTTTTCCAACATTCTCCTCCACCACTGAACCAGTGAATGAACTTCCTAGCAAATCCATGTTTTTCTTTTTTTTTTATTTTTACTAACCCTAGGATACCAAAACAAACTTCCTCCCATATTCTGAAAATCCTTGTGTTAATGCACCCTCTCTATTCCCAACACTAGAACTCCATAGGTCCATTCTACCTTGTGTTACAGCACTTTTTCCAGGGTGTTCAAGCTACAGCAGATATGGCGTAGGGCCTTAAAACACCATTTTCTGGAGTGCAGTAAAGTTCCCTGTTACCTTCTGCATTTATCACAGGTGTCATCCCTCCCACAACCTTGTTTCCTCCTCACTTTAATAATAAAAGCTTTATGAACAATTCTTGCAGACCTACATTAGATATTACCCAAGACTCCTTTCAAAGCTCTGAACAATTACATTTCCACTCCTAGATATGTTATCCAAAAAGTTTTGACAAGCCCATTACATAAGCAGTTTTCTGTTCCCTTCTCACTCTATACCACCAAACCAGAAAGACCTTATCCAAAAATATGAACTGCAAATTCTCCTGCCCCTTATTCCCCAAGAAAGTATAGTAGTGTCATGCCTGAAGACTGTAGCTATCTAATACCTAACATTTACACTATCTTCTTTTTATTTGCTGAAACGAGGGTAATGCCCCCCCCCCCCTAACTTCTGTTAACTGCCCCATGTATCTACATCCTCTCTTGCAAAGTCTGAAATACCTTCCTCAGTTTTCTGGATTGCACACAAACCCCAAAAACGGTGATCTCTCTTCCCCCCCCCCCCCCCCCAGGTCTGTTTGAATAAGTGGAACAGTGTAAAAGAATGCTCCAGCTCACGTTCTATTTGATTCCAGCTATATCATATTAAAGGTTATCAATCCATACATGTTATCAATCCATGTTTATAATAATCCATGTATTCATCTTAACAGGGATGCCAAATTGTACAAGTGTAGGTCAGGTAAACCCATCCCTCCTCAATTCTTATTCAGTATTAGTTTAGCCTACCCAATTCATGCTTGCTTGGCTGTCTATAGGAATGGCCCAACAATACCTCTATAAGTGGCTTTGTCTTTACCTTCACCCATATGAGTAGCATTTGCAGGGAGATAACAGGCGTTTGGCTAAACATCACCATCTTTATTAACACCATTCTACCAAATAATGAGAGGTAAAGCCATCGCTTGAATAATTTTCTGATATTCTTCATCTCTTCTTTCATGTTTCACTGATATACCTAATGATCTGGGCTAAGGTATATGCCTAAATATTTAATACCCTCGCAGCCACAAGCTAGTGGGAAAGTTTGATCTACCCAAGACACACACACTTTGGATATTGCTAGTGCCTCCAATTGTTCAAAATCAATCTTTAAATTTGAAAAAGAGCTAAACTACTGAGTTCAATGAGTCTGCAGACAGCTGTCATTGCCTGATCCAAAAAACCCCAGGATATCAGCAGCAAAAAGACTGATCCTAAACTCCTGTGAGCCTACTGTGATGCCCTTAATGTATCTGCCTGATGAATTTTGATGGCTAGTGAGTTCTAAAGATAGCACAAATAGCAGGGGCAACAGAGGGCATCCCTGTCAACCCTGCTGTGTCAACAGCGAATGCCTCTATCAGCTAGCTATTAACAACTGTGCCAAAAGGGGACTGTATATTATCCTCACCCAGGTCAAAAATTCTCCCATGATGCTAAACTAGAGCATTAACCAAAAAAAAAAAAAAACCATTCCTACAAAATTATCAAATACCTTCTTGGTGTCTAAAATTACTATTAGAGCACCTCCCCTTTTCCTGCTTCCCTCTTGGATGACTTTCAGGCAGGTAGGATATTGGTGAAGGCTTACCTGCCCAAGGCATAACCTGTCTGATCTTCATGTACAAGGCCAGGTAGGACTGCTCCAAGCTTACATGCCAAATTTATAGGCAAGGAATTTTAAGTCTTGACACAGATATTGGTTGATACAAACCCATCAATTCCTAAGTCCTTGCCTGGTTTGGACAATAAAACCAGATAGTAGTGGCTAAGTTATTCTCCTGGCCCGCTGGTGGCACAGCTCACAACACATACTTTGGAAGGTATTAAAAGCTAATTTATACTTTTATAAAATTCAGGACCCAACCCGTTCGGTCTGGGAGTTTTCACTAGCTTAAGGTGCTCGACTGCCGCCTCTATCTTCCAGCTTGACAGGTTGATTTAGATACGTTAGCTGCTCAGATGTGAGATGGGAGAGGTGGGACTGTGGAAAAAGTTGTCCCTCTGAGTTATATGTCCCTCATATGAGGTATTATAAAACTGGACAAATTCTGCCGGTACATCTTCACCCCCAGTGATCACCCTACCCAGAGGGCCTTTAAAGTTTAGTGATCAATTGTTTAGATACCTGCTGCTTGACTAGTGAGGTGAGGAGTTTTCCAATCTCATTACTCCTCGATGTAGAAATACAGCTTTGCAGGACTCCAGGGAACTTGCCTATCCCTAGCCATTGAAAACAGTATTGAAGCAGCACCCCCAATGGAAGCAATGCACTTGGAGGACTCCTGCTCAGCTTAGAGGGAACAGTGCCTGCTGGTGCTGCAACCTCAGAAGTGCTGAAAGCCAGCAATATGGCAGCTGTTCCAGCCAGCAAGAAAGTCATGCCAGTCACAAAACTGGCCACTAGCATGGACGCCATCTCTTGATGCATTCCCAACATTGTGACCTCCAATGCTGCCACTGCCACCATTTCTACATATCAGGCAGAACCACCCCCACCACTGTACTTATGAGCAGGACCTGAAAACCCCACAGTGGCCAACCATGACCCCCCCCCCCCTCTCCCACTACGGTTTACCACAATGCAGCATACTGCCCAGCACAATGCTGAAAAGCAGCCTTCTTTCCCCCTCCCCTTCCAGGGGTAGGGGAGGGGAAAAGGATGGGGGAAGACACACAGACAGCACACCAAGCACTATGACAAGAAGGGGGGGGGGGGGGATACTACCTAAATACCACAACTCCCTTCCTTAAGCAGGACCCCCTCGGTCTTCTCAGGAACAGCCTGAAGGCACAGTTCCTGGTACTGGGCAACTAGGTAAAGGTCCAGAGACCGAGTCTTGGGAGTTTTAGTCTGGCCTTTGGCTGCACCACCACAGGACTAAATGCTGCCTCAGACCTGGGGAGCAAGGCCCAAAATAACTTCTGCTGCACCAATCTTGAATACAACCATTTGATGGAGACTACAGACCTGCAAAGGAATGGGGTTCGCAGGGTTCCTGCAGGGATGGAAGCAGTTCTGCAGGGTTCACTCGGGGATGGAAGCAGTTTCTGTGGGATTCCTGTGAGGATGGAAGCAATTCCTGCGGGGTTCCCTTGGAAGTGTAAGCTACACCTGCGCCAGCCTCTCATTGTTAGAAGTATCAAGTTTTTTGAGTGCTATCTTCTCCTCCTTGCTTTAACAGCACAAATGCTGGGAGACAATTCCAAGATGGCGTCTTGCACACACGCACCTGAGCTCCCTGAGGACGCTGTGGACTGTTGCCTCTTGCGGTTCCCCCGTCCCGTCGTTAGTGATGGGAAAGCGGAGGGGGAAGGTGAGGGAGCTTCCCTCAGCTCCTGGGCCTTCTTCGGCATTGAGGCAATCGATTTTGCAGTTCCCCAGGACGCCACCGGGACCTCTATGCACGTCGACTCCTTCTGCCACTGTCGACGTGCCGACATCGATGGGAAGCGGAGACGGGGTTTCTTTGAGCCCCGAAGACCGCAGGGACCCTCCACAGCCAGGAAGTGAATTATTTGCCGCAGCCCAGACAGTATCCGACACCGAAGGGGTAAATTTGGAGCTGACAGAGGGGAGGACAGCGGTGAATGTGAGAGGGACCTCGGACTCTGCGTTTTCGGCCGATTTGACCTCAAAGGTACTGCCGCAAGGTATTATCAATAGACTCTCTCGTACCGAGATCCCATCACACTCCCTTTTGCCATCAGGTGGAATAAGCAAGCCCTCTATTGTGACACTTGAGTCACTGTGGGATATGGTATATAACACACACTCCTCTATGCAAAGTATGCTAAAAGAAAATACTAATGATATTAAAACTCTTTCAGAAGCAGTTCTGATTCAGGCACAGGTGACAGCACAGCAGTCCTCTAAGATTGAAAAAGTGGATACTAAGATTCAAGAAATGGGGTCTTTGGAATCCGCTTTGGTTAAGGACAATAATTTTTTACATAAACGTTTGGAATACCTTGAAAACCAGTCTCGGAGACTTAACCTTCGGTTTCTTAATTTCCCCAAGTCTCCCTTAATTCCTTCAATAGAGATGGTGAAAAAAATATATGATTGACATTCTGGGAATGGACAAAGATTCATTGCCTCCCATAACTTGGGCCCATTACATCTGGAATATTAAGGGGACATCGGGAGATCCCCCTAGACGAGAAATGGGTGAAGAAATGAACCTTACTTCCTTTCCTGGAAAGTTCACTGGATGTGATTACCCACAGGACTACAATGTTAGTCACTTTTCTGCTGGAGCCGGATCAGAATGCTGTGTTAAGACTTTCCCTGAGGCATTTAGATGAACAGTTTATGGGCTCCAAGGTTAGGATTTTTCCTGATCTTTCTAGGCCGACACAAGCGAGACGTAGGGCCTTTTTGAAACTCCGTCCCAGAGTAGAAGCCTTGAAAGCTAATTTTGTTTTACGTTTTCCTTGTATATGTACTGTTTTGCTTGAGGGCAAACAATTTCAATTTGTAGACCCTAAACAGCTTAAAGATTTTCTAGATGCTAGAGTTGAAGTGACTGTTACATGCCCTCCTACATAGCAGGCTGGAGTCTGAATTTAGAGGTAGCAAGTGTGTAATAATAATCTAATACTTTTTTGCTTTTTTTTCCTTTTCTTGGAATCGCTTTTCTTCAGTTGTGGATGGAAAAAAAATGTTTATTGTTTCCTTATATTACTTTGTGTAAAGAATTTCTTTTGTTATTTGAATATGAATTGCTTAATCACATTGCTGTGTGAATTATTAAATGATTAATAAAGGATAATTTAAAAAAAAAAACAGCACAAATGCTGAAAATCTTTCATTAAGGAGGCGGTAGACACAAATGATGAAGGAATTCAAAAAGGCGTGGGATAACACAGAGGATCTCTAATTAGAAAACAGAAGTTATAAAAAACCTAAACAAATGGCAACTCTGGCTGTGATTAACTATTGCCAATATGGGGCAGACTTGTATGGTCTGTGTCTAATATATGGCAATCTGGTTTAGGATGGACTGGAAAGGGCTTAGACATCAACTTCAGTGGCTGGAACATGAGGACAGTGCTGGACAGACCTTTACTGTGTCCCACAAATAAGACGAATAGACTGGAGTGGGCTTCGATGGCAGCTCCAGGAGTTGGAACATAAGGATAAGGTCGGATAGACTTCTATGGTCTATGTCCCAGAAACACCAAAGAAAGAACAAAATCAAGTATATATCACACTCATTGATTTAATCATGAATAGATAAGGAGTTTAACTATTGGGCAGACTGAATGGACCGCTCAGGTCTTCATTTGCCATCACTTACTATGTTACTATTAATCCTCTTTGCTTCTGGGCTGATGCGCAGACCTCAGCTCTGACACAGGCACAAGCATCAGATGTCACCTGACCTATTGGTGCATGCATGTGGTGACCTCTCAGCACACAGTGCCAGTAAATCAGAGACAAATCTTACATGTTCACCAAAGTGTTCCAAGTTTCAACTTCCGCTCCTTCCTTGCTGCAGTGCTGTGGCTCAAATCCAGAGAAAGACTGAGAGCTGACCGAAATGGGTCTTGTGGGGATGGGTTAAGTTCTTGCAGGGACAGGTGAGGACACATTTGATGGGTTAAATTCTTGAGGGGATGGGTAGGATTCCAGTGGGGACAGGTGGGGATGGGTAAGATTTCTGTCCCCGTGCAACTCTCTAATGGAGACAGAGAATATGGGCAAGATTCAGGCAGGCACCAAAACTGTTCTCTACCTCCATTTTGTTGGTTGGAAGCACAACCTACTAGTCTGGACTAGTCCAGAAGGATAAGGAATTTGTCTTATTTGTGCCATTATTTCTCAAATTTTTATTGTAAATACAGTGGACAGGCAGACAAATAGTTCACTTTTCCCTTTAAAGTGATAGCATATCAGTTCATTCCCTGCAAGCAAACTCTCCTCCTCCTCCTCCCAAAGCACACAATGTTGCAATGGACAGATCAAACACTTAAATGGCATTAGACCTTGGCTCCATATCTTCTAATCTACTTAATGGACAACCTGACAATAAATGGCAAATATGTTCTGCAGACAGACTCTAGAACCACCAGATCAGCTTGTATAATTGGACTTGATACTATATTAAAATAAAGATATGTATTATAGACATACTTTAAAGAAATGTTAACTCAAAGATAAATGCAATAGGGATTTAACTTGTAATAGGGGCTAGGGAAGACTATATTAACTTCCTAACAGCCCCTGCTGGAAAATATCCCTTGTGCAGAGCTTGCGGATTGTAACTGGCATGTCTTATCCCTAGGTACTTAGAGGGATCCAGAAGCTGCAGGTGATTGCCCATTAGACAGCTGTTTGTGTTTAATATGGCATAACTTTACTACTTGGAATTTTAAGCTGCTGTGTTGGTGAATTTTGCTTTTTAAATGTGAAAAATATTGGAAAATAGTGTGAGATTGAAGGATCTGGTGGGGGGGGGGGGGGCACATGTATCTTGAATCCTTGGAGGAAGCATTCTTGGGATGAGAGGAAGTCTGAAGTTGGCTTTGTTTAAGCATTATCCATCGGGAGTAACTGCTTTGCCCCAATACTTTCATGAGAATGCACAATGGAGCAGGAGGGATTGTTTTGGTTATGCCCCTAACCCTTTTGGGAGGTAAGGAGTTTAAACAGGAAAGGGATGATTATTTTCTTCAATTTTGAAAAAGAGGAATCTTTTAAAGTGAGTTAACTATTTTTAAAAACAGTGTGCTATGAGCTTTTGTAAGTTGCTCCAAGTCTGAGTAGGCATATGAGTCATGTAACCTTTTCTGCCATTGACTATATTCACGGATTAGTCCTAGAAAGTTCAGGCCCCTCTGTAGATTAGTAAAAATGAGCCTTAACTTGCATTACCCTAAATCTCTGATATGAATATTTATTGTGGATATCCTGAAAACTTGACTGGCTGGGGGTTCCCTCTAGAATAGGTTTGCACCCACTGGGACCCCTCTGTTTAGCCTACCAGATAAGTATTTATCTGGTGGTTTTACTCAGTTCTTCAAACTGCTTTAAAATTTATACTATGTACTTTCAAGAAAATGAGCCTTCCATCTTAGAAGGGAAAATTAGGTTCTTACCTTGGTAATTTTCTTTCCTTTAGTCATAGCAGATGAAGCCATTACTTATGGGTTATGTCCATCAACCAGCAGGGGAGATAGAGAGCACTCAAACTTTCACAGTGCTCTCTTGGCCAGCTAGCTCCACTGCCTCTTCAGTATTTGAAGCTTCCAAAGCAGTATGGCAAACCGCAATGGGAATCACAAGAGCTTTCCTCACAGCGAACGATGGCCCATCACAAGGGCATGAACTCAAAGGAGGGAATGCACATCCTCCTGGAGGGAATAAACTCATCCTCCTTATTGTATAAGTGGAGGGGAACACACGCGCCTCCTGGAGGGAATCACACATCCTCCCAACACACTGGAGGGAATGAACACATCCTCCTAAATTTAAACTGAACATGAATCATGAAGATTGTTTTCCAACTTTCTCCCAAGGAAGGAACTTCAGGAAATTAGAACAGAACCTGAAAAACAGATTCACAGCATACAGACAATCATACAGGGAGGGCTCATGGCTTCATCTGCTATGACTAAAGGAAAGAAAATTACCAAGGTAAGAACCTAATTTTCCCTTCCTTGTCATCAAGCAGATGAAGCCATTACGTATGGGATGTAACAAAGCAATCCCTAGATAGGGTGGGAACAAGCCACACCACGCGCTAGCACTTGTGCACCAAAACGCGCATCCCTCCTGGCAGCCACATCCAGCCTGTAATGTCGGGCAAAGGAGAGCTTAGAAGCCCATGTTGCTGCACTGCATATCTCTTGAAGAGAGAGTGCTCCAGTTTCAGCCCAAGAGGAAGAAATCGCTCTAGTAGAATGTGCCTTAAAGGCTACAGGCGGAACCCTGCCGGCCAGCAGATAAGCTGAAAAGATAGTTTCTTTGAGCCAGCGGGCATTAGTGGCTTTAGACACTGGAGACCCTCTGCGAGAACCGGATAGCAAAACAAACAGATGATCAGAAGTCCTGAAAGAGTTAGTAACTCGCAGATACTGCAGCAGAGTCCTGCGCACATCCAAAAGGTGCAGCTGCCCAAAAGATTCTGGAAACTCTTCCTCTGAAAAAGAGGGCAAGAAAATAGGCTGGTTTAGGTGAAAGGCTGAAACCACCTTAGGCATAAAGGAAGGCACGGTCCGAACCGTGACTCCGGACTCTGAAAATTGCAGAAATGGGTCTCTACAGGACAGCGCCTGAGCTCTGACACCAGTCTCGCCGAGGTAATGGCCACCAGAAAAACGGCCTTCAGTGTCAAATCTTTCGCCGAAGCGGCTCAAAAGGAGATGCCTGCAGGGCTTTCAAAACTAGCCCCAGGTTCCAAGCTGGACAGGGTGCTCGCACTGGAGGTCGGAGCCGAAGCACCCCTCTAAGAAACCGTGCCACATCTGGGTGAGCAGCCAAAGACACGCCTTCCACCTTATCACGAAGGGAGGCCAACGCTGCCACCTGCACCCGCAGGGAATTATAGGCCAAGCCTTTTTGTACACCTTCCTGCAAAAAGTCCAGAATCGGCGAGACAGGAGCCCGCATTGGAGCAATGGCTCTGGAAGCACACCAAGACTCAAACAGGCACCAAATCCTGGCATAAGCCACGGAAGTGGACCGCTTGCGGGCTTGCAGGAGAGTGGAAATAACTTTATTGGAATAACCTTTATCCCTCAATTGCGCCCTCTCAATAGCCATGCCGTAAGACCAAAGCGGCCGGCGTCCTCCATGGCTACTGGTCCCTGAGTCAACAGGTTCGGTACCAGAGGTAACGGCAGAGGAGCCTCCAGGAGCATCTGTCGGAGGTCTGCTACCAAGGTCTCCTTGGCCAATCCGGGGCGATGAGGACCACTTCTCCTGGGTGCAGCCGAATCCGCAAGAGCAGGCGCCCTATCAAGGGCCATGGGGGAAACACATAAAGTAGACCCGGAGGCCAGGGTTGAGCCAAGGCATCCAACCCCGCCGAGCGAGGATCTCTCCGTCTGCTGAAGAAGCATGGGACTTTGGTATTGGCACTTGTCGCCATTAGATCCATCACGGGCTTGCCCCATTTGGCACAGATCTGCAGGAAAACTTCGTCTGCCAGATTCCATTCTGCTGGATCGATCTGATGCCTGCTCAGATAATCGGCCTGAACATTGCTCTGACCTGCAATATGAGCTGCTGACAGACACTGAAGATGCAGCTCGGCCCAGTGGCAAATCAGTTCGGCCTGCGCGGCTAGTGCTCTGCACCTTGTTCCGCCTTGTCGATTTATATAGGCCACCGTTGTCGTGTTGTCCGACATCACTCTGACAGCCAATCCTTCCAGGGTCACTTGAAAGGCCAGAAGCGCCTGAAACACCGCTTTCAACTCTAGGCGGTTGATGGACCACTCCGACTCCTCGGATGTCCATAGACCCTGGGCATGCTTCCCCTTGCAGTGTGAGATAGAGACTACTGAAGAGGCAGTGGAGCTAGCTGGCCAAGAGGGCACTGTGAAAGTTTGAGTGCTCTCTATCTCCCCTGCTGGTTAATGGACATAACCCATACGTAATGGCTTCATCTGCTTGATGACAAGGAAATGACTATTTAAAAATGTATTTTGTAGAACATCATACTTTAGCTAGAGGCTTCTGGAATCATTTAAAATTTCACCCAGCTATCAACAAAAGAACAAGCAGAAGAGGCCAGCAGAACATTATGATATCCTAAAATATAGTGTCTGGGAAAAAATGGGACCCCTTATATAGTTTCAAAATACTTTGAAATTATTTATACATTTAGTATAAACTTTGCTAAGGAAGCATTCTAATAAAGGTTGGACTAATGTGTTTTTCAAACACTTTGCACTGTATGTCTTATTTTGTCGCAAAAATTTAATCACAACTATCTTCTTTGCCAAACACCAATTTGCTAAAATTAATTTTAATGTTCACTTCCTGAATGACAGAACTTTGAAAACAGGGATCAATCTAGTTTTTACAGCACCTTGCAGTAACAGCTGTCAATACTACTAGTCATTTTTTAATAACACATTTGTTTTTCTATTATTTGGACAAATGTTGGGGGGTCCCCTATTTTCTGGACACCATGTGTATTTTAAATATATATGAAATCTGCAAGTTATTTTCATGCTAAACACACAACCAGAATTGTATTCATATGTTGCAAAATGTTTAGCAGCACATGTCCCAGTAGATTGGTACACAGAATATTTACCATTTATTATAAATGAATATTTTGGGTGTAAAATTTATACAGAATTTATTCCACCACCAAAATTTAAAAATACAGTGCTTAAGTTAGGTTGGGTGGTTTTGCTGGATGGCCATGATTAGAATTCTATTTTTTTGTAAAGGGAAGACAGACCCTTAGATGTACTTTGTTACTAATGTTTAATAATCACACATGGATTTAGATGATGCAAGTATCAAGCTACGCATAATACAATTAGAATGGGTAAAACTAAAAACCCAGCTAGATTATTGCCTTGCTGTTTTTATACATGTTTTATACCATGGTCAGATAGTTAAGTCTATATTATTAGGGAAGGTATGGGTTAAATCCCCTCTGCGTTATCACTTCCCCTAGAAATTACCTTCTTTAGAAAGTCAAATTCCAACACGATTATTGTTCCACATCATGATGGCTAACACCTAGTCACCATCTTAGAAAACTGCCTTTATACTAACAGTGAATATTTCTTCACTCAATGTGTAGTTAAACTCTAGAATTTGTTGCCAGAGAATGTGGTAAAAGCAGTTAGCACAGCAGGGTTTAAAAAAAGGTTTGGATAATTTCCTAAAAGCAATTAAGATGGACTCAGGAAAATCCACTGCTTATTTCTAGGGTAAGCAGCATAAAAATCTGTTTTACTGTTCTGGGATCTTGTCAGGTACTTGTGACCTGGATTGGCTACTGTTGGAAACAGGATACTGGGCTTGATGGACCTTCGATCTGTCCCAGTATGTTCTAACAAAACTTCCTAAATGATCAAGAGCCATACATCACAAATGATTTTCAATAGGCACAATACCACATTCTAGTACAGAATTATACTTTAAGATATCTTAAAGCACCAATTCATACAGATTTATCTTTTTCAACAGCAGTCACTGTGGCTACACAATTCAGGAAGATTCTTCCAGGATTAACCACAATGAAGAGCCTTGAAGAAAACATTACTGAGTTTTACTGGCCGAGCAATGCAGAAATAGTTTCAGAACAGGTGTTAGCTCACATGGAAACATACCACACCCCATATTAAAATGCATGTTAATAAAGTGATTATTTCACAGCTATGAAAGAAAAAAAATTGGCAAGCATTGTGTGCGGGAAACTTTTTGCCATGTCTCAGGCAGTGTAGAAGAGTTGGTTGAAAGGAGAACGTGTCTAGCAGCTTTCTTTCTCTTTCCAACCCAACCACCCTGCCCTGGATTGCTTCCTGCAGTGCTCCCCTCCTCACCAGTCCCTCTTCCCAATATTTATTTATTGCATTTGTATCCCACATTTTCCCACCTATTTGCAGGCTCAATGTGGCTCACAGAGTTTGGTTATGAAATAGTCATTCCAAGATGTCAGATACAAGTAATAATGTTCAGAGATTAAGTAAGGGGAGAGAAGGAAAGTGTTAGGCAGGTAGTCTAGTGGCCCCCTCCTGCCTTCCACTTCCAAAACAAATTCTCTGGTAGGCTAGTGTGACCTCAACACTCATCCTGCTACTCCTTATCTAGGCCCCCCTGACCCAATACCTTAAATGAGGAAGGAACCATGCCAACCCACTCCTACCTCCAGCATGATCATCTGCAAAATGGTGCATGATGTAATGCAGGGGCAGGCCACTGGCATTTTGCAGACGATGGCACTGGTAGCAGAAGTAACAAAGTAACATAGTAAATGACAGCAAAGACCTAAACAGTCCATGCAGTCTGCCCAACGGTCACATTCATTATGAAGTCATGATTAAACCAGCAATGAATGTGATATAAGATACTTGATCATCGTTTCTCTGGCATTTCTGGGACACAGCCCATTGAAGTCCACCCAGCCTTGTCCCTCAGTTTTTAACTACTGAAGTTGGCCCAATCCAGCCTATCTAAATCCATCTTGTCAATTGCGGGGCATAGGCCATAAAAGCCTGCCTGGTACTGTTTCAAATTAATGGTGTTTCCATCAGAGCCTCCCCCCCCCCCCCCCCAACCCATCTTAAACCGGATTGCCACATATGGGACTCAGACTGTACAAGCCTGTCCAGCATCAGCTTTAGTTCTTTACTGCCAGAGTTGCAATCTAAAGCGCCACTCGACATGCACACAAACATCTAAGGTTTTTTTTTTCTAAATTCCATTCAATTTCAAATTAGAGATCCTCTGTGTTCATCCCACATATTTTTGAATTCACAGTTTTTCTCTATATCATCTCCCTCGCTCCTGCCTCTTTTAAAGGTATGGGGTCAGGGAGGCCCCTAGGCAAGGTATTCCCACTAGACAATGAAGGAATTTTTTTGGGTGGGTAGAAGGCCACTAGACACCAGGAATATTTTCCAGGAGTCGGGGGGGGGGGGGGGGAGGGAGGGAAGGAGTTGGCACTGCTAGACACCAAGGATATATGTTTTTGGGGAAGGGGAGGCAGGAAGAGGTGTCAGGTTGGGAGGGAGGGTATGTCTGTGAGAACATCAGACAATAAGCTGATGCAAAATGCCATGGCATGCTTCTGTGTTTTTCTTTTGTTGTTTTTTTTTTTTTTTAAGACCACTCAGGCTCTGACAGGTAATATTTAGCAATAAGCCACACTGATTACTCCCACAATTTTAACAGCTCATTAAAGTCTGGCCTCGGTTTTCTGCATGGTCCCTTGAGCACTCAACTAGTCAGATACAAGTTTCTTTGCACACTTCACTGTGTGGATGTAGTTTAATATATATTTTAATCACTGAACTAATGTAAGAGCAGCCAGACTGCGTGCATCTCATTTGTGTGAAGTGGCTTCACAGGGAGTCCCCATCACATCTTGAAAGGCAAACTACTACTATATTATGTTCTATGTACCAAAACTGCTGAACCAGTTTATCTACTATGGATTTCAAGTCTTCCTTTCCTTTTCAATACTTTTGTAGTCAAAAACAACATTTAAAAGCTTGTCAAATCAGCAAATCTTAATCTTGCCTTAGAGGACAAAAAGCTATACCGTTTCTAAATTATATTAGTCAAGCAATATGAGCAAAGGAAAATATGTAATGTTTAATAAAAAATTAAAGATCTAACATTGTGCTTTGCTTTAAATTACAGTATTCCTTTAACATTATGCAGAGTTTAACCTGTCTCTTCGAGGGTGATGGCCTATAACCATATTAAAACACAAAAACTGTTATACCCCAAATTAAACTGCATTTTGAGGTTGAGGTCTAGTTTAAATTTGTTTACACTGTGACAATCCTTCCAGTATATTCCATAAGACTTACAAGTCAGTTTCATAAAGCATTAAAAACTACATATTTCAAGAATATTTGAAAGCAAAAAGGGGGGGGGGGGGGTCACTTAGCACATTCATTTTAATGTACTTTCTGCTACTGCATTCCTATAGAACTTACATGGATTTCCTTCCCCAATAAGGGCCAAAACATGGAAAGTAGTTTCATTTCTTTTATCAAACTTAAGGAAACCCATAACCATATTAAAACACAAAAATTGCACAGTTTTCTACATTTGAAAATGATACCCTAAATTAAATTGCATTTTGAGGATGAGGTCTGGTTTAAATTTGTTTACACTGTGACAATACTTCCAGTATATTCCATAAGACAAGTCAGTTTCATAAAGCATTAAAAATCACATTTCAAGAATATTTGAAAGCAAAGGGGGAAGGGTCACTTAGCACATTCATTTTACTGTACTTTCTGCTACTGCATTCCTATAGTACTTACATGGATTTCCTTCTCCAATAAGGACCAAAACATGGAAAGTAGTTTCATTTCTTTTATCAAACTTAAGGAAACCCATCACATATCTGTATTACAGATAACTGATATTTACCAGGTCTTAAAGAAATATAGAAACAATTACATGGGGGCACTGCAGCTTTAACAGATAATAGTTAGATACAATTTCAAATTATCCTAATATTCATGTACATTAAGAAATTCAATATTTTTGATGTGTACAAAAAAAGGTCTTAGACCTCGAGTTCAATCTAAATTACAAGCTGTCATTTTATCATAAGACACATTTAGAATTTGTTAAAATAAGGGAGACCAATGCTAAAGGGAAAAAAAAACAGCTTACCAGCATTTTTTCTGATATTTAACTAAACTGGAAGAACATGGTGAACTACCCAGGTAGTAGGTAGGTCTGTAGGCCATTTTAAGCACATAAAGTAATCCTTTCTGTGGCTGCCCTGGGGAAGACAAATCTACAAGCTTTTCCTTCAGCACGTACTATGCTGCACCGACTTCAGCAATGTGTCACTTCATGCCCCAAGAGCACTGCTATATAGCTTTATCACCAAGGTAAATAAATAGGTGTGCTATTTACAAAAGCAACTGTGGCTGTTAAATGAGCAAGGGTATAGAAGGTAAAGAGAGTAATCCCTTCCTCTGTTTTTCATTAAGCTGGAGACAAGAGTAAGGGCTACATGGATGCTTAATTTCTTGAAATGAGTTTGCATACTATTGATCTTCCAACTAATATCTCATCACCCATTAGAAAGACTACAAACTCAAGATTACTTAAATACAGGACTGTTAATTTTCTAATTCTCACTTCGTCTGTTCTCCCCCTCCCCAGCACAGGCATTTGGGTGGGGGGATGGGACACAATGTAACATTGTATTAAACAATGAAAGCAACAGAATCAAGGTCAAATCAGGAAGGTCAGCTTGGCTTTAACAGCACAGATAAACCTCCTCATTATACCCTCCGAATACTGAAAGAGCTGCATAACTTCTAACAATTTAACTTGTTTTATTTGTAATAAACAAAAACCCTAAAATATATATTTGTAGCTGAGACAGATTATACGTCGTAACTTTGAATTAAGTTTTGTGCTAGTTTAAAATTAAATTCCATTGGCAAAGTAGTCAATTAATTTATTAACACACTTATACCCCACATTTTCCCACTAGTTGTAGGCTCAATGTGGCTTACACAAAACCGTAGGGCAGTTTACAATTCAGAAAATACAATTAGACAATGTAATGGAGGAGTGGAGGAGTGGCCTAGTGGTTAGGGTGGTGGACTTTGGTCCTGGGGAAGTGAGTTGATTCCCACTTCAGGCACAGGCAGCTCCTTGTGACTCTGGGCAAGTCACTTAAACCCTCCATTGCCCCATGTAAGCCGCATTGAGCCTGCCATGAGTGGGAAAACGCGGGGTACAAATGTAACAAAAAAAATGACAATAATCATACAGGTATCGTAAAAACAACAAAGATAAGAGTCAGACTGGGGCGGGGCCAGGTCAGAGAAGGAGAGAGACGTTCTGAAGACTGCAGCGATCTGATGGTCTTCTTGCCCGTGCAGCGCCTTCATAGAGAGGTGAGGCGCTGCACGGGCCCGGTAATGCGGGGGGGGGGGGGGGGCAGTGAAGGGGAGGAGCGACGGCGACGATCTCAGGGGGGGGGGTGGCGGAGCTGTGTGGAGAAAGAGTTTAGAAACAGGAAGGGAGAGGGGCCAGGGCTCCTAAAGCTTTGAGTTTTGTTTTGTGTTTTTATTTAATGCTGGGGGAGGAAGCGGGGAGCAGCAGCGGCGACCACAGGCGGGGGGGGGGGGGGGCAAGGCCGTCCATACAGGATGCTCCTGACGAGCGCCTTTGCCCCCTCCCAAACTTTTTTTTTTTCTTTTTCACTTTTATAGTGATGCAGGGGGAGCAGCAACGACCTCGGGCGTCAATAAAAGACGCCCCTGACGCGCGTTTTCGCCCCGCTCGCTTTTTTTTTTTTACATTAAAGTTTTTAGTTGGATAGCCCTAACGACAGGTACAGACCTGTCGTTAGCCTTCCGGCAGTTTTCCTGCGTTAGAGTAGTCGGAAAACTTTGATGCATCTCGTTTCAATTGGGTTTCTACACAATTTGCTCATCTGCATTCCGTTTTTGTTTTCTGCTACCGTGGTCGGAAAATGGCCTTTAATGCATGCCATGGTTCAAAAATTCTTCGTTAAAGGGTCGTTAAAGTTTAGTGCATCTGGGCCTAAGACTACTGATAAATTCACTTAAAAAGTTAAGCTACAAAGCATTTTTATTTAAAAAAGGTTACATTGTACAATACACATAACCGTCAGTGATGTTCACTTTAAAATAAAGTTTTAAAGTCTCAAATGTTCTTCTTTATATTAAAATAATGAAGTAGAAGCAGCAAGGTTGCATTCCCACAATTATATTATAAAAGTGAGCTAAATGCTAAACATTACTTTAATAAAATTAAGGATGGACAATGTGAGCACAGGCATTACTAATCACAAACCTAATGACTCATATTTGCAGGTGACTATCACATTAAAAGGAAAACTATTCTTTGAAACTGCTGTTGAATTTGCATGTCTCCAACCCAAAATGGGAAAGCCTGTTTACATAAAGTCTACTTTGATAAGATGATGATACAAGGTGGTGCTATAGCAGCTTCAGGGCTCTTAATTTGCACCTATAAATGACTCAGCTGACAAATCACTTAGAAGGATAGAAGAATGTCTCTATAAAGGATTTGCTATTAGTAATCCTAGTAAAAAGTATTTTTAACATTTCAAGTGATCATCATGTCTATGAAAAGGTGTTAGACTTAACAAATGGAAGGCTGCATCTGTTCTTATGTCTTCACCAGTGTCTCAACCCCTCTCTAAAGAAACCATCTCTAAAAGGTAGGACAGTGTTCTGTTCCTACTTCTGGTTAGAATTTGCCCTTTATTGAAACTGTCCACTGGTGCTAGTGGTTTTTGCATCATGTTTTAAGACAGGAGACCACAATTCATTTCACATGGGCCACCAGAGAGTTTACAAATGGAAATGATTTACAGCCTCTGTCATCTGACTTACATCTGAGGTTCTGTCACAATCCAGTTCAAAATTTTTAGTTTTATTGGAATTTCCCAAAACATCTCAAATTTTGTTTGGAAACCTCGAAGTTCATTCATTGCAAATTGCTTCCCTCAGGGGGTAGGTAGCCTTTCATGATTTGCATTCTGCTGCACTAGTCTGTACTAGTGGGTTGTATTCCCTTATCAGCAGAAGAGGATAGAGAAATTGATTTCTTCCAGTGATCTCACCGGTATAAGGGCTGGTGCTTCCCGGAAATCATCAGTATGCCTCTTCAACAAGTCACTCATTTTTGGATCCAGGGGAGCGGGGAAATGGCTCAGCTAGCCTTCCAGCTCATCCTGGATGAGTGGGAACAACCTGTGCTTGACCTCAGCCTTGAGTGGGAATGCCAAAGAAGAGTGCTTCTTCAGCCGCAGGAAGCGGATTCAGTGGGAAGATGCCTTTGTGTAACTGTATCCAAGGAGGAACTCCTACACATCTTTCTTCCGTGACAATTGACAGGGTCCCATCCATTTTTGATTCTTCTGGTGGCTCTGGATTGGTCCTGAAAGCCATAATATGCAGATGTCATTTACCCTTTGTGAAGCCTCTGCTTGCTCTTCTTAGGGGTCAGGAGTTGTTCAGGGAGGGACAGATGGAAATGGAGGATTTGGATCCCTTCTGGCTTGGCTCTTGAAAGGAGGCACCTATTGAGATGGGGGTTTTCGCCTGCAGTAACAGTCACCCTACTCAAGGATCGCAAGTCGTCCACTTCAATTAGCTTGCATGCGGAACTGGAAGGTTGAGGGTTAGTGCCAGCAGCATTCCCTCTCCCTATGGAAAGCTAAGATCCCGGAGGAGCACAACTTTATGCAGTAGGGGTTCAACCAGGGTTTGGTGCTGAACTCCCTGAACATTCATCTGGACAAGGGTTGCTGTGTGTTTCCTTGGCAGCTCATGGGAAAACTGCTCAGTTTCTGAAAAGGATCACCCATCTATGGCCCCCTATTCCACTGTCCCTTCCCTCTTGGGACTTCAATTTGGCACATAAAATGCTTTTGGATGCTCCCTTTGAGCCACTGACGCCTGCCTCACTCAAGGACCGTATGCCCTTGCTGCTGCCAGGAGAGTGTCAGAGCTTCAGGCTCTGTCCTGTCAGGACCTGTATCACTTTCTTGGAGGAATCTGTGTCCATTCATATAGTTCTCTCCTTCCTCCCAAAGGTGATTTCTCCTTTCCATGTAATAAATAGAAATAAACCAACACACAGAAAAGAAAATAAGATATCTTTTTTATTGGACTAACAATACATTTTTTTGATTTATTTTATTTGGCTTTATTTACCGCCTTTTTGAAGGAGTTCACTCAATGAGGCGTATACAGTAGCTTTTGAAGGTAGCCTTCTTCAGATCAGAAATAAGCAAGCGTTGACAAATCAGAATATATAAGTGAAACACAAAAGCATTCCAATGACAGTCTCACAGGAAGAGGGTGGGGTGGATTAGGTGAGAAACAGGGACAGCTGATGGGTGAGAGACAGGGAGAGATGTATGGCTGAGTGACAAAGCAGTATAATTTTATGGTTTATAGCGGAATACCGGGCTACCACACCATTTTACACCTTGCCATGTGAATCAGGTCTGTTTTGCTCTCCTTTCTGGATTAGGATAGACTTGAGGGCCAAGAGACTATAAGCTTGATGTCTGCAGAGTTCTGCTTCGGTACTTGCAGGTGATGAACGTATTTTGTCTTTCGGATCATTTGTTCATCCTTTTCCATAGTCCTAGTAAGGGCATAGCAGTGTCAAAGGCTTCTATTGTGTACTAGATATATACGACTTCAATGGCTGCTTTTATTCACCATAACAAACAGGTGCCTTTAGGCCTGCAAACAACATCTTGAGTGGAAGATCAAGCATCCATGCCCGAGAATATCTGTAGACCTGACCATTACTCCATTCCTCTGTGAAACATTACAGGGTGGATGTGCCAGCCAAAGCCCAGTTCAACATTAGTACATAAGTACATAAGTAGTGCCATACTGGGAAAGACCAAAGGTCCATCTAGCCCAGCATCCTGTCACCGACAGTGGCCAATCCAGGTCAAGGGCACCTGGCACGCTCCCCAAACGTAAAAACATTCCAGACAAGTTATACCTAAAAATGCGGAATTTTTCCAAGTCCATTTAATAGCGGTCTATGGACTTGTCCTTTAGGAATCTATCTAACCCCTTTTTAAACTTTTTAGGAATCTATCTAACCCCTTTTTAAACTCCGTCAAGCTAACCGCCCGTACCACGTTCTCCGGCAACGAATTCCAGAGTCTAATTACACGTTGGGTGAAGAAAAATTTTCTCCGATTCGTTTTAAATTTACCACACTGTAGCTTCAACTCATGCCCTCTAGTCCTAGTATTTTTGGATAGCGTGAACAGTCGCTTCACATCCACCCGATCCATTCCACTCATTATTTTATACACTTCTATCATATCTCCCCTCAGCCGTCTCTTCTCCAAGCTGAAAAGCCCTAGCCTTCTCAGCCTCTCTTCATAGGAAAGTCGTCCCATCCCCACTATCATTTTCGTCGCCCTTCGCTGTACCTTTTCCAATTCTACTATATCTTTTTTGAGATACGGAGACCAGTACTGAACACAATACTCCAGGTGCGGTCGCACCATGGAGCGATACAACGGCATTATAACATCCGCACACCTGGACTCCATACCCTTCCTAATAACACCCAACATTCTATTCGCTTTCCTAGCCGCAGCAGCACACTGATGTCTGTCTTTCCCTGCCCAGTGAGATTCTTCTTGGATGTCCACTGAGGAAGTTGGACACAAAGGAAGGTGAAATAGTCATATTTGTTAAGTCCTGCTGCACCCATCTGCAATCAACCCTGGAAGACCTTTGGTTCATGGAACTTAAGAGTTCTCTGCTTCTCAATCAAGTGGCATTTATTTTATTAATGAAGAAAAATGGAGAATTGAGTGCTGCAGTGCTTAGATGGGGTGGTGGTGTGATGTGACCTTCCACTGCTTTGGCAGGGAGTTTTCCAGGGTGCACCTGCCTTAATACCAGTGAAGTTACTTGAAGACATCAGTTTCTCTACCTCCATCTGCTGGTAGGAAGGGGAATACAACCCACTTCCATCCTAGCTAAATCAAAACATTTATTTTTTTAGCATTTGATTTCTACAAGTTTTCTTCTACTTCTCAAAGGCATAAAAATTAGACCGTTTAGGGAGTCATTTACCAATAGTATTAGCATGCAATTTAGTAAATGACCAACTGTTTTTAAGCATGTTTTATGAACTAGGAATTGTTTTTGCTTTCTCCCTCTAAATGCAACCAACATCACATAGGTAGTAGTGGCATAAGATTAAACAGCAATACTGGAACCAGAGGAAGAAGCGTGATTGGCATTTTTTCCATGTGGCATGTGAAGGAAGGAAGGGGAGGGAAAAGGACATGAGAAGGGGATTGAAAAAACAAAAAAAAGAGCAAAAAGACTGGAAAAAGGAAAGGAGAAAAGACAGGAGGGAGCAGAGGGTGTGAGAAGACATGTGGCGTGAGGAGGTGTGGCAATCTAGAGATCTAGGTGTCGTCGTCGAAGATACATTGAAACCTTCTGCTCAGTGTGCTGCTGCGGCTAAGAAAGCAAATAGAATGTTAGGTAAGGAATGGAGAACAAAAATGAGGATATTATAATGCCTTTGTATCATTCCATGGTGCAACCGCACCTCGAATACCGTGTTCAATTCTGGTCGCCGCATCTCAAAAAAGATATAGTGGAATTAGAAAAGGTGCAGAGAAGGGCGACGAAAATGATAAAGGGGATGGGACGGCTTCCCTATGAGGAAAGGCTAAAGCAGCTAGGGCTCTTCAGCTTGGAGAAAAGGCGGCTGAGGGGAGATATGATAGAGGTCTATAAAATAATGACTGGAGTTGAACGGGTGGATGTGAAGCGTCTGTTCACGCTTTCCAAAAATACCAAGACTAGGGGGCATGCGATAAAGCTACAATGTAGTAAATTTAAAACGAATCGGAGAAAATGTTTCTTCACTCAACGTGTAATTAAACTCTGGAATTCGTTGCCAGAGAATGTAAGGCGGTTAGCTTAGCTGAGTTTAAAAAAGGTTTGGACGGCTTCCTAAAGGAAAAGTCCATAGACCGTTATTAAATGGACTGGGGAAAATCCATTATTTCTGGGATAAGCAGTATAAAATATTTTGTACATTTTTGGGATCTTGCCAGGTATTTGTGACCTGGATTGGCCACTGTTGGAAACAGGATGCTGGGCTTGATGGACCTTTGGTCTTTCCCAGTATGGCAATACTTATGCAATGAGCATGAAAAATGACACCTCAAAAAAAACTTCCCTCTCTGAGGGGCCGATGATCAAAAAACTCCAACGCTATTCTAAATAGTGCAATAAAACACTGCTGGAACAGCGCAGACCACCACTGTACTGCTCAAAGATAATGAGATGCAAATATAGGCCCATTCATAGCTTTGAGCATTAGGGAGTTCGGTAGGAGGATTATACTCTGGGAATGCACAAGAGTTCAGCGGTAAGCTCAGCTTCTGTGCACATGCATGTTTTGTTCTGTCTTAAGTGTACTGTCTTATCTAGATTGTAAGCTCTTTGAGCAGGGACTGACTTTGTGTTTGGTGTACAGCGCTAAGTATGCCTTGTAGCGCTATAGAAACGATAAGTAGTAGTAGTTATTCAAGACAGCTAATTCACTTCAGGAATGGAAGAGTAGCCTAATGGTTACAGTAATGGGTTGAGAACTAGGGATGCAGAGCAGAGAATGACTCGGGGAAAAAGTTTGTCCCCATGAGCTCTGACTCCATCTGCTAATGATATGTACTGGGGACTGAGTGAAGACACAACTAGATATCCATGAGAAAGAGGATGTGGGTTTTAGGGGAAGAAGCCATACTGGGGACAGCAAGTAAAGAATTTAGGAAAGGACTACTTTAAGCCAGCCTAAGACATGTATTTCTCCCAGACCACTCCTTTATGACCAGTCACATCCCCTATCCCCAACTCTGATTCTCTTGTACCTCAGACCCTACCATAGCCAATACAACAGGGGAGCAACCTGTACATTCGCATAGGGTGGCATTTTCTGGGCCATTGCAGGTGGTTTGGCCCTGCCACCTGAAGAGGAGGAGGAAGAGCTGGTAGTTAGAGATGGTGGGGCTGGCGGGCCCTATATTGTAGTGGAGGGTGAGCCCGGAGTTCATGGTGGAGGAGTGGCCTAGTGGTTAGGGTGGTGGACTCTGGTCCTGGGGAACAATTCCCACTTCAGGCACAGGCAGCTCCTTGTGACTCTGGGCAAGTCACTTAACCCTCCATTGCCCCATGTAAGCCGCATTGAACCTGCCATGAGTGGGAAAGCATGGGGTACAAATGTAACAGAAAAACAAAATAAAAAAAACAATGGCACTGAAGGATGGCAGGCACATCCACTTCATACCGTAAGTAGCAGCACCTTACTCTCATCCTACGGAGCCCTGATCAGTCCGGGGCTGAAACGGCAAAATGCCTCGGGTGATCCCAGGCTTGGTGTCTGTTGGACAAAAAAAACCCTCTCCCTTCCCTTCTTCCTTGCCACAGGTATTACTTACACTTTCCTGCAGTGATTCAGTCACAGGCTGACTCCATGACCTTCCTTCTGCCGCATCCTGTTCTCTCTATTGCAATTTCCTGTTTTGATGCTAAACAGGAAGTTGCAGAAGAGAGGGTGGGACGCAGCAGGAGGAAGAATACAGAGCTGGTCTGTGAATCACTACTAGCGGCAGAAAAATATAAGTGACTCCCTTGGGGAGGAGGAAAGGATTTTTTTACTGCGGGAGCAAGGGTTACCACCATTCCCACAGTGTATATCTGCGGTAACAGAATAATTTGATTATTAAATCATTGATCACCCTGTCACTGATCTGTAAATTTACTAGGACATCATACATTAACAGGTCCACAGCTTCTCTGTACTGCCACATGGAGGACCACAGCTTCTCTGTACTGCCACATGGAGGACCACAGCTTCACTGTACTGCCACATGATCAGACATCTGTACAGGCCACAAATTGTTTTTTGCAGTGGGCCACATCAGAAATCTATTGGTGTCTAGGCTGCATAAATATTTTATAGCATGATTTATATTTAAAATGTGCACCTTTACGTTGATTTCATGGCCACCAAATAGCACTGTAATGCTTCAAAATCACGTGTGCTAGCTATATTGGTAAAAATTAAAATGCTAAAAAATCTCAGGCTGGCAACATTCCAAAGTTAAACAGGCTACACATTGGCTGACCCTGCTCTGCAAGGTATATAATGAATATAAAAACCTGCTAAAAGTACATTTGGAACCTAAAATCTTGGGAGTCACAATAGATCATTTCCTCACCCTTGAAAACCCAAGTCTCTAAGTTGACCTTGAGTGTCTTTCACTCACTTTGAAAGCTAAAGAGATTGAGGCCATTTTTCTCTACATCTGTCTTTCGTACTTTGGTTCAATCCCTTGTCCTCATCAAATTTGACTATTGCAATTCCATCTATGCTGGACTTAATGGTGGTCTTCTCAAAAAATTACAAACAGCTCAAAATACCGCTGCTCATCTTATATGTAGATCTCCTCGCTTTGCCAAAGCCACTCCTCTTTTATATGAGCTACATTGGTTACCAATAAGAGGTAGAATATCTTTCAAAATTTGTGTTTTCATTCACCAAATTCTGTTTGATCAAGCCCCATCATATATGAATAATCTTATTGAATTACCCCCTTGTAATGCTGTTTCATCATCTAGAGAATATCTTCTCTTACATTTTCCTATCTGTAAGAATGTGGTATATAAAAAAATTCATTCTAAATTTCTCCTATCAAGGTGACAAAATTTGGAAGTCTCTTCCTAAATCAATCAATCAAGTTTACAGATGATTACCTAACTTTTATAAGTCTTCTAAGAACACATTTCTTCAGTCTGGCCTTTCTGAATACAAAGAACTCTATTTGAATTTTACCCACACCCTTTTCTTAATCTCGTTTCCCATCTAGTCCTAATTATGCTCTCACCTATCCACTCAATTATTTGTTTGTCCTTGAGATAGTCTAAATCCCTGGTTGCTTACTGCACATGTATTAATTTGCTTCTCGAACATATTGTAATTTATGTTATATTCTGTACATTATTATGTTTTACTCACATTATTGTTTGTAAGCCACACTGAAGAGTGTATTTTGGGCTAATGTGGGGTATAAATGTCATGAATAAATAAATACACCACCAACGGACAACCCACCCTGATAATCAGCACCACTCAGCAGGGCCGCCGAGAGGGGGGGCAGGGGAGACAAAAATCCCCGAGCTCAGGCCTCCAAGGGAGGCCCGGCGCCGGGGTCTCTCTCCTTCTCCCAGGCCGCCGGCGCTGCAGTCCCCAGTCTCACCTGCCCCCTCCCCCCCCCGTCCGCCACCATGACCGGGCCCCCTGCATTCAAATCGGCAGTGCCTCACTTCCATGTGAAAGCGGCATATCGCCTCCCTTCGGGCCTTCCCTCACTGTGTCCCACCCTCGTCACTTCCTGTTTCCACGAGGGCGGGACACAGTGAGGGAGACTGGTCAAGGTGGCGGATGGAGATTGGGGACTGCGGCGCCCTGAGAGGGAGGCGACAGTGGTAGGGTTTGGGGGGGGGGGAGGCGGGGACTGGGCCTGGCTCAGTCTCTTGGTGGCCCTGCCACCTAGTACCCATATAGGCTTTTGTAAATCGAAGTCCTGAAATCACACTCCACTCTCAGATGAGCAGTAAGTGCAACTGCACAGAGAATGCACTTTCCTTATAACTCCCAAACCAGGCACTAACAGACCCTCCCCACTGGGAGCACAGAGCTCTACCAGAAACTTAAGGATATAGCCTGGACACCAGGTACTCAGGGCCCAACCCACACAGTGACTTAAATGCCAACAAGTAAAGAAGTTGTAATCAGTGGCGTGCCAAGTGCAGGGTGGTGGGGCAGTCTGCCTCAGGTACAAGCAGCAGCCACGCGGCTGTTGGCGCCACTGGTTCCCTCTGTTACTCCCTGTTCCAGGGCAGGGAACCGGCAGAGCCAATAGCTGCGAAACCCCCAGGAGGTGATGCACCGGAGAGGGGGTGGCAGTGATGCGCCAGGGAGTGCGCAGCGGTGATCCATCCCACGTGGCAGCCAACATAGGAACACCACTAGATGCAATGTCTTTTCAAGTGCCATGATGCATGCCTTAGAAATATTAAATTCATGAGAATCTGGTCCAAATTAGCCATGATAAAACAAGACCATACACTGCACCTAGACTGAGTGGAGGAGTGGCCTAGTGGTTAGGGTGGTGGACTTTGGTCCTGGGGAACTGAGGAACTGAGTTTGATTTCCACTTCAGGCACAGGCAGCTCCTTGTGACTCTGGGCAAGTCACTTAACCCTCCATTGCCCCATGTAAGCCGCATTGAGCCTGCCATGAGTGGGAAAGCGCTGGGTACAAATGTAACAAAAAAATAAATAAAATAAATGGCAACCAGAAAAACTCACACCAAACTGTGTACACATGGTTTAATTTTTGCAGCCCTCTATAATTTGCCATAGTATTCTGGACCAACTGCAACAACACATTGCAATAATCCAGTACAAAATTAAAGCCTGCAACATCAGGATTTCACTCAACTAGAACCTCAGCTGGTGCAAAACCAGAAATGAACTTACCACACTAGCAACATGTCTGCAAGTTGAGAGATCGAGTCCAGCCAAACCCCAAAACTACAACAACTCATGGGCACCCCACTGAAGTTCACATCCAACTGGGGTAAATGCTCAGTGCTCCTGGAACCATACAACTACAAAAACTCATTTGGTTCTGATCTCTGTGTGTGTAAAGTCCTGTGCATGAATTTATTTTTATGGATGGTGGATTACTACTACTACTTAACATTTCTAGAGCGCTACTAGGGTTACGCAGGATTGTGACCTGCTTAGATTTTGCAGATGTGGGATAGGAATACAATTTTAAAAACCTACCAAGAACATTTTACATAAGTACATAAGTATTGCCATACTGGGAAAGACCAAAGGTCCATCGAGCCCAGCATCCTGTTTCCAACAGTGGCCAATCCAGGTCACAAATACCTGGCAAGATCTCAAAAATGTACAAAACATTTTATACTGCTTATCCCAGAAATAGTGGATTTTCCCCCAAGTCCATTTAACGGTCAATAGACTTTTCCTTTAGGAAGCCATCCAAGCCTCTTTAAAACTCCGCTAAGCTAACCGCCTTTACCACATTCTCTGGCAATGAATTCCAGAGTTTAATTACACGTTGAGTGAAGAAAAAGTTTCTCCGATTCGTTTTAAATTTACTACATTGTAGCTTCATCGCATGCCCCCTAGTCCTAGTATTTTTGGAAAGCGTGGACACTTCACATCTACCCGTTCAACTCCACTCATTATTTTATAGACCTGTATCATATGTCCCCTCAGCCACCGTTTCTTCAAGCTGAAGAGTCCTAGCCGCTTCAGCCTTTCCTCATAGGGAAGTCGTCCCATCCTCTTTATCATTTTCGTCGCCCTTCTCTGCATCTTTTCTAATTCCACTATATCTTTTTTGAGATGTGGCGACCAGAATTGAACACAATATTCAAGGTGCGGTCGCACCATGGAGCGATACAAAGGCATTATAACGACCTCATTTTTGTTTTCCATTCTTTTCCTAATACCTAACATTCTATTTGATTTCTTAGCCGCAGCAGCACACTGAGCAGAAGGTTTCAACGTATCATCAACAAACCTATATCTGCTACACAGTCTGATAACGGGAATAAGATCTGATCATCAGCACAAAATCGCAAGCCTGCTGCCCAGAAAAGTACAATGGAAGCACATATAAACTTAAAACAAACAGGGTCAGCCTTGTGGAACACTCCATTGTAACTGCTACAACTTATACTACAATATCTTATAGCCCGCAATCTACCTTTCGGTTCTATGAGGATTACAAAAGATAAATCTGTAAATTGAGAATAATAATATGACAAAAAATAAAATTTCTCTTTTACAATAAAGTCAATGACAAGGTAATAAATGACCAATTGCTACTCTACAGAACTTAACACAAGTTTCCTTAATATCTTAATCATGCAAAAAGGAATCCTGTTTAAAAGGAATGGATCCATGGAATCCTGTTTAGAAAGAATGGATCCACGGAATCTTAGTGGAGATTGGGTGGCAACACCAGTAATTGGGAAGCAAAACCATTGCTGGGCAGACTTCTACGGTCTACGCTATGATCGTGACTGAATAGATATGGATGGGCTGGAGTGTAAATTTTAAAGGGCTTCGAGGTTAGCTTCAGAACTTTTAGTACAAGAACAGTGCTGGGCAGATTTCTACAGTCTGTGACCTGAGAATGGCAAGGACAAATCAAACTCTGGTATCGCATACCATGTAAAATGAGTTTATCTTATTGGGCAGACTAGATGGACAATACAGGCCTTTATCTGCTGTCATTTACTATGTTACTATGTAAAGCATAAAATTCAAAATAGTTTTATCTAGTCTTGCCACTTGGAAAGCTAAGAGATTCTCCAATAACTTCAGCTTCTTTCTATTCTTTTAAAAAAGGATAACTGAATAGACTGGAAGCTTGTGTCTCTCTCACTGAAGTTGAAATGACAAAATGATTAGCAAAGTGTAAGGGAGCTATACCAGACACAATCTTATAAGTCAAACACAAAAATCTGAATAAGATTCTGGCATATGATGGCTGCCAATGAACCTGCATATATATATTGGAGAAATACTATCAGATTTTTTTTAAAAGAGTAAATCAATCATAAGGCCATGTTTTGAGTAGCCTAATTTTAACTGCTTGGAATAGCCAAGATAAACATTACAGTGATCCAACAAGCTTAGTATCAATGCTTGTACAGTGGTTGTATGTGCCAGAAAAGAACCAATACTACTAAAATACCACCAAAATCAAACAAAAAAAACCCTTAATAGGTATGGTCAACCATGTACCCGCAGTCAATATGCCCAGCTGCACCAAAATTACATACAAACTACTATCCATCAAACCAAGCACATTACTAAACAGCCGCCCTACTATATTAGATAGTTGCCAGGCTGGTTTCTCTTAACACATTTACTGTCCCGAAAAATCAGCTGACTGCTGTGCCACCATTTTCTCCAACACCTTGCCCAAAAAAGACAGATTGGAAATAGAACGGTAGCCATCAGTTCTAGAAAGGTCTATGAACATCCCCCTCAGGACTGATAATGCATAATGAAGGAAAGAATCTCACAGAAATCTCAGTCTTTGTTCCACTATCTGCTCTTCCAGATGTAACATTACTGGACAAGAATCCAGATACACGTCAGTCGGGTAGCCTGCAAATCTACTGTATGCTCAAAGGAGACATGTTAGCAAACTTGGCCCAATATACACCTTCAGCTGAATATGGGCCCTTGCAACTAACCTACCTTTCTACTGACCTCTGACTGCTGCCTCCTCTAGCAGTTGCACAATGAGGTTTTCCACAAGGCTCCATGCTTTCACCCACAAAGATAAGAGGTGTTGAAAAGTGAGTGCAACTGCCTGCTGCTTTACCAGAATGTTTTAATGGGACAGAGTCAGCATGGTTTCAGCCGCGGGAAGTCTTGCCTCACCAATTTGATTAATTTCTTTGAAGGTGTGAATAAACATGTGGATAAAGGTGAGTCAGTTGATGTAGTGAATCTAGATTTTCAGAAAGCTTTTGATAAAGTTCCTCATGAGAGATTCCTGAGAAAATTAAAGAGTCAAGGGATAGGAGGCAAGGTTCTGGTGTGGATTAGAAATTGGTTATTGGACAGAAATGGGAGGGTAGAGTTAAATGGTCATTTCTCTCAATGGAGGAGGGTGAACAGTGGAGTGCCACAGGGATCTGTACTGGGACCGGTGCTATTTAACATTTATAAATGATATGGAAATCGGAATGATGAGTGAGGATCAAATCTGCAGATGATATAAAACTATTCAAGGTTGTTAAAACACGTGTAGACTGAAATATTGCAGGAAGACCTTAGGAAATTGGAAGACTGGGCATCCAAAAGGCAGATGAAATTTAATGTGGACAAATGCAAGGTGATGCACATTGGAAAGAATACTCTGAATCAAAGTTACCTGATGCTAGGGTCCACCTTAGCAGTTAGCACTCATGAAAAAGATCCGAGTCGTAGATATGCTGAAATCTTCTGCTCAGTGTGCAGCAGCGGCCAAAAAAGCAAACAGGATGCTAGGAATTATTAGGAAAGGGATGAATTATTAGGAAAGGGATGAATAAGACCAAAAACACTATAATGCCTTTGTATCGCTCCATGGTGCGTCTGCACCTTGAGTACTGTGTTCAGTTCTGGTTGCCATACCTCAAAAAAGATATTGCAGAATTAGAAAAGAGAAGAGTGACTGGCGCCCCCCCCCCCCTTTTTGAATTTTTAAAAAACATTTTCTGGTGGTCCAATGGACCACAACACCCCTCTCCCTGCATCTTATTTCCCTGGTGGTCCAGTGGACCCTGACCCCCCCTCCCACACACAATCTATTTTTAAACTTTCCCTGGGCGACTGTCTACACGTTCTACTCCATTCAGGATTTTGTAGACCTCAATCATATCGCCCCTCATTCGTCTCTTTTCCAAACTGAAAAGCCCTAACCTCTTTAGCCTTTCCTCATATCCTAACCCCCCCCCCCCCCCCCCCCCGGAACCTTTTCTAAAAAGTTTTCCTGGTGGTCCAAAGGACCAAGCCCCCTTTCCCTGCGCAGGCACACACCCCTCCCTGTATCTTTACAACGAGGTGGCGGCAGGAGGGCAGGAGCAACAACTTCTTCCTCCTGCCTCGGGCTTGCCCGGAACAAAATGGCGGTGCCCTGGGTAGAGCTAAACACCATACAAGTGAAAAAAAAAACTCCTGCTATCCTGCCTCCACCACATTATAAAGGTAGAGGGAGAGGAGGGAAGGGTGGAGGGATGGTGTGGGTTGGGTGCGGAGGTGTGTGCGTGTGCAGGGGAAGGGGTTTACTCCACTGGACCACCAGGGAAATTTTTTAAAAAAGGTTCTGGGGTCATGGGGCGGGGGAGGTCGTGGTCCACTGGACCCCCAGGGAAAGTTTAAAAAAAAAGACTGGGGGGGGGGGGGGGGGCAGGGTCCCCTGGGCCACCAGAGTAAATTTTCAAAAAAAAAAAAAATAAAATAAAAAAAAGAGGTGGAGGTCCAGAGCATCAGAGCTGTCAAATGGATTTGACAGCAGCTTAAACACACAAACAGCATGGATGCACAAAGGGGGATCCATACAGCTCATCTGAATGTGATCCCTTTTGTTCATCGCTGGCCGTGATTCGCTAAATTTTAGCAAGGCAGCCCCGTATTTTACGGCTGCCTTTGTGCAATGGGGGGGCCTAAGTGTACAACACTTTACCAATAAAGAAACCGATATAGCTAACTTCAAACCAAACTTCCCACCCCCACTACCTTTCCCAATCACTCCCCTCATCTCTCCCCCCCCCCCCCCCCCCCCAAAAAAAAGTAGTGAAAGGACAGAGAGATGAGCTCACTCTGAGGAAAGACTGGCAAGCAAAATCACAGACACAACAACTGGTCAATTATGCTGCATTATTTTATAAAACTGTCCCCCCCACCCCCAGGAAGCTGGTCGAACGCCCAAGATGACATCATGGATCTCGTATCAAATATTTGTACGAACTTCTCTGATGTCCTCCCACTAGGAGATATTAATCTGCACCTAGAAAAACATGACACAAACACTAAAATTTTCATGGATTTCCTGAACCAATGGAACTTCAAAATGGCACAAGCCACTTCATCTCATGAGGTCATCAATTAGACTAGAAAATCACAACTGGGAAGAGGTATAGTCAGACCACAGAAAACTCACATTTATACATCAATGGGAAGAGAATGGTAAGAATAGAGAACAAGGACATCTTACACTTCTAGAACCAGAAAAAAGGTCGACAATCACAGATTCTGGACAACAGCACTAAATGAACGCTATCACCCAGTAACACCCACTTCCTGAGAAACTGGGATGAACTAAGCAAAAATACACTCAAATAACACCACTAAAAAAGAAAACAAAAAGTAAAAAGAAACCACATCCCTGGTTTAATAACGAGCTACTGGAGATGAAAAAATTTAGCAGAAAATGGTCAAAAAACAAATCAGACATGAACAAAAGAATAAGTACGAAAGCACTAAGAACATATAAAAACACAACAGAGCTAAAGCAGATTATAGCACACTAGTAAAACAGGCCCATTTGTCAAAGAAATGAAATGGGCGCTAGCAAGGTTATCCTCCAAATTCCAGCTTGGCCCCTCCCTCCCTCTCATCCGAGTTCCAGGCCTCCTTCCCTCTGTCTTCTCCGAGTTCCCGCCCCCCCCCCCAGTGTGTGAGTGCGCGAGTGTGTGTGCGAGAGAGATGGTGTGCGAGTGTGTGTGCGAGAGAGAGAGAGAGACCCCTATTTTTCAGTTGATAGAGTCTGAGAAACTATATCACAACATGACTGCAGCCTGTCGACATCTCTTCAATAGTCTTGTAAACCCTGCCAGCTCTATCAGGACCATCAGTGGCGAGGTGTCTTGCGAGATCAGCGCTTGCCCGATGTATTTTGAGCGGCACAGTATTCAGAACGTCAACGGCTAGCTGTGGCGTGAGTTGCTGCCTCGCGGCCATTCTCAGTTTGACTTAGCGCTCATTACGGGCTCCGAGCTCCATGACACCATCCTTCCCTCCGAGTTTCTGGCCCATCTTCTGTCCGATTTCCATGCCCCCTCCCTCCCTCTCTTCTGAGTTCTAGGACCCCCTTTCCCTCCGAGTTCCATGCCCCCCTGTCTTCAGAGTTCCAGACCCCCGCGCCTCCCTCCCTGTGGCAGCCCGACCTGCACTGGCCACCCTCTTCTCGTAGTACTGCGCCTGCCCCTCGACTTCCTGTGTGCTGGCTCTAATTTAAAAGTTGTTACCTCGTGGTCTGGCGGCAGCAGTGTAAGTCGAGCAGGCACGGCGCTTCAGCCTGCCTTCCCTTCTGTCTCAGCTGTGCCTCTGGTCCTGCCCTCATTTCCTGTTTCCGGAAGGGCGGGACCAGAGGCAGAGCTGAGCCAGAAGGGAAGGCAGGCTGAAGCGCCGTGCCTGCTCTACTTGCTGCCAGCGTACACCGAGGTAAGAACTTTTAAATTACAGCCGGCACGCAGGAAGGTGAGGGACAGGCGCAGGACTGCGAGAAGGCGGCGGCCAATGCAGGTCAGACTGCCAC
This sequence comes from Microcaecilia unicolor, assembly GCF_901765095.1. Taxonomy (NCBI): domain Eukaryota; kingdom Metazoa; phylum Chordata; class Amphibia; order Gymnophiona; family Siphonopidae; genus Microcaecilia; species Microcaecilia unicolor. Next base: position 180,605,942 of record NC_044040.1, on the reverse strand, counting down.
TGAGAGAGAGAGAGCGAGGGAGGCGCGGGGGTCTGGAACTCCGAAGACAGGGGGACATGGAACTCGCAGGGGAGGGAGGGGGCAGGCCTGGAACTCAGAGGAGGAGGAGAGGGGACGATTCTCCGGCGATTGAATCCTCACCTCCAATGTTCTTTTGCTAGCTGGTGCTGGTTTCGCTTTCCTCTCATTGATCCGCCCTCTGACATCATCACGTTCCAATGCGAGGGCGGACCAATAGGAATTGTGTTACGAACCCAGGCATCCAGACGTAGAACGTTGGAGGTGCAAATTATTATATAGGATATGCAAACCCTGAACAGATTAATACAAAAAAAGTATTTGAACTCATGAACAGCCTACAGAATACCCAAGCTTTACTAGCATCAAATGAAGAACCATCAACTACAGATGAGCGAGCAAAATACTTTTGAGCAGAAAATAGAAACAAGATCAAATCTTTCTGTAGTACAAACATTCCTCACAAACTTTTTACATGAATGTGAAACCAGCAATCATAACTAGGCAGACAGAATCTGGTCCTCCTTTAAAATCCACAACCATATCAAGGCAGACAGAATCTGGTCCTCTTTAAAATACTCATAACCAGTTCAGTTATTATTGACAAAATACGCAAATGCAAATTGTCTACAAGATAGCTGCCCTAATTGCATGATGAAAAATCCAGACTGGTTCATCAAGTGTTTTACTGAACTCATAGAATATATGTTTTTGAATGGTCATTTCCCTTCTGATAAAGGAGACATCGTACTTACCCCAATCCCTAAAAACACCACTAGTAAGATCAGTGAACTCACAAACTATAGACCAGTGGCTTCAATACTATTATTGGCCAAAATGATGAAGGGTCTAGTACCACAACAAAGCGAATGCTACATACCTGTAGAAGGTATTCTCCGAGGACAGCAGGCTGATTGTTCTCACTGATGGGTGACGTCCACGGCAGCCCCTCCAATCGGAATCTTCACTAGCAAAATCCTTTGCTAGCCCTCGCGCGCCGATGCACACCGCGCATGCGCGGCCGTCTTCCCGCCCGAAACCGGCTCGTGCCGGCCAGTCTCATATGTAGCAAGACAAAGAGAAGGGAAGACACAACTCCAAAGGGGAGGCGGGCGGGTTTGTGAGAACAATCAGCCTGCTGTCCTCGGAGAATACCTTCTACAGGTATGTAGCATTCGCTTTCTCCGAGGACAAGCAGGCTGCTTCTTCTCACTGATGGGGTATCCCTAGCCCCCAGGCTCACTCAAAACAACAACCATGGTCAATTGGGCCTCGCAACGGCGAGGACATAACTGAGATTGACCTAACAATTTATCCAACTAACTGAGAGTGCAGCCTGGAACAGAATAAACATGGGCCTAGGGGGGTGGAGTTGGATTCTAAACCCCGAACAGATTCTGAAGCACTGACTGCCCGAACTGACTGTCGCGTCGGGTATCCTGCTGCAGGCAGTAATGAGATGTGAATGTGTGGACAGATGACCACGTCGCAGCTTTGCAAATCTCTTCAATAGTGGCTGACTTCAAGTGGGCTACCGACGCTGCCATGGCTCTAACATTATGAGCCGTGACATGACCCTCAAGAGCCAGCCCAGCCTGGGCGTAAGTGAAGGAAATGCAATCTGCTAGTCAATTGGATATGGTGCGTTTCCCCACAGCCACTCCCCTCCTGTTGGGATCAAAAGAAACAAACAATTGGGCGGACTGTCTGTTGGGCTGCGTCTGCTCCAGATAGAAGCCAATGCTCTCTTGCAGTCCAATGTGTGCAGCTGACGTTCAGCAAGGCAGGAATGAGGAGGGGGAAAGAATGTTGGCAAGACAATTGACTGGTTCAGATGGAACTCCGACACAACCTTTGGCAAGAACTTAGGGTGAGTGCGGAGGACTACTCTGTTATGATGAAATTTGGTATAAGGGGCCTGGGCTACCAGGGCCTGAAGCTCACTGACTCTACGAGCTGAAGTAACTGCCACCAAGAAAATGACCTTCCAGGTCAAGTACTTCAGATGGCAGGAATTCAGTAGCTCAAAAGGAGGTTTCATCAGCTGGGTTAGAACGACATTGAGATCCCATGACACTGTAGGAGGCTTGACAGGGGGCTTTGACAAAAGCAAACCTCTCATGAAGCGAACAACTAAAGGCTGTCCTGAGATCGGCTTACCTTCCACACGGTAATGGTATGCACTGATCGCACTAAGGTGAACCCTTACAGAGTTGGTCTTGAGAACAGACTCAGACAAGTGCAGAAGGTATTCAAGCAGGGTCTGTGTAGGACAAGAGCGAGGATCTAGGGCCTTGCTGTCACACCAGACGGCAAACCTCCTCCATAGAAAGTAGTAACTCCTCTTAGTGGAATCTTTCCTGGAAGCAAGCAAGATGCGGGAGACACCCTCTGACAGACCCAAAGAGGCAAAGTCTATGCTCTCAACATCCAGGCCGTGAGAGCCAGGGACCAGAGGTTGGGATGCAGAAGCGCCCCTTCGTCCTGTGTGATGAGGGTCAGAAAACACTCCAATCTCCACGGTTCTTCGGAGGACAACTCCAGAAGAAGAGGGAACCAGATCTGACGCGGCCAAAAAGGAGCAATCAGAATCATGGTGCCTCGGTCTTGCTTGAGTTTCAACAAAGTCTTCCCCACCAGAGGTATGGGAGGATAATCATACAGCAGACCCTTCCCCCAGTCCAGGAGGAAGGCATCCGATGCCAGTCTGCCGTGGGCCTGAAGCCTGGAACAGAACTGAGGGACTTTGTGGTTGGCTCGAGATGCGAAGAGATCTACCAAGGGGGTGCCAAACACCTGGCAGATCCGTCACACTACACGGGAATTGAGCGACCACTCGTGAGGTTGCATAATCCTGCTCAACCTGTCGGCCAGACTGTTGTTTACGCCTGCCAGATATGTGGCTTGGAGCACCATGCCGTGACGGCGAGCCCAGAGCCACATGCTGACGGCTTCCTGACACAGGGGGCGAGATCCGGTGCCCCCCTGCTTATTGATGTAATACATGGCAACCTGGTTATCTGTCTGAATTTGGATAATTTGGTGGGACAGCCGATCTCTGAAAGCCTTCAGAGCATTTCAGACCGCTCGTAACTCCAGAAGATTGATCTGCAGATCGCGTTCCTGGAGGGACCAGCTTCCTTGGGTGTGAAGCCCATCGACATGAGCTCCCCACCCCAGGAGAGACGCATCTGTGGTCAGCACTTTTAGTGGCTGAGGAATTTGGAAAGGACGTCCCAGAGTCAAATTGGACCAAATCATCCACCAATACAGGGATTTGAGAAAACTCGTGGACAGGTGGATCACGTCTTCTAGATCCCCAGCAGCCTGAAACCACTGGGAAGCTAGGGTCCATTGGGCAGATCTCATGTGAAGGCGGGCCATGGGAGTCACATGAACTGTGGAGGCCATGTGGCCCAGCAATCTCAACATCTGCCGAGCTGTGATCTGCTGGGACGCTCGCACCCGCGAGACGAGGGACAACAAGTTGTTGGCTCTCGTCTCTGGGAGATAGGCGCGAGCCATCCGAGAATCCAGCAGAACTATGAATTCGAGTTTCTGCACTGGGAGAAGATGGGACTTTGGATAATTTATCACAAATCCCAGTAGCTCCAGGAGGCGAATAGTCATCTGCATGGACTGTAGAGCTCCTGCCTCGGATGTGTTCTTCACCAGCCAATCGTCGAGATATGGGAACACGTGTACCCCCAGTCTGCGAAGTGCCGCCGCTACTACAGCCAAGCACTTCGTGAACACTCTGGGCGCAGAGGCGAGCCCAAAGGGTAGCACACAGTACTGGAAGTGACGTGTGCCCAGCTGAAATCGCAGATACTGTCTGTGAGCTGGCAGTATCGGGATGTGTGTGTAGGCGTCCTTCAAGTCCAGAGAGCATAGCCAATCGTTTTCCTGAATCATGGGGAGAAGGGTGCCCAGGGAAAGCATCCTGAACTTTTCTTTGACCAGATATTTGTTCAGGGCCCTTAGGTCTACGATGGGACGCATCCCCCCTGTTTTCTTTTCCGCAAGGAAGTACCTGGAATAGAATCCCAGCCCTTCTTGCCCGGATGGCACGGGCTCGACCGCATTGGCGCTGAGAAGGGCGGAGAGTTCCTCTGCAAGTACCTGCTTGTGCTGGAAGCTGTAAGACTGAGCCCCCGGTGGACAATTTGGAGGTTTTGAGGCCAAATTGAGGGTGTATCCTTGCCGGACTATTTGGAGAACCCACTGATCGGAGGTTATGAGAGGCCACCTTTGGTGAAAAGCTTTCAACCTCCCTCCGACCGGCAGGTCGCCCGGCACTGACACTTGGATGTCGGCTATGCTCTGCTGGAGCCAGTCAAAAGCTTGTCCCTTGCTTTTGCTGGGGAGCCGAGGGGCCTTGCTGAGGCGCACGCTGCTGACGAGAGCGAGCGCGCTGGGGCTTAGCCTGGGCCGCAGGCTGTCGAGAAGGAGGATTGTACCTACGCTTACCAGAAGAGTAGGGAACAGTCCTCCTTCCCCCAAAAAATCGTCTACCTGTAGAGGTAGAAGCTGAAGGCTGCCGGCGGGAGAACTTGCCGAAAGCGGTATCCCGCTGGTGGAGCTGCTCTACCACCTGCTCAACTTTTTCTCCAAAAATGTTATCCGCACGGCAAGGCGAGTCCGCAATCCGCTGCTGGAGTCTATTCTCCAGGTCGGAGGCCGCAGCCATGAGAGTCTGCGCATCATCACACCTTGAGCAGCGGCCCTGGACGCAACATCAAAGGTGTCATACACCCCTCTGGCCAGGAATTTTCTGCACGCCTTCAGCTGCCTGACCACCTCCTGAAAAGGCTTGGCTTGCTCAGGGGGGAGCTTATCCACCAAGCCCGCCAACTGCCGCTCATTATTCCGCATGTGTATGCTCGTGTAGAGCTGGTAAGACTGAATTTTGGCCACGAGCATAGAGGAATGGTAGGCCTTCCTCCCAAAGGAGTCCAAGGTTCTAGAGTCCTTGCCCGGGGGCGCCGAAGCATGCTCCCTAGAACTCTTAGCCTTCTTTAGGGCCAAATCCACAACTCCAGAGTTGTGAGGCAACTGAGTGCGCATCAGCTCTGAGTCCCCATGGATCCGGTACTGGGACTCGATCTTCTTGGGAATGTGGGGATTACTTAATGGCTTGGTCCAGTTCGCCAGCAATGTCTTTTTGAGGACATGATGCATGGGTACTGTGGATGCTTCCTTAGGTGGAGAAGGATAGTCCAGGAGCTCAAACATTTCAGCCCTGGGCTCGTCCTCCACAACCACCGGGAAGGGGATGGCCGTAGACATCTCCCGGACAAAGGAAGCGAAAGACAGACTCTCGGGAGGAGAAAGCTGCCTTTCAGGAGAGGGAGTGGGATCAGAAGGAAGACCATCAGACTCCTCGTCAGAGAAATATCTGATGTCCTCCTCCTCCTCCCACGAGGCCTCACCATCGGTATCAGACAAGTTCACAAACCTGTGTCTGAAGCCGTGCCCGGCTCGACTCCGTGGAACCACGACCACGGTGGGAGCGTCGAGAGGTAGACTCCCTCGCCCGCACCAGCGAAGCTCCCTCCGCCGACGGGGAGCCTTCTTGGGAGGCTACCGCAGTCGGTACCGCAAGCGTACCGGTAACGATGTCGGAGACCTCACCCCGGGCAAGGGGCCAGCCGGCGCCTCACTCGACGGTACCGGTGGCGCAAGCACCCCCGGTACCGGAGGGGAAGGGCGCAACAGCTCTCCCAGGATCTCTGGGAGAACGGCCCGGAGACTTTCGTGCAGAGCGGCTGTGGAGAAAGACATGGAAGCCGATGCAGGTGTCGATGTCAGAGTCTGTTCCGGGCGTGGAGGCTGTTCCGGGCTGTCCAGAGTGGAGCGCATCGACAACTCTTGAACAGAGGGTGAGCGGTCCTCTCAGTGCCGATGCCTGCTGGGTGCCGACTCCCTCGGCGACCCAGAGCTCTCGGTGCCGACACGGGAAGGGGACCGGTGTCGATGCTTCTTCGACTTCTTGGGACGAAGCATGTCACCGGAGCTTCCCGGCACCGACGAGGACGTAGAATCCAGCCGTCGCTTCCTCGGGGCCGAGGCCGAAGAAGGTCGGTCTCGGGGGGGGGGGGCTGTACCGCAGGAGCCCTCAGGGTAGGGGGAGACCCACCCGAAGGCTCACCGCCACCAGCAGGGGAATGAACAGCCCTCACCTGCACTCCAGACGAAGCACCACCGTCCGACGACATCAGCAGACGAGGAGGTCCCGGTACCACAGACGCCGACGCAGCCTTCTGATGTCTCAACCCCGATGCAATCGCGGCCGAGGATGAAGGTCTGGACGCTGGCGACGTCGATGCACTCGATACTCCCGGTGCCGATGCCGACGAAGAGCCCAAGAACAAAACGTTCCACTGGGCCAATCTCGCTACCTGAGTCCGCTTTTGTAAAAGAGAGCACAGACTACAGGCCTGCAGGCGGTGCCCAGCCCCCAGACACTGAAGACACGACGCGTGTCTATCAGTGAGCGAGATTACCCGGGCGCACTGGGTGCACTTCTTGAAGCCGCTGGGAGACTTCGATGTCATGGGCGGAAAAATCGCGCCGGCGAGATCAAAACTCGTAATGGCGAAGATGGCACCAGAAAAAAGGGGAAGAAAAACTTCGAACCGAGGCCTCAAAGGGGCCTACCCCGACGACGAAAGAAAACTTCACGGGGCAAAAACTAGAAATATAGGAAGGGGACAGACCGAAAAGGTCTCCTTCCGAAAGGATGTTTTTTATTTTTTATTAGCGAAGTCCAAAAAAGACGCGCGAGGTCGACTTTTCGGGGCGCGAACGGCGTAACACGACCGTACCGAGCGCGGACAAAAGAAGAGTGGCCGGCACAAGCCGGTTTCGGGCGGGAAGACGGCCGCGCATGCGCGGTGCGCATCGGCGCGCGAGGGCTAGCAAAGGATTTTGCTAGTGAAGATTCCAATTGGAGGGGCTGCCGTGGACGTCACCCATCAGTGAGAACAAGCAGCCTGCTTGTCCTCGGAGAATTAATGGAATACTTGACACAATTCTTAATCCTTCATAACTCTCAATCAGGTTTCAGACCACTATAGAGCACCGAGATGGTCATAATCACTAACAAAATTCAGACGACTAATATACCAAGGGCAGAAAATCCTACTACAATTCTATATGTCAGTGTTTTTTTATCTAGTTGATCACACAACACTAATGACCCTACTCGACAATATGGGAATTAGTGGTGCAGTGGTGGCATGGCTTAGTGATTTTCTAAGGACTAGAGCCTATATTGCAAAGATGTCTAATCAGTTTTCAGCCCCTTGAACCGCTGAGTGTGGGGTTCTCCAATTATCACCTATATTGTTCAATGATATGATGGCTCCACTTGGCAAAAACTGGAACAAAATGCGATTTAACGCATTCATATGTGTCGGTCACTATTTACATACTTTTTAACAACAATATCACAGAAATATTGGCTAAGATTAAAAAAGCTCTAGACCTTATAGAAAATTGGGCCACAATTTTCAAACTTAAGCTAGAGATACAACCAAATTACTGGTTCTATCTAGCCCACACAATCCCACTTCTTACAAAAACTTCACAATCGACCAACATATCAAATTGAAATACAACTAAAAATACATCTAACTCTTGAAAGTCAAGCATCAGCACACACATCAAAGTGTTTCAATACACTATGGAAACAGAGAAAAATTAAAGACTATTTTCCCCAATCATTTTGTCTAATAATGCAATCACTGATATTGTCATAGCTAGACTATTGTACAGCATATGTAGGGTGCAAAGAAAACATACTAAAATCGCTGCAAAGCGTTCAAAACACCACAGCAAGATATTTAAAAAGTCAAATATGAAAGAGCAACCCCATTACTTGAAATGCTCACTGCCTCCCAATAAAGGCAAGACTATTTTGCAAAACTAGAACTCACTTTCAAAATACTGTTTGGCATGTCTCCTGACTACATGCTAGACCTGAACTATCCCCAAGAAATGCAAGCCCAGAAACCAAAGGCTATTTACTACTTCATTTACCCATTACTTACAAAACCATCTACACGACTGGATTTAGCTAACTGGGGTCCAAATAGTGGAATTCAATACCAAGGTCACAAGAAACATTACAAACTATCTTCAGTTCAAAAAAAGAACTGAAGACCTAATTCAAGAATGTCTAAGTTAACTAAATACAATACTGCTGTTCCACACCACTTTGTAACTGTAGTACACCACTCATTTTGCCTAACTGTAAATTGTAAGCCAATTTGAGCCAAAACTTGTTTTTGAATAATAGTGGGATTCAAGAATGAATGAATGAATGAATGAATGAATAAATAAATGGTCAGAAGGAGAAAGGGAGGTAATGATGCCCCTGTATAAGACTCTGGTGAAACCTCATTTAGAATAGTGTGTACAATTCTGGAGATCATACATTCAAAAAGACAGAAACAGGATGGAGTCCAGTCCAGAGGGAGCCTACTAAAATGGTCACTGGTCTTTGTCAAAAAGTATATGGGGACAGACTTAAAAATCTCAATATGCATATTTTGGAAATCAGATAATACAAAAAGGTTTTGATGCGCAGGGACCTTAAAACATGCCTAAAATAGCATCATACACAACTTGCATCTTCTATTTTGCAAAATTTTGATAATATGGATCTTCAGATATAACAAACATGATAATACTCCTGGCTCAGCCAGGTGCCCTGAGCCCCCCCCCCCCCCCCTCCCAAACAGTGAGCTCCCCAACAGAGGATACTGTGGTGACCAGAACCCACTGCAGGCGATCCAGAGGAACTTCTCTCATCAAGTGAGCAAGACTATCCCACCAGGTGAGCATGGGTGGCAGAAGCAGAGACCAATGGAAGTCCTGTGAGGTCAGTGCCCATCGGGACAACAGGACCTGCTGCAGAAAGTGCGTATGAGCCCTCACCCAAGGCGCCACCCTCCAGCCACGGAGCTCAAGAGCTGCAAGTAATCCCAAACTGGGGGCTTCTGGGAGATCACACAATTGGTGAAATGCACTCAGAGCTTCTCTGTCCACTCCTCCAGAAAAAAACCCATCCCTCTGGCCATGTCAAAGCAGACCCCAAGATACTCCAGGGACTGCGGGCCTGATGGCTCTTGGGCTGGTTCACTGCCCAGGAATTAAAAAGGGAAATAACTGACGCGTCCGTTGGTGTCCCTTCCTAATCTAATGAAGGAAATTGAGGTATATTCGGGGGTATCTGGGTATAAACTCAATACAAGCAAATCCATAGGTATGGTAGTATTTATTTATTTATTTATTTATTTGTTGCATTTGTATCCCACATTTTCCCACCTATTTGCGGGCTCAGTGTGGCTTAGTAGGTGTGCCATCGGGATTAATGGAAACATTAAGGGCATCTTTTGCATTTCAATGGTCATCACGGGACCTTTGCTACTTGGGAGTGCAGATTCCCTGGAATTTATCGGAGTTATTTGACCTCAATTATCCGGCAATTCAGAAGGCAATATACAGCGATCTGGACTGTTGGAAGTCTATTGGTCTCTCTTGGTTCGGGCGGATAGCGGTAATTAAAATGAATGTTCTTCCTAGGTTGCTGTACCTGTTTCAAGTATTGCCTCTGCATCTTTCAAGGTCCTTTTTATCTAACTTACAAGCCAAATTGGTCAGCTTTATATGGCACCAGAAGCGTCCGCGTTTGCCGAGAGCCTTCTTGTATAAAAGTCGGCGAGAAGGGGGGCTGGGGGTACCGAACCTGTTTTGGTATCACTGTGTTGCTCAGGCCCGGTCAGCCATAGAATGGTTCCGCAGGGAGAGTCATAAGATGTGGGTTTCTATTGAACAGTCTCTGGTAGGTTCGCGTAGGTTGGGACAACTAATGTGGCTACCCAGCAAGCACAGAGGACGGGTGGAATGTTTTCCACCTGTCGTCCAGAATACTTTTTATTACTGGGATCTCTGTTTTCCGGAACGCCAACCTTTTTTTTCACGCCTAACGCCAATTGGAGATAATCCTCTGTTTGAGCCGGGGGTGGGAAGAACTCCCTTTCAGAGCTGGGCGGAGTTGGGACTGGAGATGTGGGGACAGCTGTATGAAGGGGGAGAGCTAGTGCCCTATGAGAAGCTTGCGGAAGACTTTCGGCTAAGGACACAAGATAGGTACGCCTACCTGCAACTGAAACATTTTCTGCAAACTTCGAAGTATAGAGCCTGTTTGCTAAGGGAGGTTGATCTCTTGGAAGAACTATGTGTTACACAGTTGGGAGTACCCGGGAGATGATCACCTCTTTATATGGGTATATGAGCCAGTGACTTAAGCCTTATCTTTTACATAGGCAAAACTGGGAAAAGGAGTTAGATTTTACCTTTTCAGAGGCAACTTGGGTGAGGTTAGAGAAGGGGCTCTTGAAGTCGGCTCTATATGTGGCAGTCAAAGAAAATGCGATTAAAGTATTTTATCGCTGGTATTTGACCCCAGTAAGACTGCAACATATGTTCCCTGCGGCATCCCCCAATTGTTGGAGGGCCTGCAAACTTAAGGCAGCCGCCTCGAAGGACGACCTTAAGGCCGCCTCCAATCTTTTGTCTTGGGCGTCTTTAGGGCCGTGCCACCTTCCACCGGCAACGCCGTTTTCTTAGTCACCGCAGTGATTAAAGAATCCACGGTAGGCAAAGAAAGGCCTCACGTTCACTTTCAGGCAAAGGATAGAGGCGAGACATAGCCCTAGCCACTTTGAGGCTCACTTCCGGGACATCCCATTGAGCCAAAATTAAGGTGTGCATGGCATCATGCACGTGGAAGGTTCTAGGCGGGCGCTTCGTCCCCAGCATAATGGCGGAGCCAACAGGGGCTGAGGGAGAGACGTCCTCCGGAGAGGAAATCTTTAAAATGCTCATGGCCTGCATTAACAGGTTGGGCAAATCCTCTGAGCGAAAGATCCGTGCTGCAGAGGGGTCATCCACTCCATCCGAGCGGGAATCCGTCTCCTCCAAGGAATCCCCAAAGGACCGTTGGGAGAACTCAGATACGCTGCCCTCATCTACATCAGAGGAAACAGCGTCCTCTAAGGCCTGGGAATCCACCCGAGGGCGTTTACTTCCGGGGGCCTCAACCCCTTTATCGGACAAGGGAGAAGGGCCAGCGTTCTGCATAAGGAAGGCCTGATGCAGCAGCAAAATAAACTCGGGGGAGAAACCCCCCAGACTGTGCACTTCAGCAGCCTGGGCCACAGCCCTAGACGCACCCTCAACCGGCGCTCGTAAGAGCGGGGGAGAAACATGCTGCGCATCCAAGATGGCGTCTGGCGCGACACTCCGCGAAGGAGCCGCGCGGGAAGAACGGCGCTTAACTTTAGCCGCTTTTTTGCCGTCGCCCAAATCAAGGGCGGCCATGGCATGAACGTCTCCCACCTCAAGGGCGGCCCAAGAAGAAGCCGTCCGAGCAGAGTGGCCGGCCAAGATGGCGGAGGCGAGCAGCGGGGGATGGGCGTTTATGGCGGGGAAAAACCGCCGCACCGGAGGAAGACCCGGGACACTGACCGGCCTCCGAACTGACACCCAACAAGGGCGAATCAGACTTTAATACCCCCGCATCCCCACTAGGAGCGCACACGCAGTCCGGGGAGCGATTCTTCGCGCCCTCGCCCTCCGACGCCATAGGCCACGTGGAGATCAATCGGGGAACCCCCTGCCCGCTATAAAAAAGGTAAAAATTACCTGCTTCTCGCTCCGAGCTGTAACGACCTGGTGTCCCAGTGAGTAGCTGCAATAAACGTTTAAATAAACGTCGAAATAAACGCCTTTAAGGACGTCCAAAATTTTTTTTTTTTTTTTTTTTAACGGAGCCAGCGGGAGGGGGGAGAAAAGGAGGGACCTGGCGCCACCAGGTTTGCACTTGCTCAAGAAGAGCCCTCAACCCCAGGCACTCAACAAAACCTAATTAGGCTTGGAGGCCTAGCCAGAGCTGCTGCTGTGTGTGATCACCACCTGCTGAGATAGAGAACATACTGAGGAGTTTCCGGCAGCACATGACCACATATAGGGAGGCAAAAGGATTGCTCTCTATCTCCACCTGCTGGTAGATGGACACAACCCACCAGTCTATGGATTGATCAGCATGATGATATGGAAGTTATTGTTTTGGGAGGATTTGTGTTGGACAGGGCTTTTTTCTGGGAGGGGCTGGGTTAAAAATGTAAAAATAAGAATATTGAAGCATTTCATAGCTGCATTGAATTTGTATAGATGTGACTGATTGAGAAGAGCTCTGTTATATTTCTGAGGATGTACTTATTACTCGGTGTTAAATTTGAAATGTTGAACCGTTGTATTGCATTTCAATGATCAATAAAGATTCTTATAAATTAAAAAAAAATAAAAAGGGAAATAACCTGCGAGGTAGCAAATCTGGCCTCCAAAGCAGTCAGCTCGAATCAGCCAAATACCCTGATACCAGCGGTGCGCAGCCCCCCCCCCCCAATCACCTTGGAAAATGTGTGTGGCGCCATAGCCAGGCCAAGGCCCAAAACTGAACGTGCTGCCCACACACAGAAGCAGTTATCTCTTGTGATGATCTGCAGTGGGGAAGCGGAGGTAGGCCTCTGCAAGTTCCAGGAAGTCAAGAACTCCCCTGACCACACCAAGGCAATGACCATGCAAAGCGCTTCCATCCAGAAGTGCTGGACTCTCAGACAAGCATCTACCTCCATGATGTCCAGGATGGGGTGAAAGAAACCACCCTCTTCGGGAACATGAAATAGATATAGTACCTGTCCAGACCGTCCTCTGCCAGCAGAACAGGTTTCACTACTTCTATATCACAGAGATGCTGAAGTTTAAGAGCGACAGAGCCAAGTCGCAGGGAAATGACAAAGGCTTCTGGGACCGGACAGGTGAACTCCATGGAGTACCTCCTTCTCGACCATCTCCAGAACCCCCTGATCTGAGGTGATGCGGGACCACTCACTGCGGAAGAGACAGTCCTGCCTCCCACTGTAAACAATGAGGGGCCCAGTCCACCCTCACTGGGCACGCCAAGTGGCTGCGGTCCTTTGTTATCTGCTTTGGATATATTTAGGTAGTATTTGGTAGATGTTCTAAAGTTGTCTGCAGATTCTTTGCCCCCTCTTATGAGAGCCCAGTATGTTATGGGTACTGGAAGATCTTCTGGCTCAGAAAATCAGAGTCCATGGAAGGGCAATAATGAACCTAACATTTGGGGGATCTTCATTACAGGTGGTTAAACAGAGAACTATGTTGCTGGTTTCATTTGCTCTTGAACCTGATTGCAATACTGTTTTGAAACTTTCCTTTACACATTTAGAAACATTGTTTTTTGGGATCTAAAATATGTGTTTTTCCTGATTTAGCTAGAGATATGCAGATGATGCATAAGGCTTTCCTGGCTCTTCAACCCAGGGTATAAGCCTTAGGTGCTACCTTTCTGTTAAGATTTTTTGAGGGTAACCAATTTCAGCTTTTTGACCCCAAACAATTGGAAGATTTTCTAAGGGCTAAGGAAGATGTTAACCCTTTAGTGTCCAATGTTCCCGTAATAAGCCATATGGGAACAGATTGATGGGAACATTGGACACTAAAGGGTTTTAATGTCATTATGTAGTTCTCATGTTCAATGTGTCTGGCTAAAGATGGTATCTTGGGGGAGGGGGGTGACTTCTGTTTTAATCTTGTTAATTCATTATGGGGTCCTTTTACAAAGTCGTGCAAGCATTTTAAGCATGTGCAAAATGCTAGAGATGCTCATATATCCCTATGGAAATCTATAGCATTTAGTGCACACTAATCATTAGCGCGCGCTAAAAATGCTACCATACCTTTGTAAAACACTCCCTATATTTTCCTTGTTCTTGGATCTAATTTCTTAAGTTTTGAACAAAATTATGTTTCCTTTTTCCTTTAATATATACATAATGTATTTTTGCTAGGATTTCTATGTATCCCAGAATTATGGTGATATGTTATATAATGAAACCTTAAACAATTTAAAAAAACTGATCTGAACAAGACAGGCTGTATATAAAATGTTTATAATAGTACGGGAATGTTAAGGGCTTTGTGTATGCTGTGTGGTTATTGATATGTTGAAAGTCAGCTTATGTACTTGTTTGTGCCATGCAATAAACATGATTTAAATATAAAATGTTTATAATAATCATAAAGGTAGCATGGATCAATTACAACCTAAAAGGTATCAGTGATATATTGGTTCTAGACAGGTCATGTATTTGTCACAGTTCGATTTCCTTCTCTTTCTATGAAATTGAATGGAATTGAAAAAAAACATTAAAAGAAATGGGTTGAGTAAACAAAATGGAAGAGAAAAAGTAAACAAAATTGAAAGACAGAAAAAGTAAACAAAATTGAAAGAGAGAAAAAATTTGATTTTAAATTCTTTTAAGCACCTTCAGTCATCAAAGGTATTACCAGAAGACAGCCTGCAGATATCTTAAAATAATGGATTAGTATTTCTGGTAATAAACAGCCACAGAATTCATCCTTATTTTTCACCATTTATGAAGGCAACCGACTTAGGTGTTAACATACAAGGAGCCACAAAACTTTCCGACTATATGTTCCGGTGATGAACTGAGCAAACAATGACTAGAGTTTTTAATATATCTTTGCAATAATGAAAAAGTAGCTTAGCATGCAGCACAAAGTAATACCAATACATTTATACATATTTTCTTGTTTTAAAAAGCAAAAAATTGTTTTGGCTTATTTTTTCTCATCAAATCAGCTTTAAAGTTAAAATTAATTGAAGCTGAGGTAATAAAAATGAATTTATTCATAGATGGGGCCTATGCACATAAAATGCCTCAGAACATTCAAAGTAGCATTTCAGGCTTTTGCACATAGGCCCTATTTGCAAAAACAAACAAAAATAAAAAAACACTGGGGCTCATCGTTGTGGTAAGCCAGTTGATTCAAATTATTTTTACGTGTTACAGCAATGCAGAAGCATGCAAAGCAGCTAAATTTTTTTTTCCTGCTGGCACATAACTACCCCTTTGCACAATGGTTAGCAGAAAAAAAAAAACTGCAGTTTTTTTTTTTTTTTTTTTTAAAGAGACCCACAATTTTCACATGCAATTTTTCTATGTATCTGGCAAGAAACACTGTGGATTTAAACATCAGGCTCATTGTATGCTAAGGACATAACTTCTCATGAGCTGAAAAAAACACAGGAAACAATGACTATGTACGATATACAAAAAAACTAATCCAGAGCGTCTTACCAATTTTCTCATCTGATGAGACACCCTTGTGGCCAACATTCAGTTCTTAGTGGCTAGAATAACCCTCCAACCATATTGAGGGCATCACAACTTTAGACATTCTCCATTCGATCAATTTTATGTCATATTCCTCCTCCGATGCTGCTCTCTAAAAAAAAGTTCTAGTACAGCATTACTTTAAAGTAAATGTTTTAACTACCTTCCTTAAAGTTGAAGCAAAAAATATAGCTCTTCTAGTACAGTTTTTTTTATTGCAAACAGCTGTAAATTAGTTTATTAAATGTCAATTTAACATTTTACTTCAATCTACATGTGTAGTTTTTAGTAAGAAACTAAGCCATAATTGAACTTTATCATTACAGTGCTGTTCCTTTACAGACTGACATCAAATGCACAGTACTTACCTCTAACTAGTCTTCTCCAAGGACAGCAGGTTTAAAAAAAAAAACAAACCACCCTACTCACATCTAGGTGAAATGACAATGTTCAAGACAGAACATATGCTAGCTTGAGCTATAAAAGCCCAACTTTTTTTTTTTAAACTTATGTACAGCAGTCCCCATCTTAACTATATGGAATGAGGCACCCTCAATTATATTACAATGTCTTACAAAAAAACAGCAAGAGGAAATGGAAAGTATGTGTAACTAATTTACCAAGCTGTCCAGAGAATGCCAGTTACAAATTATGAAAAACTACTTTCTCTGAACAAGCAGGACTCAAATCTGTCCCACATGGAGGGAGCAACCAAGCTACAGGTTACCCATGTCCTTTAACCAAACTTTTGATGCAACCAACACAAATGGGTGCTTGGAAAGAAACGGATACTGAAGAAGTTGTCAGTTTTTAAACTAATTTTTGTACTGACTAGCCAAATTTACTATCATGTGAACTGGAAACTAAACTGAAATGAAAAGTAAACAAATGAACTGATCTCCATATGTAGCTTTGCATATTTCCTTGACTGGTGCACAAGCTAAAGGTCAGCCATAGAAGCTGCTATTGCTCCAAATATGTTTCTGTGTGGCCTTTCAAAGTTAAGCCTACATTATTACTACTGCAAATTATTTTTTGAAATGTATATCCATTTACTATCATGTTATTTTACTGCAAGACTAGGTTTGTTATGGCTGTAAATACAAGGCTGAGTGGAGTTTGAGACACCTTTCATTCTGTCAATGCAAAAAGACAGTACCTTACAGTGCACACATGTGAGGTGGTCTCTATTGTGTGGCCTAGACCACACACACAATGTTGGAAGAGACAGACTTTAGTAAAAAAAAATCAGACACTTTTTCCAAAAGGAACTTTGGATATGCTCTCAAACATTTACAAGAATTTTACGTACTGGACAATAAAACTAGTAACTTGTACAGAGATGACTACAATAAGAAATACTTCTGTCACTGCTGGAGGGAGGTTGGAGGGATATAGTAAATCAGGTCAGTAACATGGACCATTTGGCCTTTGTCTTCTGTGCAGAACATGCAGCTTACCCTCCTCTATGCCTTTATATTTTAGAATTGTACCTGTAACTCTGCAAGTTACACCCCTCTGTGTCATTTGTTTTCTTTTGATCCCCCATCCACAGGTTAGATAGGGACCAGTCTACATTTATTCCCCACTTTTTTGAATTTCACCACTGTATTTGTCCCAATCACCTGCACCAGGAGGGCATTCCAAAAATCTACAACCCTTTACATGAAAAAGTACTTCCTGATGTTGCTTTTAAGCTTAAAAACATAAGAACATAAGAGTGGCCATACTGGTTCAGGCCAATGTGGCCAAGCCAGGTCACAAGTACCAGTTAACAGCAACATTCCATGCTACCAATCCTGGGGCAAGCAGCTGCCTCCACATGTCTGTCTCAACAGCAAACTATGGATTTTTTCCTTCAGGAACTTGTCCAAACCTTTTTTTTAATCTAGATATAACATCTGCTGTTACCACATCCTCAGGCAAAGAGTCCCAGAACTTAACTATTAATTGAGTGAAAAGATATTTCCTCCTGTTTTAAAAGTATTTCCTTGCAGGTTTCATTTCATAATCTCTAGTTTTATAGCTTCTTTGAAAAAGATTTGGGTGCTCATTAATACCTTTCAAGTATTTAAATCTGTATCGTATCACCGCCTTTTTTTCTCTCCTCTAGAGCACACATTCAGGTCTTCTGATGTGGACCCCATGCCATTTTGATCACCTTCTATTGAACCACTTCAATTCTTTATATCCTTAGTAATATATGGACTCCAAAACTGAATACAGTACTTCAAGTGGGGCCTCAATGACTGTACGAGGGCATTACCACCTCCTCCTTTCTGCTGTCTATGCCTCCTATACACAGCCTAGCATTCTTCTGTGTTTGGCCACAGCTTTGTCACATTGTTTTGCCACCTTGAAATCCTCAGACACCTTATCCTGAGGTAACTTATGTTCCATGCACAGCCTAGCATTCTTCTGTGTTTGGCCACAGCTTTGTCACATTGTTTTGCCACCTCGAAATCCTCAGACACCTTATCCTGAGGTAACTTATGTTCAATGCATATCTGTCTCTCTCCTCCTATCATAAATGACTCTTCTGTATTTTTGCATCAGAGAAGGCATTACTCTGCATTAAAGCTTAACTGTCACGCTTTAGCCCACAATTTTGGTAGGTCACTTCTCATGCCGTCTACTCCCTGCAAGGTGTCCACACTGTTGAAAATCTATGTCATTTACATTAGTACGTAAGTATTGCCATACTGGGAAAGACCAAAGGTCCATCTAGCCCAGCATCCTGTTTCCAACCGTCGCTAATCCAGGTCACAAATACCTGGCAAGATCCCAAAAAATGTACAAAACATTTTATACTGCTTATCCCAGAAATAGCTAGATCCATTTCTTGGTCAGCAATTCCTAATGTGGAACCTTGCATCACTTAACTAAAGTTCAGGTTCCCCTTTCCCACATGCATCACTCATCACTTTCCACTTCATATTAAACATCATCTACCATTTGAATGCCCAGTCTCTCAGTCTCATAAGGCCCTCTTGTAATTTTTCACAATCCTCTTTTTTTTTCTTTATAAAATAGTCTCTACCATTTTGCCCGGCACCAATGTCAAACTCACTGTTCTATAACTTCCTGGATCACCTCTGGAACAAATTTTAAAAATCGGCTTTACATTGACCACCCTCCAATCTTCCGGTACCATGCTTGATTTTAAAGATAAATTACATACTACTAACAATAGTTCTCCATTTTTCAATTCTATCAGTTTTCTGGGATGAGTCCCATCCTGGTGATTTGCTACTCTTCAATTTGTCAAATTGCGCCATTATATCTTCCAGGTTTAAAGAGATTTCATTCAGTTTCAATGACTCATTAGCTTTGAATACCATTTCTGGCACCGTTTTCTCCCAAATCTTCCTTGGTGAAAACAGAGGAAAAGAATTAATCTCTCTGCTATGGCTTGGTCTTCCCCAACTGCCCCATTTACCACTCAGTCATCTAGCGGTTCAAGTGATTATTTTGCTGACTTCTTGCCTTTAGTATAAAGTTTTTACTATGTGTTTTTGCCTCCTACACAATCTTTTTTCAAAGTCCCTCTTTGCTTTCCATATCAGCGCTTAGCAATTGACTTGCCACTCCTTATGCTGTTTCCCATCACTTTCAGTCAGATCCTCCTTCCGTTGTCTGAAAGATTTTCTTTCAGCTCTAATAGTTTCCTTCACCTCACTTTTTAAACATGCTGCCTATTTGGTCTTCCTTCTTTTTTTAATACATGGAATATAACTTGCCTGGGCTTCCAGGATGGTATTTTTGAACAGCATCCACGCCTGATGTACATTTTTGACCTTCACAGTTGCTTTTATGGAGCAACTGGTTCAGGAACCAACAAGAGAGGGAAAATTTCTTGAGCTAGACCTTAGTGGAGCACATGATCTGGTGTCAGAGATAATGATGCTGGGGCCACTTGATAACAGTGATCATATCATCATCAGCTCCGAAGTACACACAGGAAATCAAATATGTTAGCATTTAACGTGTTGGATTTCCTATGTAAAATCCAGAAAAGACTGATACAATGAGAAGAACGGTTAAAAAAAAAACCCAAAACTTACAGAGGTGCAGCTGCAAAGGTCAAAATTTTTACATCAGGCATGGGTGCTATTCAAAAATATCATCACATATGCCCAGACCAGACATTCCATGTGTTAAAAAAATGAAGGAAGGAAGAGCAAACGACAGGCAGCATGGTTAAAAAGTGAGGTGAAGGAAGCTATTAGAGCTAAAAGAAAATCCTTCAGAAAATGGAAGAAGTATCCAACTGAAAGTAATAAGAAACAGCATAAGGAATTTTAAGTCAAATGCAAGGTGCTGATAAGGCAAAGAGATGATTGAATTGGAGGCAAAAGCAGACTTTTTAAAAATGTTATTTTTTAAGGTATATTAAAGGCAAGAAGATGGCAAAAAGAATCAGTTGGACCGCTAGATGACCGAGAGACAAAAGAGGCAATCAGAAAAGAGAAGGTCATAACGGCAAGAATACATAAATTCTTTGCTTCAATTTTCACCGAGGAAGATGTGGGAGACAGTATTCAATGCTAATGAGTCAGAGAACAAAACTTTCTGTAAACATGGAAGATGTAATGGAACAATTTGACAAACTGAAGAGTGGTAAATGGCCTGGACCGGATAGTATACATACCACAGTTCTGACAGAATTCAAAATATAAACTTGCAGAGCTATTGTTAGTAATAT
This sequence comes from Microcaecilia unicolor, assembly GCF_901765095.1. Lineage (NCBI taxonomy): Eukaryota > Metazoa > Chordata > Amphibia > Gymnophiona > Siphonopidae > Microcaecilia > Microcaecilia unicolor. The sequence goes on along the minus strand of NC_044040.1, from coordinate 180,585,926 downwards.
GTAATTTATCTTTAAAAATCAAGAGTGGTACTGGAAGATTGGAGAGTGGCCAATGCAACGCCAATTTTTAAAAAGGGTTCCAGAGGTGATCCAGGAAATTATAGACAGGTGAGCTTGACGACGGTGCTGAGCAAAATGGAACAATTATAAAGAAAAAAAAAAAATTACAGCGTACATAGGGCAGGCATGGAAGGCAGGAAAACCTCCACATAGACAGTGCAATCAAAGAAAAGTAGAGGATGGCAAACAGGCAATCCAACACAGGAAACAGTGCTTAAAGGATGCTTTATTCACTACTGTAAAACAAATCCAATAAAAAAAATGTATTCAATGATTAAACTCTGGAATTTGTTGCTAGAGAATGTGGTAAAAGCAGTTAGCAAAGCAGGGATTAAAAGGTAAATTTATGTCTTACCTGATAATTTTCTTTCCTAACGCAGTAGATGAATCCAGGAACTAGTGGGTTAAGTCCGCCTACCAGCAGGTGGAGATAGAGATAAACTGAAGGCAGTGATGCCAGAAGGCCAGCTCCTTCCTCAGTTAGTATGTCATTCGTACGCATTTGCCAAGGACAAAAATATGAAACCAACAACAACCAGAAATCATCCTCACTATGAAAAACAGAGAACCAAATAAGAAATTTGAAATAACTGCAACTTGATCCAGAAATCGGAATCCTTTCCGTGTTCCCATATCTGTCTGAACTCTGCAAAAGAGAACCCGGAAGGAAAAAAAAAAGTCACATTGCGCGGAAAAAGAAAAAAAACGTCGGCTCAACTAGGAGGAGGATCCTGGATTCATCTGCTGCGTTAAAGTAAAGAACATTATCAGGTAAGACAATTTTACCTTCCTTGTCACTTACAGCAGATGAATCCAGGAACTAGTGGGATGTACCAAAGCATTCTTTAAGTAGGGTGGGAAGTTGACACTCCCCGCGCCAACAGTCCCACCCCAAAACTCGCATCCTCCCAAGCTGACACATCTAGCCTGTAATGCTTCGGAAAAGTATGATGGGAAGCCCAAGTAGCCGCCCGACAAATCTCTTCCAGAGATAAGGCCGACGCCGACGCCCAAGAAGCCACCTATGCCCGAGTAGAATGCGCCTTCAGAGCCACTGGAGATGCCCGCCCTTGTAGCAGATACGCCACTCCAATGGCTTCCCTAATCCAGCAAGCAATGGAAGTCTTAGAAGCCACCTCACCTCTTTTCGATCCCGACAAGAGCACAAAGAGATGATCCGAGCGTCGAAACTCGTTAGAGATCTGCAAGTACTGAAACAAGACTCTCCGCATGTCCAGGAAACGTAGCGAGGCAAACTCCCCCGGATAATCCTCTCTTCGAAAAGACGGAAGATAAACCACCTGATTGACATGGAAAGCCAAAACCACTTTAGGTAGAAACAACGACACTATCTGGATTGACATTCCTGCTTCAGAAAACTGCAAAAAAGGATCTCTGCAAGATTTCTGAAATTCAGAAATCTCCTAGCAGAAGCAATGGCCACCAAAAACACTGTCTTAAGTGTTAGATCCTTCTCAGAAACCTTATTCAATGGCTCACACGGTGGGGCCTGGAGGGCTCGCAGTAGCACATTCAAATGCCATGCCGGGAGAGAAGAATTCTAGCACCACATCGAGGACCCACTGGTCCGAAGTAATTCTGGCCCACTCTGGAAAAAACAGAGAAAGCCGACCACCGATTTGCTCTCCTCCCGAGTGGATCTGTGCCCCATCATTGGGAGGCCCAAGGAGCCCCCTGACGAGAAGGGGGTCCAGCCGGATGCTTCTCATTGCGAAAGGAAGAACGCTGCCCAAAACAAGAACGCTGAAAGGCTGCGTTGGACCGCCCCAGGCGATACCGTCGCATCTCTCTGAAACGTGACCTCGAGGCTCCCTGCCTGGAAGTAGACGAGTCTATCCTCCGGAAGACGCTGAGATTTGGAATCCCCCAAATCTTTAACAATCTTTTCTAGGTCTTCCCCAAAAAGCAATTTTCCTAGGAAAGGCAATTTAATGAGCTGTTGCTTAGAGGCCATATCTGCGGCCCAATGACGGAGCCACAGAAGACGCCGAGAGGAAAAGGTCAAGGCCATGAGTTTGGCCGAAGCACGGATCAAATCTAAAAGGCATCCGCCAAGTACGCCAGCCCAATATCCATCAGTGACATCTGAGGAGTTCCCAGCATATCAGACTCCAAAATCGAATCCATGACAGAATGTAGCCGAGACAAGCTCTAGCCGCATAAGAACTACAAACAGAAGCTTGGTGTCAAAGTGGCCACCTCAAAGGCACGTTTTAAAGAGGCCTCGAGCCGTCTGTCTTGCATATCCTTAAGTGCCACACCACCTTCCACTGGAAGAGTAGTCTTCTTAGTGACCGCCGTCACCAGGGCATCCACCCTAGGTAGAGCAAACTGCTCTAAACGGTCCGCTGAAACCGGATACAGCCTGGCCATAGCCCTGGCTACTTTCAGTCCTTATCCGGATCCGCCCACTGGGCCGAAATCAACTCTTCAATAGCTTCATGTACCGGAAAGGCCTTAGAAGGTCGTCTGGTACTAGCCATCTTGGGGTTGACCGCCTGAGAAGCCGCAACCTCAGGGTCCTCTCTATTCAGGGCTTCCAGTGCCTGAGAGATAAAGGAGAACAACTCCTCCTGGCGGAAGAGTCCTCCGGTTAGTCAGTGAGGGCCACCAGTGTCCTCCAACCCCCGTCTGCTCCGAGAAAGCCACCACGGAGGGGAGCTGCAGGCGACTGTATGCAGGACCCCTTCTCAGACCCCCCAAAAAGCCTAGGCTTTTTTAAGGGAGGAGAAATCCTCTGGGGAAAAACCCCCAGACCTCCTGAAAGGATCAAAGGCCGAAGCTGTCGCAGCTGCGTGGGGGGGGGGGGGGGGGGGGGGGGAGGGGGGGCCAAGGCCCTTTCAACAAAAACGCCTGATGGAGTAGCAAAATAAACTCTGGCAAAAACCCCTCCCCCCGCAATGGAGGGGTTGCAGCCATGGCACCTGCACCATAGCCCACAGTGCAACTGATCGCAAAATGGCGCGAGAATCACCAGGCTCTGGGCGGGAAAGCACGCTCTCGGGGGGGGGGGGGGGGGGGGGGGAGAAGCACCATTCCGTTGAGTCTCGCAAAATCATCGTACCCCACGCTGCAAAGGCCCGCTGCTTCCCGCATCAGAAACAGCATTTGACCGCCTCCGCTGCCATCGCCCGCCCTTGAACAGGAACCCAGCAGGACTTACCCCGACCCGGGAAAGCGCGGGAACTGACAACTGAGCCAAAGGAAAAAAAACTCTGACTCCACTTTGAGCAGGCTCAGACAAGCAGGCAACAGAAACAGGACTCTGACAGCAGTAACACAAACCTGCTCTCAGCAAAATACCTTCCCTGTGCTTCTCTGTTTCTTCTCCAACGCTCTGTGATCTGAGCATATGCCAGACTCAAAAATTCTCATTCCTCCAGGTCCAATGTGTGGCGACTGAGAAAGTCTGCCTCCACATTAAAGATCCCACAATGTGCGCCACCAAGAGGAGGGTCAGGTGCTGCTCAGCCCAGAGGCTGAGCTGCAACACCTTAACAAGAGGAGCGCTCCTGGTTCCCTCCCCCCCTGTTGACATACGCCACGGCTATAGCATTGTCCAGAAAGACACATAGCAGTCAACCCTGAATCAGAAGCCCAAAATTCCTGAAATGCCAAGTGGATTGCCTGCAGGTCCAGCCAGTTGATTGTCTAAGATGATGCCAATGGGAACCAAATACCCTGAGCCATCAGGCTTAGGCAATGAAATCCCCCGCTTGACAGGCTGGTATTGTCACTAGCATTCAAGTCCGGGGTCACCAGGAGCATCCCCAGGCAGAGATTCTCCGGTCAGAGCCACCAATGCATGGCGAATCGTGCCTGGGACAACCAGAAGTGGGCCGAGTAATCCTTTGACAGCAGACACCACTGGCTGAGAAGTCTCATATGACTTCTGGCCCACGGCACCGTGTCCAACGTGGCCACCATGGAGCCAAAGACCTGCAAGTAATCCCATGCCCAAGGGGCCGGCATCTGCAAAAGGTTCTCCATTTGGGATTGGAGCTGCAGCTGTCAAGCCTCTGGGAGGGACACTGTCGCTGCTCGAGTGTCAAAAAGCACCCCCAAGTACTCCACAGATTGCGAGGGGGACACGTGGCTCTTGTGCAGATTGACTACCCACCCCAGGAAACGCTGACCACCCTCTCAGTCGCCCACACGCTCTTCTCATAGGACACCCGAATCAACAAGTCGTTCACAGTAGGGATGGACCTGTGCTCCTTTCCTTCCAGAAGAAGGTCGCAACCACCACCATGATTTTGGAAAAGGTCTTGGGAGCCATTGTCAGACCGAAAGGCATGGCCCGGAATTGAAAATGCTGACCCAGCACCGCAAACTGGAAGACATGCTGGTGAGGAGGCTAAATACGGATGCGATAATGGACCTCCTTGAGGTTGACATATGTCGGAAACTCCCCCGGCAGAAACTCCACCAGCTGAACCACTACATTGAACAAACGCAGGATTTCCATCCAAAAATGACGGATTCTAAGTGCCCTGTTCATGCCCTTTAGATTGAGAACGAGTTTCCTGCCCTTCTTGGGCACCACAAAGTAAATGGAGTATCAGCTGAGACCACGCTCTTGACGGCAGCACTGATGACACCGCTCCATGGTGAACGGGCCGCAATAGTCTCACGGACTGCTGCCACCTTGGCAGCAGCCTTGCAAGATGACTCCACGAAAAAATCCGACATTGGGAAAATTTGAGCTTGTATCCGTCCCAGATAACCTCCAAGATCCATTCATCTGAAGTAACCCTGGCCCATTCCCCCAGAAAGTGGGACAGCTGTCCCCCTATTATTGGCAAGGAATGGACCAGGGCCCCATCACTGGGACTTTGGGGAACAGGTCACCCAAGAGGGGCCATCTGTGCACCGCTCCCCTCAAAAAGGCTGCTGTTTTTGCTTGATACGAGGCTTTGGAAAGGAGCTGAAATGTCCCGGATGATAATGCTTCGCTTCTCGACGGGACAAACCTGATTGAAAACTAGCCTTAGGCTTATCCTTGGACAAATGCCACCCCTTAGAGTCTCCCAGGTCTTTAACAATTTTATCTAGGACCTCTCCAAAAAGCAGTTTACCTCTAAGTGCACCAGGCAAGATATGGAAGCCGCATCAGCTGTAACCACCAATGCAACCTCCTTAGCCAAAGCTAGTAGAAGGTTGTAAAACAGGCCCACCTCCAGGGACAGCCAAGAAGATAACCAGCTCATCCGCTGAAGTTTTCTGCACCCAAGGCACACTGGAGACATAAGGCCGCCACCTTGGACATTTTAAGGGAAGTTGCCAACTTCTGGTCCTAGGGATCTTGGGACATGCCGCCCTTACTGGCAAAGTGGTCTTTTGACCACCATAATTAAGGACTCCAAATTCTCCTGGCAGCAGCGGGTAAAGGTGTGACATAGCCCTCACCACCCACAAGCCAGCATCATCTGGTGTTTCCCGTTGCGCCAAGATGAGGACTTTCATAGTGTCATGAATGTGAAAAGTTCTGGGGGGGGGGGGGGGGGGTGTCTCTTGGTCCCCGATATAATGGATGGGGCAGAAGGGACCATGGATAAAGAGTCCGGAGGGGAGATGTTTAAGACCGCAAAGCCTAATAAGGGCAGGCTGTTCCCTCCTTTCTTTCTTTTTTAAATTTGTATGAAGTCTTTATTAACAGTTCCAGCACAGAAGAAAGCAGAAACATGCAACCATGTCTAGCAGTGTGGTATCAGCCAGGTTATACATGTGATAAAAACATGGGTAACAATATAAGGTAAAGACAGTTTCCTCCAGCCCCAACCAGGTAAAGGTGACCTTATAGAACTTCAAAACTTTTCAAGAATTTTTTTTTACATAAGGAAAGTAACCCCCCCCCCCCCAATCCACCTCCTCCCAGACTCTCCCACCTCTCCACAGGCCAAAGTTCCCTCCTTTCTAAAGAGCCGTGCCACTGTGGGTCATCACCCCAGTCCAGCAGCAATTCCTCCTCCTTAATAGAGTCCAACAGGGTCGGCCGGGAACCACACAAAAACTGGCCATCATCCACCTCAGAGGTTATGGAGGCCTCCAGGTCACAAGGGGCCTTAACACACAGCAGCTTGGGTAACAGCGGCAGCAGAAGACTCAGGCCCCCTGGGTGTCACACAAAATAGCAGGAAACTGGGGCCCTCCTGGCTTCTTGAGCAAAAATCCTTTGTGCATCAAACTCCGGGGGGAAAGGGGTGTCCTCGACCCCCACCCCGTCAGCAACCCCCAGAGAAACAGGATCAGGTGGCCCTGATGCAGGAGCCGCCTCCGCCAGAATTTTCTCCAGCCGTGCATCTTCTACTGCAGCTGTACAAAGGTGGGGGGATAGAGAAAATGGTGCATGCCAATGGGCGCACAGATGAAAGGCCAGAGGTGCCCACCAAAATCTGCAATGAAGATGGTTCCTTTGTCACCGAGTCTGCAACCGCTGCCGCACATGGGGGAGAAGACAAGATGGTGCCTGCCGTAGGGAGTGAAGCGGAAAAGCCAGAGGTGCCTTCCAAAACCGGCTCCAATACCCCCGCAGTTTCCAACTCAAGCCGCACCCTGCTGTCTGATGGAAGAAGGGCTTTGGAGGAACCCCGCATGCACACGGCATAAGATCCTGACGCTGTCCTCCTGCTCCCACAATGGGAGCAATGCTTTGTGGTTTCCGATGGTGTCAACATGACCAAGTGCTAAGCCCAACAGGCACCGACCCCCTTCCATGCACTGCTCTCAACAGCTGCACTCCAAACTCAGGGTTGTTTTTTGTTTTGTTTTTTTTTGCTGTTGGTTAGAGGCAGCAGAGAGAAGCAAAGTCAGCTGTCAGTAAACAATCCAGGCAAGCACCGGGGGGGGGGGGGGGGGGGGGGGGGGGGCGGTGAGAAGCGGATGGAGGAAGGGAGGGACCTGGCACCACAAAGTGTTCCCTCCTCTACAGCAGGGAGACCTCAACCCCAAATAAGGATCAACTCAGCCCGGGAGACGGGCCAGGATCCTAATACAGAGCTGCACAGTTATGACCCTCCACCTGCTACACAGAGAATATAGAGGTTAAGGTGGCTACACATGACCACATATAGTGAACCTCAGAATTTCTCTGCATTTCTCTCAAATGCTTATAGAGCACAGACCAATAATATAAAGACATCTTGAACAGATTTAAAAAGAAAAAAACCACTACTTCCATTCTTGATAGTAGTACATCACAGAAGGCATATCATTGTGCTTGTTTGAGATTTATATGGTAAACTATGTGCAAAAAGAAAATGTTAATATTTGGTTTAGAAATGCAAAACAATTGTGGAACAAATACACGTGGAGAAGCATGCAGCAGGAAACAAGAGTGAGAGACGGATCAGGGAACACCAAACAGACCAAGGAACAACCAATGTGAAAATAAACTTGACAATTCTTAACAATGACTTGACACAGCACCGTGTTTCGGCACAAACATGCCTGTCTCAGGAGTCTATATAAATAATCAAACATTATGATTACAGAAAGATGTCCAAAATAAATAAAAACACAGTGTTATATCAATATCCAAAATGAACAAAAATGTACCAATACATATATGGACACAGTTACATCAATGAATAAGCAAACAAATCAAGAACGACTTTAAACATCAAATGTCAAGAATGAATTAGAAAAAGTGAAGCAGATCAAAAGTAATTTAAACATTGTAGAGAGCAATCACCAATACCTAAGAAAGTAGTGATGGAAACAAAGAGAAAGTATGAACAAAAGTACTAACGTTTTGAAAATATTGTACTGTAAAAATACAATCACAAATGGGTTAATCTTCAACAACAATGTCTAAAAGAGGTCTGAAACAAAAATAAAGGTCAGAGACAACAAAAATAAATTTTGAAACGTTAGGAAAAAAGATACATGATGGAAGATGCTAAGAAATATATGTGTAGTGCGATAGAAAACAGGAATGTGTGGAAGCCTTAGACCACAAAAAAAAAAGGATGAAGTGTATCAAAACATGTTTAAATGTATGAAAACTTTTAAATATATTGGATTACAAAAGTGCAACACAACATAAGCAGGGTGCATGAAAACAAGCAACATTAATAACCTTCAACACATATGAAGCTAAGTGCATGAACAGTGCTGAATAAAAGTTAAGACAAATAGTGTCACTGAACCACATAAAAAAAGTTAGAACACGTAAAAGTGAAAGGAGACAGATGAAAATCCAAGTGAATGTTTCTAAAGGGGAAAGCAGCACAAGAACCAAGCGGCAAACTGCCATTGCTATCCAGTTTCCTGCTTGGTTCTTGCGCTGCTTTCCCCTTTAGAAACATTCATGTAGATTTTCATCCGAGTCCTTTCACTTTGATACACTTCAACCGTTTTTTTGTGTTCTACGGCTTCCACAAGTCTTCCCTTTTTATATCACACTGCACTCATATATTATATTTCTTGGCATATTTTTTTCCTAGTGTTTCAACATATTTGTTGTCTCTGACCTCCTATAGCCATTCAATTGTTGAAGATTAACCCATCTGTGATTGTATTTTTACAACAAAATAAAAAGGCTAGTTCTTTTTTGTTCATACTTTTCATGCTCTTTGTTTCCATCACTACATTAACCATTGATGACTGCTCTTGATAATGTTTAAGTTAGTATTAATCTACTTCACTTTTTCTAATTCATTCTTGAAATTGAGATTGATGTTTAAAGTCATTCTTGATTTGTTCTCTTATTCATTGATGTAATTGTGTCTGTATATGTATCTGTACATTTTTGTTTTTTGGATATTGATATAACACTGTGTATTTTTATTTTGCACCTTGTCCTATAATTCTGATATTTATTTATATAGACTCCTGAGGCAGGCAGGCACGCACATTGGTGCTGAAACATGGTGCCGTGTCAATTCATTAAGAACTGTCAATAAAAGTTATTTTCACACTGGGTGTTCCTTGGTCTGTTTGCAGTGCCCCAATCTGTTCCACACTCCTGAATGGTAAAATTAGGTCTTACCTGATAATTTTCTTTCCTTTAGTCGCAGCAGATGAATCCAGGAACTGGTGGGTTGTATCCGCCTACCAGCAGGTGGAGATAGAGAACACTGAAGAGACAGCAGTGACCCTGGACGCCCAGTTCCCTATCATCTCAGTATATGTCGCATCCCCAAGCAGAGGATAAGGATAAAGTATTGAAACAAGAACACTCCTCACAACTATGCGGCAACAGCCGAAAACAACTTGAACTTGTCAGAAAAATAACAATAATTCCAGAGAAACTCTTTTTCTTTCTTCTCCTTCATTTTATCTTAATCTCAGAAATCAGATCCCCTATCCGAAGAAATAAATGCACGGCTCAAACAATACAGGGTAGGGGATCCTGGATTCATCTGCTGCGACTAAAGGAAAGAAAATTATCAGGCAAGACCTAATTTTACCTTCCTTAGCCTCAGCAGCAGATGAATCCAGAAACTGGTGGGATGTAACAAAGCAATCCCCTAATTAGGGTGGGAAGCAGACACCCCCCCGAGCAAGCACCGTCACCCCAAAAAGTGGCATCCTCCCGCGCTGCAATGTCAAATCTGTAGTGCTTAATAAAAGAATGGCGAGAAGCCCAAGTAGCCGCACGACAAATGTCATCCAGAGAAAGGACCCCCGTTTTAGCCCAAGAAGTAGACTGAGCGCGAGTCGAATGGGCACACAAGCCGTCAGGAGGAATCTGACCGTTCAGAAGGTAAGCCGAAAGAATAGCTTCTTTAAGTCACCGAGCAATGGTCGCTTTGGAAGCAGGAAAGCCCCATCTAGGGCCTGACAAAAGGACAAAAAGATGATCCGAACGAAAGTAATTCGTCATCTGAAGATACCGGAGGAGGACGCGATGAACATCCAATAATCTTAGAAGAGAAAAATTCTGCGAAAAGTGCAACCTCCGGAAGGAAGAACAAGTGGCTGATTCAAATGGAAAGCAGACACGACTTTAGGCAAAAAGGACGGCACAGTCCTCAGAGAAACGCCAGAGTCTGAAAATTGCAGAAAAGGTTCCCTACAGGACAGTGCCTGCAGATCAGAAATTTGACGCGCTGAGGTAATGGCCACCAAAAACACTTCAGAGTGATATGTTTATCAGAGGCCAAATTCAAGGGTTCAAACGACAGACCCTGCAATGCACTGAGCACAAGATTCAACTTCCAGGCAGAACACAGAAGTCGTATCGGAAGCCTAAGGTGAAGAGCTCCTTTCAAAAACCGATTAACGTCAGAGTGAGCCGCTAGAGAAGAGCTGGACACTCGACCATGGAAACAGGCAAGAGCTGTGACGAACCCGAAGGGAATTATAAGCCAAACCCTTCTGCAACCCTTCCTGTAAAAATGCCAAAATCTGAGAAATAGAAGGGGAGACCAACCCCGCTCTGCATACCAAGCGTCAAACATGCGCCACACTCTGGCATAAGCTGTAGTAGTGGAACGCTTCCGGGCTCGAAGTAAAGTAGCAATGACTGAGTCAGCATAACCCTTCTTCCTCAATCTTGCCCTCTCAAGAGTCAAGCCGTTAAGATCAAAGCAGGAGTCGTCCTCCATCTGAACTGGGTCCTGATGGAGAAGTCCGGGAAGAACTGGCAGCCGGAGCAGAGGCTCCAGCAGAAAATGAACTAAGTCTGCATACCACAGACGACGTGGCCAATCTGGGGCTACCAAAACCACTGGACCACGATGAAATCTGATCCGACATAGAAGACGCCTGATCAGAGGCCACGGCGGGAAGACATGAAGACATGCTTCCGGCCAGGGCTGTAACACAGCATCTAGACCTGAAGCCGACCTCTTTTCTTCTGATGATTACTTTATTTTTTGTCTATTAGATTGTAAGCTCTTTGAGCAGGGACTGTCTTTCTTCTATGTTTGTGCAGCGCTGCGTACGCCTTGTAGCGCTATAGAAATGCTAAATAGTAGTAGTAGTAACTTGGGAACTCTGGCATTAGATTTGGTTGCCATCAGACCCATTACAGGCGAGCCCCACTTTTGGCAGATCAAAAGAAATGCTTCCGTCGCCAATTCCCATTCCGCTGCATCCAGAAGATGACGGCTGAGAAAATCCGCTTGAACATTGTCCTGGCCTGCAATGTGAACCGCTGACAGAAAAGATGAGACTCCGCTCAAATCAACAGGGTGGAGGCCTCCATGGCCAGAACTCTGCTTTGAGTTCCGCCCTGCCGGTTGATATAAGCTACTGCTGACGTGTTGTCCGAGAGAATTCGAACTGCCTGACCTTCCAAAATGTCCTGAAAGGATTGAAGAGCTAGCGACACAGCTTTCAACTCCAGTCTGGGAATGGGCCACTTCTCTTCCTTCACTGACCAACTCCCCTGCGCAACTCCGGTAGAGACAATGCGCTTCCCCCAACCCGAGAGGCTGGCATCCGTCACTACCTGAAGCCACTGTAGGGATGCTAAAAGCATTCCCTTCTGCAGATTGGGAGAACGCAACCACCAAGTCATGCTGTCCCTTGCCAAAGGAAGCCAAGGTAGACAGTGTTGGTAATCGTGAGAGACTGGAGACCATCGCAGTAACAGGGCACACTGAAGTGAGCCTTCACCCATGGAACCACCTCCAAGGTGGATGTCATTGACCTCAGAACTTGAACATAATCCCAAGCCCGAGGGGAGGGAGTCTGAAGAAGACAGCGAATCTGAGAACAAAGTTTGAGTCTCCTGGCTTCTGGTAAGAAGACACATCCCTGGGCTGTGTCAAAAACTACTCCCAGATACTCCAAGGACTGGGAGGGAAACAAATGACTCTTGGGCCGATTGATTACCCAACCTAGGGACTGAAGGAACTGCACAACTCGAGAGGTGGCTAACAGACTCTCTTGCTCCGAGTCTGCCCGGATCAACCAATTGTCCAGATAAGGGTGGACTCTGATCCCCTCTTTTCAAAGAAAAGCCGCAGTGACTACCATAACCTTGGAAAAGGTTTGAGGGGACGTAGCCAGGCCAAAGGGTAGCGCGCAAAACTGAAAATGACAGCCTAACACAGCAAACCGAAGAAACTTCTGATGAGGCCAAATGGGTATATGTAAGTACGCCTCTTTCAAATCCAGAGCCCTGAGGAACTCTGGACAGACACAATCACTGACTGAATGGTCTCCATGCGGAAATGGCGGACTCGGAGTCGCTCGTTCACATGCTTGAGGTTGAGCATAGGCCTGAAGAAACCTCCTTTTCGAGGAACCACAAATTAGATGGAACAACAACCTTTGCGTACCTCGGATTGAGGCACCGGGACCAAGGTCTAGCAACGCCTGCAAAGTGGCTTCTACTGCCGCTCTTCTGCCTTTTGTGGCACATCAAGATTCCAAAAAGAAATCTGCAATGGGCAAGGCAAATTCTAATCTGTAGCCGTCTCTGATAAGATACAAGACCCACTGGTCTGTAGTAATCTTGGTCCACTCTTCGTGAAATAGGGTCAGCTGATCTCCTATAGGAAGAACCGAAGAGAGAACCTGCGCCCCATCGAGTAGGTCGCCCTTGGGCCTGAGGCCTGGAACCCGCAGCCAACAATCATTTGTCATTCCGAAAGGAAGACCGCTGCTGAAATCTGGAGCGCTGAAATGCCGAACTACGACCAGGTCGATAGCGGTGGGAGTCACGGAACAGAGGTTTAGAAGAGGCCGACCTTGCATTAGATTTGGGCTTATCTTCTAGTAATCTCGGACTTCGAATCTCCCAAGTCTTTCACAATTTTTTCAAGATCTTCACCGAAAAGAAGCTTCCCCCTAAAAGGAAGTCTGGAAAGACGCTGCTTAGAAGCCATGTCTGCCGACCAGTGGTGGAGCCACAGGAGACGTCAAGGCAAAACCGTTAAAGCCATCTGTTTAGCAGACGCCCTGACCAGGTCATACAGGGCGTCTGCCAAATAAGCAAGAGCCGACTCCATAGGAGGACAAGCAGACGAAGGAAAAGCAGGATCTGGAACCTGTTCTAAACCCTGCTGGAACCAAGGCAGGCTTGCTCTGGCAGCATAAGAGCTGCAAATAGAGGCCTGTAAGGCCAAGGCCGCCACTTCAAAGAAACGTTTAAGGGAAGCTTCCAAATGTCTATCCTGAACGTCTTTAAGCGCAACTCCACCTTCCACAGGAAGAGTTGTCTTCTTGGTGATAGCAGTAACCAAAGCGTCCACTTTAGGTAAGGAAAAGGAATCTAAAGTAGAAGCAGACACCGGATAAAGACAGGCCATAGCCCTAGCCACTTTGAATCCGCTCTCAGGATCAGACCACTGAGCAGAAATCAGCTCTTGAATGGAATCATGAATAGGAAAAGCCTTAGAAGGTCTTGCCATTTTTAAATTAACTGAGGTTGATGCCTGAACCTCTGGATCTGAAATATTCACGGCTTCCAAGGCCTGCGAGATCAAAACAGGCAACTCATCATGATGAAAAATCCTTACAGCCGTTGGATCATCCTGTTCAGCAGGGAGAAAAATCACACTCATCCAAACTCCTCCAGCCTTGAAGGATGGCCAGACTCACCCAAGCCTGCCAAAATGGGAGGAGGAGGGGAATGGGGGTCCCAAGGACACTTCCTCAGGTAAAGAAGTTAACCTCCTACGCTTAGCCACAGGATCCTCAAGCAGCAAGAGAGAGCCCAAATCTCCCTGAGACAGAGAAGCCTTTCTGCAATCTAGCAAAGGCTCTAGAGGAGGGGGGGGGGGGAGTGACAGCAGAGATCCTTTTTTTTAATTAAATAAGCCTGATGCATTAACAGAATAAATTCTGGAGAAAAATCAGAGACAGAAGGAGCAGCAGGAGAAACTTTAGACAGCACTTCAGAAAGTGCTCCTCAGGTGCCAGGGACTGATGCAGCTGAACCGGAGAGGCGGGAAGTATCTACAGTAGAAAATGGCGCTGGCTCCACAACTGTCTCTGATGCAGGAAAACCGATGCGTGCCGCCGAAACAGTCTCCGCAGGCCCTTCCGAGTCAGCGACGACCTCAGCGCACCTAGCTAAACAAACAACCGTGGCAGAGTGGCGAGAGCCGCAGCACCGCTTAACACCTTCCGCCGCCATAACGCGGTCCGCCTGCCCCCCCCCCTCCCCCGGAGCCTAAGTGAAATGGTGCCAAACAGCTAAGCATTCACCGAGGCAGAAAAAGTGCTTCAAGCGGCAGCTCTCTAAAGGATTTTAACAGTACTCCAGCTCCCTACAGCCTGAGCCCGTCTACCTTTTTTTTTTCTCTTTCTTTTAGCCGGCTGTAAGCTGCAGAGCTATGAGGAGAGAGGTTCCCCCCCCCCCCCCCCCCCCCCAGCACAGGGAGCTAAGAGAGCAGAGAAGACGGGGTAGGACAGGGACCTGACGAACAAGTATGTCCCTAAGGTGGGCACTGTTCAGCCACACGCCCCCCCCAAGCTCAACTGGCAGACTAGCCCAGGAGCATTCTCAAGAAGAATCCAAGAGCCGAGAGAAATCCGTCCACAACCTGCTGGAGATAGAGATATACTGAGGTGATAGGGAGCTGGGCGTCCAGGGTCACTTATCTCTTCAGTGCTATCTCCACCGGCTGGTAGAAGGATACAACCCACCAGTTCCTGGATTCATCTGTTGTTGAGGCTAAGGAAATTTGGTTTAGAAGCCATCAGTAGTATTACTAATGTGATTAGGAGTAGAAGAGTAGCCTAGAGGTTATTACAGTGGGCTAAGAATCAGGGGAACTAGGTTCAATTCCCACTAAAGCTCCTTGTGACCATGGGCAAGTCACCTAATCCTCCATTGCCCAGGTACAAAACTTAGATTGGGAACCCACTAGGGGCAAAGGAAGTCTGGCATATAAAATATAAACCACTTTGGTTGGGACCAAAAAAAGGCAGTACATCAAATCCATGAACAAACTTTTAGAGTTGCTAATGACTGATCTATATCTAATACAAACTGACATTTACAATTATAGTTATTGCATGAAGCATTTTAGTCATTTTTAGCATGCTTTAGATCCAGGGGGTTAAAGAAAAGCTTGATCTGCTCTATTAGGCTTTTCTCTTTCCCCCTTGGTAATTGACTCGTATCAAAGCTAGAACAAGTATCTTATTCACATATATAGTTTGATTAATGATATTGTGCTGTGTTAAGTTGAGACATCAGGTAGTTTTTGTTTGTTTTTTTCAGTTTAATATTATTCTGTGTTCAATTCTGGTCGCTGCATCTCAAGAAAGATATATTAGAATTGGAAAAGGTGCAGCGAAGGGTGACTAAAATGATAGCGGGGATGGGACGACTTCCCTATGAAGAAAGACTAAGGAGGCTAGAGCTTTTCAGCTTGGAGAAGAGAGGCTGAGGGGAGACATGATAGAGGTATATAAAATAATGAGTGGAGTGGAACAGGTGGATGTGAAGCGTCTGTTCACGCTTTCCAAAAATACTAGGACTAGGGGGCATGCGATGAGACTACAGTGTAGTAAATTTAAAACAAAGAGAAAGTTTTTCACCCAACGAATAAACTCTGGAATTTGTAGCCGGAGAACGTGGTGAAGGCGGTTAGCTTGGCAGAGTTTAAAAAGGGGTTAGACGGTTTCCTAAAGGAAAAGTCCATAAACCACTACTAAACGGACTTGGGAAAAATCCACAATTCCAGGAATAACATGAATAGAATGTTTGTACGTTTGGGAAGCTTGCCAGGTGCCCTTGGCCTGGATTGTCCGCTGTCGTGGACAGGATGCTGGGCTCGATGGACCCTTGGTCTTTTCCCAGTGTGGCATTACTTATGTACTAAGATCTTTGGATGAAGCAGGTACTTTGAGAAAACATCTAGTTAACAAACTGATTTTTTTCTCAAATGGAATGTGTTCTACAGATATTTTTCTATTATTTTGCTCTATTACCTTTAAAGTGGACTAACAACCATGGCTTTCTACAAAAAGTATTTGTATTGTAGTGATTTTATATTCTGTTGCATATATATATTTTAACATCAAATGATGTAGAAAAATGTTTACATACTGACTTGCAAACCAATCTGTCAACAATGTTTGTTTCTACTTATAGCTCTTTTTTTTTTTGTGACTGGTATTGTAAGTAATCAATTTTGTGTGTATATACATACATATGGAGGAGTGGCCTAGTGGTTAGGGTGGTGGACTTTGGTCCTGGGGAACTGAGGAACTGAGTTTGATTCCCACTTCAGGCACAGGCAGCTCCTTGTGACTCTGGGCAAGTCACTTAACCCTCCATTGCCCCATGTAAGCTGCATTGAGCCTGCCATGAGTGGGAAAGCACGGGGTACAAATGTAACAAAAATAAAATAAAAATAAATACATACACAAATACACACACACACACCAAACACACAAGCATATGTATATATTTGTAATTCTGTATTTGTTCATAATGGACATCATTTTATATATCCTATTCACATTTGAGACTTGCACAAACTGAAGTCAGGATATGCAAACCCAAAATTGTGCAAATGGAAAAAGGGATGTGATCTGGGTGTGTTTTGAGCAGGACAAGGGCATGGCAGGTAAATACACCTTTAGTCCCCTTTTTAGGACGAGATGTGGAGGCTCATTTTCAAAGCATGTAGACTTACAAAGTTAGATAGGTTAAATGTCTATGTCTTAAAATATCAACATCAGGTATTACATCCACTACCAAACCTAAACATGATTGGTAAACAGCTGCTAATGAGCAGCACTCCACTGGAGGGCTATGAGGTTGCCCACTTAAATCCTAAGTGGTTATTTCCTCTCCCCCCTCCAAATGCCAACTGGCATGTGAAACTGGTCTCCGACAGGCTCACATCAGGACAGTATACGGTTTATGTTTTCAACGTTACAAAAGTAAATAGGTATGAACCAACATACCCGTTTAAGTGCTGGCTTTGAACACATCACTATTTTCTACATTTACTCTGCTAAAATTGATGCTTACGCTACACACACCTGGTGCATAATGTTCATATCTCCTGAATTTTAGAACAGGCTCTATGTTGGCAGATTGTTCTAAAATAGTTGTGAAATTTGAAATATATTGACATGCATGCCTTAGCTAAGACTTCTATAACCTGTATAAAATGGGGCTGCCCATCTATTTATCGTTTTTGGGTTTTGAGTATTTTTTTTTTTAATATAATCATTGTGATGCTTTAACTCATATTTAGGTTTTATATATTGTCTTGCAGAAACATTTCCACCGCTTATGCAGGCTTCTGCCAGAAAACGTGACTGCATCTGGTTTTGTTCAAATAAAGTTCTCTGACCATACTGCCTGTGTTCCGGTTGACTTTGTATCCAAATCTTGCTTGCTGACTAAACAATCTGGGCTGAATTTGTAAAAAAATAAAAATTGAAAATAGTAAATTATGCATTAAAAAAAGCTCCATCATCAAGAAGTTGTGGTAGCTTCTGTTCACTCAGGGATTCACTGGAACATACAATATGACCACGGGCTCCTAAAAATGTTCACATGCACACAATCATAGGTATTACTTTTTTTTTTTGTTACATTTGTACCCCGCGCTTTCCCACTCATGGCAGGCTCAATGCGGCTTACATGGGGCAATGGAGGGTTAAGTGACTTGCCCAGAGTCACAAGGAGCTGCCTGTGCCTGAAGTGGGAATCGAACTCAGTTCCCCAGGACCAAAGTCCACCACCCTAACCACTAGGCCACTCCTCCACTAGAGAAGATATTTTCTCCTTGAACTGAAGATTTTCTTGAGGGATGATCTGGAAGCATCCTTAGGAATGTTAGCCAATTTCCTTCCTGAATAATGTAAAAGACCAACACAAACAGGTAGAAACTTCTACGTGTAGTCCAAAGGAAAAGTAAAGGATGCCACAAAACACAACCAGTCAGCGGGATGAAGCAAGAATCCTTTATTCAAAGCACCAGTAAACAAACCTGACATGGTCCATGTTTCCGTGGAGAAACCGCCTGCTTCAGGGGTCACAATACAATTGCCAAGCAAAGTTTAACAAACAGGAAAACCTGGTGCAAAGCATCAGCACTGCCAAGTAAATCCATCTGTAGTGTCGGATGGATGCAGAAGCACCTGACAAACACTAACAGTAAAATCTGAGGGGATACCTCTTCTTCATATCTTAAGGAAAGTCAATGAGGTGAATAACTTAATGAGATCTAATGTTCCCCTCATTTTGCTAAAAACCCAGACACACACACATACAAAACAGACCACAAAATTGGAGAGGATACCGCCTCTTGATATCTTAAAAGAGAGTCAATGAAGTCCTTAGTGAGATCTACTGTTCCCCCCATTTTGCTAAAAACCCAGACACACACACAAAACTTACCTCCTACATTGGGGACATGTTAAAATTATGCCTTACCTGCTGATAATTTTCTTTCCTTTAGCAGGAGCAAATGAATCCAGACTGGTGGGTTGTGTCCATCTACCAGCAGGTGGAGATAAGAAATTACAAAGCTGAAGGTAGTGATACCAGACGGCCAGCTCCTCCTTCACCTCAGTACATGTCTCATCACCAAGCAGAATCAGACAAGAAACCAGGAAGCCTTCCTCACTAACCATACAAAACAGAAACTTGTCAGTTTGACTTAAGAGAAACCACCATTGCGATAAGAGTCTTCTTCAGTGGTTTCTGTTCTCTTTCCTCTTCTTTTTTTTTTTTTTGGAAACTAAAGACCAGAACAAGAACAGATAGGCAAAACAAGCGCAGCTGACAAAGGGCGGGATCCTGGATTCATCTGCTGCTACTAAAGGAAAGAAAATTATCAGCAGGTAAGGCATACTTTTACCTTCCTTAGCATATGCAGCAGATGAATCCAAGAACTGGTAGGATGTACCAAAGCAATCCCTAAGTAGAGTGGGAAGTCGCCACTCCCTGAGACTGAACTGCTGCTGCAAAGGCAACATCTGAAGTGAAAGCACACCCGTTTCGCCCAAGTAGAAGCCCTCTGAACATCCAGAAGACAAAGCGCCATGTACTATGTGTGAAAAGCCCCCTCCTGAAAGGGAAAAAAAAAAAAAAAAAAAAAAAAGAGTCTGAAAAAGAAAAGCCAAACCACAGCCAGAAAAGAAAGAAGGAACCAAAAGCAAGGTCACACCAGACTCAGCAAATTGCAGAAAAAACAGCTCAGAATGGCTGCACTAAAAAATTCAGAAACTCTGTGTGCTGAAGAATTGGCGACCAAGAACACTGCTTGCAAGTTCCTAAGTGAAGCATTCTGCAAAGGAACAAAAGGAGTCTGAAGCAATGCTCGGTAGGCAAGGAACCCCAAGCTAGACTCTGAGAATACAAACGAGGTTTCAGGGAGAAGGTCGAAGCAGCGGAGAAACACTCTGCAAGAAATGCACCACCTCCGAGTGCAAGGCCAGGCCCTTCTGCAACCCATCCTGCAGAAAAAACTCAATCGCTGAGGAACAGACGCCCACAATGAAGACCAAGCATGGGCTGCAACCAGCCACAAAAAAATCCTCAACACCTGAGAATACACGGTTGCAGTGGACCGTGGACCACATACAAGATTGTAACAGAACAGTAACCATAGCGTCCAAAGAACTCTGTTCCTCAGAGTCGACCTCTCAAAACACCAGGCCGTAAGACCAAACCGAGAGGGATCATCCACTCAGGAGCAGACCCAGAACAAAGAGCCCGAAGTCAAGCGGATTCAAAACAAAGGCACCACCAGGAGCCTCACTATATCCGCATACCAAGGGCATCGTGGTTAATCCGGAGCTACCAGAATGACTCGACCACGGTAGAGAGTGACCTGAAAAGAACCCGGCTGCAGAGAGGCCACGGAGGAAACACTTAAAATTCCGTAAGGCCAGCTGCTGTCACTACAGTCTCCGGGAATGAGTTCCAGTCTAACTACACGCTGAGTAAAGAAAAGCTTTCTCCTATTTGTTTTAAATCTACCATATTCTAGCTTCATCTTGTGTCCCCTGGTTTTTTTGTTGGTTGAAAGTGTAAAACGCTTCACATCTGCCCACTCTAATCCGCTCATTATCTTGTAGACTTCTATCATATCACCCCTCAGCCACCTTTTCTCCAAGCTGAAGAGCCCTAACCTTCTCAGCCTTTCATAGGGAAGTCGTTCCATTCCCTTTATCATTTTCGTCGCCCTTCTCTGCACCTTCTCTAATTCCTTTATATCTTTTTTGAGATGCGGTGACCAGAATTGGACACAATACTCAACGTGTGGTCGCACCATGAAGTGATACAACGGCATTATAACATCCTCGTGTTTGTTTTCCATCCCTTTCCTAATAATACTCAACATTCTGTGCGCTTAGCCGCCGCAGCACACTGAGCAGAAGTTTTTAACGTCTTATCAACGATGACTCCCAGATCCCTTTCTAGGTCCGTGACTCCTTGCATGACATAGATGTAATTCGGGTTCCTCTTACCCACATGCATCACTTTGCACTTGTCAACATTGAACTTCATCTGCCACTTGCACGATATGAGGTTAAGGGGCAGGTGTCTTCATTTAAAGTTGGCTTGTTGACTCTACCAATTTCACAATCTCCCATGAGTGTTCTTATTCAGTCAGATTAGAGCAACAGGTTTATGAATGGCAGTATGGAATAGAGTATGCTTCCTTTTAGAAACTGAAAATGTGCCTAAAACAGGAATTGGACAGCTGGCACTGTGGCAAAGCAAGACAAAATTGTTTGCTTGAAAGCATGCCAAATGAAGAGATTTTAACACTGTTTCCATAAGTTTATCCTGAAGCACCCATTGATTGTCTGGTTTTTAGGATATCCAAATGAATGCAAAAGGGATATATCTGTGATTACCCTGAAAATGGGGGGGGGGGGGGGGGCACACACGTGTAATTCCACAACTGGCTTAAACATTCATATATGATTTACTTGCACTGCAGATCAAGCAAATACTAGTGCCTTCCACTTCAAGCCTGTTTGGTGAGTTAGCTAGATGCTATGAAGGTTCTGCACAATCCAGATCTTTTTTAATATACTACACAGCAGTAGTTAAACTGTTGTGAGACCTATGTAACTAGAAGATATAGGTAAGGTTAGGAATTAAAGAGCAAACTAATATCAGCACTGACAATGAAGCGAATGCTACATACCTGTAGAAGGTATTCTCCGAGGACAGCAGGCTGATTGTTCTCACTGATGGGTGACGTCCACGGCAGCCCCTCCAATCGGAAACTTCACTAGCAAAGTCCTTTGCTAGCCCTCGCGCGCCCGCGCGCACCGCGCATGCGCGGCCGTCTTCCCGCCCGAAACCGGCTCGAGCCGGCCAGTCCAGTATGTAGCAAGACAATACACTTCAAGGGAAGACACAACTCCAAAGGGGAGGCGGGCGGGTTTGTGAGAACAATCAGCCTGCTGTCCTCGGAGAATACCTTCTACAGGTATGTAGCATTCGCTTTCTCCGAGGACAAGCAGGCTGCTTGTTCTCACTGATGGGGTATCCCTAGCCCCCAGGCTCACTCAAAACAACAACATTGGTCAATTGGGCCTCGCAACGGCGAGGACATAACTGAGATTGACCTAAAAAATTTACCAACTAACTGAGAGTGTAGCCTGGAACAGAACAAACAGGGCCCTCGGGGGGTGGAGTTGGATCCTAAAGCCCAAACAGGTTCTGAAGAACTGACTGCCCGAACCGACTGTCACGTCGGGTATCCTGCTGCAGGCAGTAATGAGATGTGAATGTGTGGACAGATGACCACGTCGCAGCTTTGCAAATTTCCTCCATGGTGGCTGACTTCAAGTGGGCTACCGACGCTGCCATGGCTCTAACATTATGAGCCGTGACATGACCCTCAAGAGCCAGCCCAGCCTGGGCGTAAGTGAAGGAAATGCAATCTGCTAGCCAATTGGATATGGTGCGTTTCCCTACAGCCACTCCCCTCTTGTTGGGATCAAAAGAAACAAACAATTGGGCGGACTGTCTGTGGGGCTGTGTCCGCTCCAGATAGAAGGCCAATGCTCTCTTGCAGTCCAATGTGTGCAGCTGACGTTCAGCAGGGCAGGAATGAGGACGGGGAAAGAATGTTGGCAAGACAATTGACTGGTTCAGATGGAACTCCGACACAACCTTTGGCAGAAACTTAGGGTGAGTGCGGAGGACTACTCTGTTGTGATGAAATTTGGTGTAAGGGGCCTGGGCTACCAGGGCCTGAAGCTCACTGACTCTACGAGCCGAGGTAACTGCCACCAAGAAAATGACCTTCCAGGTCAAGTACTTCGGATGGCAGGAATTCAGTGGCTCGAAAGGAGGTTTCATCAGCTGGGTGAGAACGACATTGAGATCCCATGACACTGTAGGAGGCTTGACAGGGGGCTTTGACAAAAGCAAACCTCTCATGAAGCGAACAACTAAAGGCTGTCCTGAGATCGGCTTACCTTCCACTTGGTAATGGTATGCACTGATTGCACTAAGGTGAACCCTTACGGAGTTGGTCTTCAGACCAGACTCAGACAAGTGGAGAAGGTATTCAAGCAGGGTCTGTGTAGGACAAGAGCAAGGATCTAGGGCCTTGCTGTCACACCAGACGGCAAACCTCCTCCAATGAAAGAAGTAACTTCTCTTAGTGGAGTCTTTCCTGGAAGCAAGCAAGATGCGGGAGACACCCTCTGGCAGACCCAAAGAGGCAAAGTCTACGCCCTCAACATCCAGGCCGTGAGAGCCAGGGACTGGAGGTTGGGATGCAGCAGAGCCCCTTCGTCCTGCGTGATGAGGGTCGGAAAACACTCCAATCTCCACGGTTCTTCGGAGGATAACTCCAGAAGAAGAGGGAACCAGATCTGACGCGGCCAAAAGGGAGCAATCAGAATCATGGTGCCTCGGTCTTGCTTGAGTTTCAACAAAGTCTTCCCCACCAGAGGAATGGGAGGATAAGCATACAGCAGACCTTCCCCCCAATCCAGGAGGAAGGCATCCGACGCCAGTCTGCCGTGGGCCTGAAGCCTGGAACAGAACTGAGGGACCTTGTGGTTCACTTGAGATGCGAAGAGATCCACCAGGGGGGTGCCCCACGCCTGGAAGATCTGTCGCACCACACGGGAATTGAGCGACCACTCGTGAGGTTGCATAATCCTGCTCAACCTGTCGGCCAGACTGTTGTTTACGCCTGCCAGATATGTGGCTTGGAGCACCATGCCTTGACGGCGAGCCCAGAGCCACATGCTGACGGCTTCCTGACACAGGGGGCGAGATCCGGTGCCCCCCTGCTTGTTGACATAGTACATGGCAACCTGATTGTCTGTCTGAATTTGGATAATTTGGTGGGACAGCCGATCTCTGAAAGCCTTCAGAGCGTTCCAGATCGCTCGCAACTCCAGAAGATTGATCTGTAGATCGCTTTCTTGGAGGGACCACCTTCCTTGGGTGTGAAGCCCATCGACATGAGCTCCCCATCCCAGGAGAGACGCATCCGTGGTCAGCACTTTTTGTGGCTGAGGAATTTGGAAGGGACGTCCCAGAGTCAAATTGGAGCAAATCGTCCACCAATACAGGGATTCGAGAAAACTCGTGGACAGGTGGATCACGTCCTCTAGACCCCCGGCGGCCTGATACCACTGGGAGGCTAGGGTCCATTGAGCAGATCTCATGTGAAGGCGGGCCATGGGAGTCACATGAACTGTGGAGGCCATGTGGCCCAGCAATCTCAACATCTGCCGAGCTGTGATCTGCTGGGACGCTCGCACCCGCGAGACGAGGGACAACAAGTTGTTGGCCCTCGCCTCTGGGAGATAGGCGCGAGCCGTCCGAGAATCCAGCAGGGCTCCGATGAATTCGAGTTTCTGCACTGGGAGAAGATGGGACTTTGGGTAATTTATCACAAACCCCAGTAGCTCCAGGAGGCGAATAGTCATCTGCATGGACTGCAGGGCTCCTGCCTCGGATGTGTTCTTCACCAGCCAATCGTCGAGATATGGGAACACGTGCACCCCCAGCCTGCGAAGCGCCGCTGCTACCACAGCTAGGCACTTTGTGAACACCCTGGGCGCAGAGGCGAGCCCAAAGGGTAGCACACAGTACTGGAAGTGGCGTGCGCCCAGCTGAAATCGCAGATACTGTCTGTGAGCTGGCAGTATCGGGATGTGTGTGTAGGCATCCTTCAAGTCCAGAGAGCATAGCCAATCGTTTTGCTGAATCATGGGGAGAAGGGTGCCCAGGGAAAGCATCCTGAACTTTTCTTTTACGAGATATTTGTTCAGGGCCCTTAGGTCTAGGATGGGACGCATCCCCCCTGTTTTCTTTTCCACAAGGAAGTACCTGGAATAGAACCCCAGCCCTTCTTGCCCGGATGGCACGGGCTCGACCGCATTGGCGCTGAGAAGGGCGGAGAGTTCCTCTGCAAGTACCTGCTTGTGCTGGAAGCTGTAGGACTGAGCTCCCGGTGGACAATTTGGAGGTTGAGAGGCCAAATTGAGGGTGTATCCTTGCCGGACTATTTGGAGAACCCACTGATCGGAGGTTATAAGAGGCCACCTTTGGTGAAAAGCTTTCAACCTCCCTCCGACAGGCAGGTCGCCCGGCACTGACACTTGGATGTCGGCTATGCTCTGCTGGAGCCAGTCAAAAGCTCGCCCCTTGCTTTTGCTGGGGAGCCGCGGGGCCTTGCTGATTCGCACGCTGCTGACGAGAGCGAGCGCGCTGGGGCTTAGCCTGGGCCGCAGGCTGTCGGGAAGGAGGATTGTACCTACGCTTGCCAGAAGTATAGGGAACAGTCTTCCTTCCCCCGAAAATCGTCTACCTGTAGAGGTAGAAGCTGAAGGCTGCCGGCGGGCGAACTTGTCGAATGCGGTGTCCCGCTGGTGGAGAGACTCTACCACCTGCTCGACTTTTTCGCCAAAAATGTTATCCGCACGGCAAGGCAAGTCCGTAATCCGCTGCTGGATTCTATTCTCCAGGTCGGCGGCACGCAGCCATGAGAGCCTGCGCATCACCACACCTTGAGCAGCGGCCCTGGACGCAACATCAAAAGTGTCATAAACTCCTCTGGCCAGGAATTTTCTGCACGCCTTCAGCTGCCTGACCACCTCCTGAAAAGGCTTGGCTTGCTCAGGGGGAAGAGCATCAACCAAGCCCGCCAACTGCCGCACATTATTCCGCATGTGTATGCTCGTGTAGAGCTGGTAAGACTGGATCTTGGACACGAGCATAGAGGAATGGTAGGCCTTCCTCCCAAAGGAGTCTAAGGTTCTAGCGTCCTTGCCCGGGGGCGCCGAAGCATGTTCCCTAGAACTCTTAGCCTTCTTTAGGGCCAAATCCACAACTCCAGAGTCATGAGGCAACTGAGTGCGCATCAGCTCTGGGTCCCCATGGATCCGGTACTGGGACTCGATCTTCTTGGGAATGTGGGGATTAGTTAATGGTTTGGTCCAGTTCGCAAGCAATGTCTTCTTCAGGACATGGTGCAAGGGAACAGTGGACGCTTCCTTAGGTGGAGAAGGATAGTCCAGGAGCTCAAACATTTCAGCCCTGGGCTCGTCCTCCACAACCACCGGGAAGGGGATGGCCGTAGACATCTCCCGGACAAAGGAGGCAAAAGACAGACTCTCGGGAGGAGAAAGCTGTCTCTCAGGAGAGGGAGTGGGATCAGACGGAAGACCCCCAGACTCCTCGTCAGAGAAATATCTGGGATCTTCCTCTTCCTCCCACGAGGCCTCACCCTCGGTGTCAGACACAAGTTCACGGACCTGTGTCTGCAACCTCGCCCTGCTCGACTCCGTGGAACCCCGTCCACGATGGGGGCGTCGAGAGGTAGACTCCCTCGCCCGCATCGGCGAAGCTCCCTCCGCCGACGTAGTCGGGGAGCCTTCCTGGGAGGTGGCCGCGGTCGGTACCGCACGCGGTACCGACGTCGGGGACCTCAACCTGGGCGATGGGCCAGCCGGCGCCACGCTCGACGGTACCGGTGGCGCAAGCACCGCCGGTACCGGAGGGGTAGGGCGCAACAGCTCTCCCAGAATCTCTGGGAGAACGGCCCGGAGGCTCTCGTTTAGAGCGGCTGCAGAGAAAGGCTGAGAGGTCGATGCAGGCGTCGACGTCAGTACCTGTTCCGGGCGTGGAGGCTGTTCCGGGCTGTCCAGAGCGGAGCGCATCGACACCTCCTGAACAGAGGGTGAGCGGTCCTCTCGGTGCCGATGCCTGCTGGGTGCCGAATCCCTCGGCGACCCAGAGCTCTCGGTGCCGACACGGGGAGGAGACCGGTGTCGATGCTTCTTCGATTTCTTCCGAAGCATGTCACCGGAGCTCCCCGGCACCGACGAGGAGGACGTCGAATCCACTCGTCGCTTCCTCGGGGCCGAGACTGAAGAAGGTCGATCTCGGGGGGGCTGTACCGCAGGAGCCCTCAGGGTAGGCGGAGACCCACCCGAGGGCTCACCGCCACCAGCAGGGGAATGGACAGCCCTCACCTGCACTCCACCCGATGCACCACCGTCCGACGACATCAGCAGACGAGGTCCTGGTACCACCGACGTCGATGCAGCTATCCGATGTCTCGGCGCCGATGCAGAGGCCCGATGCCTCGATGCACTCGATGCAGGGGCGGCCGAGGAAGATGGTCTGGACGCTGACGACGTCGATGCACTCGAAGATCCCGGTGCCGATGCCGACGAAGAGCCCGAGAACAACACGTTCCACTGGGCTAGTCTCGCTACCTGAGTCCGCCTTTGAAGCAGGGAACACAGACTGCAGTTCTGAGGGCGGTGCTCGGCCCCCAGACACTGAAGACACGACGAGTGTCGATCAGTGAGCGAGATAACCCGGGCGCACTGGGTGCACTTCTTGAAGCCGCTGGAAGGCTTCGATGTCATGGGCGGAAAAATCACGCCGGCGAAATCAAAAGCCGAAATGGCGAAATTTGAAGCACCAAATTTAGAGGGAGAAAAAATCTCGACCGAGGCCGAAAAGAGGCCTACCCCGACGACGAAAGAAAACTTACCGGGGCAAAAAAGCTGGAAGTACGGGGAGGATTTACACGAAACCCGGCGGGGGGTTTCCGGAGCACTTCCCGACTAGGACAAAGCTTTCCCGAAGGAAAAAAACACGTTCAAACAAATTGGACGCGCGAGGTCGACTTTCCGGGGCTCGACACGGCGAAAACACGACCGTACCGAGTGCGGACAAAAGAAGACTGGCCGGCTCGAGCCGGTTTCGGGCGGGAAGACGGCCGCGCATGCGCGGTGCGCGCGGGCGCGCGAGGGCTAGCAAAGGACTTTGCTAGTGAAGTTTCCGATTGGAGGGGCTGCCGTGGACGTCACCCATCAGTGAGAACAAGCAGCCTGCTTGTCCTCGGAGAATGCAGTATTTATTTAGTTCTCAATATCGCCTTTCAAAGACTAATAAGTGGTATACAATAAAGCTCAAAAATACTATGGAAAAATGCAAAAAGGTGAAGTTTAGTCATTGTTAATTCCCTTACCTTTAGTTGGGCTGTACTATCCTTAAGTGGTGTTATCCCTTCCTGCCAGCAGATGAAGTAGAGAAACTGAACGTTCCCAGATACATCACCGATATAACCTGTGGGTGCTCAGTGGAAAACTCCAGTATGACTGACAATGCATCCCATAAAGCACACCCATGTCTTATTAACCACTGTACATGTAACAGATCCCATTTCATTAATTTGAAACTTTTTTAAAACATCAAATACAGAGATCCTCAAGAGTCCTGACAACTGCAGTCTTCCAAAGGAGGGTCTAAGGATGATACAAGTCCCAATTAAAGGGGAGGGAATTAACAAGTATGACAATTTCACCTTCCTTGGCATTTGGGCTGTAGCCAGACTCACAAGATGGGGGAAAACAAGGCCCCTTGAATGACAACTGCCCTGCCAAACTCTGAACTGGCTCTGGCTAACACATTCAATTTGTAATGCTTCACAAAGGAATGAAACAACCATGTTGCTGCCTGACATATCTTCCACAAGAATTGCCCAGACCTCTGCCCAGGCAATCACCTGTGCCCAAGTCACATGAACTCTCCAATCCTGGACTTGCAATTGCAGGCTGCCCAGGCAATCGAAGCTTTGAATGTTACCTGGCTCTTCCTAAGGCCATGAAAAAAAAAAAAAAAGATGATTCAAGAGGCAAAGCTCATGCATCTCTTGCAAATACCTAAGCAAAATTGTGAACGTCAAACTTGTGAAGCTTCTTGGCAGTAGAATCTGATCCCCCAGATGTAAACGAGGGCACACACACCCTGATTCACAAGACACCGGGGGGGGGGGGGGGGGGGGGGGGGGGAAGAGGGGAAATTACCTTGGGAAGAAACGAAGGAATAGTTTGGATAGATCCGGAATCTTTCCAACAAGGGTCTCAACAGGACCTGAAGCTCTGAAACCCCCATGGCCAACGCAAAGGAGGCTGGTCTTTAATGTGAAGCCTTAAAGGGAGGACAACTTCAGAAGCTGGAAGGGTGACCTTTTGAGAACATTCAGCACCAAATTGAAAATCTCACTGTCTTAGTGTATCACCTGGATTGTTTCCAGAACATTCTGTCACAGGAGGGGCACAGGGAACTGGCAGCTGATCTCAGCTGCCAACTCCCACAGGTCTTATAGCATCTGCTAGCTGGCATTCCTGGCGCACTCAGACCAACCCCACCCCAGGACTCTGGCGATCCCGCCACCCCATCAGCTTACATGGGTGTGCAGTACTATAATGCTGCAGAAGCAGCTTTAAATTTATTTTTTTTTAATTAGCTTTATTCCCTAAGGTGGTGCTTCTCAACACAGTCCTCAAAGCACGCATGGCCAGTCTGCCAAAAACACAGTGCATGCAAATCTCTCATATGCATACTCATTGGGGATATCCTGAAAAACCAGACTGGCTGGGTATGCACCGAGGACTGGGAAGTGAAGCACTGCCCTGAGGAAGGTAATAAATTAGGCAAACAGGGTTTTTTTTTTTTGTTTGTTTGCCTGGAGCTGCAAGGGAGCCTGGGAGAAAACATCAAAGAGTACAAGGGCAGCAAATAGGGGAGGGGAGTGAGGCAAGTGGGTGATGGAACCCACATCCCCTGTGGCAGGACCCTGCGCCTCCCATATGCCCAGGTGCAAGGGCAGCAAATAGGAGAGGGAGGCAGGTGGGTGATGGGACCCACATCCCTGTGGCAGGACCCTGCGTCTCATTCATGCTCAGTTGATCAGTTCCCTGCACTGTTCTGAACAGTGCTGTAAAAATACCATTAGAACACTGTGGGGAAAGAACGCCCTAATGGTCAATGCTAACTTGCAAATTTAAGCATTATTGTTAGCTTTGATCATTAGGGACTTCTGTGGGAGAACTGTGCCTGGGCATGCACTCAAGAGTTCAGGCACAATCCTCACGTAGAAAAGGTTTGACAGGTCCTGGCTTTTCTCCTGTAGGAGAAAGGCCCAGACCTATCAAACCTAAAGCCCTAATGGTCCGGTAGACCCCCAGATCCACAAACACCCCCCCTTCCCCAGAATAAAGGTAAAAACCCTGGTGGTCCACTGGGACCCTCCACCATCCCCGAAGGCTAGTTCTGTCTAGCAGTGGACCCCCCCCACCCCATCCTACTTTCAAGGAGGGACTAGTATTCCCTCCCTCCTCCAGCCGGCCACCTCCCCAAAATGACAGCACCCTGCCCCTTGCATCCTGGGATGCACTGGGAAAAGCTTAGCTTCCCTTATATTTTTTTTTGGGGGGGCCCCTGGGGTGCACTGGACCAGACTGTGACAACCGGTCCCCCTATACCTCACCTGTTTGGCAAACCCTAAAGT
The DNA here is from genome assembly GCF_901765095.1 of Microcaecilia unicolor. Lineage (NCBI taxonomy): Eukaryota > Metazoa > Chordata > Amphibia > Gymnophiona > Siphonopidae > Microcaecilia > Microcaecilia unicolor. The sequence continues at coordinate 180,556,161 of NC_044040.1, read as the reverse complement.
CAGCTCCAAGCTGGCATAGAGTTTGCCATAAGAGGAATGCCCACTGAGCATTAGATAGAAATGTGGGAGACCCTCTTTTGAATGCAATTTGTGCTCAGAGCTGGCGATTTCGTTTCACACGCTCGCCGGCTTTGATAGTGTGCTGGCAAACATGGACGCTAATCTGGTGCTAATGGCCTCTAGCACTCACGTTTGCTTCTGATCATCTGAGCCCCAGTGGTTGCCATCACAAATGGAGGCCTACAGGGGGAAAAAAAAAACACAACACAAACTTAGCTTGAACTGCTGTTCCATCTTCTAATGAACCTCTTGGAAAGTGCCGTAAGGAGGGTCTCCACACTGTACTTCCAGCACCTATCCGCCTCCTCTGGCCTGAAAGGATATAAACTGTCTGAACAGTTTTCCTCCTTGAGGTGAGCAAGTAACTTCCCAGCTACTTATTTAAACCTCTATCAGGGGAAAGAGGAGCCAGATAACGGTTGAAGAAAACAGGTAGCCAAAGCCTATTGAAAAAAAATGGGGTTTTAGGAGGGATCTGAATTTTGGGAAAGATTCTTTGTTAGGTAAGTAGTCTGGTAAATTGTTCCAAAGTGTAGGAACAAAACAGAAAGCCAAGTGAAGAGTGAGCTCAAAATGGCTGTGTCTATGGTTAGGCAGGACTAGCTGAATTTCTGAGACCCTCCAAGCACAAGTGATCATTACCAGAAACAGTCTTAACTGTGAGGTCCTTGATGGAAGCAAACCACAAGGGCTCAAACGGCACACCTGACAATGCCCGGAGATACAGGCTCATTGAGCAGGAGGCTACAGTACTGCTGGAGGCGCCAATGGGTCTGGCTCTTTTGAGGCCTTGAAAGGAACCCTGCCTGAAGAATCTGTCCTGGCCACCCCCCGAGACGTAGAGTGGCAGATGGGCAGAAACTGCCCTGACCCTCTAGCATACCCCCTGGAAGCGGGGGAACATTGGAGAGCCTTTATGCTGCAGCTTAGGAATCCAGAGAAGCTATACCTCCCAAATATCCTTCACTAGCTTCTCCAGGTACTCTTCAAACAGCAACCGCCCCCTAAAAGGGCAGTAGACTCAACAGGAAGCCGCATCCACCACCCAGTGGCAGAGCCACAACCACTGGCACCCAACTACCACAGTGGCCAGTGAGCGGGCAAGCTAAACAGACCAAATCATATATAATATAGCATGCCTGCCTAAAAGGCTGTTCCCAACTCCATGCGAGCCACCGCCAGGGACTCTGGGAGCTGCTGTTACTAATCCCAGAATGGCCCCTGCAACATAACTGCCACAAATGGCGACATGAATACTGGACGTCCCCACAGAACAGGCCAGGCTCTACCTTCTTGTAACGGAGCTCCTTCAGAGCCGAGCACCCCTGGACCGGCACAGCAGTCGCCTTGGTGACAGCTGTGACCAGGGCACCCTTCCTTAAGGAAAGGCCAATACCTTTCAACCTCCTCCGCAGTGAAGGTATAAAAGTGAATCAGAGTCCTGGCACACCTAAGGGGACCATCTGGATTTTCCCACTCCACCATAAAAGCCTTGTGAAGAGGAAAATGCTTTGGGGACCTTACTAGGAGTAGCCCAGTGGTTAGTGCAGTGGACTTTGATCCTGGGGAACTGAGTTCGATTCCCACTGCAGCTCCTTGTGACTCTGGGCAAGTCACTTAACCCTCAGTTGCCCCGGGTACAAAATAAGTACCTGAATATATGTAAACCGCTTTGAATGTAGTTGCAAAAACCTGAGAAAGGCGGTATATCAAGTCCCATTTCCCTTTCCCTCTAGCAGGGGATCCCCCTTAATGGGGTCTGTAGCCAAGTTCACAACATAGAAAAAGCCTTAGTAATCTAGTCAATAAGCCAAGACAGCTCCTCTCGCTGAGACAGATCACATGGGACTGCTCCTCCTCAGCTTCTCAAGACAGGGGGATCCTCAGACTCAGTCCCCTGTAGACTGAGTCCAAGACAACCCTAGAGTCCTCCCCCATCTTCTCAGAGGGAAATTGGCATCTCAACCTTTCCCCCTAGTCCTTTGCCACTTAGAACCCAAACCAGGACCCCAACTGGGCTCCTTGGGGCCCCACCAGAGGGGGGACCGCCATCCAACTGTAACTGCTGTCAGACAGGAGCCATTGGAAATCCACAAACCCAAGGCTGGTAGGGGAGGTAGGCCACCCCTACCCCCCCAAGCCCCAGTATGGAAAGGATGGGTTCCTGCTGCAGAGAGCAGAACGAGATGAAATCCCCAAGTGCCCCGATGCCTCAGCAGGAGGGGCACCCATCAACTCTGGAGCCCCCCCTCCCCCCGACCCCACTCTCAGGCCTTCTGAAACTGGAAACGGCCCGTCGCACTTTGTGCAGACAAAATTGGCAGCTGTGTCGAGCTGCCAGTTCCTGCACACAGAGCAGGGCTTTTGAAGGGCATCCCCAGCCATGTCAGGCGTGGGCCTATCATGCTGCCCAAACCTACCTTGACCCAGGGAACTGGATGCTGCTCCATCCTGGGCTCTCTGGAAGTGCCAATAAAAGGAATTCCCTTAATTATAGGGGAATTGCTGAACTGCAAGGTTGCCTGTTCAGGGCTGCCCCGCTTTTTATTTATGTTTAAAGAGATAGGAGCAGCAAAAAAAAAGTCTAAATAGAGAAAAGAGCTACCCAGGGCAATTTGGGGAGGGGGGTGAATTTAAGCACCTGGGAACTGCAGTGGAAGCCTATAGGGGACACACCCGCACAGGATGAACAGAAAAAAAAGGGTGGGAGGATGGGGACCCATTCTACTCAGGCGAGATTTTTCAGGACGAAGCAAAAGCCTCACCCGGAGGCACTAAGGACTGCGATTGAGAGCTGCAGCGCCAAGCTCTGAGCTCAACCAGGTACAGTCCTGAGACTGACCTGGGAATGGTTAGGCTCGACCTCACTGTGCAGCCATGGTCTACAGAGCACTTCAGCAAAACCTATTACCTGCTGGAAGGTAGAGAAAAATACTGGATTGATCTAGAGAGCACAGATGATGATGACACTGGTTGAATTCAGTTTCTCTACCTCCATCTGCTGGAGAGAAGGGATAACACCCGCAGGTTCAGAACCGTGTATGCTGAAGCTAAGAAAATTCAGTTATACAACTGCCGTGTGGAAAGAGATTGTGCTTAAAATGAAAAACTGTAAACTCCTGCATATGGCTTGTTGGAGACAGATAGGGAATATTATGTTAATGTAAAAACTGTGTTGCAGCACGAGGTAGGCAAGTTTAAAACTAAATGGCAGCTGATCCAGGAACAAAAGGATGCTAAAGTAGATATTGGGGAGGATGAAGGGGTGTAGAAAACAGTTATGTTAAGCTCCAGTTTTGCAGACAAGCTTGAAGCATTTGAGAGATTATCCTATACATATTTATGCTTGAATTTCAACCCAGCAACCAATAGGATGTTTGTAAAAAACTTAATAAAAATAAAATTTTACTGTGAATCAAGTTAAAAGTACTGTGTTTACAGTAAAATAGAAGAGAAAAACAAAGAAATTCAGAAGATATACCTCCAACAGCTGCCCCATGTGTCCCAATCTCTTTAGCTAAAGGTGGATTTAGATATTAAGTGCGGGGGGGTGGGGAGGAGAACAGTGAGCATACTCCAAGGGGAAGGGGCCAAAAGGAAAAGTCAGTTCTATGGGAAGCTAGCCAAGCATAATGATTTGGGTGAATTATTAGGTGGTTAGTACGGTTATCTGGGTGGGCCTCATCTGAGTTTGGTTAGGCACCACCTACACAGCTGCAGTCACCAAGATACCAGCTATAGAAGACTTAAAAGAATGGATTACAGAAGATTGGCATTCTGTGAACAGAGCAAACAGGTATTGTGGCAAGGCAATGTATAAAGCTTATGTGGTTAATGCCACTGTAGATAGTATTGCAGTAGTCAATCTATCATCAAACTGAGAAGACTAGAATGATGTTGAAGTTTCTATGCCAGAATGACACCTGGCCTAATAGCTTTTGCATTTGACCCTGCTTTCTTATGCAGCAGAGAAAGCGAAAATATAGCTGTCCTTAGAGACAGATTTATCTAGTCTTGTGAAGGAATAACTTTCAGTACCAAAGATTCACTGGGTGAAGTGTTATGTTTCAACTACATTGAAGTACGCTGTTTGGAAGACTTGGACATTAATATTTATGTCAACAGCAGGAATAAGATTGTCTAAAAGATATCCTGGAGAATTTGCAGTTTTATTGCTCTAGAAAACATCTGAACATATTAAAATTGTTGAATACCATGCTAAATAATCAGCTACCAAATACATTCTGTTCAGTGGCCAGAATTTTCTATTGCAGGCAGGGCACCATTTGAAACTGGTCTGTCTCCGTCACTGTGGGGAAACAAAGACTGCCAACCTGAACAAAATTCTTCAAAATGGGAAAAGGAAAAAAAAAAAAGTCTCCAAATCTTTTAAGGCTGGGGTACCTGAAAATCAGAAATCTGAATATAGAGGGAGCATTGCAACTGAATAGCAATGTGTAACTTTCTAGTGTGGGAACTCGCACTGCAGAATGAGAGGGACTGAGTAGGCCTGCGAGGGACTGCATTTTAGGCTTCCTAGCCAAAACTAGCATATATTCCATCTTTCATAAAGACATATCAACAGTCACATGTGGATCTAATTTCATCCTGGTTGTCCAAGGAGATAATGAAGCTACTCTAATCAGGATTGTTCGTTTTATAAAATGACATTTTCTGCTTCGGTTTGCATTCAAAATACAAAAATTCCTTTGACTTGTGTGACCCTCCAAGTGTTACAGCACATCTTTCCAGAACATCTCAGATGTCTAGATTTCTTCACAGTCAATCATAAGAATTCCAGGTATTAACCCTCGAACCACAGCATCAAGAACCAAATGGTAAAATATTAATACTTAAAGTTGAAGTCTTCCAGCTTTGAACTTGTCAGTACTTTATGTAGCATATGAAACAGGTGTTAAGCCATGGGGACATTCAAAAGTAGTTCTGGACAGGTACGAAACAGTTTATACTAGTCTAAAGAAAAATTTCTGCTACAACATCTCTTGAATAGAGTGATTTATCAAACTCACCAATGGTTTGTTTGTTGGGTTTCTCATGATGAATTCAGAAAGCAAAGCAATATACCTAAGAGTTTATCCAACATGATGTTAAGAAGTTTCCTTGGGGGGGATGAGATGGGGCACAGGATATTTCTTCCTTTTCTCCAAAGAGACCATAGTAAAGCATCAATATTCCTGTTGAGTTAAGAAGCATGGGTATATCCATCAATGCTTTAAATAAAGCCAAATGGACCATGGATATCAGGACATTTTTTTGCTTCAAGGCATACACAGAGGCTAGGCAATGCAAGAAATCCATAAGGCCAACAAGAAAGCTTGCCACACCACAGATAAGATCCTTAAAAGTAAATTTTTATTCTGAAGTAAACTTGGACGTGGCCATGTTTTGGCCCTCAGAATGCATCAGGGTAAATCATCACATATTGAAAAGAACATACCACTGAAACACTTGAAAGGGACTAAATTTTGCATTTACATAATTAAATATGGATAGCTATGAAAGCTTTAGAATTTATAAATTAGTGTTTGGAGAATATCTATACCTCAAATCAGAACCAAACAAACTTGATTGACAACGGATCATGAGTAGTATGTTTAACTACATACTATTGTTTTGATAGCCCTTCAATTTACTTTTAAGCTCATTTGAAACAAATTTATGTTTTTGTTATTCATTACTGGAGACAATTTAATCTTGTATATGTACAGGTTACTGGAATCATCAATATGGGAACCTTTTACTAAGCCATGGTAAAGTTTGCCGTTTCTGCAACTTAATGTGGGACTGTACCCTACAGTAGCTGTAAATTTAACATGGCATTTGGTTGGGGGGGGGGGGGGGGGACGCCTAGTATTTTCTGCTGCAAGTTGTGGAAGCACTTAGGCCCCAAGGCTCAGGAAAAAATGCGGGTGCCAGAGGACACTGCGTCTGCATTTGCTACCACCAAATACTCAGAGCTGGCAAGGGCGTGAAATAAGCGTGCCAGTTCTGAACCCAAGCAAGTAAATGCATGATAAATGGGTCACCACCTATTCCTCCCCAACATTCAGCAGACATTGCGCCAAACAAGTGAGCTCTTCCCACAGCAAACCATATACCAGCATGAAGCTGGCATTAGGTTTGTGACAAGCAGGGGAGGAATAGGGAGCCTGTCAAACCTAGCCCTGGTGATCCAGTGGACCCTAGACCTCCCCCCCAGGACATAGTGGGCTGGCAGTCTGGTGGACCCCACATACCCCCCACTCCATCCAAAAATAAAAACCATTGTGGTCCAGTGGGACCCCTGGTCATTGCACATCCCGAAGACTAGCCCTGGTGGCCTAGCAGTGGCCCCCACAAAACTTCCTACCTTGACAAGGGAGGAGGGATAGAGTCCTAGTCCCTCCTCCTGCTGGGAACACCATCAAAATGGCATACCCGAGAGTGGGGGGAGGGGTAAGCAGAGATGCTACGGCCCTGGACCAGAGGTTCTGTAGCTGAAGGGCAGGCCTGCACACACCTGCCTCATGTCCGGGCACACCTGACGGCATACAATATAGTGTCAGAGCCAACAGATCTGCCAGCTATGTCCCTCCTGCAATGGGACATTCCCAACTTCAGAAATGTCCCCAGCAAGGGTTTGGGGGAGCACCAAAGCTTCCTCCCTCTCTCCCTGTGCTGAGCCATCAGGACCCATGGTCCCGGCGTTCTCGGTAATCATTTTGCCCCAGGCTGTTTCTTCTGCTACACTGGGTTTGCAGTAGCAGGATGCCTCTTTGCCCCCCCCATCAGGGCTTTGGGGAGGGGGAACAGGGTATCTTTCCTGCTTACTCACCTTGGGTCCCTACCAGGGGACTACCAAGAATTTTTCTGTTTCAAAGCTTGAACCAGATGGTAAAGCAAGCCCTGCAGGAGGATGCTGGACTAGCAATGGAGCCCCAAGGGGTCCAGAGAACCCAGCTGGGTCCACTTGTGGGAGTTAAGAATTGCTGCTGATGGTGGGGGGGGGGGGGGTCGCAAATGCTCCAGGGTGTCCTGAGAGGACCTGGAAGCTACCCCTGACCCTCAGACTTGGAGGTTTCTCCTCCATGGGAGGAAGTGGAACAGTGTCATATGATCCAGCTCTTCCATCAGCAGGAACTTCCCCAGCTTATTGATGAGGTCACAGAGACTCTGAGGATGCTCAAGTCTCCTTCGGCAGATGGGAGGGGAGGGGAAGGGCGGGGCACTCCCTGTTAGAGGGCTTGACTGGGCCCCAGAAGCATTTCCTCCTACACAAAGTCCTCACTCACATGATGGTGGAATGGGAATCTACAGATGGAACTCTCAAGTGGGCTTGGGCTCTTGGGTGCCTTCACTATTCTGCCCTTGAGGAGGTGGACAAATATAGGATGTACCCCAAAGGTGGACAACCTTGTCCTGTCATCAAAGTTATAGCTAACCCTCTTCAGGGCAACTTGGCCCTTTGGGACTCAACGACAAATAGGTGAAGCAACACTTGCACATGAACTTTTTGGTAGGAGCGTCCAGGATTCAGGCTGCCATTTGTGGTGGTTACATGCACATGCTAGGCTCCACTGGCTGCAGCAGCTTCCAGAGTCAATGAAGGTCTACCGGCTGACGGACTTCTTGGCAGATGTTCTTTCTGATTTGGTCTGCCTGGCATTGCGGTCAGTTTGTTCGGCAGTGTTGGGCCGTTGCTGGCTGTAGCTCCACCACTGGGTTGTAGATGCAACCTCCAAAAAACTTCTCAGTCAGCTGCCCTTTGAAAGGCACTTCCTCAGAGGGAGAACCTTGTGAAAGACATGGGGGAGGCTAGGTTCCTTTGTCTTCCTGAGATGAAGCAGAAAGGATTCCAATGCTCCCAGATGGTACTCCAGATATGCTAGCCATTTTCAGACAGCTCAGTGTGCTCCCACTCAGGCCTCCAGCGGTGCAGGATGGGGGGGGGGGGGGGGGGGAAGGTTTTCCTCCTTCCTCACTGAGGGAGCCCATATCAGTGGGTGGTTGAGAAGGGTTACCACCTGGAGCTCTCACCCTGTTCCCGATGCCTTCATGGTTTCTCCGTGGGCTCGGAGCAAAATAGATGGGCCGTTGCCCTCTCTCTCAAATGACTCCTAGCTCTACAAGCAGTGGAGCCAGTGCCTCTCAAAGAGAAAGGCCTGGGAGTTAGTCTATCTACATTGTGGTATCAAAAGAAGGGCAGCTTTTCCTGTCCCATCCTGGCCTTTAAAGAAATAAATGCCTTTGGATGAGGCATTTTTGAAAGGAGACTCTCAGGTGAGTGATCACCTCGATTTGACCACACGAATTGTTGACATCCATGTACCTCACAAAGGCCTATTTGCATGTCCCCATCGCAGCACACCCAGATGTTCTTTGCTTGTGTTCTGTAGACAGTTCTGTGAACATTTTTTTTTTTGGGGGGGGGGGGGCGGGGTCCCTCTGGAGCATCCTCAATGGGTGCTGGTCACCACAGATGCGAGTCTCCTAGGCTGGGGAGCTCACTGCCCAGGGCGAGAAGAACAGGGCACCTGGTCCAGCCAGGAGGCATCCTGGTTCATCAACCGTCTGGAGAGCCAGGCAGTCTAATTGGCTCTGCTGGAATTTCAACCACTCCTGGAAGGGAAAGTGATCAGAGATGTCCAACAACACGACGGCTGTAACATACAGATAGGTAGGGTGCGATCCGGAGTCAGGCATCGCAGGGCAGAAGCACATCTGCAGGCTCTTTCAGTGGTCTATATTGTTAGCAAGGACAATGTGCAAGCAGAAGTTTTCATTTACTCTCTCGGATTCGGGAGAGTGGGAGTGGCAGCAGGCCTTTCAGCTAAGTAGATCGTTGTGGCCTCTTTAGTTTGACTTGATGGCTTCTCGAGCCAATGCAAAAGAGGAGCGGCTGCCATAAAAGCAAACAGGATGCTAGGAATTATTAGGAAAAGGGATGGTAAATAAGACCAAGAATATGTTTCTGTATTGCTCCATGGTGCAACCTCAGCTTGAGTACTGCATTCAGTTCTGTTCGTGGTATCTCTAAAAAGAGCGGATTTAGAAAAGGTTCAAAGAAGATTAACCAAAATGATAAAGAGGATGGAACTCCTCTCAAATGAAGAAAGGCTAAAGAGGTTACGGCTCTTCAGTTTGGGAAAGAGAAGACTGAGGGGGGATATCATAGAAGTCTTCAAAATAATAGAAGTCTTCAAACTAACTTAGTGGTTTAGAACAGGTAAACATAAATCGATTTTTTTTCACTCTCTGATAAAGTACAAGAGACTATGGGACAGTCAATGAAATTACATGGAAATATCTTTAATACAAATAGGAGGAAATATTTTTTCACTCAGCGAATAGTTAAGTTCGAACTTGTTGCCTTTCATTTGCAGGTTCTCAATATGTTAGCTGAGGTTCCATTTGAGCCTCTAAGCTTGGCCTTCATCAAGGACCTCACACTTAAGATGGTTTTTCTGGTTGCTATTGTCAGGTAGAAGAGAGTTTACAAGCTGCAGACTGTCTTGTTGGGACCCATCTCTTTCCATTACAGAGGACTCGCTTTCCCTTTGCACAGTCCTTTTCTTCCAAAAGTTCTCTCCTTTCCATGCTATTCAGGTGGTTTTCTTGCCTTCCTTTGGGGAGGGCGGCTCCATTCAAGCAGACACTACTCTGCTACCTGGAGATGAATGACTTTTGACTCTGATCACCTCTTTGTCTTTTTCCATGGACCTAGGAAGGGACAGGTGGCCTCGAAGGCCACCCTTGTGAGCTGGATCAAGGTGGCTAATGAGTTTGCCTACATTTGAATCATCTGGTGCCTCAGGGCCTAAGGGCCCACTCCATACAGGCTCAGGTTACTTCCTGTACAGTGGCTCCTGTAGAGATTTGTAGGGCAGCAATGTGATCATTCTCCATTCGTCAAGCATTTACATATTAGACGTGTTGGCCAAGGTCTGTTCAGACTCTGGAGGAGCCATCATCTGGGGGAGGGGGGTCTTGTTTTCCCCCACACAGTAGATCTGCTTTGGTACATCTCATTTGTGTAGAACAGTGTAGCTAGTTTCTAAGGAAGAAGAATTATCTTATCAGCTAATACAAGTGATGTCACTGTTATAACAAGTTTTTTTTTCTCTACCTCCATCTGCTAGTGGGAGGGGATAACACCCACTTGTGCAGAACAAAGTAGCCGACTAAAGGAAACAATTCAGGTAAAACATTACATTAACAGAAAAGTTATCATCCACCCATAATCTATATAAAATGTAATACCTGTCGCATTTGGATAATAATATTTTACACTTATGCATTAAATTTTCTTTAAAACTGAAATGACATCACTGTATTTACTCATTTATTGACCAGCAATATTCAATTATTTAATGTGTATTTCTATGTTTTATAATTTGGTTTGTTTGAATAGGTTTCAGGATACGATGTTTACTCCTGATGCAGTCCGAGGGCGAAACATAGCCACATCAAGTTTTACTTGAAAATAAATTTACTTTTAAGGGTCTTAGCTTGCCAAACCACAGATTTCTTGTTGATTTTATGGACTTCAATTAATGTATCAGATTAAGTTTTCCCAAACAAATGATTGCTTCAAGCATGGAAGAAAGTTTTTCCCACTCAGACTATTGAAGATGCTCTCTGTGGATAGATTTGAATGAAATTTAGTAGGAGAGCAAGATCATCAGTATAAGACTCCTACCAAAATTTAAGCCAAATCGGTAAAAGAGAAGATCCCCAACAGATGCATACAGAAGGACAGTAAAAGAAGCATTCCACCGATTTAAAACTGAAAAAGCCATCTTCACAGTTGTCAAGTTTAGCTTTAGTGGCATATAAGGAGCTTAAATTGTCTTTTCTGTGGTGTCCAGTTTATTATGATGAAGTCCTACAACTTAAGACTGCCAACTGTAATGCTTACTAAGTAACAGCTTTTAAAAGCTTATATACTGCCATTCCTTTAGCTTCAAGTAATTAAACAATTTCCTACTAGCAGATGTTCTTACCTGCCACTTTGTTTTCCTCGAATCCTACTAGACCAGTCCAGACATGCATGGACCCCCCTAAGCAGCAGCAGATGGGAGTCAGAACACAGACTTAATGGCATTACCATTTGTATAAGAATTGGTGTAGAAGATTGTGTCAGGGCCAGAGTCCCTTGAAGGAGCCAGTACCTTGAGAAAGGCTCTTGGAGTCCAATTGCTAACTTTCTTCCCCCATTCAACCAGGAGGAGCAACAAACCAGACCTAGTGCCAGTTCTATGGACCTCCCTTGGAGGGCTGGATTTTCTGGTAGTATAGCCCCATGGGATCCCTGTCAAAGGAGGGCAGTGAGTAGTTGGGGGAGGGATCATGTGTCTCACTGTGATTCACTCCTATCCCCTCTCCATCTCTCCAGGCTAATCTATTAAAAAAAAAAAAAATGAGAGAGAGAGAGAGAGAGAAGAAAATACCCGCCCCACACACCACTGGGGTGGTGGGGGGGGGGGGGGGGGAGAAGAGGAGGGACCAGATGGGCATACAACCCTGGCCAAGGTACCTGTTGCAACTCTGTAATTCTCCTAGCTATCTTGCCTGAGGCTGCAAGAGCAGGGAAACCTGTCAGATGAGGGTGAGAAGTGCCTCTGCTCCATGCACTCAGGAAGATCAAGGCCAGATTGTTTTGCACTGCCTACAATAAGAATGCAGCAGGGCAGCTAGCGGCAGAAGTCAGGAGTGACAGCAACCACAGCTGAGGTTTGAGAAGTGCTGAATCAAAAGCGTCTGTGTCTATAGCACTTTTTCCACAAAGTGGGAAACCATGGCCATTTCAGATTTGGGCTGTGGGTCTGCTGTACAGAAGGACTTAGTGGAGGGTTCAACTTAAGAGACAGGGGCACTCCTGAAAGAGCAAAGGTCAGTTGTGAGCACAGCCAAGTAGGAGGCACAGGCTATATCCCCATTCCTACGGTAACAACTTGTCCAGGAGTTAACAGGATGTCTCCAAAAGGACCTGATCTTGCTACAGGCAGTAGAAGGATAAGGTGAAGAGCACCTTTGTATCAGGAGAGAGCATTCTGCAAGACTTTGGGGGTTAAGATACCAAGGGTTTGATCTTGAGCACAAGGGAAGTCCCAGAGTTCAATCCCTGGAAGATGATTAGCCTGAGATGGAAGAGCTATCTTTGAGCAGTCTCTGTCTCTCTGAGAATCAGTCTCACATGGTCAGGTTAATCAGATAGGAGTTAAACCTCCGTTATTGCACCATTACCTTTCTTTGAGAATAGCAGAGAGGTGGGAGCTGAAACTTGATTTTGGGAAGCCTGAGAAAGCTGTCGAAAGTCATTCCCAAGCCAAAAGGTCTTACACAGGATGGTTCTCAAAGAGCAGAAGGGCTCTGGAGGTAGTGCTGAGTGGCTTTATCCCCTACTTTAGGAGGTCCTGGATCAGCTCTTACGACTCCCTAGAGTGGATATTTTTGTGATGCCAGTGAAATAAAAACAATTTCCTTGGAGAGTGGAGTATTCCTGAAGGACTCACAGGAAAGGACAGTTGAAGCATTTGCTTACTCATCAATGGGGGACCCAGCCATGATTTTCTTTTTTTTTTTTTGGGGGGGGGGGGGGGCAGCATGGCCCAAAACTTCTCCTTTGAAATTCTGTCTCAGGACACTTCATAGTCAAGTCTGGAGCAGCCTTTGTGGAAAACCTAAAGTATAATAGGATGAATGCTTATGCAAGGTATACATTTCTAGCTTTCTCTACTTTTCGCCCATCCCTTAATGCCCTCTTCTCCACACTCCTAGACCAAATAAAGTGGTGAGGCTATTAAGAGTACTCTAATTGCTATATATATGCCCTGGAAGCAGATTACACTGGGTATTTAAGTAGTTTTCAGATTTAAAGAAAAATGTTCTTATGTCACAAAATATATGAAATTCCCAATTTTATTTATAAAGAGATCAAGCAAAGTAGTAAGACAAAAGAGGTGTTGTCTTTTGGGACAACTTTCTGGCATTTTCCTTAAAAAAAGTTGTGATAAGATTCGAAAAGCAGTTTTACCTTTTTTGACCAAGCAAGCTCAACTACAGATCTTTCCGGGTGAGAGAACTAGTTCCTAGGTAGCACTCAACTACTCTGACTCATCCTTTCACCCCCACCCTCCTTCCAGATAAGTACTACGATTGTTATTTTGGGTTCCTTAGGGCTCCTTAACCTCTGTTTTTGTGTGTGTGTTTTTTTTCTATATATAAAAAAAAAAATCTAAAAATACTTAAGAGTGAACAATGTTACTATAAAATTGATAAAATTAACAATAAAAACTGAACCAGATATTAAAGTCTGATCAATTTAAATTCCAGGGAAAAAATTTGATTACCTGGGTAAGCAAATGCCTTAGTACGAGCATTACATTTACCCAGGATTCCAATTCTCAAAGCAGTCTTCTTAACATAGCAATATCTTTCACCTCAAACAAACATTCAGTATTTGCTTTCAACAAGATACCCTTGTATTTATTCAGACTTATGCACCTTGCACAGGCACGTAACATGATTCCTTTGAAGGCCATATAATTATCTACTCTACTAGGGGGTCTTTTACAAAGGTGTGATAGTGTTTCTAGTGTGTGCTGTGTAGATGCCCATAATATTCCTATGGCATCTATACAGTTAGTGCACACTAATTTTTAGCATGCGCTAAAAATTCTAGTGCACATTTGTAAAAGAGGCACTTAGAAAATAAACTTCTCAACACAAATTAAAAGATAGGTCTCTTTTACGTAGAAATTCATGCCAGTTTGCATGTGAATTTCAGCACAGCTTAACGATAAAGCTCAAAATCAGTTTGGTTTCTTTCCTCTTTACATTGATTAGAGAAATACATTTTTTCCCAATCTAATACAGCCAGTATAAACCCTCCAATTACACTCAATTGGAAATGGAATCTACCTATTCCAAAGGAAAAATGTTTTTTACCTAATAATTTTCTTTCCTTCCGTCCCAACAGATCAATCCGGACGAGTGGGTTATGTCCCTCTACCAGGATAGAGAGAACACTAAAGTACTGCCATAAAGGGTACTATGCAGCAGCCTCACTTTCAGTATATTCGATACCAAAGCAGTAAGGAGCCCATGAACCAACTCCTGCCTCTGACCATAAAAAGGGCAAGAACCAACAACTCCATCCATTGAAAGAGGCATCCAAAAGAAACCCAAAAGGGGTGTCTGCAGAAATCCAAATCCAGACCTGAAAAGGATGAGATACGCACTATAGCTCTGCCATAAAGGGTACTGTCACAGCCTCACTTTCAGTATCTTCGATACTAAAGCAGTAAGGAGACCATGAGCCCATGAACCAATTCCTGCCTCCAACCCTAAAAAGGGTGAAACCCAGTGACTGTCCATTGAAAGCGACATACACAAGAAACCCAAAAGGGGCTAGGGTAATTTTGGACGAGCCAAAATGGAGAAGAGCTCACTCCTGAAGCGACAAAAGACTTGGAGCAATGCCAGGCCTGTTAGAGATGAAGCAAGATGCGGGAACCAGAGATGAAGCCCAAGCCTGATAACTAAGATGGTGCTAAAGGCACCTCCTTGCAAAGCAGCAAGGCGTAAACTCCAGAAAAGGTAAATGACCCTCAATAAAAAAAAAAAGCTAAGAAATGTTTGGCCCCTGAAACAGAGCAGAGCAAAGCTCGATAACTAGAAAATCATTCCGCACAAGCTTCAGAAACGGAGCACCGCAAGACCACTATGCACAGACCCCAGTTAACCTAAGAGACGGGCAAGGCCCTAACACCCTAGACGGGGACCAGATCCAGTACCCAAGGCAGCCAGCTTGAAAGCCAGCGACGGAGCAATGCTCTAAAACAGAAGATGCTTGAAAACCAGAGAGGGAGCCCTGCCCAAAAACAGAAGATGCTTGAAAACCAGAGAGGGAGCCCTGCCCAAAAACAGAAGATGCTTGAAAACCAGAGAGGGAGCCCTGCCCGAAACCAGGGACAGAGGCATACCCCCAAGCCAGAAACGGATCCAGGCTCCAAGTGCCATCACCAAGCACAGCTCAACATCTAAGAATGGAAGCAGGATCGATAACTCTAGGAGGGCAAAGCTTGACATATGAATACTGACCTAGAGACGGGAGTGGGGCACTCTGCCCAGCACCGAATCAAGGTTCGACGTCCAAAGACGAATCAAAGCCCAATGGCCAGAGACAGGCAAGTCTAATGCTCAGAGACGTAGCAAAATGCACCGTCTGGCAAATGAGCAAGTTTGGTGTCCGGAGACAGAGCAAAGCTCACCATCCAGAGACAGAATCAGGCTTGCCGGCCCGAGACTGAGCAAAGCTTGCCGTCCAAGAGACAGAAGAATGCTAGACAACTAGAAACAGACACACATTCTCTCCCTACTTGTCCATGCGGAAGGAGAATCCACCCGGGGATGGAACAGTGCCACTTTCCAAAATAGCAAGGTCCCACAAGGAAATCTGCCCGGTTACGACATGCCATGAAAGAAGCTGGAAGCACAGACCAGGAAGAAAAGGCCCATCAGCCCTGGAACAAACCAGAAGGCAGAGCAGCCATTGGAAGATAGGACGCAAGATCCCAGATAGGCATAAGAGCTGACCAGGCTACAGAAACTGGGCCCCAACAGGGCCCGGATCCCACGAGAACTAGTAGTAACTGTAGTTAAGTCTATAGACCCTGTAACAAGAAGATTGCCAACTAGGCAGGAAGAGGAGCAGAAAGGCTGACTCTGTCCTGGCCAACAGAGAACCCTGGAAGGGAAAGAGAGAAACCCGCTGGCAGAAGTGACAAAAAAAAAAAGCTATAGCTGCCATTCCAGGGAACCTGAGGGATACTTGGAAGGAAAAACCCAATGCCAGGCATTGTCCAGGCATCCTCTTGCCCGATAACCACAACAGCAGTCTTCTAAGGAAAGACACCAGGGGCCCGAGCCTCATGCTAGAAGCCCCCTGCAAAGGCAATGTGGTCCAGCAGACAGCGAAGGACAGAGGCTATGCGTCCCGCATGCCAATCAGTGCAGGCAGTAGCTAACTTCAAGATGCCCCTAAAAGCGCCAAGCTAACTCAGTAAAAACTAGGCATTGCCTACAGGAGACAAAAGGCAAAGGGTCTCGTAAGAAGGCAGGAGACAAGATTCTCCAGAAACGTGCCAGACTACCGAGTGTACCCTGAAGGAGACCCACAATCAGCCTTGCATGAAGGATAAACACGCCCCAAGCAGAGCGTGGGCGAAACAATTGGAAAGTTCCTGTATGATGCTTCACGCATCCAGGAGCAAAAAAATTGGCAAAGCAACAAACAGCACAGCCGGTGCCCCCTCAGGCCTGAGAGGTACCTAGGCCTCTGCCTGCAACTAAAAGGCAGGCTGCTCATAGAAGGTAAGCAGTGAAAATAACCAGCCTCGAAGCTGATGCTAAGGGCCAACCCACCCGGGGCCCCTGGCTGAAATGCCACTGAAGAAGGTGTGACCCTGGAAGAATCCCTGTGAAGAGAACACAGCTGACAACTTTTTATTTTATTTTTTTTAAACACGCTTAGAACAAGTCACAGACCCTCTAACTCCCTGTGCCATCAGACTCCGCAAAAGGCGCGGGAAACCAAAGGCACCCAACTATGAACCAGGAGGCCGCATAGCCTGCCAAAAACAATGAGGTGTCCCACTGGCCGGCCTGGCAAAGACTCCCAGACACCCTAAGCACCCCACAAGTAAGCAGTCTCAAACTCACCATCACTGAACAGTAACCTCACAATAACTGCACTCAGTACCCAGAAAGGGAGGGGAAAGAGGGATAAAAAAGACATCTTCTGCAACGCTCATTTTTTTTCTCAAGGCAGGAAGTTAAATGAACAGAGCGACAGAATGCAGGAAGAGATAGGGGAGGGACCTGGCACCACCAGGTGTACCCCAAACTGGCCGAGCCCAGCCAAACCCCCCAGCTCAACAAAACCTGAGGGAACAGGTTAGGTGCAAGGCCCATCCAGAGAGCTGCACAGATGTCCATCCACCTGCTGAGGTAGAAAGAACGCTAGAGCTCTGCCATGAAGGGTACTGTGCAGCAGCCTCACATTCAGTATTCTATCTCCACCTGCTGGTATAGGAGACATAACCCGCTCTATGGATTGATCTGTGCGACGTAATGGAAACCACAATTACCAAATCATGCATTATAAATCAATTTGTACTAGTATAAAAATTCTGAATCTTAAGGAATGTGTTAACTACAACTAGCATTCTACAAAATTCTTTGATGCCAGCCCAGAGTGATGAAATTACTCCACAGCAGCATAAATATGTAGGACGCTTCAATCTGCCTAACACAAAATGTATCAGAAAATGGTATTATTTTGAGGTTTAGAGATGCAGACAGATGTTGGAGTCATTCTTTAGTAATTTGCCACAGAAATGTCTCAACTTCTAACTACTTAATTTCATTAACATATAAGCCTCATATAAAAGGCTGAGCCATTCATTTATTTGTTCTAAAATAGCTGCAAAGATCACTCAAGGATGAGTTCTTTGTCTACACTAGATCATTTAACTAAAAGCAACATTTAAGTGCAGGAGCAGACAGGAGTAACTTACAGGTATAAGATAATAGTGTCAATTTTAAGTTCCAAATCTCACAGCTTTCAAGTTAAGGACTACAAACCTGACCTTCAACGATGTTTAGATTATGTAACTTCATTTAAAGAACATGAACACACTTCAACTAGTTCTTCATTCACAACATTCACTTAATTAATTAAAGGAGTAGGCGGTGATCAACAGTGTCAAAAGCAGCAGACAGATAGTAGAGGATGAGGATAGAATGGAGACCTTTGGATCTGGCCAGGAACAGGTCATTGGAGACTCTAGCAAGTGCTGTTTCAGTTGAATGAAGAGGGCGAAAGCCAGACTGAAGTGGATCAAGAATAGCTTGAGATGAAAGAAAGTCAAGACAACAGTGGGGAACAGCACGTTCAAGTATCTTGGATAGGTAAGAGCTCCTTGCGGCCTGAGACCATTGAGAATCAAGGGTCCATTGGGTGTCCAGAACTGGAGGCGAGCCATGGGTGCTAACATGCACTGCAGAGGCCATGTGGACCAACAACATTTAACAAGTTGTAACCTGCTTGCTGCATTGAACCCAAGTGGCGATGCCAATGACATCCACAGGTAGCTGAGGTAGGTAGGCTCAAGCTTGAACTGTCTAGCAGGGCTCCAATGTATTCCCAATTGCTGCACTAGGAGTAGATGGAACTTGGGGTAGTTTATTAACTAACTCTAGTAGCTCCAATACCTGAACAGTTCTTTGCACTGATTCTTGAGCACCTTCTTTGATGTGATTTTGACCAGCCAATCAACCAGATTGGGAAACACAAACTCCCAGTCTGCTAGCAATTCTGCTGACTACAACTAGGCATTTTGTGAACACTCTGGGAATTAACACGGGGCCAAATGTCAGGACATGATACTGGTAGTGGTGTTTTGCATTCCGAAAATCTGAGATACTTACTATGAATGGTACATATCTAGATGTTGGTATAAGCCTCCTTTAAGTACAGAGAGCATAGTCAATCGCTTTTCTGAATCATGGGAAGAAGAGTGCCCAAGGAAGTCATCCTGAACTTTTCCTTGACCAGATATTTGTTTAGGGCCCTGAGGTCTAGGATGGGACAAAATCCCCCTATTTTGGGGAGCATAAGAAGTACTTGGAATAGAATCCATTCCCTTTTTTCCTTGGTGGAACAGACTCAACTGCATGGGCCTTTAGGTGGAAGGAGAGTTCCTCTGCAAGAACTTCCTGGTGCTGAGCACTGATATTTGAAGGAAGCCGAAACCAATTTAGGATACAAGTCACCTGGACTATTTGCAGAACCTACTGGTCTGAGGTTACAAGGGGGTCACCTTTCCTGGAATAAAATTCAGCCTCTCTCCTATTAGTAGGTCATCTGTGATGGATGCTTTTATTTCAACTATGCTCTGCTGGAGCCAGTCAACAGCTCATCCCCTGCTTACACTGTGGAGCTGGCTGGGGCTTCAGAGTCCACTGTTGCCAAGGATAGGGGTCTAAAGGCAGGACAAAGGAGTAAACCTACACCTTTGAGAGTAGTAAATAGTTGACTTCTGCCCAAAAACCTCTGAGAAGTGGAAGTCCCAGAAGGAGAGGGCCAAGACAGGGACTTGGTGGTATCAGTTCATGTCTTTATGAGATCTGTCACAGCAAGGGATGTCTGCTCACTTTTCCAGAACTGCTGGCTCAAGGTCAGAGACACGCAGCCATCAGAGTCTGCTCATACCGACAGCTATAGCGGAAAGTCTGGACATCACATCAAAGTATCAAAGGTGGCTCTAGCCAGGTGTTTTCTACACTCCTTTTGCTTAGTGGCTATCTGGCAAAGGTGTGTGGCCTGCTCCAGTGGGAGTGTGTCCACAAATTTGAGCGAACTGCTCACCAAGGTCTTTAAGTAAATGCCTGTATTAAGCTGGTAGGACTGGACGTGGGAGCATCAAGCCCTGAAAAACTTTCCACCCAAAAGATTCCAGTGTGCAAGCATCCCTGCCTGGGAGAACCGAAGCATGGGTCCTCAAGCTCCTAGCTCTTGAGAGCAGATTCAACCACCATGGAATTGTGCAGAAGCTGTGGCTTCTCAAATCAGGGAGCCTTCTGAAAGTATTAACTACAATACACAATATCCAACCAAATGTATGTACAGTTCAAGAACTACATGTGCAGATGTTGGTCATGCCCCATTAGTGTAGTTAATGCACATCCATTTTTAACTGTGGTAAATGGAAAAGTTTGCCAAACAGGTCCCCATGTGTGTATGCTACTATATATCAATGCTTCTCTGATGGAAAAGCTAGAGCTACTTCTCCTATAGAAACCCACTGGGCCATGGGGGGGGGGGGGGGGGAGGAGAGAGAGAGAGGATTTCTCTTCCTGTCCAATCTGCCCATTTTCAAAACAATCTGTTCAGCACAGTTTCTCCCCATAGCAAAAAGTGATCCCATTGTGTTAAGGTTTCACACTATTTTGTCCCGTACAGATGAACAAACTCTCAATCCCTTACATATACATTCTAACATTACGCTGGGGTGGATATAATAGAATAAATCTTAGTAGAAGCAACTGAGATGTAGGTTATTGTACAAATTACCCCCCCTCCCCATTTTGAATTTAAAATAGAATATTGTAGAAACTGTCAAAAACACAAATATTGTGCTATTTAATTTTTAAGCTGTTTCTTTGACAATAACTTGAATGTTGATGTGGATAGCAAGGTTAATAAAAACAAAAAAAACAAGAAAAATGTTGTTAGTCCACTAAAGAAAGGCATCACCTTGTTTTGTTTTCATTTATTAATCTTTATTTCTATACATGCAAGTGAACTAAGCAGCAACCATACTGCTTTTTGCAAGACAGTCACCAGTTACTTGTATATGTATAAATGGTTTTAAACCAACAGGTTCAGTTCAAAGAACAAATATATGCCAAACTAAACTATTTACTCAAATGAACACAGTATGGATAACCTGAAAACCAGATCTGTTGGCAGCTGTTACACATCCCAGATAAAATGAGTACAAGACACACAAAAAAAACGCAGACACCATTACACAGGATGTTCCTATATTTACCCTCAAAGTGAAAATTCTGGTGTTTAAGTTCAAATAAGTTGGTACTTTGAGCAGTACTGATATCTCTGCAGAATTTTAAAATAGGCTATTCATGTTATGTCTCCCTTTGGAAATAAGGTGAAATGTCAATTTCCTTTTCATTAAACGGGCCATACCATTCTGAACACGTGGGTGTTATCCCCACATACCAGCAGATTAAGGTAAAGAAAAAAAACTGATCTTTTCCAGTGAACTCACTGGTATTACCTGCTAGTGCTCAGTGGAAAATTCCACTATGCATCTGTCAAAGTAGCAGGAAGTATCTATTTAATGCACACCTGTGCTCCATCAACCACTGAAGCTGCAATGAACATCAAGCGAGTAACACCAAAGTGACACTCACAACCCTGCATACTCCACATTGTCTTTTTCTTGAACCCTAAAAGAAAAAGCACAGAGCACCCCCAAGAGCCCCAAGTGTTAGTCTTCAGAGGAAAGGCACAGCCCAATTAAAAGGAAAGGAAATTATCAGGCTAGACAATGAGGCATATTTTCAAAGCAGATGTAGACTTACAAAGTTCTGTAGCTTATTATGGAACTTTGTAAGTTTAAGTGCTTTGAAAATGAGTCCCAATATCACCTTCCTAGTCATCTTGGTCATACTATTCTTAAGTGAGATGTACTCAAGCAGAACTACTAGACAGGGGAAGTCAAAGCCCCCACTTAATGATGACTTTGCCAAAGTCCGAATGGGCCCTGGCCAACCCATCCAACCTGTAGTGTTTCACAAAAGAATGGAACAAGGACCACATTGCCGCCCTACAAATCACCTCCAGGGCTACCACAAGGGACTCACTCAGGAGGCAGCCTGCACCTGAGTAGGCCTTCAAACCCAGGAGGCATCTGACAATAGCTGCCTTGATCCACCTCCACCAAGGGTCATGTCTTCGAAGCTGCCTGACCCTTCTGAGGGCCATGGAAAAAGACAAAGATGAAAAACATTCCTCTCCTTCACAGAATGCAACATCCACTGGATATTGTGTAACCTCCGATCTGTAGGATCAGAGTTCTCAGGGCAAATAGACCTCCTGGCTCATGTGGAACAGAGAAACCATCTTGAGAAGGAAGGAACCACGAGGAGAAATTGGAGTCCTCTGCAAAGGAGAGATATGGGTCCTGGCAAGACAGAGCCTGCAACTCAGAGACCTTTCGAGTTGAAGTGATCACAACCAGAAAAACCTGTCTTGAGCATGAGCTCTTTAATACAGGCTGACCTTGGAAAGCACTCCCAAGAACCAAATTCAGGTATCACAAAGGGAAGGAGGGACAAGCAGAAGAGCACAAATGTGTCACCCCTTTCAAAACAAAAAAAAAAAACAACCCAAACTACCTTCCCATGCATAGCCAGAGAGGCCCCACACCTTGCCCCAAAAACTGGAGAGGCCAGACCCTCAAGGAGGCCACCTCCAAGTCCTGATCCAGACCCTATTGCAGGAAACCCATGATAAGAGACCGACCAGCACACCAGCCCTCAAAAACCTTCAAAACCCAACACAAACCAGGGACATGGGAGGACTTCCAAGACTTCAGCAGGATAGAAACCACTAGATATGAAAACTTCCACTTCTCCAAGCGCTTCCTTACAAGCATCAGGCTATATAAAGCTAAACAGGATATGGATCTTCCATTTCTACCAGACCCTGACCCCTGGGCAAAGGGAGTGGCTCGGCCACCCACACACACAAGGACTGCATACCACAGACGACAGGTTCAATATGGAGCCATAATGAGGAAGAGGATACCGTGCAATCCTATAAAACAGCCTATCAACAGCCAGAGAGGAAGACATACAAGGGTTTCTCCAGTGGCCAACACTGAACCAGGGCATCTATCCTCTGGGATCCCGCCTTCCTCTGGCAAGTGAAAAACATTCTGATTTGGCAGCAGCATGTGTAGCAATCAGATCGAACCCCAGAGGACCCCACCAGTTGAATAAGCTGAAAGGCCTGCAACCCCAGCTCCCATTTCCCTGAGGGATCAGCTGATAAAGTCCACCTGTAAATCGTCCTTGCCCACAATATGGACTGCTGAAGGGCCTGCAGGTACCTCTCCACCCACTGACAGATGCATGCCGCTTTCTAATGCTACTACTTGACTCCTGGTGTCTTCCTGCTTGTTGATGGCAGGCTACTACTCTGGCATTGTCCACCATCACTCAAACTGCCTTTCCTTGAGAAGTTACTGCCAACCTATGCAGCTAACTCCACTCAATGTAACTACTACCAACAAAAAAATAAGCAGAGTGCTAAGGGAGAATTATATGGAGTTTATAGGTAAGGTCTCATAAACAGGCAGCAGTTATCGTTTAGTATCTCTTATGCTGCTTAGTTGTAATCATAGACTGTTACCCACCGTCCTACCATTAAATGAGCTACCTAGCACGCTTATTAACCAACTTTTTTTACTCTTTTTTACTTTTTTCCTGTATTTTTGCGAAGCATGCCATTTGGCTCTTATATTATAATTATAGCTGATGGCTTAAGGGATCAATCACTTATCTGTATGCCTATACAGCAGCACACCCCAACAGGAGCCTGTTTTGCCCTCCTGGCTTTCTCAAGGGGAACTCTTCGTGCTGTTTCTATAAGAAAATACAGCAAACAAATATGTCAGCCCTTGTCTTTATGCCGCTCCCCTTTATAGCTTGTAATATTCATCAAAGTTCAAGACTCACCAGGCAATCAGATTGTTCTCGTCTGCCATCTATCAATGATTACAAAATGGCGGCAGCGTCTTTTTAAAATCCTATCTTACCGGAAACAGCTGATCTAACCAGTTGTGTTTCACATAAAGCAGGTCCACTGGATATACAGTGGGGGAAATAAGTATTTGATCCCTTGCTGATTTTGTAAGTTTGCCCACTGACAAAGACATGAGCAGCCCATAATTGAAGGGTAGGTTATTGGTAACAGTGAGAGATAGCACATCACAAATTAAATCCGGAAAATCACATTGTGGAAAGTATATGAATTTATTTGCATTCTGCAGAGGGAAATAAGTATTTGATCCCCCACCAACCAGTAAGAGATCTGGCCCCGGAGGAAGTGACGTCACCGATGTGATCGGTAGCCCAAATTCGGAGCTCCGCGGGGACGCGAGGAAATAAGCTGTTAAACCCCTAATCTAGGCGGATTTAATTTCATAGACGAGAAACGGAACTTACCAGAACATATGGCAGCCAGAAAGAAACTTTCAAAATTTAAATATACGGCTGAATCGGCAAAAGCGGGAAGCAGAGGGCCGGCAGGGTTGCCTCCGCGCGAAAACAAAATGGCGTCGGAGGAACCCGAATCGGAGGCCGAACTTGAAGAACGGAGCGGCGGTGAGGTGGAACTGGAGAGGAGCGAAATTATTAAATGGTTCCAGGAGCTGAAAACGGAGATGATTAACACTAGAAATAGCATACACGCTGCTGTTAAAGAATTGCGTGAAGAAGTAAAAGACATTGGTAACCGCGTGGGTGAGACTGAGAATCGCCTGGAGGAGATGGAGGCGGGGGTGGAGAGCCTGGCGAAAACAGTTAAAGAGGAGAGACAGCAACGGGAGGAAATGGAGATTCGGATGGAAGATCTAGAGAATCGCTCTCGAAGGGGGAATCTGCGCTTTAAAGGAGTGCCAGAGGAGGCCCAATATATGGAAGCTGTGAAAGTAGTGCAAGAGATTTGCAACTTCATTCTGAGCCACGGGAAAGACCCCCAGGAGAGTACAGATACGTCTGAAATCAAAATCGATCGAGCACACCGGAGTTTGGGACCGCAGCGGGGGGAGAACCCCAGGGATATCATTGCTTGCTTTCATGATTTCCAGGTAAAAGAGACTGTTTGGAGGAAAGCCCGTGCCTTGGGTGATATACAATGGCAGAACACTAAAATACAGATTTTCCAAGACCTGGCGAAATCTACTTTACAAAAGAGGCGGGAATTCCGCGAAGTGACGAGATATCTGCAAAAAACTGGTTTGCGCTATAGGTGGATTTTCCCCAGTGGCCTTATGGTTACGGTGGGGAACCAGACAAGGAAAATACAACACCCGACTGCAGCAAGGAAAATCCTGGAGAACATGGGGTGCACGGACCTACCGGAGGAGCTGCGAGTCTCCACAAAGGATGGTAATGGAGAGAAAAGTGCCAGCTCAGGCAGATGGCTCCAGCAGGGGAAAAAGGGCACCAGCATAAACAGAGTGAGGAAGGAGCGTGGCCTGGAGCAGCAAGGGGACACTTGAATGGACAAATACAGAGGGGCTGATGCCCGGGTGCTAAGTTTGGTCACTTGACCAGTTGTAGTAAGTGATACCATGTTGGTAATGTTTAACTGATCATATGTCTATGATTAAGATAGAATACATTCGGAATGAATGAAGGAGATGACAGGTTTGAAAGGATGGGGGGGAAAAATGGGAGGCTGGTTCCCCTGGGGACGACACTTTCTTAGGGGGAACATGGCAGCTTGTAGTAGCGGCCAGTCGAGGGGATGGGTAGGGGGGAGGAGGGAGGGGGGGAAGGGAGGAGGGAGGGAGGGAGGGATTACAGTGGGTTCATGGAATGTAAATGGCTTGAATACACCAGAAAAAAGAAGTATTGTTAGCAAAGAGATACTTAAAATGCAGTGGGACATTATCATGTTGCAGGAGACACATATCCAAAGGAAAGATGTAAGGCTTATTCAATATAAAAACCTGGGTCAGAATTATATATCGACGGACCCCAGAGGGGGGAAAAAGGGAGGATTGGCGATTTATATTAAAGAAAGGGTACCATTTGTGCATGAGCAAACTTTCCTGGAGAGCCAAGGAAGATGTATAGCGGTTACGGGAAAGATCAATGAACAACAGATCACCTTAGTTAATATATACGCACCCAATGAGGGACAAGGGGCATTCTTTGAAAAATTAAGACTAGAGTTGACAAATTTTGTGAGAGGAAAAGTGATTCTTGGAGGGGATTTCAATTGGGCTTTAGCAGATCTAGACCACTCAAAAGGAAAGAAAAAGGGTGGAGTCTCGGCAAATACGACTAAATTACTGAGTCTGGTCAGGGATCTTGATTTGTTAGATGTTTGGAGATTGCAGCACCCTGGGCAGAGGACATATACATTCTATTCGCATGCACAACAAACATATACAAGGATAGATGCAATTTGGGGCTCCCGAACTATCTGGGGGGAGGTGGGAGACTCGGGAATAGGGAGTATACACGTGTCAGACCACGCTCCTATTTGGGCCTCGTGGAGGGGGCTGGGGAGAGAAAAGGGTCACACTTACTGGAGACTGAATGAATCTCTGCTTGATTCAGTGGAGGACTGTGAAGAAGTCCGGAGGGTAATAAAAGATTACTTAGCATACAATGACACGGGGGAAGTGGCTGAGGGGACACTCTGGGACGCTCTTAAAGCTGTGGTGAGAGGACATCTGATTAAAAATGGCAGTCAAAGGAAGAGGGAGGGGCAAAGGCGGGAACTGGAGGTAAGACAAAGGTTAGCGACCCTAGAGGCCCAACATCAAGGTGGACAATGCCCTGAAGTGCCTGTTGAGCTGAGGGAATGCAGGGCAGCCTTACGTCAAATTCAAATTAAACAGATGGATTTTCAAAGGAAGTTGGTTCAGCAAAAGTTTTTTGAATATAGTAATAAATCGGGAAGGATGCTGGCGCGCAGCCTACGCCGGCGAAGGGTGGGCAATACTATCATGAAATTAAAAGGGGAGGGGGACACATTATTATATCAAGATAAAGAGCTTAGAGACCGATTTGCCCAATTTTATGCAGACTTGTATACCAAAGAAAGTGGGGATTCGGGGGAAAAGACCAAAGAATATCTAAACGGGCTGGGATTGCGGAAACTAACAGATGCACAAAGAGAATCATTGGACAAGCCCATAACATTGGAAGAGATAGAAGGAGTTATTAGAGGATTAAAAGGAGGGAAAGCGCCGGGACTCGATGGGTACACGGCTAAATTCTACAAGCTAATGAGCAAGGAGGTAGGGCCATTGATAGTACGGGTAGGAAATGAGTGCTTCAAATCTGGGACTTTGTCTAGGAGTATGTATGCAGCGGGAATCTCGGTGATCCCTAAGCCGGGAAGAGATCCTACATTGTGTGCATCTTACAGGCCAATATCCCTTATAAATATAGATATTAAGATACTGGCCAAGGCTATGGCGGAGCGGATTAATAAGTTTCTGCCCCAACTGATCCATGAGGATCAATCAGGCTTTGTCCCGCGCAGGCAAGTAGCGGATAATATAAGGAGATCTTTAAACATTATATGGGAGGCCCAACGTCGGGGGGGGGGATTTTGTACTTTTAACAACGGATGCAGAAAAGGCCTTCGACCGGGTCGAGTGGCATTACCTATGGGAGGTGTTGGAATTTATGGGGTTCGGCCCAGGGGTATTGACATGGCTCAAGGGGTTATATGCAACACCAAAAGCTTGTATAAAAGTTAATGGGGGATACTCTGATCAGTTTAGGATACAGCGGGGCACGCGGCAGGGATGTCCCCTGTCGCCCTTGCTCTTTGCCTTGGCAATTGAGCCGCTAGCACAGAGAATTCGGGAGACGGTCAGTATTGAGGGGATTAGGGTGGGCGATCAAGAGCATAAAGTGGCGTTATTTGCAGATGATATTCTGTTTTATGTAAGTCGCCCGGAGGAGACTCTACACTCTATCTGTACGGAGCTTAGAGCGTTTGGAGCCATATCTGGCTTCAAAGTCAACTATGATAAGTCTGAGGTGCTGGGCATTACGGGTCCCACTTTGGATATGAGTAACCTGGTAACCAGATTCTCTTTTAAGCATGCCAGGGAGAGCTTTCGATATCTTGGGGTAAGGCTGCCGCGGAACCTTGCACAGGTATATGGGATTAACTATGTCCCCTTGATTAGAGAGCTAAGAGCAGATTTAAGTAGATGGAAAAATGGGTTGCTCTCATGGTGGGGAAGAATAGCGGTTATCAAGATGAACCTCCTCCCTAGGTTGCTATTCCTCTTCCAGACGTTGCCAGTGGAAGTACCCTGGGGTACCCTGAACAAATTACAGGCGGATATGTCTAAATTCGCCTGGGGAGAGAAAAGGGCAAGGTTATCAAAGCGAATTATGTGGAGTGGGGTGGAGGTAGGAGGGAGGGGGATGCCCAACATTACATGGTACTATCAAGCGGCACAACTGAAGCAGGTGGCGGAATGGAGTAAGGGGGAAGGGGCACCAGTAGCAGTGTTAGAACAACTACTGGAAACTAGGTGTAATCTGGAAAGGGGTCTGTGGGGATCTGGAAGGATGAGCACCCCACGTAGGGAAACTGACAATCCATTTATAGGGCACTTGTTACACACATGGGATGTGCTGAAACGCAAATTTAAAAAGGGAGTTAAAACCTCAACATTGGCTCATATTATTCATGAGGTAGAGTTCCCAGGTGGAGAAGAGGGGGGTACGTTTCATGAATGGTATAGAAAGGGCTTGCGGAGATTTCGAGATTTGATGTCAGAGGGTACAATAAGGACATTTGAGACACTAAGGAGGAAGTTCGACCTGCGGGAGTCTGACAATTATGCATATTTGCAAGTCAAACATTATATGAGTAAACAGGGGTGGTTACATGCGGACCCGAGGGAAAAGGAGCCCCTAGAAAATATATGGGTTACACTGGAGGGGGGGAGGAGAGGCATATCCAGGTTATATAACTATATTAGAGGTAGCGCATTGAATAAATTACCTTATATGAAAGCATGGGAGAGCGATTTGAACTGTGAAATGAGTGTGAAAGAATGGGAGAGAGTATGCATTGAGGTAAAAAAGGCATCAGTGTGTGTATTAATAAAGGAAAATGCCTACAAAGTTTTAAGCAGATGGTACTATACGCCAGAACGGTTAAAACGAATGTATTCTAAAGCCTCAGACAGGTGTTGGCGCTGTGACAATGATCTGGGTAGTTTTATACATGTGTGGTGGTCTTGCACTCTTGTACGCTCCTTCTGGGACGATATTACGGTGTGCCTGACCTCTATTCTGGGGGTGCAGTTTCCTGCAGAACCAAAGTGGTGCTTGCTGGGGTGGGGAAATAAAAGGGGCCAGAAATGGCAGAAGCGGCTAAAAAGACTATGTTTATCAGCTGCGAAGCTAGAGATAGCAGCCCACTGGAAACAGAGAGTGGGCCCTACGATGGAAAAATGGAAAACGAGACTCCGAACATTAATGGGACTTGAACAACTGACGGATAGACGGAGGGGTAGATTTGACCCTGACGCGGAGGAATGGATGCATCTAGAGCGTTTATGGACTGCTGCAACTAATATATAGGGAATTCAGCCATAAAGTGAGGGAGGGGGGAGGGAGGGGAGGGGGGGGGGGGAAAAAATTCATTACGTTTTCAAATGTATATATTGTAGTCCATTCTATTTGCACTGGCTGTACAGCTGTTAGCTGAATAAGTGTATGTACTATGGAACAAAGTGACGGAATAAAAACATTTTTCAAATCAAAAAAAAGAGATCTGGCCCCTACAGACCAGGTAGATGCTCCAAATCAACTCGTTACCTGCATGACAGACAGCTGTCGGCAATGGTCACCTGTATGAAAGACACCTGTCCACAGACTCAGTGAATCAGTCAGACTCTAACCTCTACAAAATGGCCAAGAGCAAGGAGCTGTCTAAGGATGTCAGGGACAAGATCATACACCTGCACAAGGCTGGAATGGGCTACAAAACCATCAGTAAGACGCTGGGCGAGAAGGAGACAACTGTTGGTGCCATAGTAAGAAAATGGAAGAAGTACAAAATGACTGTCAATCGACAAAGATCTGGGGCTCCACGCAAAATCTCACCTCGTGGGGTATCCTTGATCATGAGGAAGGTTAGAAATCAGCCTACAACTACAAGGGGGGAACTTGTCAATGATCTCAAGGCAGCTGGGACCACTGTCACCACGAAAACCATTGGTAACACATTACGACATAACGGATTGCAATCCTGCAGTGCCCGCAAGGTCCCCCTGCTCCGGAAGGCACATGTGACGGCCCGTCTGAAGTTTGCCAGTGAACACCTGGATGATGCCGAGAGTGATTGGGAGAAGGTGCTGTGGTCAGATGAGACAAAAATTGAGCTCTTTGGCATGAACTCAACTCGCCGTGTTTGGAGGAAGAGAAATGCTGCCTATGACCCAAAGAACACCGTCCCCACTGTCAAGCATGGAGGTGGAAATGTTATGTTTTGGGGGTGTTTCTCTGCTAAGGGCACAAGACTACTTCACCGCATCAATGGGAGAATGGATGGGGCCATGTACCGTACAATTCTGAGTGACAACCTCCTTCCCTCCGCCAGGGCCTTAAAAATGGGTCGTGGCTGGGTCTTCCAGCACGACAATGACCCAAAACATATAGCCAAGGCAACAAAGGAGTGGCTCAGGAAGAAGCACATTAGGGTCATGGAGTGGCCTAGCCAGTCACCAGACCTTAATCCCATTGAAAACTTATGGAGGGAGCTGAAGCTGCGAGTTGCCAAGCGACAGCCCAGAACTCTTAATGATTTAGAGATGATCTGCAAAGAGGAGTGGACCAAAATTCCTCCTGACATGTGTGCAAACCTCATCATCAACTACAGAAGACGTCTGACCGCTGTGCTTGCCAACAAGGGTTTTGCCACCAAGTATTAGGTCTTGTTTGCCAGAGGGATCAAATACTTATTTCCCTCTGCAGAATGCAAATAAATTCATATACTTTCCACAATGTGATTTTCCGGATTTAATTTGTGATGTGCTATCTCTCACTGTTACCAATAACCTACCCTTCAATTATGGGCTGCTCATGTCTTTGTCAGTGGGCAAACTTACAAAATCAGCAAGGGATCAAATACTTATTTCCCCCACTGTATGTATTAAGACCACTTGGCTCCACCGTATTTAGATGATAAATCCAGTAAGTTTCCCGTTGTAGTAGCTGTCTGTTATGGTCACCCCCTCTGGGAGCTGGACTAATGTGGTCAATAGCCATGACTTGTAAGGCCTCCACTTGGTGGTTAAATTGCATGCAATGCTGCACTAAAGGGGGACCCGGTACTTGAGCTACTATCCGAGAACGATGTTCAACCATACGTTCGTGTAAAGATCTGCTGGTTTTACCAACATACTTTTTACCACAAGGACATATTATACAGTAAATGACTCCGCGAGTGCGGCAGGTAGTATGATGCTTTAAATAATAACTTTTTCCATCATGTGCAAAAGATCGAGTTTCAACTGTGATGTCACAGGTTTTACAGTTCTTCTTCATACATTTAAAATGTCCTGTAGGTTCACATTGTCTATCAATATCAAGTTCAAAAAGTTCTGCCGGACTGAGCAATTCTTTAAGATTCCTACCTCTAGAGAAGGCAGTGCGTAGATCGCATTGCGAAAACACAGAATGGGTTTTGATGATATCCCAATGTTGTCTAATTATCTTCGCCACTCTTTCTCCACCCGGTGCATATCTCAAGATACATGTCATCTTATCTTCTTCTGTAGTCTGAGTTCTAGTTTGCAATAGCAACTCCCTGTTATACTTTGCTCTACGGTATGCATGCCTTAGAGTCTTGTCTGGATAATTCCGCAGCTTCATCTTATTGTAAAAAGATGCAAATGCCTGCATAAAATCTTCATCATTTGAGCAAATTCTGCGGAAACACAGAAACTGCGAAAAGGGCAAACCATCACGCAATTTACGCGGATGACAGCTACGATACTCCAGGATGGTATTTCTGTTGGCTTATTGTAAACTCGGGTAATAAACTTATGGTCATCCAGGTCAACTAAAACATCCAAAAAGTACACACTTGTCCTAGAACTGGTAAGTGTGAACTGTATCTCTGAATGGCGTTGGTTGAGCCATTTGCAAAATTCTTTCAATTCATCTTCATCACCTAGCCAGATCAAAAAAACATCATCTATGTACCTTTTCTACATGAAGATGTTAGACTGGAACGGGGAATCAAGTAACCATTGGTCTTCATAGGCGGCCATAAACAAGTTTGCTAATGTAGGGGCAAACGTGGCACCCATGGCTACCCCCAATTTTTGAAGAAACAATTTGTCACGGAACTTGAAAAAGTGATTGCACAATGCTAATTTCGTGAATTTGACAATGAAACCTGTAGTTACTGCATGTGGTCTAGGTCGAGAATCCAATATCTTTTCCACCACTGCTATCAATTCATGCTGTGGTATCTTGGTGTAGAGAGATTTGATATCCAACGTTGCTAACACATAGGTGTCCTGAACCAATTGTACTTCCTGTATCATATTAAGAAAATGTGTAGTATCTTTAATGAACTATGGAAAACTTGATACAAAGTCTCTCAAGAAAGTATCCACGTAAGTCGAAATGGGTTCTAACAAAGAACCTTTTGATGACATAATAGGTCTACCTGGTGGATGTATTGGATCTTTCTTTATGTACCTTGGGCAATACATATAATACTGGTATGGTAGGTGTCTTGTGGTTTAAGTACTGGTATTCCTTAGTGGTCACAAATCCTTGATTTAATCCTCTTTGCGTGATGTCCTTAACCCTCATTTGTAAATCAACTGGCGGATCTACTTCTAATTCTTGATAAGCATTTTTATCATCCAATTGAGACTTTACCTCTTCCATGTACTGCGCTCTGTCTAAAACAGTCACCGCACCCCCTTTATCTGCCCATTTTATTACTATCATATCATTATTCCGTAATTCTTTAAGGGCTGTCCGTTCTGCTCTTGTCAAATTATCACTATGACCGTGGTAACCAGTTTGATAGAATTTGTGGACATCCCAAAGTACAAGTTGTTTAAAAGTAATCACTATGGGGTCAATGGGGATAGGGGGAACCCATTGAGATTTATTGTATACTCTGGAAGATGGCTCAAATTTCACATCACCGAAATAGATCCGCAGTTGTAGCTGACGTATTAATTTCTCTAGATCTATTCTAAACTGGAATGCGTTAAATCTCATTGACGGAACAAAAGATAATCCTTTAGAAAGAAGGGACGTTTCTGCCTCCGTTAATATTACACTGGACAAGTTGATTACATTTGATACTGCGATCGTGTCCGTGGACGTGACCTTAATTGGCCCCGATTGGTCCCTCGTCTGCCTCAGTTCCTTGGCGCTCTCTGTTGTCTGTTGGACAAAAAATCTTCAGTGTCACTACTGCCACCAGAGGAACTCTCCATCAAGGTCAGGTGCACCACCTGAGGTTCCTAAGCCACTCGGCCCAGACAATGTGCTGTGCTCCCCAACCAAGGAGACTTGCATCAGTGGTGATTATCACCCACTTAGGGGATGCCAGTGACCCCCCCTCCCCCCCCCATGAGGTAAACAGGGCTGTCCCATCAATCTAGACTGGCTCTCGCCTTGGCAGGGAGAGGCAAGGGATGCTCAAAGTCATGAAAAGACTGGGTCCAGCAAGATAGGAGAGCCCACTGTAGAGGCTGCCATGTGTGTCCTTGCTCAAAGATAAGTACATAAGTATTGCCATACTGGGAAAGACCAAAGGTCCATCAAGCCCAGCATCCTGTTTCAAAGTGGCCAATCCAGGTCACAAACAACTGGCAAGATCCCAAAAAAGTACAAAACATTTTATACCACTCCAACGTTGCAGACATTAAGTCCAAGAGCTGAGGGTAGTCCCACACCCTGGAGACTGGCATCTCTCACAAACTGCATTACTATGTCTGTAGCTTGGCTGCTTAGTCCTCTGGGAGAATACACCACCCCCAAGCTGCATTGCTACATTGAGTGGACACTCTGGTACTACAGGACCTGGAAAGGAAGCAAGTGACACGACTCAATTCGCCACATATCCCAGGCCCTCCCAAAGGGAAGTGACCTGAGAAGTGGCGATCCTGGCCTTCATGCTAAGTTGCTGGCCCTTGTAGATTTCAGTGTCTGCAAGCAGGTATGGCCAAGTGCACACAGGCCTGCCTAACCGCTCAGGCCGACTTTGTCACAAGGCTAGTGTGTCTGCCATTCCCCAGCTCTGGATTTTTTTTTTTTAACTATTCGCTTTATTTCCCTGACAAGGGAATAAAACTAAACCAGGCACACAGATTAGGATTGTTTCCACCCATCCCTGCCCCACACACACAAAACACCAGGGAAGCTGCAGGGGGACCTGGTGAAAATACATCCAGAGTGTATTGGCAAAGAAGGGAGGGGAAGGGGACCCCACCTCAAGCAGGGTCCTGCAGGACCAAGACAATACCTCACTCAGTGTACGCTAATAAGTGCAACTGGGGGTAGCAAAGCCATGCTCCACACTCAACTAGGTTCAGCCTGGGGACCAGATAACCTGAGAGTGGCCATTAGGTTCAACCTGACTGTGCAGCCACGGCAAGCAGAGTGCGAAGATAGGCTAACAAGCAGGAGCACAAGCCTGAATAAACTACCATCTGCTAAAAAGAGGAAGAGAAAAGTACTGGATTTTTCCACTGAGCACCAGCAGGTTATACCAATGGGTTCACTGGAAAAAAGATCAGTTTTTCTCATCCCCTATCACCAGCTGATGGAGGTATACACCCACTTGTTCACAATGGTACGGCACAAATAAAAAGGAATGTTCTTTTAAGATGCACCAACATGCTGACTTCCTGCACAACCGTCACTGTCAGATCACAACAATCACTTTCTTTTGTAACAATGGGCAAGGTGCTGTAGAGCTAAGTGAATGGCCTTTGCTTTCAGGTGATTGGCCAAGTGAGAAGCCTCATGGAACAGTGTCATTGCATGACTTGTCCTAGAAAGTCTCCCTCCCTTCTCCCTCACCCACACTTTCATTGGTGAAAGTGGCCACCCAACCCAGGAGGGTCCAGGATGTACTACAGACTGGCCTGCAAAGTTTGCATCAGGTGCATTCCTCCATTATAACCATTTCATTGAACACAACTTCTAAACTGCAAGACATGGAGACAAATTTACTACTACTACTACTACTATTTAGCATTTCTATAGCGCTACAAGGCGTACGCAGCGCTGCACAAACATAGAAGAAAGACAGTCCCTGCTCAAAGAGCTTACAATCTAATAGACAAAAATAAATAAATAAGCAAATCAAATCAATTAATGTGAATGGGAAGGAAGAGAGGAGGGTAGGTGGAGGCGAGTGGTTACAAGTGGTTACCAGTCAAAAGCAACGTTAAAGAGGTGGGCTTTCAGTCTAGATTTAAAGGTGGCCAAGGATGGGGCAAGACGTAGGGGCTCAGGAAGTTTGTCAATCAATCCACCTGGATTGATGGTACTGAAAAGACATCAGATATGAAGGCAGTATCATTGCAAAATCTATAATATGATTATCAGGAAAAATGGAAAACCTGGGAAATTCCAATACAGACTTGAATTTGAGATTTAAAATTTTCCAGTATCCAGATTAGCATCGTCTAGAGATCGGTTTCATAATTTCCTAACTTCAATTCTGTGAGATGGGTACAGTGACTGAGGCATCAGGATTATACTTTTGCTATTCTGGAACCAGAGGCAGAAGTTATAGGAAGAGGTACCTTACCTTGCTTCTTTATTGGTCTCTTGTCTTTTTTGCAATGCTGCAAACTAATAATCCAACTTTCCTGGGAGAAAAATCTCAGTTATTCTGAATGTTTCCAGATAGACTCAGCTTAAGATGCTTGATTATGTGACAAATCAGTTGTTTCAATGTTTTTAATTCCGATCAAAATATATAGGTTTTCTTTGAAGCAATAATTCCTTGATGGCATAGGGGTTTCTAAGGTAAATAATGGTGCTACATACTAGGCCTGTTTTGAATAGAAGGGATTTTCTCCCCTTGAGTTTTTTGGGGTTTTTTTTGTTCTAATTTCCAGCTTCCTGTGGATTTTCTTTTTGGTTCTCTCCCATGTGTGGACTATATTATGTAACTGATTTCTTTTCTTTTTAGTACATGATTATTATTTAATACTGTTTGGATTTCTTATCCAAGCCTATTCTTTGATTGTAAATACTTGAACAAAAAAAAAAGTAATCTGCCATTTGTATGCCCAGTCTTGCAACCTCATAAGCTCCTCTTGCTATTTTTCAAAATCCTCTTGCGATTTAACTTTGAAAACTGTCTCATCAGCAAATTTAATTTTGCTTGTTACTTCCATTTCTAGATCATTTATAAATGTTAAAAAGAACATATAAGAATAGCCATTCTGGGTCAGAGCAATGGTCCATCTAGCCCAGTATCCTACTTCCAGCAGTGGCCAATCCAGGTCACAAGTACCTGGCAGAAACCCAGTTAGTAGCAACATTCCATGCTACCAATCCCAGGCCAAGCAGTGGCTTCTCCCATATTCATCTCAGTAACAGACTATGGACTTTTCCTCTAGGAACTTGTTCAAACCTTTTTAAACCCAGATATGCTAACCACTGTTACCACATCCTCTTGCAACAAGTTCCAGAGCCTAACTATTCTTTGAGTGAAAAAATATTTCCTATTTGCATTTCCATGCAATTTCATTGAGTGTCCCCTGGTCTTTATACTTTAATGTGAAAATTGATTCACCTCATCTCGTTACACACCACTCAGGATTTTGTAAAACTATCATATCCCCCCTTAGCCATCTCTTTTCCAAGCTGAAGAGTTCTAACCTCTTTAGCCTTTCCTCATATGGAGGCAGTTCCATCCTTTCAATCATTTTGGTCGCTCTTCTTTGAACCTTTTCTAATTCCGCTATATCTTTGAGATATGGCAACCAGCATTGCACACAATACTCAAGGTGAGGTCGCACCATAGAGCAATATATAAGTAAGTATTGCCATACTGGGAAAGACCAAAGGTCCACCTTCCCTTCTCTTTTGCTTCCTTTTCCCTAAGTATTGTATTTCTCTTCCCTTCCCTTATGCCTTCTGTCATTGTTAATGATTTTCTTTAGTTCATTGTAAGCCGCTTTGGGGCTGCTTTACGTGGCAAAAGGCAGGGTATAAATGTTCTAAAATAAATAAATAAAATAAAAAGTATTAAAACATTTTATACTGCTTATCCCAGAAATAGTGGATTTTCCCCATTTGATAATGGTCTATGGATTTTTAATTTAGGAAGCCATCTAAACCTTTTTTAAACTCCGCTAAGCTAACCACCTTTACCACATTCTCTGGCAACAAAATTCAGAGTTTAATTACATGCTGAGTGAAGAAAACTTTTCTACGATTTGTTCTATATTTACTACATTGTAGCTTCATCGCATGCCCCCTAGTCCTAGTATTTTTGGAAAGCGTAAACTAACAATTCACATCTACCCGTTCAACTCCACTCATTATTTTCTAGATCTCTATCATATCTCCTCTCAGCCGCCTTTTCTCTAAGCTGAAGAGCCCTAGCCGCTTCAGCCTTTCCTCATAGGGAAATCGTCCCATCCCCTTTATCATTTTCGTCACCCTTCTCTGCACCTTTTCTAATCCCACTATATCTTTTTTGAGATGCAGTGACCAGAATTGAACACAATATTCGAGCTGCAATCGCACCATGGAGCGATACAAAGGCACTATAACCCTAATTTTTGTTTTCCATTCCTTTCCTAATAATACCTAACATTCTATTTGCTTTCTTAGCCGCAGTAGCACACTGAGCAGAAGGATTCAACGTATCAACGACACCACCTAGATCCTTTTCTTGGTCTGTGACTCCTAACGTGGAACCTTGCATGACGTAGCTATAATTCGGGTTCCTCTTTCCCACGTGCATCACTTTGTACTTGCTCACATTAAACGTCATCTGCCATTTAGACGCCCAGTCTCCCAGTCTCGTAAGGTCCTCTTGTAATTTTTCACAATCCTTCCGCGATTTAACAACTTTGAATAACTTTGTGTCATCAGCAAATTTAATTACCTCGCTAGTTACTCCCATCTCTAGATCATTTATAAATGTGTTAAAAAGCAGCAGTCCCAGCAAAGACCCCTGGGGAACACCACTAACTACCCTTCTCCATTAAGAATATTGACCATTTAACTCTGCTCTCAGAGAATTCATTAAGTTTCTCCGACTCCTCAGCTTCAAATACCATTTCTGGCACCAGTATCCCACCAAAATCTTCCTCGGTGAAGACCGAAGCAAAGAATTCATTTAATCTCTCCGCTACGACTTTGTCTTCCCTGATCGCCCTTTTTACTCCTCTGTCATCTAGTGGTCCAACCAATTCTTTTGCCGGCTTCCTGTTTTTATACCTAAAAATTTTTTTGCTATGTGTTATTGCATCCAACGCAATTTTTTAAGCCCCTCTTAGCCTTCCTTATCAGCGCTTTGCATTTGACTTGACATTTCTTATTCTGTTTCTTACTATTTTCAGTCAGTTCCTTCTTCCATTTTCTGAAGGATTTCTTTTTAGCTCTAATAGCTTCCTTCACCTCACTTTTGAACCATGCCAGCTGTCGTTTGCTTCCGTCCTCCTTTTTTAATACGCGGAATATATTTGGCTTGGGCTTCCAGGATGGTGTTTTTGAACAGTATCCATGCCTGATGTAAATTTTTGACCCTCACAGTCGTTCCTCAGTTTTTTTTTCACCATTCTTCTCATTTTATCAGTCTCCTTTTTTAAAGTTAAACGCTAACGTATTGATTTCCTATGTATACTTACTTCAAAGCTAATATCAAATCAGATCATACTATGATCATTTATCAAGCGGCCCCAGCACCATTACCTCCTGCACCAGATCATGCGCTCCACTAAGGACTACGTCTAGAAGTTTTCCTTCTCTTGTCGGCTCCTGTACCAGCTGCTCCATAAAGCAGTCCTTGATTTCATTAAGGAATTTTACCTCCCTAGCATTCCCCGATGTTACATTTACCCAGTCAATATCAGAGTAATTGAAATCACCCATTATTATTGTGTTGCCCATTTTGTTTGCGTCCCTAATTTCCTTTAACATTTCTGCATCCGTCTGTTCATCCTGGCCAGGCGGACAGTAGTACACTCCTATCACTATGCTTTTCCCCTTTACACATGGAATTTCAATCCACAGTGATTCCAAGAAGTGTTTTGTTTCCTGCAGAATTTTCAATCTATTTGGCTCTCCTTAATATACAAAGCTACCCCCCTCCACCAATTCGATCCACCCTATCACCAAGATATAATTTGTACCCTGGAATGACAGTGTCCCACTGGTTATCCTCCTTCCACCAGGTCTCAGAGATGCCTATTACATCTGATTTTTCATTTAGTGCAATATATTCTAACTTTCCCATCTTATTTCTTAGGCTCCTGGCATTCACATATATGGTCATTCCATGTCAAGTGGTCTGGTGGTACCTGCGCGACCATCACGGATTTCGATTACATTTTCTGTGAACATTCATACATGTCCCCAATGAACATTGGTAAAGTTTTACGTTCGCCGATGCAATACTTGCTGAGATATAGTAATCTGTTTGACTTCATATTGCAGCCTTCTATGGTAAGCCTCTGAGATTTCGGCAACTTTGAGACACTATCTCCGGCAATATTTTGTTGAAACAAAACTTGGCCATCTTGTACAACGCTTTGCGCTCTATTAAACAAAATAATTTAAAAATCTTCATGAGCGATTTCCATGAAGAAAACGTGGAGCAAACTTGGCCCAAAAAATTTGCGGCATGAAAAAATTGTAAAGTTTGGCTTTTTTATATTTCAACGTTTTATTATAATTAAAGCATAGCAGTACAATATAAACTTCATAACTGATAGGTGTACAATTTTTAAAAACAACCAGTATTCTGCTGTAGTACAGAGTGAACAGCTAACATCCCCAAGAAAATGTAAAGTCCTGTACCTAATTACCTACCCTACTCCCTAAAGTTTGGCTTTTTATATCTCTGGAATTAAAGGTGTGATAAACATGAAACTTTGCACACAACAACTTAGCAATACAAGGTTTTCGAATATAAAATTTAATTCTCCTAATATTTTCCATTAGTTCACAAATTGAGTGTAAAGTTGATGATTTTTGCAAAAACGTCAAAAATAGGGTATTTTTAGCCCACTTTTACAAAAAACAAGACCTTCTGGAAACTGTTTTTAATCATTTTCATTAGAAAGAGCATGTTTCAAAACCCTTAAAAAAGTAGGGTTGGTTTTTCATCGCTGGCATATAAAATAAGGACAAAGTTGAGGACGTTGCTATCGCAACGTCATACTTTAACATGCATTTTTCTATATTGTGTCGTTTTCTTTCCATTTCTGCTGAAGTTTAAAGTGTATAATTCATTTTTTGTATGCTATATGAATCTGTTAGTCTACTAGCGGTGCTTCTACACTAATGAAATTAGTTAAATATTCTGTAAGTATCTTATTGATGCCGCGCATTCACATGTTTCGGCTATAAGATTCTGTACTGTGCAGGTGTAGTTGTATGTTTCTCTCATAACAATCTTTATAACTTTTTTTCAGATTCGCATTAATTTAATACACTTCATATTAATTATTGCGATTTTGCTTAATATGGGAAAAATGAATATCAAAAGAGTCAACGGACAATCCCACTTTGCCCATTTGCGTTGTTGGAAAAAAGTTGTCGTCAACTTGCCACCATGGTTCATTTTATTCTAAAGAAATTGGGCTGCATTATGTGCACAGCTTGTCCGCCAAAGAAAATATGCTCATTACTCGGCGATCGGAGGTTGAGTTCACAGAAGACGACCAAATCTGACTGCATCACAAAGCGATGTATTTGGAAAAGTACGAAATGAAGCAAAAGTCGTGCTGCAACTCATTCGACAAACAAAATCACATAGTTAAACATGGACTGTTGAAAGTCGATCTAGCCATGTCTGATGATTTGAAAAAAAAAATTGAAAACAAATGTGAAGCCGGGCCAAAAAATGTGTTCCAAGTGTAAAGCCAAATATGTTTCTATGGTCGAAAGCAAGGCAGAGTCATCGTCATCAGAAAATTACGATATGGACATTTCAGACACTCTTGATCAAAGTTTGACTGATTTGGGGACTTCTCCATTAAGAATTCAGAGGTTGGCCAGTAGGAATAAAACTGGATATGTGAAACGAAAAATTGAACGCGGGCAGAAAGTTGTAGCAGAAAAAAATAATGGTAGCCGCTGCAGTATCAGCCGAAGACATTGGACAAACTAGCAAGTCGGCTGCTAAGGAATGCCTGACATGCCAAGATTACACTGACCTAATCGAAGATATGAAAACAAAAATTAAAATATCCAATAGATCCATGAAAATTCAATTATTGACTTTGGCCCCAAAGACTTGGTCAATACCAGTGACAGCAAAAACGTTTCACGTTTCAGAACGTATGGTTAAAACAGCGCGAAAATTAAAGCAAGAAAGCACTACCGGATGCAAAAGTTGGCAAACTGCTACCAAAGGCAATCGCCGACAAAGTTCGAGATTTCTACGAGGATGATGAATTTAGCAGGATGTGCCCTGGTAAAAAAGATTTTGTTTCTGTTCGGCTTGATGGCATCAAGGTTCAAAAACAAAAGCAGTTGCTACTGTGCAATCTGAACTGTATATAGCATATCGAAACAAATATGGTGCTGAAATTTGTTTTTCCAAATTCTGTGAGCTCAGACCAAAGTGATGTGCTACTGTTACTGTCTGTGCCTCAGGCACACATTCCGTCTGTGTCTGCACCGTCCATCAGAATGTTAAGCTTATGCTACAAGGTGCCAACATTAAAGAAGACTACAAGATGCTCATGGGAAAGGCAGTTTGCTATCTGGACGCCAAAGATTGTATGTTGCAGCGATGCCAAAACTGTCCTGGTGAAGAGGCACTGATAGCATATTTGGAAGAAATATTTGAGGACTGGGACTCAGAAGAATCAATAGAATTAAAACAATGGGTTCATACTGACCGTGAAACGCTCGAAATATGTTCTCACTGTTGACAACTTTATTGAAAAACTCGCTAGCAAAATTTGGAAACTGACTGGCCACCACTTCATTTCAAAACATCAAAGCGAATATTTGAAGTCATTAAAAGCTGGCCTAAAAGAAACCGAACTTATCGTACTGATGGATTTTGCGCAGAATTACTCGTTTGTTGTCCAAGACGCTGCTCAAGGCTTTCATTGGGAGAATTCACAATGCACAGTGCATCCATTCGTCGCTTATTATATCAATAAAGATGGAGTGCTGCAAATTGTCAACGGCTGCATAATTTCTGATCATATGCAACACGATACGATTTCCGTGCACATGTTCATTCGGAAGTTGATTGAGTTTTTGACAAATAAAATGAAGATTACAAGAATATACTATTTTAGTGACGGGTCAGCAGCAATACAAAAATTTCGTCAATCTATGCAATCACAAGAATAATTTTGAAATTGAGGCCAAATGGAACTTTTTTGGCACGAGTCATGGCAAGTCACTATGTGATGGAGTTGGTGGCACGACTAAACATTTGGCTGCTCAAGTCAGCCTCCAGCGACCATTAACCGACCAAATACTGACGCCAATAGATCTGTCTAACTTTTGTTTTTGACAAAACCATTCATGGAATTAAATACATGTATGTTCCGACTAAAGAAATCCAAGAAAACAGGATGCTGCAAGAAGAAAGATGGAAAGCTAGCTGCACAATAGCCAGCACAAGAGATCATCACCAGTTTGTGCCAGTTGATTCGAATTCGATTTCTGTCAGCAAAGTTTCAAATGACACGATTAACTTTGTGGTCAAAATTTCCGATATCGTTGATCCTAATTTAAAATTGGCCAAACTATTGCCTGGTTGTTATGTTGCCTGCATTTATGACAAGTGGTGGGTAGGCAACGTTGTAGAAATTTCCATCGAACAAAATGATGCATTGGTAACATTTATGCATCCACCAGGCCCGGCTCATTCATTTTATTGACCTGAAAGAAAAGATGTTTGTTGGGTTCCAGCACAACATCTTATTTGTGTGCATTCAGCGCCATCAATTACGTCATCAGGCTGCCAGTATCAATTCCCAGAAGTGACACTAAAGAAAGTGGCTTGTAAATTCAATAATAAATAAGCAATCGTTGGAATTTGGCAGTTCATACAAACATTACAGACTTCGACTTGGGAACCATTTAAGATACCCACTTTAGGCTTAGGAACCTAGGATAAGCTGCCCAATCGTCGGCTTGGTAACCGGACAGATACCCACACAAGGCTTTGGAACCTTGATGAAGAAACCAAACTAGAGGCTTGGGATCCTCGTCCAAGAAACCCACCCATGGCTGGTATTGCACAGCTATCGGGCGTGACCCCTATGGCGATGGGGTTACTGGTTCAAGTTCCTGAACTGGTAGTGACAATGTCACCATGGACCAACGCAATTTAGGTTCTAATAATGTCTGTATAAAACAAAAATAATAGAATGCATGTGATGTTGCGATAGCAGCGTGTGATAGCAACATCCTCAACTTTATATGCCAGCAATGAAAAACCAACCCTACTTTAAGGGGTTTGAAACATGTTCTAATGAAAATGATTAAAAAGAGTTTCCAGAAGGTCTTTTTTTGTAAAAGTAGGCTAAAAATTCCCTATTTTTGGCATTTTTGCAAAAATCATCAACTTTACACTCAATTTGTGAACTAATGGAAAATATTAGAATTAATTTTATATTCGAAAACCTTGTGTTGATAAGTTGTTGTGTGCAAAGTTTCACGTTTATCACACCTTTAATTCCAGAGATATAAAAAGCCAAACTTTACAATTTTTTCATGCCACAAATTTTTTGGGCCAAGTTTGCTCCAAATTTTCTTCATGGAAATTGCTCATGAAGATATTTTTATTATTTTGTTTAATAGAGCGCAAAAAGTTGTACAAGATGGCCAAGTTTTGTTTCTCTCAACAAAATATTGCCGGAGAAACAGTGTCTCAAAGTTGCCGAAATCTCGGAGTCATACATAGAAGGCTGCAGTATGGGGTCAAACAGATTACTATCCAGCTTATTTTCGAAAGAGAAAGACGCCCATATTTCGACCCAAATCGGGAGATGGGCGTCTTTCTCCCGTGGGCGCTCAAATTGGTATAATCGAAAGCCGATTTTGGGCGTCTTCAACTGCAATCTGTTGCGGAAACGGCCAAAGTTGACGGGGCGTGTCAGAGGCGTGGTGAAGGCGGGACTGGGGCGTGTTTATCGGCCAAGGAGAGGTGGGTGTCCTCGGCCGATAATCGAAAAAAGAAAGGCATTTTTAGCATGAATTTGGGCCACGGTTTTGGACCCTTTCTTTCACGAACAAGTCCCAAAAAAGTGCCCTAAATGACCAGATGACCACTGGAGGGAATCAGGGATGACCACCCCTGACTCCCCGAGTGGTCACTAACCCCCCTCCCACCCAAAAAAACAAACAAACAAAAAAAACACTTTAAAAACTTTTTTTTTCCAGCCTGTATGCCAGCCTCAAATGTCACACCCAGCTCCATCACACAGCAGTATGCAGGTCCCTGGAGCAGTGGTTAGTGGGTGCAGTGGACTTCACCCAGGTGGACCCAGGCCCATCCCCCCCTACCTGTTACACTTGTGGTGGTAAGTGGGAGCCCTCCAAACTGCCCCCAAAACCCACTGTACCCACATGTAGGTGCCCCCGCTTCAGCCATAAGTGCTATGGTAATGGTGTAAAGTTGTGGGGAGTGGGTTTTGGGGGGGGAGGTTGGGAGGCTCAGCACCCAAGTGAAGGGAGCTATGGACTTCAGAGGTAGTTAACTTTTTTTTTTTTTTAATTGTTACAAGTGCCCCCTAGGGTGCCTGGTTGGTGTCCTGGCATGTGAGGGGGACAAGTGCACTACGAATCCTGGCCCCTCCCACGACCCAATGCCTTGGATTTGTTCATTTTTGAGCTGGGCGCCTTCGGTTTCCATTATCGCTGAAAAACGATACCACCCAG
Organism: Microcaecilia unicolor; assembly: GCF_901765095.1. NCBI lineage: Eukaryota > Metazoa > Chordata > Amphibia > Gymnophiona > Siphonopidae > Microcaecilia > Microcaecilia unicolor. The sequence goes on along the minus strand of NC_044040.1, from coordinate 180,511,635 downwards.
CTCAAATCCGATGCATTTGACTGGCATAAACCGTATTATCGGAAAAAAGATGGACGCTCATTTTTTTCAAATATATGGTTTGTCCCGCCCCTTCATGTACCCGTTCTCGGAGATAGACGCCCATGGAGATGGGCATTCGCGTTCGATTATGCCCCTCTATATCTCAGCAAGTACTGTATCGGCGAACGTAAAACTTTACCAATGTTCATTGGGGCCATGAATGAATGTTCACAGAAAATTTCATCGAAATCCGTGATGGTTGAGCACAGCACTTCTCTGAAATCAGACCACTTGACATGGAATGACCCATATAGACATTTCAAACTATATTTGTTGTTCCTATTTACATCATGCTTTGCAATCTTTTGTCTGATTTTTATTTAAGGACACCTGATCTACTATGGTCTCTTTTGCAACCTCACTCTCAGGATACCCTATCTTTCCTGTTTTGGAAATATCTTTCAGATACCTTATCCCGAACCATGCACTTCTGAGCGACTGTCGGCCTTATTTTGCATCCCTTTCCCAATAATTCTTAGCATCTGTTTTTTTGGTCACCACTGCCGCACACTGGGCAGAAGATTTTAGCGTACTGTCTACGATGACACCTAGATCTTCTTCTTGAGTACAGACTCCTAAAGTGGAGCATTGCATCAGATAACTATGATTTGGATTACTCTTCCCAATGTGCATCATTTTGCACTTATCTACATTAATTTTCATCTGCCATTTGGATGCAGTGGTCCCAGCACAGACCCCTGGGAAAACCCCACTACTTATCCTACTCCATTAAGAATACTGACCATTTAACCCTTCCCTGATTTCTAACCTTCTAACCAGTTCCCAATCCTTAGGACACTGCCTCCTATCCCATGACTTCCTAATTTTTTCATTCATGAAGTACTTTATCAAATGCCTTCTGAGAATCCAGATACACAATATCAACCAGCTCACCTATATTCATGTGTACACACATTAAAAAAAAAAATGTAGGACACTGGTGATGCAAAACAGCAAACGTAGAGGCTGCCAAATGTGCAAACCAATAGGGAGATAATATCAAAAACCAGTTTATTCAGAATATTCATATCAATATCAAGGACCCAACACGGTCCGTGTTTCGGCGCCAAAGCGCCTGCCTCAGGGGTCACAATCAACTTTCTCTGAGAAGAAGCTGATAGGCTTGAATAATTCCTTTATGTATGCAAGTTAATCCACAGAGAGAACAAAAGAACAGCCAACCGATCAGTAAACACCATGTGACAATATGAATATTCAGAATAAACTGGTTTTTGATATCTCCCTATTGGTTTGCGCATTTGTCAGCCTCTACTTTTGCTGTTTTGCTTTCACTTTCCGTGGAGGCTCCTCCTGTCTTCTTGGACACTGGTGATGCAAAATTTTCCTTAGCTAAATCCATATTAGCTTTGTTCCTTTAATCTGTACCTATGTATATACTCAGGAATTTTGTTCTTTATAATAATGTATACCATATGATTGGCACCGTCATCAGGATCACCAGTCAAGTTTCCCAGGTCACCTTTAGAACCCTTTTAAAAAATTAGCGTTACATTGGTCACTCTCAATTTTCGGTGCGACACTTCATTTTAAAAATAAAATTACATATTACTAATAACTCTGCAAGTTCATAGTAACATAACTCATAGAGCATAAGGTATGATGCTATACTACATATACATAATTTGACCTTGATTTGTCCATGCCATTTTCAGGGCACAGACCGTAGAAGTCTGCTTGGCAGTAATCTTAGTCTCTAACTACTGAAGTTGTCATCGAAGCCAACTCCAGCCCATCCAAATCTTTCTAGACACAATTAGGCTACAGACCACAGAAGTCTGCCCAGCACAGGCCTTGAAGCTGAATCTGTCCAGCCATGATCACGACACAGACTGTAGAAGTCTGCCCAGCACTGGCTTTGCTTCTCAATTACTGGTGTTGCCATCTAATCACTGCTACCACTTCTCAGTTACTACAGTAGTGATTAGATGGCAACACCAATAATTCAGTTCCTCTGACTCATTTTTTAGTTCTATCAGTACATTGGGATGTATACTATCCAGACAAGGTGATTTGCTACTCTTTAGTTTGTCAAACTGCCGCATTACATCTTTGAGGTTTACAGAGATTGGTTTCAGTTCCTCAGACTCATCACCATTAAATACCATTTTTGGCATAGGTATCTTCTCCACACTTTCTCCACAAGTGTTCTTTTTACCTCTCGGTCATCTCACAGTTCAACTGCTTCTTTTACCAGCTTCTTGCTTTTAATAGAGCTAAAAAAAAGTTGTAAATTTTTGCCTCCAAGGAAATCTTCTGTTCTAAGTGTCTTCTTTATCAGCGCTTTGCATTTTACTTGCCAGTCCTTATGCTATTCCTTATTATCTTCAGTCAGGTCCTTCTACTTTCTGAAGGATGTTCTTTTGGTTCTAATAACCTCTTTCACCTCACTTTTTAGCCATGTAACTGTTTGGACTTACTTCCACCTTTAATAGGTGGAATACATCTGGGTCTGAGCTTCCACGATGGTATTTTTAAATAACATCCACATTTAATGTAAAATTTGTTTAAAAGTTAAATGCTAACATATTAGATTTCCTGTGTGTACATACTCCAGTTATTAAATCAAATCATGTTATGATAAAGTAGCCCCAGTACCATTTGCACCAGATCATGTGGTCTACCAAGGGCAAGATCTAGAATAGCTTCCCTTCTTGTTGGTTCCTGAACCAACTGCTCCATAAAGCATTTCTACATCTGTTCATTCTGGCCAGGTGCATGATAGTATACTTCTATCACTACCCCTTTCCCCTTTACATATGGAATTTCTATCCATAAAAGTTTCAAGGTGTATTTGTGTTCTATGTAACATTTGGTCTACTTGATTGAAGGCCCCCTTTAATGTATAACACTATCCCTTTACCAATGTGATCCACCCTATCACTGTGATCAAATATGCACCCTGGTATGAGTGTCCCATTGGTTATCTTCCTTCCACCAGGTCTCAGAGTTACACTAAATAAGAAGAAATATAAACAGGCAATATTTCAACCAGGTCTGTGAAGTTGTGGAATCAGAAGCAATTTTGGGTGAAATTTGAGTCAGTAAAAACTCCAGCTTCAAAAAAAAAAACAAAAAAAACATACTTATAATACAGTAAACTAAACTTATCAATGTGTACATTTAATAAGGAGAAATTAGACCTTACCTGCTAATTTGCTTTCCCTTTGGTCCCTCCGGAACCAGCCCAGAATGTGACTGATGGGTTGTGCACGCCTTCCAGCAGGTGGAGACTGAGAAAAAAACTGTGACTCTAGAGAGAGCCAATAAGAGCCCCTGGCAACAAGAGAAAGATCCAGTAACAAAGTACCAAAGCAGAAGGAAGTAAAATACGTAAATGGTCTGTGCATACGAAAGCCTGAGCAGCCACCGGCACATTGCCAACACAGGGTGTGTGCCACCAACAATAATGTGACCAATGACATCCCCTGCATATCATGCACAAAAGGTTACATACTGAACCACAGAATTTGTGTTTTCTTTTTTTATTTTTTATTTTAACAATGAAACCAGAAACCAGCAACATAGCTCCCAAGAAAACAATATCACTTAATTCTTGAAGACACAGAATACCTAAAGGGAGGGAACTGGGCCGGTCCGGAGGGACTAAAGGAAAGCAAATTAGCAGGTAAGGTCTAATTTCTCCTTCCTTAGCGCCCTTCTGGACCGGCCCAGAATGTGACTGATGGGAACTAACAAAGCAGTAAGATTTGACGGCGGGGCTGTTAGGGTCCCTCCCATAAATGTGTGCCCTGAAAACAACTTGCTGATGACTCAGGAGGTACACTCGATAGTGCTTTGAAAAGGAATGCAAAGACGACCAAGTCGCCGCCATACAAATGTCCTCCAGAGGCACCAGACAACTCTCTGCCCAAGAAGTAGCCTGACCTCTGATACAGTGAGCCTTAACTCCTTCTGGAACAGCTTTCCCAGAAAGAAGGTAAGCTGATGCAATAATTTCCTTAAGCCAACGAAAAATAGTGGGCTTAGAAGCCATAAACCCCTCCGATGAGAATAAACAATCGGACCGACAAATCTCCTCCATAGACTTGACATAATGCTTCAGAACTCTTTTGACAAGCAAACGCTTCAAGAGACGCTGCTCCTCTGACCCGGAGAAAGAACCTAGAACAGGCAACCACCACCGGCTGAGATGAAAGAAGAGTCAATACCTTGGGCAAAAAGAAGGAACTGGTCTTAAAACACTTGATCCAAGCTGAATTCCAAAAATGGAGACCTACACAAAAGAGCCTGCAACTCCGTAAATCTCCTAGCTGAGGCAATAGCCACTAAAAACAATGCCTTCAGGGTTAAGTCCTTCAAAGTACAAGAAGATAAAGGCTTGGTAAGAACTGAGAGTACCAAATTAAGATCCCAGTGGGGAAAAGAACAGCGAGACAGAGGACGCAGGAGGTTAACCTCTCTTAAAAAATGGAACACATCCAGGTGGCTAGCCAGCGATCTTCCTTGAATACGACCTCAAAAACACGATAGAACTGTAATCTGCACTTTAAGAGAAGCCAAAATAAGGCCTTTGTCGAAACCATGCTGCAGAAAATCCAAAATCTGCAAGACTGACACGTGAAAGAGAGCTATCCCGAGCTCCTCACACCAGGCCTCAAAAATCCTCCAGGTCCGAACATAATTCAAAGAGGTAGAACATCGACGAGAACGAAGCTAAGCCAAAAGATCCTGCCTGACCGGATCCTCTACTAGAAGCCGGTGAAGATCGGCGTACCACAGTCTGTGAGGCCAATCCAGAACCACCAAGATCAGACGGCCCCTCTCGGAAGTAGACACCCTATCAATGGACAGACAGGAAAGGCATAAAGAAGACCGGTCGGCCAGGGAGCAAACAGGTCCATCCTGGGGAACCCCCCAACGGTTCACCACCGCCCGATACGCCACATTGCTTAGAGCCCATTCCCTGGGATCTAGCATGTTTCGACTGAGAAAGTCTGCCTGAACATTTTGAACTCCTGCCACATGAGCCACTGACAGCGCCACCAGATGCACCTCCGACCACTGTAATAGCTGTGACGCTTCTTGCTCCAACTGCTGACTCCTCGTTCCTCCTTGTCGATTGATGTAAGCCACCGCGGTGGCATTTTCCGACATCACGCGGACTGCCTCGCCCCTCAACAGATGGACAAAGGTCTGGATTGCTAGTCTAACTGCCCTGGTCTCTAATAGATTTTTGAACAAGATCTCTCCTGAGGAGACCACAGGCCTTGAGCATACTGTCCCTGAAAGTGAGCTCCCCATCCCTGAAGACTGGCATCTGTCGTAACCACCCTCCAGTTGCGCTGATCCAGAGGCATTCCCTTGGTCATACTGGCATCTCGCAGCCACCAATGTAGGCTGCTCTTCACCTGAGCCGGAAGTGACAATTTCTGATGTAGAGTCCTTCTGTGACGACCACCGAGAAAGAAGCGACCTCTGAAGCGGCCTCATGTGAGCCCTGTCGCTGCCACCTTGGAACCCAGGACCTGAAGATAATCCATCTTCCGGCTGACCGAGGTCCTCAGGAAAATGACCTTCCAGAAATACCTATGTCTCCTCCAAGGATGGCATTTCCTGGTCCAAATCAGAAGAAAAATCCTCTTCTAAATCCCAAAACTGCTTGGGCCGCTTGGCCCTCCTGAGACCTCTTCATTGAAGCCTCTCCTGGAGCAGCTTTGTGCAATAAAAAAGCTTAGTACATTTGTACCACAAAGTCAGGCGGGAAGCCACCTTCACCTGCTGAAGAAACAGGAGTCTGAGGCAAAGCCGGTAGAGAGGCTGGTAAAGCAGGCAGGGATGCAGCATTTAGAGGGGAAGACAAAATGGTGGCGTTTCCCACCAAAATTGCACTGCCAGCGAGGTTGACCTGACTGCACTTAAACCTGCCGAATCGGACCCCCCCCCCCCCCAATGGCGCCGACATTTTTACAGCCCCTGCTACCTGCTCAGGCGAAACATCTACCGCGTTGCAAAACTTACAAGCACCGCTCGAACCAACTCCCTGCCACTGACAGACTGAACAGCGGCGGAGCTTCTCTGCCATCGTGTCTGCCTAAGCCAACTCCGAACCAAAACAGGAGCCAGAAAAAACAGCAGCAAACCGTCACAGAGAGAAAACAGAAGCTGTCTTGCTCGTTTAAAAAGTAAAGGGCAGAGAACCAAAATCAAAGTGTGTCTTTTTGGTTTTGTTTTTTTTCGTGGCTGCCTCTCCCTGCCTCAAAAGCTCGTCCCCTGAAGAGCTTGAGGAAACCGCCTTTTTGTGCTGAGATTTCCTCTCATTATTATTATTTTTTTTTACTCAAGCACAGCTTAAAAGAATACCAGGGAGGACATGGGGGGAGGGACCCGGCCACCCGAGTTTGACACCCCCAAGGCGCTAAGAGACCCCCTCCCCACAGGCCTCTGCCTCTAAATTACAGGCTTTTATATATATATATATATATATATATATATATACACACACACATATATATATATATATATATATATATACATACATACACACACACACACGGATGCACAGAATAAATTAAAACCAACTAAAAGAATTACAGCAAGAAATAGAAAAAATATAAAGAATATAATAGAACATAAATATAACAAAGAATGAGACTGAAGGGCTCACCACCTTCCACCTGCTGGAGACAGATTACTGGCTCTTTTTCTTGTTGCCAAGGGCTCTTATTGGCTGTCTCTAGAGTCACAGTTTTTTTCTCAGTCTCCACCTGCTGAAAGGCATGCACAACCCATCAGTCACACACACAGCACGCTAATCATGATTAAAAAAAATGTAATAGCACTTATTGACCTACCTCCTCTCCCTTCCCAGTTTACCTTTTCAAGTCATCCCGCAGCGGCCTGCACTGGGCCATTACCTCTGACCTGTCCCGTCCCCTTCTGAAAACAGGGGATTGCATCAAAAGGAAAGGCCCAGGTGCACGCAGCCTATCAGTACAGCTGCAGGGCCAAAGATTTACTGAAAAGTTAAACCAGGTTAGGAGGGGAGAGAAGAGAGTTGTCGGTGGTCCCGGGAGGGTAGGGAGATGTGCATGCATGTATGTGGGCGGTGTGGGGGGAAGAGGTACCAGGACAGAGAGATAATGGACTGGGGCTGGAGAGAAAGAAGAGAGGTGGGAGTTGGAAGAGATAGTTGAACCTGGAGGTGGGAGAATGGAAGATACTGGGCCTTTAATCAGTGGCAGAGCCACATAGGAAGGAGAGGGGCTAGGCCTTGGAGACCTGAGCCCTCCCCCCTCACTTTGGGCTCAGGCCCCTTCAAAGCTGCAGTACCTGTTCAATGGCTGGTGAAGCTAGCTGAAGCCCTGCCAGCTGAGGAAATCCACTGCCCAAGTCACCCCCTTCCTCCTCATTCTGCCTCAGGAGCAAGGAAGTCAATGGGGTGCCTCCAGCCACCAACACTTACACTCGTGCCATGAACTGAGCATGCTCAGGGAGTGCCAGCATCGGCAGCTGGAGGCACCCTGCTGACTTCTTTGCTCCGGAGGCAGTGCAAGAAGGAAGGGGCTGCTTTGGCAGTAGATTTATTTGACTGGTGCGGCTTCAGCAACCCCACCAGCAAAGGTATGATATCTAATGTGGGAGAGGGGGAGGGAGAAGAAAAGCATGCCCACCAGTCCATCCCCCCTCCCCCCCACCCAATGGACTGCTTGCTGGCTATGCTCCGCCTTTAATCGTGCCATTAATTGTGATTAAAAAATTTTAATCAAAATTAAGTCTTTATATATTTATTATACACACAGATATACAAATAGATATATTTCTATCTTTGTACTGAATCTAAAGTTCCATTTACCAGTACTTTAGATTCAGAACAAAATTTAAAGCCTAATAGCAAGGGTACTGATTCCACAGCCCTGATTTCCAACCCTCCCACCTTAAGATTTTTTTTTTAAGCTTCTAGCATTTCAAACTTTGTTTTATTCCTACTATCAACTAGAATAGCTCACAGATCACCTTTGATATACCAGAAAAGTCATAATAAATGTTAAGCAGTTTAAAGCACAAAAATCAAAGAAAGCAGTGGTCACAAAGCAAATGAAAACAGGAGGCCTAGTTTACAATGTTGAACTCAAATAAATTAAAACAGAGCTGCCAGTTAAATTGCTAAGAACAAAAGGCAGGTAGGGATGTGGCTTAAGACAACACAAAGAAAAGCAGAATGGATGACAGCAAACTACAGTCAGTCAAGTAACTCCCAATATCATTAGCCGAGGGGAAGGCTTGAACAAAGTAAAAGGTTTTTAGGGCAGCCTTAAATTTTGCAAGGAAGGTTTAAAGGCTAATGCTAAGGGGTTAATAATTCCTGATACAGGGAACTATGACACAATCAGGATTGTCAAAGTAGCTTCAGTTATATACTGATTGTATTCAGAGAGATCCTTACAATTAGGTTTTCCCCATTCACAACTGTAGCCATTGATTCACCAAAGTTCCTGGAATGCAGTCTGTGCATGACATCAAGTATCTCTGGAAAATAATCTGTACTCTATTTTAATGCCAATTTGCCTAGCAATATTTTGCCTAGAAATTTGCAAAATAGAAAAACTTTAACAAAACATTTCCAGCAAAATAAGGAAAAAAAACATCAAGTACTATACAATCCATTACCAAAAATATTTGGCATTTTCTGAATACAGCGGCACCAGCTCCTGCAAGTCTACGGGTCAAGCACCACTAACAAAAGTACAGGTGTATGTTATCTTCCCCACCAACTACCAAACTGGATTTGGAAATTTGAAATCAACAGCTGCAGTGCCTCTGTTAAGTGCAAAGCACATCAGAACATACTTTCCCTGCAGCACTGGTCCATAGACGTTGTGGAAAAGTGACACTGAATTGAGCTGTGGGTGGCTCTCCCTTTTTCTTCCTGCTCTTCCTCTTAAATCCCTTACTCTTCCATCCCCTAGGCCCTTTCCAAAGATCCCTTCATCCCAACCCTATCCCCCTTCCCATTTCCAGTATCAAACATTTCTACAAAAATCTGAACACAGAAAATACTTAATATGTAAATTTATGTATACATTACAATTGTTGAAACATTTCAGAAACTGTACTGTAGAATAGTGGTCTTTCTCCTGGAATGTTTGAAGATTCAACAGGGAATTCCAAATTATAGAGAGCCAGTGCAAGGGAAGGGATGTCTCCTAAGTTGCTCAGCAGGGTATTGGACCCCCTTGGAGTTTGCCATCACTATACTGCATTATTATCATTTGCCAATAAAGTCTGTATCTTTCCTTCTATGCACCCAAAAGCTTTGCTGCTGTGCCACTGTCACACAAAGATTAAACTTCTCCAGGAACTAGTTAAGCCACAGGTAGTAAATATATGTCAGACTGGAAAAATGAGCTCTTCAGGCTGCATCTCTGCCACAGATTTACTGCTTCTTGAACAAAAGAAGCGATGATGGCATTAAATGTGAGATTACCAAAATATCTGTCTTCTACAATGCAGGTTTCTGTTTCTCTATTTTAACTCATGACTTTCACCTAAGCAAGAAAAATAGAAACTACTTGCCAAACTAGCAGCTGAAAGCATCTACAATATGCTTTTCCTTCCTATACTAGCTGGCCAAGTACTAGTTTTACATATTTAAAAGGTAAATTGAGCCTACAAACAGATGGGAAAATGTGGGATGCAAATGTAACAAATAAATACATTATCTTTTAACTATCTGAAAAATGGTATACACTAGGCCTGCAGAAGTACTAGCCACAAATAAAATATTCAACCTATTTTTAGAAAGAAAAAAGGCAGCTTATTAAGTGCATCTCCCTAATCACCTGGACCAGATGGTATACACCCTAGGGCACTATTTCCCAAGTCAGTCCTGGAGTACCCCCTCGCCAGTCAGGTTTTGAGGATATCCAGAATGAATATACATGAGATTTATTTGCACAGGGTACTGAAAATTTAAATACAAAATTGCAGATGTGTTATTAGTGATCTATAACCTGTCATTAAAATCATCTGCAGCACCTGAAGATTGAGGCGTAACCAATGTAACACTGATTTTTAAAATGGATCCAGGTGTGATCTGTGAAATTACAGACCATCAAGCCTGATGTCAGTGCCAGGCAAAATAGTGGAAACTATTATGAAGAATAAAATCATTGAACACAGACAAACATGGTTTAATGGGACAAAATTAATATGGATTCAGCCAAGGAACGTTTTGCCTCACCAATTTGCTTCATTTCTTCGAATTCGTGGATAGACTTGTGGATAAAGGTAAGCCGGTCGATGTAGTGTATCTAGATTTTCAGAAAGCATTTAATAAAGTCCCTCAAGCCAAACTCTTGAGAAAATTAAAAAGTCACAAGATTAGGAATCGGTTGACAGGTAGAAAAACAGAGTTTTTCTACCTGTCAACCGATTCCTAATCTTGTGACTTTTTAATTTTCTCAAGAGTTTGGCTTGAGGGACTTTATTAAATGCTTTCTGAAAATCTAGATACACTACATCGACCGGCTTACCTTTATCCACACGTCTATCCACGAATTCGAAGAAATGAAGCAAATTGGTGAGGCAAAACGTTCCTTGGCTGAATCCATATTAATTTTGTCCCATTAAACCATGTTTGTCTGTGTTCAATGATTTTATTCTTCATAATAGTTTCCACTATTTTGCCTGGCACTGACATCAGGCTTGATGGTCTGTAATTTCACAGATCACACCTGGATCCATTTTTAAAAATCAGTGTTACATTGGTTACGCCTCAATCTTCAGGTGCTGCAGATGATTTTAATGACAGGTTATAGATCACTAATAACACATCTGCAATTTTGTATTTAAATTTTCAGTACCCTGTGCAAATAAATCTCATGTATATTCATTAAATGGGGAAATTCTCTCAGTGGAAGAGGTAAATAGTGGAGTGCCCCCCAAAATCTGTACTGGAACCTGTGCTATTTAATATTTATTAATGATCTGGAAATGGGAATGAGTGAGATGAACAAATTTGTAGACAACATAAAACTATCCAGAGTTGATAGAACACATGCGGATTGTGAAAAATTGCAAGACCTTAGAAGTTGGAAGACTGTTCTCTCCTCTCTGACTTAATGGTCCCAAAGAGAAAAGTGAGAAGGCTGAAGGGTAAGTGGAAAAGAAGAGGACAGAGAAGAAAGGCAGCAAGCAAATACAACTCTTCCATAGCTACCAAGTCCTAAAGGAGTTTTCAAATTCCTAGGAACAGTTAAGGGTCATCCAGAGGTAATCTCCTTCCAGTGACAGTGAAAGCAATTCCAAAGTATTTTAACTATACCGAAAGCCTAAGTTACCCAGGTCAAAAAAGTGAAACTAAAAATCAGTTGGACTTTTTGACAGCTAGTTTTCCTACTCATCATAGAATTTATATTACAAAATGATACACCCCAACTGTCAGCCAGTGAGCACCTCTGACCAACAGGATCATCACTTAAAAATGAAAAAATGGCTAGAGTGATTTAGCTGAATTAGATGTCTAAAGGACAGAATGTACTAAACACAAAGGAGAGCAGAAACTTTTGAACTGTTTATGAACAAGGATGAATGCAAAGTTTAGATCGATACAGTAAAAAAAAAAAAAAATACAAAAAAAATTCCATGCTATTCTTAGTTCACACAAGTTTATGGCTACATTAAGCCAATAAACATTTAAGCAATTATATACTTTTACTTTTTTGATGGATAACGCATATTAATTTGCTTGATCTCACTTTCTCCTAACATCATGGATATAAAAATCTCAAATAAATGCAAAACTTCACGCTTCATGCTGTTGATTTTAATTGCAGATCACCATATAATGCAAAAGAACCCCAACAATCATGTTCTGATGCTGTAGCTGAAAATGTTCAAACCTGCCTAATTGCAAAGGTCTCAAATACAAAACCTACTATGCATCCAACTTCTCCGTTATAGGCAGTGGCGTTCCTAGCCTTGATGACACCCGGGGTGGATTGCCGATGCCCCCCCCCCCCACAAAATGACACCCCCCGGGTGCAAGCCGCTGGGGGGGGGGGGGGGGGGTGCCGCGGCGCGCGCCTGTGGCCTCAGAGTTCACTACACTAACTTCGCTGGTTCGCTGCAGCTCCCTCTGCCCCGGAACAGGAAGTAACCTGTTCCGGGGCAGAGGGAGGGAGCTGCAGCGAACCAGCGAAGTTAGTGAAGCGAACTCAGAGCCCACAGGCGCGCGCCGTGGCACCCCCCAGCGGCATGCACCCGGGGCGGACCGCCCCCACTTGGTATGCCACTGGTTATAGGCAGTCAACTTTGGAACGCCATACCAAGATTCATCCGAACAAATGAACATCTACACTTCAGAAAGCTGCTGAAAACATACCTCTTTAAACAAGCCTATCCAAACGACCCAACCTAGTTCACGATCAAAATCCACACCTCTAACATTAAACATGCCTCAACCCTCCCCCCACCTCTCTTCATCTTGTCCTTCACTATACAATATCTTTGTGATACTTTTTACCCATACATTGTATTACCTCTATGATACTTTTACCCATACAATATGTTATCTTTATGACACTTTGTACCCATACATTGTAAGCCGCACTGAACCTGCTATCGAGCAGGAAAGAGCGGGGTATAAATGCTACCAATAAATAAATAAATAAAATGTTCAAATAAAATTTTGACTATACAAAAGGAATGAGAATTTTTAAATTAGGCATGGTCTTTAAGATTTTTTTTATATGAATTCAAATTAATATGAATTACATTCAATTAGGCTAATGCCCTAACAATCTTGAAAGAATTTTAATAAACGTGTTCTACAGTCTAAACCACTAATAGTTCAACATAAAATTGCTCATGTACCCATCATTAATATCAAGAAAGCAGCACACTCAAGGCCAGATGCACAAAGCATAAAGTGCTACTAACATTTGTTTTATACTGGTTCTAGCCAATCTAAAGCAAGCAATTATGTAGCTAGTAATGCACAAAGGGGTTTCCCGTGCCTCCGACGTGTGTTGTTTAGCAGCCACCAAGACCCCCTTGCAAATGTATTACAATGAGGTCATTACTATTCTAATCTGTATTCCAGGAGATGCTCCGCTCCAGATCAGCAGTATTTTTTTTTTAATTTTTAAGTTTAATTTCTTTTATTGATTTTTGATACAGATACCATCAAGAGCTCAGATACCATCAAGAGCTCACAACATAACAAGAAGTAACATTTTACAAAGTAAGGCAATGTCTTAGCTCACATGTAAGCCCCCCCCCCCCCCCCCCATTTTTTCCCCTGGTGATCCAATAGACCCCCGACACACCTCCCGCAGTCCTCCTCGAATCTTTATTCTTCAGTGAACTGGACTCCTTCCCCCCACATATGCACACAACCCCCTCGCGGTCCTGACCCCACCTGCACCTCTCCTTGTACCTTTACAAGGTGGAATGAGGAGGGCAGCAGCAGCGGCGCCTCCCTCCTGCCCACCTAGAACATAATGGTGGCGACCAGGCCCTGCCCAGTGCATTCTGGGATGTACTGGGCAGGCTAAGCACCATAAGAAAAAAAAACTCCTTATATGGCATTTAGACCCACCCACTTCATCCCACAATGCACTAGACAGGGCATGGGCACCACCATTGTGTTCCAGGGAGGCCAGAGGCAGGAAGGAGGAGCTGTTACTCCTGCCTCCACTTAGTAAAGGTAGACAGAGGGGTGGGGTTCACTGGACCAACAGGGTTTTTTTTTCTTTTTTTCTTTTTAAGTGTGGGGTCAGGAAGGATTGGTGCATAAGAACTGTCAAATTCATCTGACAACAGCGTCAAATCTGTTTGACAGCTCGTACAGCGAGTGATGCACAAAAGGGGATCCGTGCAGCTCATTTGCACGTAATTCCCTTTGTGCATCACTCGCTGTTAGCGAGTCACTAAATTTTACCGAGGCAGCTGTATTTTACTGCTGCCTTTGTGCATCGGGTCCTCAGACTTTGAAATAAAATATTTGGAATTTTAAGCTTCTACATCCATCTTTAATCAAAACAATAAAGGAAGGCAGCTCTTCACTAGATTATTGAAAGATACTTGCCTGTGTGAAAATGGGATGTGTAATCAAACATGCTATCACAAATGAAAGAACTTTTCTAGACTAGAACACAGATCTGGTTTTCAGGATATCCATAATAGATATTCCTGTTTGCATTCCTCATGGGCTACCTGAGAACGTTTACTATAGAGTTACCAATCAGAACACAAACATTATCCTGAGTAAAGGTGATTTTACAACCCCTTCACATGATATACATCATCTTAACATAAAAATCCAGAAGATCAAATCTTTAAGCCCCATCATCAATGAGCCAAACTTACTGCACAAGGACCATGATTTTCAGAATATTTCAGATCTGTAGAGCTTGGAAGCTTTAATACATTTGCAGCCTTTAATTACATTAAGGGAGTATGTCCTTAAAGAAAATACAATAATATAAATCTATTAAGGGAAAAATACCACCAAAAAAAGTTTGGTGCAAGTCTCAGGGTTTGACTGCTTTATTATTCCAAGAGCAATTTAGTGAAAACAAAAGGGTGGTCATTACCATATATCTTCATGAAAAACTGAAGTTGGTATCACTATAAAAACTAATGTCACCAACCACTGAACATGTAAGCTGTGGGGCAATAAATAGGTATAAGCAGTTGTTTCAAACTAATATCCTTCCCCGTTAAGCGTGCATGTTATTTGCGCACAGTGTAGGTACAGTGCACATTTACTCCCAGATACTATATATGGTACTCAAAATTGCGAGCACAACTGGATTTGTGTTCACGAGCATCTTGCTAAGCACTATTCTATAAAAACACGTGCACAAATCTTTCAGTGCGCATCTGAAAATGGATGTGACCATAGGCAGGTCAGGTGTTTGTGCATGGCCTCAGGAGGATTACAGACAGTTATTAAAGATGTGTGCAATATTATAGAATTTGGGGGAGCCACGCCTAACTTAAGTACAAGGATTTACAACGTTTCAGTTGGTGTAAATCAGGGGTGTCCAAACTCGGCCCTCGCCAGTTCGGGTTTTCAGGATTTCCCCAATTAATATGCATAAGATCTACTTGAATACAACGGAGGAAGTGCATGCAAATAGATCCCATGCATATTCACTGGGGAAATCTTGAATACCTGACTGGATTGTGGCTCTCAAGGACCGAGGTTGGACAACCCTGGTGTAAATCCTCATGTCCAAAGATGGGCGCAGAACCCAGAACTATATTCTATAAATGACACGTAATTTGGAGCACCATTTATAGAATAGTGCTTAGCGCACATTTTTCAGTGCCCACATTTGGGCACCATTTACTGAATCTAATCCTTAATGACATTTAATGCCAGCCCCCCCCCCCCCCCAAAAAAAAAAAAATCATTAAAAAAGGTTTCTGGATGCCCATCCCTAGCAACAAATAACCAATGGTGGAAATCTCAGCAAATATTAATAGTTGACAATGGACTTCATTTGCAAATTGAAATATACCGAGACAATATTTCATTTCTCACTGCTGTGCCACAAAGAGAATTAGAAAACCAAGGCTAAAAGTGTTTCTTGTTCTATAGAACAATGCACTGAATGGGTGTTACAGAATACAAACTGGATCCAATGATATGCAAATTTTCTTCAGAAACTTTTACCAGCTCTGTGTACTTATTCTGTTCTCATGAATTTAACAAAGAGCTTCAGGAAACCATGTCAACACAGTGATGATCAAATGCTAACTTTCTTCCAGATTCAATATATGGTGCCAAGATTTGGGCATGATACCGAGATGCACATGCAACTTACTTGGCTAAAATAACATTAAACAGTCTAATGCCATCAAAGGTTCCTGGGGTTGGTATCAAATGGGAAGCTGGTACCAATGTGAGGTCTTCCTTTGCATAAGGCACACAAAAGTTTGCATTAAAATATATTTATTTTTATTACAAAATATATATTTTTTATTACAATTTCCTAAGATCTCTTTTCTTGCTCATCTTGGCATTGTTAGTAATTGACTTACCGATTTCACTTTGAGGTCATATTGAAGATAGTAAGCTTGATCAGAAGGGCTGGATTCCATAAATGGAGCTCAAAAATGGGTTCCAGAAAAGATTGGTACTAACAGCGATTCAATAAAGGGCACGCGCCCTTCTACACTTAGCGCCGAGTTCTGGACCAGACTTAACACCTGCTGAAACCTGGTGTAAATATTGGTGCCCAAGTTGAGTGCAAATGCCCAGTATTTTGTAGCATGCACAATTTCTGGAATGCCCCTCCCATGGCCACACCTACTTCCGAGTTGTACACTCTGGAATTTGTGTGCCATGCACTATAGAATAGTGGGTTGGTGCCAATTAATGTCAATTGGTAACAGCCAATTATTAACAACCTACTGTTCTTATAAAGGTATCCTTGTGCTCAAAACTAGCCATCTGAAAGGAAAATAGAGTTGCTTAGAAGAACATACTTTTTAAAGTATTGTCACAAGTAAAAATACGTGAATTGGCAAGGGCTATGCCACCTTCCCTATCATGTGTTAAAGAGTCCGAAGAGACAAAACAATGTATAGCCCCCCCCCCCCCCCCCAAGTGTGTTAAAGCCATAGAAGAACAAGGGGGGGGGGGGGAAGAGACTTATCTTTACCACACCAGTTTGTGCTTTACCTATTTCCTTAAATTATGGTTTTAAAACATCTTCCATCTGTAAAGTACATTTCTAAACAGTCAATTCTGCTACAATTTTACTCTGACTTGAACTGTGCTGCTAATAAGATTGCTTTATTTTGCAGGCCTTAAATTGTATTAATCCTCAAGTCAATACAAAATTAAACTCGGCAATAATCACATTAGGAAGATTTATGACAACATTTGGCCCTATAGTTTTCCTTTGACCTTGCATAACTTTATGTCGAGGTAATTAACAGTATTATATAGTTTAAAAGCCAATGCAGTACTCTTGTATTAGAACTGTGCACCAACATAAAGGGAAGTCTATAAATGGCTTGCAAAATTGTGCACTATCTTGAGATACGTGCGTAACTAAATCGGCTTACGAGCCAGAGCCAATAATTGGCTCCTAACAATTATTTGTGTTAATTCACAATTTGGATTTACACACATGCATCATGCTTAAGTACTATAAAGACCAACATGCAAATCATAGCACCCAACGCAAAAGGAGGCACGGCCATAGGAGACTCAAGGCATTCACTAAAGATGAGTGCAGTATTACTGAATACCAGGGATATGCACAAAAAATTACACCGTTTCAGCTGGTATAAATCCTCACACCCAAAGTTTTGCACGGGTATCAGCTTAAGTGCTATTCTATAAATGGTGCCCAACTTGGAGTGTTGTTTATAGAAGTGCTCTGCATGGATTTTTTTTTCAGTGTCATTTACTGAATCTAGTCCATAGTGTATGGTTTCCTAACATAAGCTTAAGCAAATTTAGTTTCATAATGAAATTAATGGAATGCAAATTACTGCTGTATTAAAATTATGTGCTATCAGAAAAACGGCACACTACTATGATACCATACAACCATTTGCTGTGAAATGTCTTACTTTATAGTCAGTGTGTAAGCAGGGAATAGCTCATACACCGATAGGAAAGGCAACATTAGAAAATACAAATCTTGCTAGAATCTGGGTCCTCTTCCACAACCCCCCACCCCCACTCAATACCCTACATTGTACTCTACAATGGTTAGAATTTCCAAGATACATCCCACATAGCCAAGTAGAAAGCTTACCTCAATTATAAATGAAAAACACCATGAAACACAAAAGTTCACATGGGTTTTACAACCAAATGCAATAAATTAGCATATTTCCTATCTCTTAAGGTGTAAATTCCAACAAACTAGGACATGAAAAGTTCATTGGTAACTCACAGCTAAACCAAATTGAGTTAAATAGTTTAATCCCCCTTTCCAACAGAAACACTTTAGTATTTGGTACTATCATCAGAAAAACCATTCATGAGCCTCAGCCAATACCCTCAATGTTATCCGTGATACTAAGATTTGAGCAGAAAAGGACATTTTGGGTCCACCCTGGTGGCCTACTGCTTCCCCAAGCCTGCACACCAACCCTGCCCAGAGCATCACAGGATGCACTCGGCAGGGCGCTTCCATTTTGGAGGTAGCACTGGAAGAGAATGCTACTCCCTCCTCCATCACAAATGGGTATGGGGGAGGGGCTGCTAGATGGGGGGGGGGGGGGGGGGGGGGGGGTATGTAGCCTACTTGGCCACCAGAGTATTTTTGGGTGTTGAAGGGTTTTGGGTGCCGCTAGATGGGTGGGGTTATGTAGCCCCTTTTTTGGGGTGTTGGAGGGTGGAGATCTACGAAAGCTCCAGCCCCCTCCCCCATGCTCTGTCAGGTTGGGGGTAACTAGGCCACCAGGGCCTTACTTATGTGGAGGGGGGGGGGGTCCGAGGGGTCCCACTGACCTCCATTTCCTGTGTTTGACAGGTTTGTCAAACAAGTACGGGAGGATTGTGTCTGAGCATAAATTATGCTCCAGAGATTACCCCAAAGAGCTATCCAGAAAACGTGTCATCCATCCACCACTATTTAGGATTAATAATTCTCAAACATATATCATGTCAACCTCTCACCTAACCGACCTCAGCAGCACCATTCCAAGCTCTCAAGTGTTCATTGCTCTAAGCTTTATGTGCGCTCTCTCATTATAGTTTTTAAATGTATAAATTATATCCAATGAGTTCAAATAAGTTCAATAATACTTTCATGATATAGTTAACATACAAAATAGATTTAAGACAGATGACGAGAGAGCACTTAAAGCTTAGAGCAATGAACATTTGCGAGCTCGGAGTGGTGCTGCCAAGGTCTATTAGTTAAGAGGTTAAATATATTCTTGAGAATTATTAATCCTAACTAGTGGTGGATGCATGGAGCACATGCCCATGCCCAATCCTCCCGCACTTTTCACCAGATGATCAATGCTAATTAACATCTAAATTAGCATGTTATTAGTGTTGATCATTGGTGACTTAATTCCCCACGCTGTTCCAGCGCTAATTTTAGGGCGCCATTTCGGAACAGCAGGGGTAATTGATCGGCCCATCAGTGAAATGATAAATGTGCGTCTTGACAAAGAAACTGATGTAATGTATGCAAACTTCAGTTTAAAACTACAAAAAATATTCTATCACAATATTGGAGAGTCAAAAACATTTTCAAGATAAAGTTGAAAAAAAGTCAATACTGAACTATTACACTTGAAATTGTGTACTTCTAGAACACTGCTAAGATCTTATCTGAATATGTTAAAATTTGACAACACAATCATGTTGATCTCAATAACTGACTGAACCCAAAGCAACCAGTTTTTATGGAGAGCAGATTAATTTTAAATAGATTTCAGTAACAGTGATTTAACACTTTAGTAAATTCATATGTAAATCTGTCTCCAAATAAGTTATTCTCTATTCAGCAAATTTAAGTAACATAATGGATCATGAATTCTTGAGTTGAGTATGAGAATAGATGGGAGCAAAATGTAGTTCAGAAATAATCGATTTCTGGATGACAGTTCCCGTGCTCAGCTCGGAGGCCAAATACGTTGGTAACAACATTGAGAACATGTGCCCAGACCATGCCTCAAACTTAATTTATACCTACTCTTAATAATTCCTTATGGTCAAATATACACACAAAAAAAAGTTGAATTCAACCCCTTTCGCATCTATGTCAAGTGCATAGTTGTGCACTTTTCTTATCCTTGGTGAACGTTTTCCTTTGACCTATATAAATAAAGTGTTACATTTTCTCTTATTGTCTCAATAAAATAGTAAGATTCAGTGCATGAAATGGTGGTCATATTCATCCATTTAAATAAGGACAGTAGAGAAGCTGCCCAAAATTTACAATAATTAAAACAAATTTTAACCTGAATAAGCATTTTCCCACATGACAAAGTTATTAATAAAGTCATACCTGTCTTCATCACCATCAACTGGAATAGATAAACCAAACATAGAACTGGCAAGGGTGTTCATAGGTGTAGTTACTGGTAAATGTAGAGGGTTGCTGAGGGTATCCGTAACTGGAGGCTTGCCAAAAGGTTTACTGTCACTAATTAAGGAAAGTGGCGGATGAGGTAGAGGCTCTGATTTTCTTCTGTCATCCATGTGACCATACAATGGATTCTGAGTCTGAAACTGGCTAACAGATTGTGGCAGACTTGTATGTACATTTGTTGTGCCTTGTATTAGTGGAAGCCCAACAGGATGGGTGAGACTGGCACTCCTGCTGACAGGAATATGGCTGCTCAGCTGTGACTGTCCTAAAGTAACAGGTACATTTGGCATTGTAACAGGAGTGGTAGAGACAGCAGGTACACTATTTGATACACCAGGAACCACATTCTGAACTCCAGATACCATAGTATGAGGACTACTAGACATTACTGACACTTGACTGCTTCCACCCATTTGGTGCTGAGTCACAGATTTCTGTTGCACAAGTCCTGTAGATGTCATGCCTTTCTGTGTCACACCTCCTGGTTGCTGAATGCCAGCAGACGTCTGGCCACTCTGCATTAGTCCTGATCCTTGCCCTACTGTTTCACTGGACTGAGATGATTGTGCAATCATTTGTGCTCCCCCAGGTGAAGGATTCTGGCCAGAGACATGGCTCACTGGAAGACCAGAAGTCCCGGTGGTTGGAATAGCAGAACCAGCTTGAGGCTGAATAACTGTAATGTGCTGTATGTATTCTGCTTGACCTGAAGGCTGGGTTGGCAAAAGATGAACCGGAGGAATTTGAGTCTGAGAATACACAAATTGCTGAGGTTGAGTCACTGAGGTGTTTGTCTGTTGCATCTGCTGTTGAGGCACAGACATACTTGATTGCGCTACCATATTATGTTGTGGCGTGCTTTTCCCATTGTGTCCGGTCTGAACAATATTATGTGCATTCACCTGCGATTGCGGCGCCATTTGCTGACTAGTTACTGCAGACCCAGCATACATAGACTGAGCAGTACTTTGAGAGTGAGCCCCGCCCAAGGGCTGCTGCTGCCCAATGGCAAAGTGCTGCTGCTGCTGCGAGGGCTGGCTCAATTTCTCCGTCTGGATCAACTGTGACACAGCAGTAAGAGAACTGTCAGCTAGAGACTCGAGACCGTGTCCTGTGTGCACAGCAGAAACCACAGAACCACCAGTGGCGCCAAGCCCACTATCCCTTTCAGCGGTCTGATCAAATGTACTGGTGTGTCTAATGGTATCCCCAGAACGAGCAATAATGTTGTCCGAATCTCTATCATAAAAATCTGTACACGTCCACCGACCCCTTCTATATGGCTCTCCCGTACCATGATCCAGTTTGATAACCCTGAAACGTGAACTACAAGTTGTAGTGGCTCCAGTCGACTGGGACGTAACAACCGCCACATTAGGCGGCCCAGAGACGCCCGCCGATTGTCCGCTGCTGCCTCCCGAGACAGAGGAAGGAGCCTGGGCAGCTATCCCCGGGGGTTGCGGGAGCACATTCGATAGGGTACTCTGCGCTGCTCCCACCGAGCTTCTGGAAACGGCCGCCACTTGTTCTGGTATATTTGGCGAAACGTTGCCCGAGGTCTCCGCATCGCCAACGTTATTCAAAGTTTCCTCGGAAGAGCTCCTTTCAACCACATCCTCGGGGCCGTAATCGGTAGCCCTGGAAACATCGAAAATCTCGGAAGACACGTCCTCGGTCCTCGATTCGTCTGGATCGTCCAAGCTCTCCGTATCTTCTGTGATACTGGTCGCCACCTGAGCTGTGGTCACACTGGTGATCTGGAAACAACTCTTCTTTTTAGCCGGCATTTTGGACATGGTGAAGATCTAGCCGCGCTAGGGACCGCCTTCTTCTTCGAGTTCCTTTTCTTCTTCGACTCAAATCAACATAAAAGTCCGTAACACTCAGCCGCAGAAGTGGGTCAAGGTCTGATAAAACTACACATATTACACATCTTCTCTGTACCACACGTTGCTTTTTTTCACAACTCTGCGATAAACCGGTAACACAAAAAGATACAAAATAACGACTAACAAAAAAAAAATACTTCTATTAATCCAGGGGGGAAAAAAAGTAGTCTTTTAACTCCCTTCAGAGTAGGGAGGGGGGGAGGGCGTTTGCTCTCACCGAGGCCGGGCGGCCAATCAGCCGAGTTCGGGGCTCCGGGGTGGTCAGCAGGCCGCTGTCGCAGATTCAGCTCCAGGCAAGGCTTCCTGTGGGAGAGTCTGAGGCGGGCCTAATCCCTTTCTCCGCTCACCTCTCCCTTTACCTGGAGATCAGCAAGAATGTCATCCTGAGCGAAGACACACAACAAGCCCCGGCAACCTTTCCGGTACTTCTGAGAAGGATTGGCCCCGAGGGTGGCGAATATAAATCTTTCGCCTTTACCCCTTCCCTCTCACCGCCTCCCTCAACAAAAAAAAAAAACCGCAGAGGAAGTGTTAAAAAAAAAAAGACAAAAAAAATTCTTCCACTGACGGCAACAGCTCCACCTCCTTCTGTGTCGCTCGCTCTAACTCTGCTGCAGCTACACACACGGACTGCAGAAACCAAAATTCAAACTGCTCACTCCCCTCTCTCCAAAATGGCTAAAATGGCAGCGCACGGACTTGTGGGAGCTCTACACTACAGCTGCGCACACGTGTGCTGACGTCCCCTCTTCTCCCCGCCCCCAGGATGAGTTCGGCGTATGTGCGTGACGCAGGGTGAGGGCAGTACCTCCATGCTAGTACTAGGAGCGGGGCTTTGACAGTTACGAGTGACTATGTCCATGGAGACACCTAGGCGGCTTGGAAAACATTAGGAGCAAAAAAAAAAAACAGCAACTAAGCGTCATGGTTTCGCCTTTACACGGAAGGCCGCCTTGACTAAACTAGACACCATACGATTTTGCTGCTGGCCTGTGCTGTCTTCGTTGCTTATTGGCATCTAGCGAATGGCTGGTGACATAATATGTTGATAGAGTCAATATTGGCTAAACATCGAAGTTAGTTGCAGATGAAGGCCATATGGTCTAACCAATCTATCCCTTGTTGCTATTTACAGTCCTCTCTTCTCAGTCACAGAAGTTCTGTGATTGTTCCATGCTTTCTTATAGTGTTACTTTTTCCACCACCTCACTCCCATTATTTCTCCTTATAGAACCTCCTTTTTATTTACAGAGGGTTCTCTTCTGTGCATTCATGCCTTTGAAATGTTTAAACATTTTCATCATCTTCCCTTTTCTCTATAGTATCCATGTTTACAAGACTTAATTTGCAAGGAAGTGGAACTGTGGAGAGGGGGGGGGGGGGGGGGGGGAGATAAGTGGTGGAATGGGGCAGGACCAGTGCCAGTTAAGAATTGTCACCCAAAAATATCCTCCATACATGTGTGCTTCATGTCCTCTTTGAATGCTGATGGGTGAATTAGGGATATGACTAAGGGGGCTCGGGCCTCCGTCTTAAGACCTCCTGCCACTCCCCAGCCAGATCACACAGTTTGTAGTAGTTAGAAGAATTGGAGCTCGACAGCAGCAGCCCAGCCTCTAAAACAGGATGAAAGCACAGGGCCTTAGCAAATGTGCACTAAATGCCTACTATGTCCTTTCCCACTGTGGTACAGACTTCCTGTTTTCTTGTTTTAGCTGCCAGCTGGCTGCTGTTTCTGAGCTTCATTTTTCTTTTTACTAGAGATGCTGGGCCACCTTGTTTGTGGGGGTGGGGGGAGGAAGGAACAGGGGGTGCAGGACTATTGGAGGAAAGGGTGGAGAGATGCTAAACTGCTGGGGTGAGGAGGAAAGGGAGGGCTTCTGCTGGACCGCAAGGTGGGGGGTCAAAGGAAAAGAGAGAAAGGGGAGAGGCTGAAACAAAGTGGGAGAGGAAGATGCTGGACTGTGGGATGGGGAGGTAGACTGTAGGGGGAAGAGAGGGTATAGAGAGAAGCCCTTTTCCTTCCCCCTGAAGTCCAGCAAGGGGTAATACTGGACCACTAGAGAGGGGAAGGGAGGGATGCTGGACTATGAGAGTGAGGAGAAGAGCGGATGGGCAGATGTTTTACTATGGGAGGGAAATAGAGATGGGCAGACACTGGCTTGCAGGGAGAGGGGGAGAAGAGAGGAGATGCTGGACCACTTGGGGGAGGGAGCAGGCAGATGCCAGACTGTGAGGGAAGAAGTGAGGAAAAACTGGGCTGTAGGGAGAAGGAAAAGAATGAGAGGAGAAATGCTAGACCACTGG
Organism: Microcaecilia unicolor; assembly: GCF_901765095.1. Lineage (NCBI taxonomy): Eukaryota > Metazoa > Chordata > Amphibia > Gymnophiona > Siphonopidae > Microcaecilia > Microcaecilia unicolor. Next base: position 180,487,313 of record NC_044040.1, on the reverse strand, counting down.
GGGAAGGGATGCTGGACTATTGGGAGGAAACATAAGAATAGCCATACTGGGTCAGACCAATGTTCCATTTAGACCCGTTTCCAGCAGTGGCCAATCTAGGTCACAAGTACGGGGCAGAAATCCAAATAGTAGAAACATTCCATGATACCAATCCCAGGGCAAGTACTGGCTTCCCCATGTCTGTCTATGGACTGTTCCTCCAGGAACTTGTCAAAACTTTTTTAAAAACCTAAACATGCTAACCACTGCTACCACATCCTCTGGCAACAAGATCCAGAGCTTAACTATTTGTTCATTTTAAAAGTATTTCCTTGTAACTTCATTGAGTGTCTCCTAGTCTTTGTACTTTTTGAAAGAGTACAAAAATCTATTCACTTTTACCTGTTCTACACCACTCAGGATTTTGTAGACTTCAATCATATCCCGCCTTGGCTATCTCTTTCCCAAGCTGAACCTCTTTAGCCTTTCCTCATATGAGGAGTTCCATCCATTTTATCATTTTAGTCACTCTTCTTTGAACCTTTTCTAATTCTGCTATATCTTTTTTGAGATACGACAGCCAGAACTGAATGCAATACTCAAGGTGAGGTTGCACCATCAAGCAATATAGAAGCATTATAATATTCTTGGTTTTATCTGTCATCCCTTTCCTAATAATTCCTAGCACCCTGTTTGCTTTTTTGACCGTTGCTGCACACTGGGCAGAAGATTTCAGTGTATTGTCTACAATGACACCAAGATCTTTTTCTTGGGTGCTGACTCCCAAGGTGGACCCTAGCATCAGGTAACTATGATTTGGATTATTCTTCCCTATGTCCACCACTCTGCACATTGGGAATAATTAAGATGAAAGATTTGTTACAACATCAGATGGGTTTTACAACATTTTGCAGTCTTTATAGCAGCTTGTAGCTGGCCAGGTTTAAATTAAGTTATTGGACACTGCCTCATGGGACATCTTTAAATATAATTGAATTTTTACATAAGTGTTTATGTCCTTTAGTGTTGGTAAGTGCTTGAAATAATTGAGTTTAGAATATGTGGTGTCACTCGTGATACATGGCAGCTGTTGCAGACATGCAAAGGTATTATTTGTCTGTAACAGCATAACTAATATAACTGAGACCTATATGCTTAGTGTCCTACTCCCTTCTCTCCCCCTGCAAAGAATCAGTTTTGGCTATGTCAGTGGGGTGAATTACAGAAACACAGAAAAATAGACAATGGCAGCAGTTAAAGACAATTAGATTTATCCAGCCTAGCTAGCCACACCAAATATTAAGTTTTGCAAACCCTTCTTCTTCCTTGGAGAGCCTCCGTGCTTCTTCCTTGCTTTCATGAATTCCAACATAATCTTGTTCCCTACTACCTCCACTGGGAGACCATTTCATTAATCCAAAACTCTTTCCATAAAGAAATATTTTCTTATATTACTCCTGAGTATTCCCATTGTAGCCACATTTATGTCCCCTTGTTCCAGAGCTCCCTTTCATTTGACCAAGGCCCCCACTTCTTGTGCATTAGTGCCACATATAAGTACATAAGTACATAACCACCGCCATACTGGGAAAGACCAAGGGTCCATCAAGCCCAGCATCCTGTCTCTGACAGCGGCCAATCCAGGCTTAAAAACCCGGCAACCACCCCCCCCCAAAAAAAAAAAAAAAAAAAAAAAATTAATAATGTTCAATGGACTTTTCCCTCAGGAATCTGTCATATATCCCCTCTTCCGCCTTTCTTCCAAAGTATACATATTTAGATCTGTAAATCTGTTTCATATCCTTTATGATGAAGATCATTGACCATTTTAGAAACCACCCTCCGGACTTATTTCATACTGTTTATATCCTTTTGAAGGTGCATTCTCCAGAACTCCATGTGAGATCTCACCAGGGTCTTATACTATCACCTTTCTTGTCAAAAGTTACCATAGGGGTTTTACAAAATTCAATGTAAATAACTCAACTTTTGTACATATACATAAAATTAATTTTTATTAAAGCAATTACAGTATATATTTCAATAAAAATTACTACTACAAATTAATACAAGAATTAAAATTATTTAAAAACCAGGTGTTCCATCTTTTTCAGAAAATTATTCTATTCTACATAAATAAGGAAAAGACTGAAAAGGTTTAATAAAGTAAAGGACATCTCTTCCATTTATTTCCCTTTTCCAGAATTTCTCATCTTGGGTTTCATCAATTAATGCAAGTAATATGTTGATTAGCAGCTGGACTTCAGAGCCTAGGGGTCATTGATCACTGGTGGAGACTAGGAATGGAAGAGCACTGGGCTTATTGCTTATGTAATGAGCAGTATATAAAATTAAAATAAGAACATAAGAATAGCCATATTGGGTGAGATCAATGGTCCATCTAGCCCAGAATCCTGTTTCCAACAGTAGCCAATCCAGGTCACAAGTACCTGGCGGAAACCCAAATAGTTGCAACATTCCATGCTGCCAATCCCGAGGCAAGCAGTGGCATCCCCATGTCTGTCTCGGTACCGGACTATGGACTTTTCCTCCAGGAACTTGCCCAAACCTTTTTTAAACCCAGATACGCTAACTGGTTACTACATCCTCTGACAAAGAGTTCCAGAGCTTAACTATTCGTTGAGTTTTTAAAGTATTTCAATGGGTAAGGAGGGAAAGTAGAGAGAATAGAGCTCTTTATCCTTCTTATTTTCCTCTCTGTCCTCATGATCCTGGTCCTCCATCCCAAACTTTCCCCTTTATGATTTTCCCAATGACCCTAGAGCCCCCAAGTCTCAACCTTCAGTCCTTGGTGGTCTTCATGCCTCCATGATGATCACTAGTTTCTTTTACAGTAGCTCAGGGCCGCCAAGGGGGACCGGGGGGGGGGGGGGGCAAGATTCCACGAGCCTGGCCTCTCAGGGGACCTGGCACTGGGGTCTGTCTCTCTCCTGTTCCTGTGTGTTGGGACCCGGATGATTGCATGAATGCGATAACCCAGGTCCCGGCACACAGGAGCAGAGATAGTGACAGACTGAGGGAGGAGAAGAGAAGACACAGGAAGGTAAAGGAGCAGCGGCAGCGTCGGCCCCTCCCCAGGCCCAGCTCTGTGTCTCTCAGTGGCCCTGCAGTAGATCTTCTTCTCTTTTTTTTTCCTGGCCAAAAGGGCATAAACCTCTTCTTTGAGCTGAAATTGTCAGGCATGGGCTGGCCTTAAACTAAACTGGTGCCCCTAGGGTTACAGGGCACCAGCCTCCCAGGAGGAGCTATTTTGCCTCCTGAGGATCTGCTTATAGCCAGACTACTTCTAGTTGTGTTTTGTATTTTACGTTCTTGTGGCCTGATTAGCCCAGTAGGGGTATTTCTGCCCTGCCTCTGGGCTTGTTTTCCATGGGTTCATTGATGATTGCTTGTTGCTTCTGTCTTACATTGCCTTGTCTTGTCCAGCCATCTTGTTCCTGATGAGGTCCTGCTCCTGGTTCTTCTCTTTTTGCTCCCTGATGCATCAGGATTCCTGCAATCTTGTTTACCTGTTGTGTTGGATGCAGTTCTGGAAGGTAAAATGATACATTAAACTTATTTGATTCTAGTCTTTGTCTTTTATAACTATCAAGTTTTGGGAGTCCCTCTGTAGTAAGCTGCCCATGCTCCAGCTAGGGACAGCTGCATCTCGCCCTCGAGAAAACAGGAAGTTGCTTAAAAAGAGGTGAGACGCGGCTGTAGAAAGGCCTTCGGATTGGTTGAAGCAGCCTGCTATTGCTGAGGGTACTGGCAGTGTACAGCAAGATTAATTGAGGCAAGGAAAGAGAGGTACTAGATTGTGGGAGGGGGAAGGAGGACAAAGAGGGAGAGAGGTGCTGCACTTGAGAGAGATGGTGGGGAGAGATGCCTGACCCACAGGATGGAAGGGTAGGGAAGGACAGGATAGGACGGGATGCCAGTACGTGAGATCAGGGTCCTTAAGCGTGTGAGCTGACGAAGGGGTCTGAATGCGTGTGACTTGGCATGTCTGGATAGGGGCTGTGGAACAACTGATTGCTGAGCTTCCAAGGTTTGTGCATGCATGTGGTGGAGCAGCTCATAAGGCCATTCTGGATGTGGAACTGTTATTGTATTTCAGTCTGTGAGTTCTAGATATGAATGGTGTCTGGGGCTCTGGGAAAGAGCAGTTGAAATATGATCCTTACCAGTAAGGGTGGAGATAAAAAATTTGAAATGTGAGATGAATCTGCTTAAGAGGTATGAGGGATGGGTGAGCCTAGCTTGCAGGGGAGGGGCACTGACCAAGATAGAGTGAGAGGGAACCTAATGGGGGGAGGAATTAGTAGGGGGCAAGGCAGGTCAGGGCAGGAGTAATTAGAGATCAGAGAAGTATAGAATGGGGGAGTGGAGTAGGTACTAGTGTTAGTGTGGCTGTGAGCCCTTGAGCCCCGGCTGAGGCCTAGTATAAGTGTTAGGCCAAGGCCGAGGGTGGGCCGAGCAGGCACTACACACTTCCCCAGCCACCAAGCCCTGTACACACATGCAGCAACCAACTTGCACCTTCAGAAAAAGGAAGATAGGGCAATCAGGCGGGCCTCATGGCTGAACCGGAACCGACTCATATGTAGGGAGGGGAGAAAGAGACTAAACAAGGGGGTCCCCCATGGGGACCGGAACACCAGCAACACCCTTGGTGCTGGCAATCAAGGAGAAAGGGAAGCATACACAGAAACACGTCAAGCAGCACCCCACTGCACACAACGAAAGTGAGGGACTGCAAAACAAAGACACTACAGGCAGAGACCTTCAGCTGACAGGGAAGGGGAAAGTCCGCAAAATGGAGTGTGGAGCCTAACACACACCCAGCACAGAAAGGGACAGCGCTCTGTAATACAGGAGGTAGTTACAGCAAAGAAAGGACTGAAACAGTCACAAAGGAAAGACTGCAGTAAACAGACAACTGCCAGAAGCAGAGAAACTCTGCAGGCAAAGGGTTAACCAAGCTCAACACACACACAGCAACTAGAGGCAGGGAACACTGCAGACAATAGGTTAATTGGGAGAACAATGAAAGAGTAAACAAACAACCCTCAAGGAGAGAATCAAAGGGTCCTGAGACTGCTACAAGGGCAGGACCTGCCAAACTTGAAAACAAACACAGCAGAAGGGAACTTCAAAGGAAGGGGAAGCAAAACAAACAAACAAACTAGAACAGGACGAGGAAGGAACTCACCACACAGCACCACAGCCAAACAGGGAGTCCCAGGTGCAGTGTAGAGAGGCAATTAGACACACGCAGGCAGCAGCTGGCAGACAGAGACAGAGCAACAGAAACTACAAGCAAGGAAAGGAGTAACAACTCCACACAAGCACAGAACTAATAGCTCAGACAGAGCAAAGGTAAGGCTTCAGCAGAATTGGAGTAACTCCAAAGCAGGGGTTGTAGGGAAAGGTAAGCTTAAGTAGATCAGACTGACATTAGCTCAGCCCCTGACGGACCAATCAGTAGCGGTTCCAAGCATTCCCCTTTCTGACTAGCAGAATCATAACAACTAGGAAGGGGATATTGTGCATCTTACCCTGTCACAAAACACCTAGCCACCCACCTGGGGTTACCCTGTGGTAGGGTTACCATATGGCTCCAGAAAAAGGAGGACGGATTGAGGCAGCCGGGTTTTACTTCCATTGCTTTCAATGGAAGTAATTGAGGCAGCCGGGTTTTACTTCCATTGCTTTCAATGGAAAGCAATGGAAGTAAAACCCGGCTGGCTCAATCCGTCCTCCTTTTTCTGGAGCCATATGGTAACCCTACCCTGTGGCCACTTAGAGGGTCTAACCCCAGCACAGCTCACGTCTGCCTGCACCTGCCACTTGTGCTGTACACTAGCACCCATCTCCCACCGAGAGGGTTACAACCATCTCTGGATGAGTCTCTCGCTCTCAAATTATCCCCAGTAATTTCTAGGTTACTGGAACCACAATCCCAGTGGTCCCACAGTTCCCAGAAAGCACTCACAGACCCAACACACAAAACACCAGGATTCTTTATCAGTCCAGACAGGCATGGCGAACAAACAAATGTGTTTATTTTCAGAACTTGAACAGTGGACAGAAACAGTGCAATCAGCAAACAGTAACAAGTATCTGAAAAATAGATCAACTAGAAAACTAACTAAACATTTGTTTACTTTCTAAAAAGTACCTGGGAAGATCAGGTCGTGTAACTGTTTGTTTACTGAGCCTCAGCAAAGAGATCTTGCTCTCTTTTCTTCCTGGCTAAGACTGGAGCAAAAGCCAGTACTCTCCAAATGAAAATGAGCTCCTGGGCTAATCAGAACCCAGAACAAGAAAATTTCAAACATATACTGCTTCTTGCTTCCTGTTTGTGTGCTAAAACTAAAGAAAGAACATTCTTTCCTCTGTAACAGCTTTACAGCAAAGAAACACCACCTGCTGACCAAATAGGAGAAATATACTGCAAGACATAGTTAATGCAGGAAATAATCCAATACATTTTACAGGCTTAAAACACACTGTTTCTTCACATACCTCAAAACAAAAGTCAAACTGCATTGAGAGAAAATACTGAGCGAAAAATAGAATAGGAAAATGAGGAGGAAGAAGATATTAAGGTGAGGAGGGACCTAGCAAGAAGTGGGGGTGTTCTGAGAGAAAAGATGGTGTGAACAGCTTAGCTAGGGAAGAGGGACAATTAAGGACTAGCTGGGAGGGATGGAATATGGGTTGTACAGATGGGCCAGGGCGGAATAGAAGGCATAGCGTGAGTGTGGTGTAGATGGGCTGGGAGTAGGATGGTAAAGTTTGGTGATGAGTTGGGGTTGGGGAGGAAAAGAGACTGGTGGGACTTGCAGTGCTACCCTTGGCATTTCTTTTACCCATAATTCCTCCCTGTGTGGCCCCCACCTGCCGTGCTCTTCATTTAATGGCGGCCTGACCAGTTATGTTGACAACCCACCATCCTTTAATTTCCTTGATTGAGCACCCCCCAATCATTTTGAAAAGTTGGCTCCTATGCAGTCATCTGTTTGTAAGCTGATGCTGAAGTGCAGTTGGGTTAATCAACAAAACAATGATCCGAAACACAAATCAAATCTACATCTGAATAGCTGAGGAGAAACAACAATAAAGTTTTGGATTGGCCTAGTCACTCTCCATTGCCTGAGGTACAAACTTAGATTGTGAGCCCTCCTGGGACAGAGAAATATCCAGAGTACCTGAATGTAACTCACCTTGAGCTACTACTGAAAAAGGTGTGAGCAAAATCTAAATAAATAAATAAATAAAGTCCTGACAAACCCAACAGAGGTGCTATGGCAGGACATCGACATGAAACAAGCAGTTCATGCATGAAAACCTATGAATGTGTCTGAATTAAAGCAGTTCTGCAATGAAGAGTGGGCTAAGATTCCTCAACAGCAGTGTGGAAGACTGATATCAAATTATAGGAAGAGTTTGGTTGCAATTATTGCTGCTAAAGGTGGTGCAACCAGATATTAACTTTAAGAGGCAATTACTTTTCACATGGATGATATGGGTGTTGGACAATTTGTTCCTTAAATAAATGATGTAATAATTTAAAAGCTGTGTTATATGTTAACTTAGGTTCCCTATGTCTAACTTTATATTTTGTTTAAATATCAGAAACCATTCAGTGTAATAACATATATGCAGTAACAAAGAAAATCAGGAGAATTGGGGGTGGGGGCCTTTTTCACACCACTGTGAATCTTAATGTCCATTTTGTAGAATTGCCCAATAATGTTTAAATAAATGAACAGCATACCTAAAAACAATAACTATTCAAAACACAGCAAATTAATAGTAGTAAATAATAATAAATAAATAACATAACATACAGAAAAACAGATACAATTATTGTTTTAAAAAACTGAATAAAATTTAACTGGTCAATATTTAAAATGTTTTAACTGGCCTCTGACCAGCTAAATCGCTTTTTCTGGGCTATATACTAATTTTCAGTAGCACTTATCCGGGTTTTTGCCTCTGAAAATTAGCAGTTACTGCCAGATTATATATATTGAACCTAGCATTCTGCGCCTAAATCTAAATGTATTCCATAACAATGCTCATGTTAATTGGCTTAAAAAGCCAATCGGCATTGTTAACATCACTTAACAAGCAATAATGCGGACTTAATTGGCAATAATTATAATTTATGCACATAACTTGCTGTAATGAACTGTGCCTAAATTTTAAAGTGTGCAGTTCAAAAGGGGCATGGCTATGGGTGGGGAAATGGGTGTTTTGTGGGAATTCCCAAATTTAGGTGAGTTGTTATAGAAATGGCCCAGTCTGCTTAAATCTACACGCAGGGATTTACACCATGTTTTTGTTAGTGTAAATGGATGTGTGTAGTTTTAGGCACTGGGATATCAACTAAGCGTATTATATATACCATGCCTAAATCTTATAGAATACGCTTAGGCAAAAATGATTTCCGTGCAGATTTTCCAGGCACCATATATAGAATTCCCCTTAGTGTCTAAGTGAAAACTAGCTATTTTGGAGGCGTGATGGGGGAGAATTCAGAAGTTGGATACCGATATTCAGCACCTAACAGGCCAGGGTAACCACATAAAACACAGTCCTATCTTTATGCAGCAAATCCATGGCTGGTTAAGATCTGAATAATTGGCAACCGGCTATGTGTTAGCCAGCGCCGCATAAATCGGATATTCTGTGCTGAAGCTCGGATATGGCCTGGCATTGAACATTTAGGAATAATGCCGGTGGCGGTCAGCAATACACTCACTGCTGCTGGCTGAATATTCCCTAAGTGAGAAAAAAATATACCTGTATTCCTATTGTAAAGTGGGAAATGCATGTATAATTTCCTTTGAATCTGTGAGTTCTGGGATATCTACACATATAATTATTAGCATTTACAAATGTCATTCAAAAATGTCCTCCTTAATGTAGTACTAATAAACATGATAACCTTCTGAAATAACCCACTAGGTTCGTATGTTGTCTCTTAATTTATAAATGGTGATTTTGGTACTTTAAGGAAGTTGTTTTAGATGTATCTAGATGTGCAAACAGCAACATTTTGTTCAATTCTGGTCGCCGCATCTCAAAAAAGATATAGTGGAATTAGAAGAGGTGCAGAGAAGGGCGACGAAAATGATAAAGGGGATGGGACAACTTCCCTATGAGGAAAGGCTAAAGCAGCTAGGGCTCTTCAGCTTGGAGAAAAGGCTATAAAATAATGAGTGGAGTTGAACGGGTAGATGTGAAGCGTCTGTTTACGCTTTCCAAAAATACTAGGATTAGGGGGCATGCGATGAAGCTACAATGTAGTAAATTTAAAACGAATCAGAGAAACGTTGTCTTCACTCAACGTGTAATTAAACTCTGGAATTCATTGCCAGAGAATGTGGTAAAGACGGTTAGCTTAGCGGTGTTTAAAAAAGGTTTGGACGGCTTCCTAAAGGAAAAGTCCATAGACCATTATTAAATTGGACTTGGGGAAAAATCCACTATTTCTGGGATAAGCAGTATAAAATGTTTTGTACTTTTTTGGGCTCTTGCCAGGTATTTGTGACCTGGATTGGCCACTGTTGGAAACAGGATGCTGGGCTTGAAGGACCTTTGATCTTTCCCAGTATGGCAATACTTGTGTACTTATATAACACTAGTAAAAAAGCCCCGTTTCTGATGCAAATGAAACGGGGGCTAGCAAGGTTTTCTTCAGAGTGTGCATGTGGGAGTGTGTGTCCCTGCCCTCTCTCCCTCCCCCTCCCCCCTCCCAGTCCAGTCCTTCAGTGTTAAGTTTCCTGCTGTTCTGTGTTTTTGTTACAGAGAGAGTGAGGGCATCTCTCTCCCCCCCCCCCCCTATGAGTCCTTCACTGTGTGAGATTTCGTGCTGTGCTGTTTTCCTTCACTCATGGGGAAACCGGATATCTCTGGCGCTTCACACTTCCGGCTGGAGGCTTCAGAACGTTGGTCTTGCCTTTTATATATATAGATTTACATGTCTAGATTGCATACATATGCAAATAAAAATGTTAGAAATCCACTATATTTACATATATACCCCATGGAATACAAATATTAAAAGGGGCAAGATTTGGGTATGTGTCAAGAGTACACGTGTACCTCTCATTTTAAAACAAATAGCTGAAAAATAGTTTTTCAATTAACTCATAGATATGCTTTGGAACTTGTTGCCAAAGGATGTGGTAAAAGCAATTGGCATAGATGGGTTTAAATAAGGTTTGGGCATGTTCCTGTAGAAAAAGTAAATAGACTGTTCTTAAGGTAGACCTGGGGAAAGCACCCTGTGGGTAAGTAGCATGAAATGTAGCTACTTTTTTGGGATCCTGCCAGGCAGTTGTGACCTGGTTTGGTCATTGTTTGATACTGGGCTCGATGGAACTTCCTGTTGTTCAGCCTTTCCCTAGCAGACTCCTGTGTAGATCTCCCCCCATGCTGCATCTCTGTCTCTGTCCCTTCCACTGCCATGTCCAACATTTTCCCTCTCTTTCATCTCTCCCTATACAGCATCTCTCCTTCCCTCCTCCACTATATCCAACATTTTGCCCCAACTTCAATGGTTTGGTCTAAACCTGTTTTTCTAACGAATAAGACACAAAAAGGTGTCCTAAATGATCACTAGAGGCATTCAGGGATGACCCCCCCCCCTACTCCCCCAGTGGTCACTGACCCCCCCTCCCACCCCCAAAATGTGAATAAAAGTAGTACTCACCAGCTTATGACAGCTTCAGATGTTATAGCCAGGTCCATCAGAGCAGCATACAGATCCCTGGAGTAGTGCAGCAGTGGGTGCAGTGCACTGTAGACAGGTGGACCCACATCCATACCTCCTCCTACCTGTTATAATTGTGGTGGAAACTTTGAGTCCAAAACTGACCAGATACCCACTGCACCCAAATATAGGTGCCCTCTTCACCCGTACGGGTTATTGTAGCAGTGTACAGTTGGGGGTAGTGGGTTTTGGAGGGCTCAGCAGGCAAGATAAGGGAGCAATGGGGAGCAACGATGAGATGTGTATCTGGGAGCATTTATATGAAGTCCATAGCAGTACCCTCTAGGGTGCTCCATTGCTCTCTTGGGATGTCTGGGGGACCAGTCTGCTAAAAATGCCGACCTCTCCTACATCCCAGTGGTTTGATTTTGAGTGTTTTTAACTTGTACGTTTTTTGTTGTTGTTTTTTTGAAAATAGCCTAAAAAGATAAATGCACAAAACAAAACCTAACCCAGTATGGCTACTTTTATGTTCTTATGCACTAGAATGTATCCATGATTCCATGCAGATCAACAGGATCTCCTGTGTTTGCACATTTTGGAGCATATTTTATTAGCATACAATCTGTTTACTGCAGCGGGTGAAAACCTTTTTTTTTCTTAGCATCAACTTACACTGTTCTGAACCAGCGGGTGTTATCCCTTCCCACCAGCAGATGGAGGTAAAGAAAACTGAATTCAACCAGTGACATCACTAACTATATACTCTGTGGTGCTCTCTGGAACAATCTTTCAGCAGGTGGTAGGTTCTGCTGTGGTGCTCTGTCCATGGCCTAGCTTCTTGTTTTTCTGGCCACAGCCGCACAGCATGGTCAAGCCTAATGGATGCTCTCAGGTCACAGTCTCTGGACCGTACCTCATTCAGCTTGGAGCTTGGCACTGAGGCCCCCAGTCACACTCCTTTCTGTATCTGGGTAAGCCTTTGGCTTGGTCCCGAGGGATTTTGCCTGAGGAATGCAGGTCACTATCCCCCTCTCCATTTTTGCCCATTTACCCTGTTTGGTTCTGGCCCCCATGGGCTCCCTCTGTAGCTTCCAGGTGTTTAAATTTTCCCCAATTTGTCCTGGGCAGCTTTTTTCCCTGTTTGAGGGAATAAGGCTTTTTTTTTTGTTGCTTCTGTCACTTTAAGAAAAAAAAGAAGCAGAGCATCCCTGAACAGGGAATCCCCTACCTTGTAATTAAGGGAATTCCCTTAGTTTGCACTCCCAGGGAGCCGGGGACGGAGCAACATCTGGTTCTCCTGGTCGAGGCAGGTTAGGGCAGTGTATCAGGCATGCGCCTGCCTGTCGTGGCCAGAGATGTCCTCCGGGAAGCGCTGCTGTCTGTGCAGAAACCCGCAGCTCAGCATAGCAGCCGGTTCTGTCTGCAAACAGTGCGATGGACTGTTTCCAAGTTTGAAAACAACCTGGGGAAGGGGATCCAGAGTTGATGGGTCATCCCCCCATCCCCCTGTTGAGCCATCGTGACCCGCAGACCCATTTTTGGTGGGAACGTCAGCCATTTTGTCTCCCTCGGGGATTTCATCTCCTGCTGCTTCTCAGCAACAAAAACAATTTGCAAGCAGACTTTCACAGTTGCTCTCTTCTGGATCTGGGAGAGTGGGAGATGAGGCAACAGGCCTTTCAGCTCATAGTGGACTGCTGGGGCCCTCCTCAGTTTGACTTGATGGCCTCGCAAGCCAATGCAAAGGCGGAGCGCTTCTTCAGTTGATAGAGGCCTTGGCTGGCAGCGATACTGCTCGTGTTCCCCCCGAGCCTCTGATGGGCCAAGTGTTGTGCAGGACTTTGCATCATCCTCATTTGGTCTTGCTGGTGGAGCCAGATTGGCCCTGCAGACCTTGATACATTATAGTGTTTTTGGTCTTATTCACCATCCCTTTCGTAATAATTCCTAGCATCCTATTTGCTTTTTTGGCTACTGCCGCACACTGAGCAGAAGATTTCAACGTATTATCTACAACAACTCCCAGATTTTTTTCTTGAGCACTGACCTCCAAGGTGGACCCTAGCATCAGGTAACTATGATTCGGATTATTCTTTCCAATGTGCATCACCTTGCATTTGTCCACATTAAATTTCATCTGCCATTTGGATGCCCAGTCTTCCAGTTTCCTAAGGTCTTCATGCAATCTTTCACAGTCCGCACATGTTTTAACAATCTTGAATAGTTTTGTATCATCTGCAAATTTGATCACCTCACGTGCCATTCTGATTTCCGTATCATTTTTATGTTTAAACAATTTTTATTGCTATTTCAGTATGTTAAACCATAACGATACATTTCACTTAGCAAATTTCACAAGCAAATCATGGTGTATAAGTCCCACACATTACTGAACAGCATCCAAAACTTTTTAACATTTTCTCCTCTATCCCCTAACTTCCCCTTTGTTCCCCACAATTTTATATTTATAATATTTATTGTCAAAAGAACACAACAATACATGCTCATCAATTGTCAAGTCATACACACTGAGAAACTAATATAATGCAAATTCATACAACAATCCCAAGACAATATTTCATCGTCCAACTTTTAAGTTTCCCCCCCCCCCCGCAACCCTTCTTGATTTCAATGACTTATATCAACCAACCCCCCCCCCCATACCCTTCCCCTTCACATATGACAACTATACCGTCTTCATCTTATAAAATAAGATATGCCCATCAATACTCCACGTGACCTCTCCACAAAAATTTCAATTCCAAATTCCTCCCTCCCTCCTCCCCTCCCCTCCCTACCTTCTCTCTCACAAGCTGTCAACACCCCTCCTTCTATTCCCTAGTGCGGTTTTTGACTTTCAGCTGCTAGTCTCATATTATTAAGGATAAGACTATGCCCTCGAGGACTCAACACTTGGAGGTATGGGTTCCAGATCGCCATATAAGATTTACACCTCTTTAGCGACCCTCTAGCATCTTTTGCTTCCCAGACTGCTAGTTGATGAACCTGGTTTCTCCAGTGCCAATATCCGTATCATTTTTAAATAGTACTGGTCTCAGTACAGACCCCTGTGGTACTCCACTGTTCACCCTCCTCCATTAGGTATCAGTTAGCAGCAGAACCATATTTTGTTCTGATCTGAGATTGTATTGGGACCTAGAGAAGCATTTCATGTGCACACATTATCATGCAATTCAGTGTACATATCTAGAATGCCAAATAGTATATTCTGCACATAAATATTATTGGTTTGATGAGAGGGGCATGGGCTGTCTCCAACACATGCACACTACTTACAGAATGCTATAAGTTATGTACTTTGCACGGCACACTTAGGTGTGTCAATTTATGCCTGCCATTGACTTAGTGTAAATAGTTATTATTATTATTATTTGTTTAGATTTTGCTCACACCTTTTTCAGTAGTAGCTCAAGGTGAGTTACATTCAGGTACACTGGGTATTTCCCTGTCCCTGAGGGCTCCCAATCTAATTTTGTAGATGAGGCAATGGAGGGTTGAGTGACTTGCCAAGACCACAAGGAGCAGCAATGGGATTTGAATCGGGCACCTCTGGATATCGACTGGTGCTCTAATCACTAGGCTACTCCTCCACCCAAATTTAGGTGTGCCAATTTGGGTTTTTATGCTATTCTATAATGGCATCTTGGTGCACAGATGCTGTTATAGAACTGGGGCAACTTGAGGTGCCAAGTTTTAGAACTGTCCCCTTAAATTGTAAAACCCTCTGGGGACAGAGAAATGCATACGATACCGTAAAGTACTCACCATGAGCTACCACTGAAGAGGCATGGTCTAAATATTTAAAACTGGTGGTATGTGGCTTTAAATATGCATAGTGCACAGTTCAGATTGCAGTATTGGCTCTCTCCTAACTAAAGTCATGTATTTAGAAGACCTTGCTATATTCTGCTCTAGCCTTCCTTGGCTTTTACATTAAGACTTCACGGTTTAATCAGGAGAAGCTCAGTCTGAGCACAGGAGGTGTAACAAATCTGATCCTGATGAGACTTCAGCTGCTGTAAGAATTAACCTCTGACCCTAGAAGCAATAAATCCAAACTGAAGATTGATTTATTATTGAAGATAGATTCAAGGTCTCCATTATTGCATTTACAGCATGACTTAAAGGAATGGTAGCAGCAAAGTTTTGGATAATTTAATTGTTAAACCAAGCAGAATCATGAAGATCACATTTTATCCTAGATTCCTACAGAAAAAACAGACCTTATAAGATCATTGATCTGTCTCCCCCCTCCCCAAGCATGAGTGTTTTCCATCCCCCCCCCCCCCACACTTGTTAAACCAGACATCCAATTTCATCCAAATTTCTGCCACAGACAGTATAACACCAGTGTGCCTAGATGTCCTTGATGCTCAGAATCACTGCGATTTTTTCTTTCTTATAAGGAAACAGGCCAGTTCATTTCAATTCAGTTTTAATCTCAGGAAGGTCAGAGCACTTATTATATTATGTATTTATTTATTCCATTTTTTAGCCCGTCCTCCTGAAAGCGCCCAGAACAGGTTACAGAATTACATTTATAATAAAACAATACAACATATAACAAATACAATTAAATTAAACAATGGTTTTAGGCTGACAGTTTCTATTTCAACTCATCAAATTTCTAGATTAAAACAAGTAAGTTTTAACACAGAGCTGCTTGGACCTTGTTTTCTGGAGGTCCATGATCATATACAGGATGCTGAAGGGGTAAACTGGAATGGGTGGGGGGGGGGGGGGGGGTCATGCAAGTTCCAAAGGTGTTATAGGAATTTTTTTGGGGAGGGGGGAGAATCAAGGTGCCAGTATCTTCCTTATTTACTGTATATGTGAAGGGAGTAGCTAGGGGTGTCAGTATTTTGACTAATACATATTTTTAAATATTTTTAATCTTATAAGTTGCTTGCAACTGCTAGTTGTATATTATGGGAGTAATTTTATGAAGCATTCTCTGCATGTAAACCAAAAAGTGGCTCTGCATGTAAACCAAAAGTGGCTCTTCTGGAACTGTGCAGAAATATACACATGTAAAAAGCAGATACATTGAAAGATTGCATCTACTTTTATGTTACCTGTCCATGGGTACATAAGAACATAACAGTAGCCATGATGGGTCACACCAATGGCCCATCTAGTCAAGTATCGGATGCGTGTCAAAACTGAAATTACCACAAAAACCACGTGGTAGTCGGGCGGTAACTCCATTTTGGCGCATGTTGGGTGCATGTAGACACGCAGCTCAGTAAAAGGGCCCCTTAGATAGTATTACTCATCTGTTTTGAAATGAGAGTGCTTAGTTTGGTTCACAGCTGTTGGCCCTGTCAGAACCACAAGCATAGACAAGTGACAATTTCAAGACGTAAAGAGGGCTCCTTAGAAATAATGCCGTAAGGCAGGAACATATAAAAAATCTAAACAAGTTGTAAAGTGGAAAGCACACACTGTGGGGGCAATTCTGTAAACGGTGTTTAAAGATAGGCACCAAAAAACTAGGTGTTAAGCTAGTATTGAGTGATGGACAGCAGACTGATGACATGACCATCAGTCATGTGTGTGGGGGTGGCCCTGCTGCTGTTGCTGCCATGTGTCACTTTTGCTAACCGGAATAGGGGTGCCTTGTTGGTCCTTGGTGATTCTGCTACTGCAAATAGGAGCCACTCTTTCTGCACCCTATGGCAGAGTTGCACGTCCAATGGCTGGTGTAAATAGCGGCACCTAAATGTGACCGTTGCATGCATAAAAGCAAGTATTCTGTAAAGTGCATGCAAAGTTAGTTGGAACACTCCTGATGCGCCCATTTCCCTCCCACTTTAATGTCCCCTTTGCAGTTGCATGTGAGAGAAATTAGGTGATGAAGGCCTGATATTCAGCCAGTGGTGGGCAGCGTGTTTGCTGTCTGCTGCCAGCGTTAAACCTGGATATTCAATTCCGGGCCATATCTGGTGACCAGCACTGAATATTTGGGCTCATTTTGGCTGCTAAAAAGTTAACCGGCTATGCCGATATTCAGTGCTAACTGGTTACCTTTTTAGGGGTCAAAGATAGGTTAACCACTAACCAGGATATTCAGCAGGAGATAACTGGTTATCTCCTGCTGAATATCTGCGGTTATGCGCTTAAACACTATTTAACCGGCCAGGAGCTGTTCCTGGCCAGCTAAACAGCACTGAATATTGGCCGGTCAGTATACAGAATAGGGGCGTAAGTCAGTTATGCATGCAACTGCTAATTTGTGGCAATTATTGCTTGCTAATGCCAATTATTGGTACTTACCTCTACTTAAGTGCCAATTTAGCACCAATAAGCTAATATGTTACGTACATAATTCACCCTGTTCTATAACTGGGTGCGCAATTGTGCACCCAACTTTGAGCACCATTTATACAATTTGGGGGTGTATGACAAAATGGTGTGTTACCACTTTTTCCATTTGCAGACTTGGGGTGATTATATGTGAGATTTATTTATTTATTGCATTTGTATCCCACATTTTCCCACCTCTTTGCAGGCTCAGTGTGGCTTACAATAGTCATGAATAATGGACATATATTTGAAAATACACAATTAGTGTTACAGAAGGATCTTGGACACATGAAATAGATAAAGCACGACAGTAGAGAACAAGCAGTTATTTTGAGATAGTTCTGAATATATGTGGAGGAGTTATGTATATTGTGTTAGTGGTTGAGGGAATGTTTGTGTAGAGGATTTTTTTGTGTTTATTTGGGTGGGGTTGTAAGCAGGTTTGTTGCAGGGGTAGGACAATTGAGGGGAGCAGTTCAGGGTGCCAAGACAGGAGAGAGTGCCATTTTAACCTTTTGAGTCAATCTGTGGGTCTGTAAGGCATGTGTGCTCACAAGAAAAGAAAGCAGCACTTTCTCTGGGCACTGATTCTATGAGCATCTCAGAAGTACCAAGTAGACGAAAATATAATTCAGTCTTTATAACACACTAAAGAAATAAAAATACAACATAATGTTATGTGTGTCGCTGTGTGTGGAGGTAGCCCTGCTGCTGCCACGAGTCACCTTTACTGGCCAGAATAGGGGAGCCTTGTTGGCCCTTGGTGATTCTGCCACTGCATGTAGGAGCTACTCTTTCTGCCCCCAAGGACTGGGGACCCCCCACTGGCACCCAGGGTGATTCCGCCACTGCATGAGCCTCTTCAGCAGCCAAGGCTTTAGTTTCAGAAGTACATGCACTTCTGAGATTAAGGTTTCACGCATCCAAATGATAGAATGACAAATTGTTGACAAGCGCTATCAGTAGAGCGAAATGCACCTTAAAAACATGGCATTCAATGGAATGGAACAATTTATCACTTCAAGCAATCGCTTGATGGCACGGAAAGCCAAGTTTAATGCACACAAATGAAATATGACTGTTAGTTTCAGGTCAGTACTTAGAAAGAGGCATGAAAAATTAGTATACCTGAGTGTGTTGCTGTTTCTGGGTGTATGTCCCTACCCACCCCCCTTTGCACCTGGTGTGCAGTAGAATGTTTTAATTTTCAAACTGGGGAACGCTGTTGGTGGACACAAGAGAGGAATAGAATTGAGGATTTTGCCAGAGGAAATTATTTATTTATTGGATTTTGCTCACACCTTTTTCAGTAGTAGCTCAAGGTGAGTTACATTCAGGTACACTGGATATTTCTCTGTCCCAGGAGGGCTCACAATCTAAGTTTGTACCTGAGGCAATAGAGGGTTAAGGGACTTGCCCAAGATCACAAGCAGCAGCAGTGGGATTTGGACCAGCCACCTCTGGATTTTAAGACTGGTGCTCTAACCACTAGGCCACTCCTCCACTCAATGAAATGAATTGAGACTTTCAGACTAGATAGAATATTACTCTTTACTGAAAGAAACAGGTTGTAAAAAACATTGTTGTAAAGGAAAAACTCACTATTTTTCATGCTGTTTGTTTCCTGCCAGTGAGTTTATTTACAGTCTGCCTCTGGGAATATGAGAAAAATGTCCACCTGAGAGGTAATTTTATATCAGGATGCCCATGTGAGAAGTCCATTAAGATGCCTATTTTAAGCCTGTTTATATGGCTTCCAGAACCAACCCCAATAATATAGAAATTCTCACATGTAAATTTACATAAACATTGCTGTACTGGTACAGACTGAAGTCCATCAAGCACAGGATTCTGTTCCCAACAGTGGCCAATGCAGGTTACAAGTATCAGGCAGGATTCCAAAAGAGTAAAACAGATTTCATGCTCAGTCTAACATTGTCCATTATTTCAGGCAAAAAAAAAAATCATCACTCTACAATTAATTTACTGTTAAACTGGGTTTTCTGCAATCTAAGCCATTTAAAGAAGGAACCATTTTGTTTCACAGTGGCATCATCGATAGTGTGCATCATGTCTCAGGTTAGTGTACACCTACAGATATTGATCTATATGATTGTAACGTGTTGAGTACAGATCTTACTCGTCATATTTTTAAACTGCTTTCTTTCTGAAATGTAATTACAATATACTGCATCTTGCTCTCAATATACTGTAGGGATAAATTAAATGAATAAAATGACTGATGTTGACTTGCTACAAGATCTATTTCATACAATGTATTTTGAATATAGTTGATACTATAAAATCTAGAAAAGAGAACATTTACAGGCTTTTTTTTTTTTGTAGTATTCCCTTGCAGTTTCTTTTTGCAAGACTATAGCTTGAGAAAATGTTAGTTCTTCTTTTAAGAGGTGCTGCTGTGTTTGACCTCAAATTCTGCTGGTGCTGGTATGGCCTAAGCATTGGACTTTCCTTTTCTCCTTTTCCATTTCTTCCCCTTTTCTATTTCTATGCTTCTCAACAATAATTTTTAACTTTGTGGTTGTGAATATATTTATCAGTGTAAGCAGAAGAAAATGGAAGAGAGAATGTATATAAAACCAGGATGTGAAAATAAAAGCAGTCCTTATTTTCCAGTCTTTAATATGGCTTCAGGGTTGAGGGGTCTCAGCCTCCTCTGTTTTACTGCTTTCTGACATGTTTATCTTGTTAAAAATGGTGTTCTTTTGGTTGGCTGATACAAACATTTATAAAACCTAGGGTGCGCTGAAAACTGGCCTGCGGTAGTGTAGGCGTGTGTTTTGGGTGCGCACAGAATCATTTTCCAGCGCACCTGTAAAAAAGGCATTTTTAACATTTTTGCCGAAAATGGATGTGCGGTAAAAAGGAAATTGGCGCGCATCCATTTTGGGTCTGAGACCTTACCACCAGCTATTGACCTAGCGGTAAGGTCTCACACAGTAACTGGGCAGTAATGGTCTACGTGCATAAAATGCTGATTATCGCCCGATTACTGCCGTGCGCCAGAAAATAAAAATATTTTCTGGCACGCGCATCAAAAATGAAATTACCGCAAGGGTCACACAGAAGCCGGGTGGTAACTTGAAATTGATGCACATTGGGCACGCATAGGTGCCTACGCAGCTTAGTAAAATGGCCCTTAAGGACATCCAATAGCAATTTACCGATGGGGATGAAACGTCCAAGTCTAATAAGAAGGTCAGCATTATTTAGACCTGTTTCGGGAACATCCAGGTTGCAAAAAGGTGCTCTGATTGAGAAGCTGACCGCTGGAGGGATTAAGGCATGACACCTTAATCTTCCGGTGACTGCTGTCCCCCTCCCTTTCCCCTGAGAATGAAACTGAAAGGGGATACCAGGCTCCAAGACATTTTCAGCTATTATGGATGTTCTTAACAAAACATGAAGCAAGTCTGAGGAGTAGTTTAGTGGTTAGTGTAATAGACTACAAATAAAGGGAATCAAGTTCAAATCCCATTTTAACTCTTTTAATTTCTTTTTGTTGTGTGCCCTCCAGAAACAGAAAAATACTTACTGTACCTAAATATGTAAGCCTCTTGCAAGCCTGAAGGCTATTGAAGTGGTGTACATTCAGGTACGGTAGGTATTTTTCTGTGCCTGGAGGGCTCACAATTACAAAATAAAAGAGTTAAAATGGGAATTAAACCTGGGTCCCTTGGTTTACAATCCACTGCACTCATAGGCGGTTGGTGGCCCAACTGTTTGGGGAGGCTAAAGGGGGTAGGGTTAGGGGTGGGGTCAGGGGTGGAGCTTAAATCCATAATTGTCTGATAACACGCAGAAAAAAAAATAAATAAAAATAAAATTCACAATTAATACCTTTTATTAAATTTAGATATTAGATATGTATCATATGTCAAAGAATAAAGTGGTTGCTCAAAGCATATTCTAACCACAATCGCTCAACTGCAAAACACTATGCACAACTTTGTCCAAAAACACACTGAGAACCTTACTGTACCATAAATATTACACTGGGAAGACCTAATACACCAATATACCACCCATACGGATAATGCAGACTGTCAGCAATATGAAACAAGGGATCATATCATCACAATTCTCATGTAGAGCCACAAAACACCCTAATTCATGTTTAATGTGGGATAAAATGCCATAAATAAGTAAATAAATATAAACTTTTAATGTTGAGCACCTGATTCTCAAAGTAGACATATTCCAAACACTATAATGAAAATAAAATGATCTTTTCTACCTTTGTTGTCTGGTGACTTTTTCTGATCATGCTGGCCCAGTATCCGTTCTGCTGCTATCTGTCCTCAGTGCAGGTCAGGAAGTCATCCTCCTTAAATATCTCCCTGGCAACCCAGGACACCTCCAGCCAACCCCCCCCCCCTCTCCCAGCAGTAAGGTAAACAAAACATAAACCAATTTCTACAACTGCTAGAGGGCTTTCACTGCAGCTCCTGCTGTGAGGATGGAGGTAAATCAACAATTTAATCCCCTCAGAGCAGCTGGACTCCACAGCTGATCCATTCTGCTGCAGCAGGGGGGAGGCTTAGCCTCTCCAAGCCTCTTATACCGGGCGCCTATGACTGCACTAACCACTATGCTGCACCTCTGCTCTGCATGGACATCTGTGTGGCCATTTTCTAAAAAATGCAGCCATACAGACGTCCGTGTCCCTTGTTCCCCCCCCCCCCCCCCCCGGTTCATAGTTTGGACGTTCCATTTTGTATGATGGCTGTTCACGTTGGACACACATGGATGTCCATCTTATGTATTTTTGAACAGGAAATCTCAGCATATTTCCTGTTCGAAAATACATGTGAGATGGATGTCTGTTTGGGACAGTCTAATGTGGACGTTCCTATTCTGACGTAGAAAATCTTTTTAAAAATGCCCCTCTGAGTGTCTTTACAAACCACTAACACAAATCCTGCAGAAATCACAGGTAAAACAAACCTGCATGCATTTATACCAGTTTGAGAGCTGGTGTAAATGAATGCATGTACAATGGACTAGATTCTATATATCACGCCTAAAAATTTGGCTCCAAAATAAAATTTGCCTAAGTGCATTCTGTAAAGTACACCTTAATTTAGGTGTACTTTTGTTGAATAAGCCTAAATTTCCGTTTGGTTTATCTAATCCACTGAGCACCATTCCACGTAACTAAATTTGTTCACGGGCAGTTACACCAAGTAAAATCTAGCGTAAATGCCAACGCCTAAATTAGGTTCAGACTGGGTGTATTTTATAACAACGTGCATAGATTTTAGAAACGCCCATGATCTGCCCATTCCATGCCCATGGCCGCACCTCCTTTTCAACTATGCAACTTAGAATTTATGCACAGTACGTTATAGAATATGCTAAGACAATTCTGCGCATAAATTCTAACTAATGCCAAGTAGTATGAATAATTGCTTGTTAATTGGCAATTATCAGCACTGATTGGCTTGTTAACCAATTAGGTTATGTACACCGTTATGGAATATGCTTTGATTTTCACATGGAAATCTCGGTGCGATATATAGAATCTGGGGGAATATGTGCAACTGCACGTATGTTTTTTTTAAAGTATGTAGTATATGTGTTTGCAATAGCACTATAAAAAGTTACCTAAGGGATCGTCCGATGAGGAGACGCTATGCCACTAGGCTAAAAATCTTTATTGAATGTGCCGGAAGTGGTGTCTTCTGAGGACTCCCAAACATATTCTAGAACATATTCATGTTATTGAATCTTCACATGTTTGGGCTTATGTTACCTTAAAAGTATAGAGATCTTCTAGATCCAATAGAAAATATAGAAGAATTCCCATAGGTATACAGGGGGTGTTTATCATTAGTTCTTTGTCTTTGGTTTGGTGTTATGACTTTTTTAAAGTATGTACATAAATCACAACTCTGCCCAAACTCAACCCAGAAAACACCTACACTAAAGTCACATACAAATATGTTTATTCTTATTGCGCGCTCTTATACACCTTAGGCAATTTTAAAAGAGCATTTTCCTCCTAATTCTATAAAAGTCACCATAAATTGTGCATGCAAATTTGGGCGCACACACAATTTAATTGAATAATGAGCTTATTAGCGCCAATAATTGGATTTTTAACAAGCAATCATTGGCACTAATTAGATTTAATTGAAATATACATGCAAGTTTAAAAAAGAGGCATGGAAATGAGAGGGGCAGGGGCAGAATGGGGACATTCCTAGCATTTACACATTTTTTGTAGAATAAGGAGGATACGGGCCCAATTTAGGCCCATACATTTGAACCAAGTTTCAGTTGGTGCAAATGGCTGTGACTAAAGTTAGGTTCGATTCCTGGGTGTAAGCGCTGTTCTGTATACCAAGCCTAACTTAAGCTTGGCTTATAGAATAGCAATTTCTTTTGGAGCCGATTTTGTTGGCACCGTATATATAATTCACCCCTTTATGCACAAAAATGCCTTGATAGAGGGTAATTTTATTTGACTTGTTTCCCTTACGATATATTGTAAAGAGTATGTAGGAAAGGCCCCAAAGGAACCCTGGGATAGGCTAGAATACCCCCGGTATAGGCAGGCATCTCCCAAGAAAGAGCTAGAAATAAGGAACTACAACTCCCAACATGCCCCAAGGGAGCCTGGGGATAAGAGAAACTATGTGCATTCCCAGGAGTCTCCAGAGGAGGGCCGCAGGGGAAGGAATAAGGCTGATTCTCCAACCTGGTGGAAGAGGTGGTGGAACAGGTGGGTGGAGAAAGAAGAGGCACCAAAGAGCTTTAATGAAAGAAAGGGTGAGCAGCTGGGAGAAGGGCGGGGTGAAGAGAATATGGATTGGGCTCCTGAGGAGAGAGGGGGAGAGAGTGAGCCTTGCCCTATGGAGTTGACTGAACTGGAGAACACCCTGGAAGAGCCGATGGACTTTTCAGCTCTGGCTCAGCAAAAGCCAAGGAAGTAGCGGGGCCAAGCCGGGTCAAGCGGGAGGAGGTCAGGTAGGAGTATGACTGACCAAGAGGGTGGGACCCTAGGCTTTGAGCCCGCGCAGAGCCGCTGTGTTTTGAAAGCCTGGCTAAACTGAGCTGTGTTTTTGAAAGCTTGGCTAGAACTGAACTGTGTTTTGAAAGCCTGGCTAAACTGAGCTGTGTTTTGGAAAGCTTGGCTAGAACGGAACTGTGTTTTGAAAGCCTGGCTAAACTGAGCTGTGTTTTTGAAAGCTTGGCTAGAACTGAACTGTGTTTTGAAAGCCTGGCTAAACTGAGCTGTGTTTTGAAAGCTTGGCTAGAACTGAACTGTGTTTTGAAAGCCTGGCTAAACTGAGATGTGTTTTGAAAGCTTGGCTAGAACTGAACTGTGTTTTTTGAAAGCCTGGCTAAACTGAGCTGTGTTTTTGAAAGCTTGGCTAGAACTGAACTGTGGTTTTTTGAAAGCCTGGCTAAACTGAGCAGTGGGGGTAAAGCTTGGCTAAAAGTGAAATGTGTTTTGGGAAAACCCCGCTACACTGAACAGGGTGTTTTTCTTTTTTTATTATTATTTGCTGCTACTCTCCCCCAGGAGGGAGGGAGAGGAAGCAGCTGTGGAAGCCTGGACTGGGAAACTAACCGGCTTGAGAAAGGTGAACGATAACTGTGCTTTGTTTTGTGTTTTGGTGCCACAAATGAGGGAAGGAGGGAAGCCCCTCCTATGCAATAAAAAGCTTCATTGTTTTTTTTGGGGAGTCTGTTTTTTTGGGGGGGTTTTGGAAGAGCTGCAACCACGGAGAAAAGGGGATCCACTTTACAATTGGTGTCAGAAGTGGGATCGCTTCGCGGACCTGTCGCTCGAGGAGGCCAAGACCAGCAGGACAGAAAAGCCCGACGGAGGGGCCAACGCTGAGAAAGGCGCAGACCCGTCTGGGGTTCCGGTAAGCGGGGCCTAGATGGGGGGGAAATAAAGGGATCCGAGTAAAAGGGGAACCATAAGTAGTGAAACCGCACTTGGAGGTGTCCTCTGTTTTTTTTCCCCACCAGGAGTCGCTGTTCCGGAGCAAGGATGGACCCCAAGGAGATCTTCGCTTGGATGACGATGCAGTTCCAGAAACAGCAAGAACTGACGGGGAAGATGGTGGAAGACTCCTTGACGGCGGCACGAGAGCAGCAACAACCGGTGCTGAATATGCTCCAGGACTTTTTTCAGCGAGGGATCGAGGCTCCCAGGGGCGGTGGAGCCGGAGCAACTGGACAGGGGCCAGGAGGAAGCGGTGCGGTAGGACCTTTATCCCTGAACTTACTTACTTGGGGAAAGTTTTCTGAGCAGGATAATGTAGATGATTTCCTGACCGCCTTCGAGAGGGTGGCAAGGGCCGCAGGATGGCCACAAGAGCAGTGGGCCATGCGGTTAGTGCCTTCATTATCTGGGGAGGCTCTAGGAGCCTTTAGAGACTTGGCTCCTGGGGACGCTGCCAACTATGGGAGGTTGAGAGAGGCCATTAAAGACCGGTATGGACTGAGTACCCAGGCTTATAGGCGTAAGTTTCGGTCCACTAAATGGGAGAAGGGGGAAACCCCTAAATCGGTGGCCACTAAACTGATGGACTTGGTAAAAAAATGGTTGGAACCTGATCGCCACACCCCGGGAGAGATTCTTCAAGAATTGGTAGTGGATCAATTCCTGCAGGGCCTTCCCAGGGAGATTAGGGCAGGATTGGTCCAAAGGGGCTGTAAGACGGTGGAGGCCGTGACAGCCGGGTTGGAGTGTTATTTGGAAGCCCAACATTGGGGAGGACCCGACCTGGAGGGTGGGAAACCCCGACCTGGGGGAGGCTGGGGTTCCAAAAGTTCCTTCTTTAAGACAGATCCCCAGGGGGGGAAACCCGATTACGGCTGGGGTGGTAAAAAGCCCGTAGTGCCCTCAGGCCCTGAAAAAAAGGCCCCCTCGTATGAAGGAAAAATCTGTTATAAGTGTGGGAAGACTGGGCACTTCAGGAGGGATTGCCCAGGTCGAGAGGGATGGACCTCGCAGGTTGCCCAAGGGTTTAGGCCTCGGTATACTGCTAAGGTAGAGGTTGAGGGTTTACCGATTGTAGCCATGTTAGACTCCGGGGCAGACCAGTCCATGATCTCTAGGAGGTTATGGGAACAAATAAGAAAGAGGAGGACAGGAGGTAAGGATACCTATGAGGGAGCAGTGGCTATTCAATGTATACATGGGGCCAGTACTCGTTATACCCTCCATAGGGTTCTCGTGAAGGGGCCCACAGGGGAGATAGAGATAGCCATTGCCGTTCTGCCCAGACTGCCACAGGAAATGATTTTGGGAAGGGACTGGCCCCCCTTTACCGAGTGTATTAGTGAAAAAAGAGTGTGGGTCACTACCCGCTCTCAGGCTCGGCGAGACCCTGAGGCTGAGGAAGAGGGAATAGGAGGTATTTTTCCTTTTCAAGGGGAGGTCTTAGGGGAGCCGGGAAAAGAGAGAAAGGGGAAAGCTTTGAAAAAAAAGGAGCAGAGGGGCAGACGGGAGGCCTTGGAGCAGGCAAGAAAAGAAAGTTATCTGCCAGTAGCCCCGAAAAAATTGAGCGAGCAGTTTCCCCAGTTTCATAGGGAGCAGGCCACGGACCCTACTTTAGAATATGCCTGGGAACGGGCCCGACAGGGGGAGGGCCGGGAAGTCCCGGGGTTCATGATAGAGGGGGACATTCTATATCGCAGGGTACCCAATTGGGAGAACTCTGAAGCGGGGAGACAGCTAGTAGTCCCCCAAGCTTTCCGTCCCCTAGTAGTAAGGCTCGCACATGATCACCCTTTGGGGGGGCATAAGGGCTCCCAAGCTACCCTAACTCAGATATTGGGCCGGTTTTATTGGCCAGGAGTTTATGGGGAGGTGGAGAGGTATTGCAAGTCCTGCCCCAACTGTCAGAAGGTGGCAGACCGGCTACCCCCTAAGGCACCTTTAAAGCCCCTTTCTAGGGTGGAACAACCAGGGAGGAGAATAGCCATGGATATTATCGGCCCAGTAACAAAATCTCAGAGAGGCTTCCTCTACGTTTTAGTGGTTATGGATATGGCCACTAGGTACCCCTGGGCCATACCTTTGAGAAGCATATCAGCGAAGGTCATTGCCAGGGAGCTGATAAACATTTTTTGTGAGCTGGGATTCCCCCAAGAAGTTTTGACAGACAGGGGGTCCAACTTTATGTCAAGTACCTTAAGGCAAGTGTGGGAGGCTTTTGGGATACAACATATCCGTACAGCGGCCTACCATCCTCAAACTAATGGGATGGTGGAACGTTTTAATAGAACTTTAAAGGGTATGTTAAAAAAAGCGTTAGGCGAGGATAGGACAGGTTGGGACCAACTGTTGCCCTTCGTGCTATATGCCTACAGGGAGAAGGTGCAAGACTCATTAGGAGTTGCGCCTTATGAATTGATGTTTGAACGGAGGCCCAGGGGAATTTTAGATATTTTACAGGAACACTGGGTACCCCCGGACACCTCCGATCAGTCAGTGGTCGAATACCTACAGGATCTGAGGGCCAGATTAGATAAATTACAGGAATATTCCCAGGATAGGCTTGAACAGAGCCAAAATCGTCAAAAGGAATATTATGATAAGGGTACTCGTGAGAGGGAGTTTGTAATAGGAGATAGGGTCCTTATCCTAATCTCGGAGGATCCTCATAAGTTTGCCTCTAGGTGGAAGGGTCCCTGGGTGGTGAAGAAGAGACTAGGGCCTCTCACGTATGAGGTAGCGAACGAGAAGGGACGGGTCCAAACCTTCCATGTTAACCTGATGAAACCCTGGATAGCAAGGGTAGGCTTTCAGACCAGGGGGGAGGAAAAGGAGGGAGAGGAATTGGGACCGCAAATAAGAGATATTTTCAAACCTGGTGAACCAGGGGTTAATCCCCGGTTGACACAAGTACAAAAGAAAGAGATAGGAAGGCTCCTAAAAGGGTTTGATGATGTGTTGACGGCCTGCCTTGGAAATACTCACCTAGTGGAGCATGACATCATAACGGAAAGGGGTAAAGTAGTTCGGCAAAAGCCATATAGGCTGTCCCCCATGAAAAGGAGGGAGGTGATAAAACAGGTCCAGGAAATGTTAGACTTCGGGGTGATCGAAGAGTCAAATAGCCCCTGGTCAAGCCCAGTGGTGTTAGTACCAAAACCCGAAGGGGAGTGGAGATTCTGCATAGATTTCCGCCAGCTTAATAATATCTCTCAAGCAGATGCATATCCTAAGCCCTATATTGAGGAGCTGGTGGACAGGCTAGGATCCGCACAATATCTCACCACCCTGGACTTGACAAGAGGGTACTGGCAGATTCCCCTTACGTCAGGGGCACAAGCTAAGACCGCCTTTAGTACGCCCATAGGCCTGTACCAGTTCAAAAGATTGCCCTTTGGCCTTAATTCAGCGGCTGCAAGCTGCCAGAGGTTGCTGGACAGGGTTCTCCGACCACACCAGGCATATGCCGCCGCATATATGGATGATGTGGTAATACATAGTGGAGACTGGAACACCCATTTAAACCAGGTAGAGGCAGTGCTGCAGGCTTTTAGGGATGCAGGTCTCACCCTAAACCCAAAAAAATGTTATTTTGCGCAGTACCGGGTGAAGTATTTAGGGTATAATGTGGGAAGGGGAGAGGTCCGGCCCTTATTGAATAAGGTTAAAAGCATCCAAGAGTTTCCCAGACCAAACACCAAGAAACAATTGCGTAGATTCCTGGGGATGGTAGGGTATTACCGCAGGTTCATCCCTCATTTTTCCGCAATGGCCACTCCCTTAACTGACATGCTGAGAGGGAAGAATCCGGACCACTTGAGGTGGGGAGCGGAGGAGTTGAGGGCATTTGAACAGATGCAGAGGGCCCTGTGCCAGGAACCTGTGCTGAAGGCAGTTGATTTTGAAAAACCCTTTGTCCTTCAAACAGATGCTTCGGGGAGGGGGTTAGGCGCAGTGCTGTCCCAGAAGCATGAAGGGGAGGAACACCCGGTGCTTTATTTAAGCCGGAAGCTCCTGCCTCATGAGGAGCATTACTCCACCATAGAAAAGGAGTGTTTAGCCATACGGTGGGCAGTGCAGGAGTGTAGTGTCTATTTAGAAGGGAGAAAATTTAAACTGGTAACGGACCATGCTCCCTTGAAATGGCTGAATATGATGAAGAATAATAATGGGAGACTAATGCGATGGTACCTAGCGTTACAGCCTTTCCAATATTCCGTGGAGCATCGTCCCGGACATTGTTTAGGAAATGTGGATGCCCTGTCCCGGGTAGAGGAGGAGAAGGAGAAAGAATGGCGGGGTGGAAGTTTAAGGGGGGGGGGTATGTAAAGAGTATGTAGGAAAGGCCCCAAAGGAACCCTGGGATAGGCAAGAATACCCCCGGTATAGGCAGGCATCTCCCAAGAAAGAGCTAGAAATAAGGAACTACAACTCCCAACATGCCCCAAGGGAGCCTGGGGATAAGAGAAACTATGTGCATTCCCAGGAGTCTCCAGAGGAGGGCCGCAGGGGAAGGAATAAGGCTGATTCTCTAACCTGGTGGACGAGGTGGTGGAACAGGTGGGTGGAGAAAGAAGAGACACCAAAGAGCTTTAATGAAAGAAAGGGTGAGCAGCTGGGAGAAGGGCGGGGTGAAGAGAATATGGATTGGGCTCCTGAGGAGAGAGGGGGAGAGAGTGAGCCTTGCCCTATGGAGTTGACTGAACCGGAGAACACCCTGGAAGAGCCGATGGACTTTTCAGCTCTGGCTCAGCGAAAGCCAAGGAAGTAGCGGGGCCAAGCCGGGTCAAGCGGGAGGAGGTCAGGTAGGAGTATGACTGACCAAGAGGGTGGGACCCTAGGCTTTGAGCCCGTGCAGAGCCGCTGTGTTTTGAAAGCCTGGCTAAACTGAGCTGTGTTTTGAAAGCTTGGCTAGAACGGAACTGTGTTTTGAAAGCCTGGCTAAACTGAGCTGTGTTTTGGAAAGCTTGGCTAGAACGGAACTGTGTTTTGAAAGCCTGGCTAAACTGAGCTGTGTTTTTGAAAGCTTGGCTAGAACTGAACTGTGTTTTGAAAGCCTGGCTAAACTGAGATGTGTTTTGAAAGCTTGGCTAGAACTGAACTGTGTTTTTTGAAAGCCTGGCTAAACTGAGCTGTGTTTTTGAAAGCTTGGCTAGAACTGAACTGTGGTTGTTTGAAAGCCTGGCTAAACTGAGCAGTGGGGGTAAAGCTTGGCTAAAAGTGAAATGTGTTTTGGGAAAACCCCGCTACACTGAACAGGGTATTTTTCTTTTTTTTTATTATTTGCTGCTACTCTCCCCCAGGAGGGAGGGAGAGGAAGCAGCTGTGGAAGCCTGGACTGGGAAACTAACCGGCTTGAGAAAGGTGAACGATAACTGCTTTGTTTTGTGTTTTGGTGCCACAAATGAGGGAAGGAGGGAAGCCCCTCCTATGCAATAAAAAGCTTCATTGTTTTTTTTGGGGAGTCTGTTTTTTTTTGGGGTTTTTGGAAGAGCTGCAACCACAGAGAAAAGGGGATCCACTTTACAATATCTATGATCTTACTGCACAAATTTAATATGCCGGGTGTGTGCTATTGTACCTCATGACTGAGAGCTGGATACTAAATGGAACACAGATGTGTTCCAAACAGCTAACAATTACAACAAAGCCCCAAAGAAAAAAATATGACCAACATTCCTCATCTGATACAAATAATCTCTGCTTCCAAAACTACTGCATGTTACCTTGCAAATACTTATAGTTAGGATTGGCTCCATGCCTTAGACTGTTGCGCTCTGCTTTGTGGTAAGAGGGAGCCAGGTTCAGATCTCGGTCGATCAGGGCATGCTGCAGAGATAGTGTGATTGAGCCTGGCATGGAAAACAGCTGCTGTTACTATTGTAGCACTGAGGGCACATGTCTTCATCCCTGGGGCTGGCAAAACTTGGGCCTACTTTCTGGGGAAAAGGAAAGTGGCAGGGACCAGTAAGGGAGCAACAAGGAAAAGACAAAAAGACTTGCTCACTTTTGAAAGCAGTTGCTATTCTGCTATATATAGTGTTTGACTGATAAGTTCCTCCTGCTTCACTTAGACTTCCAGCAGAGTCAGAAACAGGTCTGAGATCTGGTACCATGAGCCTTCATGCACAACTACCCAGGTCTTCCTCCCCATTTTACAGCCCCTTCCATCTCGTACTGTAGTCCAGTCATTGTAGGATCACCTCTACAGCATCTCCAGCTTCAGTCAACCGAGGTGGTGGAAGACCTAGCCAGTGATAAAGCTGGCCCTATACCCTCAAGTAGTAGTGATTGTGCAAGAGAGGAATCGTAGAATGAAAGCTAAAAAGGGATATAAAATAGAGAAGAAAAAAAAATCCCCAGGAAGTTATAAATGAACTTTCATAGCATCAGATCTCAGCACTGGTTCTGACAGAGCTGGAAGCTCAGATGAGCAGCAAAATATTGCCAGGTGAAACATAATAAAGAAATATGAGTATAAGTTTATAGGGTGCCTCCAGGGATCAATTCAGTAATAGTGCTAGAGCAGGCTTGTCCAAATGCAGCCCTCAAGGGCTGGTTTTCAGGATATTGCTCATGAATATACATGAGAAAGATTTGCATGCCCACTACATCCATTCTTTGCAGATCTCTCCCATGCATATTTCATGAGGGATATCCTGAAGACCTGGTCTGCTTGCAGCCCTGGAGAACTGAACTTGGACAAGCCTGTGTTAGAGGGAGCCCAGGCTGTCAGAAGGAATGTGGAGTGGTAAGCTTTTTCTGGCTGTTTAGCAGGCCCTGACTACATGGTACATAGCACAGTTTTGCTTTTTAACAGAGACAGTAAATATAGATGGCCAAAACCAGGACTATGCCAGTAAATCTGGACATGTGGTAACCCTAAGACTAGCAGGATGAAAGAACATATAAATAAGCCTTCTTGCTCCCATGGGCTGCTTTTCAATTCGAAGAAATGTTTTTCTCTGAACTGGTACTGTGCTGCTTTTCTTCTCCAGTGAACTATCGCCAGTTCATGCTCTCAGGTATTTTCTGACAGCCACACTGGGGCTTTCACTATATTTTTCTAAATTGGTCCTTAAGGTTATTCACAGAACAGACCTGGTTTTGTCCTGTCAGAGAAAGCTAAAATACTTGCTTGTCTCTCCCACTTGTAGGGCAGTTTAAGATAAACATATGCAAGCATTTAACTTCCTAAAAACAGTGAAATTTAAGCATGTGGCCTACATTCTTCTAATTTTAAGGGCTGCTGGCCTTGATGAATGAAAGTCTCAGCTTACAGCATTCTCAGCATTCCAGTCTTATGATTTAATGGGGTCCAGATCAAGTTTCATCTAACCCATCTTTATAGAACAATATAAACAGTCAGAGACCTACTTGGCACACACGGTTTTCATATATGAGTATGGTATATAAATATCTTGGTCTTGATTGTTTCGTTTTGTCTTTTTTAACCAGAATTCACAGAGAAGGCATTGGTGCTAATTCTGGGCAGTAGTTCACTTTAGTTTCAGAATGACCTGGGTTCCATTCATGGTTCTCTCTAAGCTGAGCAGGAGTTCTCCAACTGCATTGTGTGTGTGTGTATGGGGGGGGGGGGGGGGGGTGTGCTTCAATACTGTGTTTTCTATCACTAGGTACAGGCAGTCCTATACATGTAAATCACAACTCCACCCACCCTTTGCCCAAACTCCTTCTTTGAGCATGCCTGTTCTACATGTCTGCGCTGGCTTGCACTGCATACACTTTTAGGCATAGCCTAATTTTATAAGACGTTAATAGTGGTTAATGTGTGAAAAAGGTATATGAACTTATCCTCATAGTTTCATATATGTGTGTTCTGGTTTAATAGAAAGAATGGGGCATGCAAGGGGTGAAAGACTGAAGGAAAGACTGTGTGTTAAAAGGTGTGAGAAGAACAGAGAGTTGGGATGAATGAAGATATGAGAGGCGGTAGGAATGGAGGGGAAAAGAGGACAGCGAGGGGAGAGTGGTCAAGCAACCAGAGAAAGGCAATGACCTACTGTAAATCTGAAAATCTTTCAGGTGGTGAAGGCACAAGTGCAGCTTCTCAGATGAGGCCATGGGTTATGAACCTACTGTGAGCAGTTCAACAGGAAGGAGAAAGGTGTTGGAGGAAAAAACCTTGGAGTTCTATGAAGTATTCTTTAGGAAGGAATACAGGAAGAAAACAAGCTCAGCAACTTGGGTGGCAGGTCTGACCAAAGGGTATCTGACACCCTTGACTAACCTTCAGCTTTTTGCCCCCCACCAAGGGGCAGCTGAAGGCCTCTTCTCCATGCCTAGCATCTCCCCTTTCCTGCCACCCCTCCAAGGTGTCCAGTTTCTCCCCTTCTCTACCACCCCTTCCAGAGGTGTCCAGCATATCACCTCGTTTCTTCCTCCCCTCACCATTCCTGATGTGTTCAGCATTTCCCCGTCCACCCCTCAGGTATTCATCAGCTCCCCTGTTCTACCTCCTCTCCCCCAAGGTGTTCAACATCTCTCTTCTTCCTTTCATCCCCCCCACTTCAATGTTCAGCATTCTCCCCTTCCCTCCCCCTTCTCAAGCTGTTTAGCAGCTTCCTTTCCCTTCCCTTCCCTTCCTCCTCCAGAGCTGCACCACTGTGGCAATCATGATTTTAAAGAAGACTCATTGTGGTTGGCATGGGGTCTTGAGCATTTTCATATGCTCGAGGCCTGCCAATTCCTGCCCCCTTTAAAACTGGGATAATGTATGTGGTAGGTGTAACCAGTTTCTGTACAGGAAGAAACTTTTTCTTTCTTTGTCAGGAAACCACCAAAGTGTCCTGTTTCAATAGGAAATTTAATCTCTTGGCTTGTAGGATCACAACTCAACTTCTTATAGAATGTCTGGCCATTCAGTTGTCTCTCTGTTTCTGCCACATACTTACCCCTATGCATGACAACAATAGCCCTCCTTTATCTGCTGATTTAATGACAATGCTATTGTCATTTCTCAATCGCTTCATTTTCTTCTCTTGTGATGTTGTAATATACTTTCCTATTCTGCTGCTCTAGCTTCTCAATATCCTTCATAACTAATTTCTCAATCATGTATATAAGGGGGTCAGTGTTGCCAGGGGGTTGCCATCTACTGTTCTTCCTAACAATGGATAGGTTGACATTACTTAATGTATGGGTGGAGAAATAATCTAGTATCTTCAATTTCCTAGTAAACTTATGAAGTTCAACCTGCATACTAAAGGCATTGTATTGAGGTGTGGATACAAAAGATAGGCCCTTTCCCAAGACCTTAGTTTCTACTGTACTCAAAGGCCTCTTGGAAATATTCATAACATTACTTATCGATTTTGATCATTTGGACAGAATTGGTAGTTCATATGGAGGGGCATAATCGAACAGGGCGCCCAAGTTTTCCTGAGGGCGTCCTCACAGGATGTCCTCAGGAAGGGGTGGGGAAACCCGTATTATGGAAACAAGATGGGCGTTCATGTTTTGTTTCGATAATACGGTTGTGGACGCCCAAATCTGGAAATTTAGGTCGACCTTAGAGATGGTCATCCTTAGAGATGGTCGTCCCTGGTTTTCAGCGATAATGGAAACCGAGGACACCCATCTCAGAAACGACCAACTCCAAGCCATTTGGTCATGGGAGGAGCCAACATTCGTAGTGCACTGGTCCCCTCACATGCCAGGACACCAACAGGGCACCCTAGGGGGCACTGCAGTGGACTTCACAAATTATTCCCAGGTGCATAGCTCCCTTACCTTGGGTGCTGAGCCACCCAACCCCCTCCAAAACTCACTACCCACAACTGTACAACACTACCATAGCCCTAAGGGGTGAAGGGGGGCACCTAGATGTGGGTACAGTGGGTTTGTGGTGGGTTTTGAAGGGCTCACATTTACCACCACGTGTAACAGGTAGGGGAGGATGGGCCTGGGTCCGCCTGCCTGAAGTGCACTGCACCTACTAAAACTGCTCCAGGGACCTGCATACTGCTGTCAGGGAGCTGGGTATGACATTTGAGGCTGGCATAGAGGCTGGCAAAAAATAAGCACATAAGTATTGCCATACTGGGAAAGACCAAAGGTCCATCGAGCCCAGCATCCTATTTCCAACAGTGGCCAATCCAGGTCACAAATACCCGGCAAGATCCCAAAAATGTAAAAAACATTTTATACTGCTTATCCCAGTCCATTTAATAACGGTCTATGGACTTTTCCTTTAGGAAGCCGTCCAAACCTTTTTAAAACTCCGCTAAGCTAACCACCCCTACCACATTCTCTGGCAACGAATTCCAGAGCCCAATTACACGTTGAGTGAAGAAAAGGGTTCTCCAATTCATTTTAAATTTACTACATTGTAGCTTCATCGCATGCCCCCTAGTCCTAGTATTTTTGGAAAGTGTAAACAGACGCTTCACATCTACCTGTTCAACTCCACTCATTATTCTATAGACTTCTATCATATCTCCCCTCAGGCACCTTTTCTCCAAGCTGAAGAGCCCTAGCCACTTTAGCCTTTCCTCATAGGGAAGTTGTCCCATCCCCTTTATCATTTTCGTTGCCCTTCTCTGCACCTTTTCTAATTCCACTATATCTTTTTTGAGATGCAGTGACCAGAATTGAACACAATATTCGAGGTGCAGTCGCACCATGGAGTGATACAAAGGCATTATAACATCCTCATTTTTGTTTTCCATTCCTTTCCTAATAATACCTAACATTCTATTTGCTTTCTTAGCCGCAGCAGCACACTGAGCAGAAGGTTTCAATGTATCATCAACGACGACACCTAGATCCCTTTCTGGGTCTGTGACTCCTAACGTGGAACCTTGCATGATGTAGCTATAATTTGGGTTCCTCTTTCCCACATGCATCACTTTGCACTTGCTCACATTAAACGTCACCTGCCATTTAGACGCCCAGTCTCCCAGTCTCGTAAGGTCCGCTTGTAATTTTTCACAATCCTCCCGCGATTTAACGACTTTGAATAACTTTGTATCATCAGCAAATTTAATTACCTCACTAATTACTCCCATCTCTAGGTCATTTATAAATATGTTAAAAAGCAGCGGTCCCAGCACAGACCCCCGGGGAACCCCACTAACTACCCTTCTCCATTGAGAATACTGACCATTTAACCCTACTCTCTGTTTTCTATCTTTTAACCAGTTTTTAATCCACAGTAGAACACTACCTCCTATCCCATGACTCTCCAATTTCCTCTGGAGTCTTTCATGAGGTTATGATGTCTTCCATGGCATCATAAACTGCCTCTAGCCTGCTGACTGGATCTAGCACCTCCCTCCTTTCCTGCCGCAGCAATTCCTGCAAGTTTTTCTTTACCGTTATGCAGGCAGCAGGCTGCGAAGACCAGCGTGAATAGCAGAGCAGGAACATAAGTACATAAGTAATGCCATACTGGGAAAAGACCAAGGGTCCATCGAGCCCAGCATCCTGTCCACAACAGCGGCCAATCCAGGCCAAGGGCACCTGGCAAGCTTCCCAAACGTACAAACATTCTATACATGTTATTCCTGGAATTGTGGATTTTTCCCAAGTCCATTTAGTAGTGGTTTATGGACTTGCATGGCTAGTCCTGCCTTGGAACCTCTTCCAGCCCTGACAGTGGTAGAAACCTTCCCACCCCCAAAGGAAGTGTATGTCAGAAGGGCGGTACATGTCAGAGGCCCCCTAACCCTCTCTAAATGTAAGCGCCATTTGTATTCTCAGATTACAGAATAACTAACAATTACATGTGTCAATGTTACACATTCGCACATAAGCGCTAGTCGTGCACTAAGCAGTATTCTGTGATCTTAGCACAGAAGTTGCATAGTGTGCAAACGCAAGGGCGCTTTCATGTGGGTGGGGCATGACACGTCTCCCAAAATTATATGCACATGTTATAGAATGATGTCATTTTCGTGCTAAAGTGCTGCATTTAGGTGTACACATTTATGCCTGCCATAGATATGGCATAAGTGGACACACCTAAACGTTGGAGCATAGATATCTACTTAAGCTAGTATTTTATAATGAAATCTGGGTGCCCAGATCCTGTTCTAGAATTCATGCTTAGCGCCCAGCATTTTGATGCCTATCTTTTGGTGCACTTTGTAGAATTGCTTCCTAACCCTATATAGTGCGAATTGAGTTGTGTGCATAAATCCGGTCAAATTCTGGATTTGCATGTGCAACGTAGTTAACAAGCTAATCACCGCTGATAATTTTTTTTTTGTTACATTTGTACCCCGCGCTTTCCCACTCATGGCAGGCTCAATGCGGCTTACATGGGACAATGGAGGGTTAAGTGACTTGCCCAGAGTCACAAGGAGCTGCCTGTGCCTGAAGTGGGAATCGAACTCAGTTCCTCAGTTCCCCAGGACCAAAGTCCACCACCCTAACCACTAGGCCACTCCCAATTAACAAACAATTATTGACAGTAATTGGCATTAATTGGAATTTCTGTGAATAACTGTCTAAGCGTATTCTATAGGGCGTGGAATGGGCGAGTCATGGGTGTTTCTAAAATCTATGCACATTGTTATACAATACACCTGGGGCCCTGTTTACTAAGGCACGCTAGCATTTATAGTGTGCACCAGAAATGATCGCATGCTAACACTAGCGAACCTATAGCGTGGCTTAGTAAACATGGCCCCTGGGCCGCACCTAATTTAGGTGTCAGCATTTACACCAAGTTTTACTTGGCATAACTGCCTGAGACTAAATTTAGTTGCACGGATGGGCGCTCAGCATATTCTATAAACCGCATGGAAATTTAGGTGTATTCTATAAAGCACGCCTAAATTTTGGCGTACATTATAGAATACAGGATCTGGTGTTGGTTATCTCTGCACCGCCGGTACTGGAGTGCTGTGTTCCAGGCCTTGAGTTGGCGCTTGCAATGCTACCATTGACTGTGGAACTGGAGGAGTCAATGGATCACTTTGGCTGAGTGACAATTCATCCTCCTTCTACAAAGTGCACCTCGAGACTCGTGGAGACGCCTAAATGATGCAAGAGTTGTGTAAAAGCAGTGATCAGAGCCTGATGCGGAGAGGAAGTTTCAAGCTTCAGGGGGTGGGGGGGGGGGGGGGGAGATCCCTTAAGGTTTCCTTTCCGTTTTAGCATTCTTGAATAGGCTATAATATATTTTAAAAAGAAAATCCCAAAGATATTTCATAGCACTTTCCTGCTCTTCCTATCATGCCACTTTCTTGGGCCTCCCCCCCCCCCCCCCCCCCCCACCACACACACTTTCCATTTCTCAGAGTTCTCTGTTTTAATCCCTGCTCTTTGAAATGCTTTGCCATCCAATATCAAACTAGGCACAAATCAGTTAACTTTCAGATAACTACTATGGCTTTGGGCCAGGACCTAAACTGACCTATTTCTCCAGTCATACTCCCTGTTCATTATGATACAGCCGGAAACTGCACCTTCTAAGAACCTGCTGGGCAAACTTGAGCAATCCTCATAATATACTAAAACTATAGTCATATGATTGCTTTTATTGTTTTACCTTACAGCTGTTTACCCCAAAGTACTTCTCTGATGTATTTTCTCAGAATTCTTTGCTTTTATATTTACTGTTTCCTTGGGTTTGTTTGTTATTTTTCTGGAGATGGCTTTTGTTTTATGGAAAATACTCTATATCTCTCTAAAGGGAAATTCCAAAACCCAAAAACAAATATTTCTATCTACCCAACCAGGTTTGGAAATACTAAATATGTATAGGAATGTAACCCACCTTAAGACTCTCAAATCCACAATCGGGATTTAAACTAATTACAAACCAAGAACCTCAAACCACCTCATGGGAACCTTAATGCTACTAGTGCTTGGTTCACCACTCTACCGAGGAGTAAGTTACTATCATTGGTTCAAGTGCGGGGGAGAAGAGAAAAACAACCAACCGTAAAAACTCAATCTACTATGAGAAAACCGGATGGTTTAAAAACTCTTAACCCCCGACACTAACATACCAAAAAAGAGCCAAAAAGTAGGTAAACCACCCCTATTCAAAAATACCAACCCCCATATAGTGCACCTTCATAACAACCTGGTCCTATAAACCCCTTATTGTGAATCTTTAATAAAGGGTAATTACAGTTACTAAATAATGAACCCGTTCTTATTTGTACTCAAAAAGTCCAGCGTCACTTATCTGGTCGTTGTCAATCCAGGGCTCAATAAAAACGACAAACCAGGCTGCAAATAGTCCACATTGGAGATGGTACTGAATTGTTCAGTTAACAATGACACCTCACGTGTCTGGCTTCGTGCCTTGCTTTGTGCCTTTCTTCCGACAAGTGCGCCTTGTTTCGCCGCTATCTGGCTGCTTCAGGAAAAATTTTTTTAACGTTCTCGGGTCCTCCCCGAGACCTCAGCATATAACCGAACTTATTCTCAGTTGTTCACAGCATAAACTGTCCAAATGGCGCAAACACAATCTTTAGCCAACCGGGAAAAACCCCGTCGCGTTTTAACTACCGAATTGGAAAGCCCCGCCCCTGCTGAAAGCTACTCCAATCAGTTCATTTGTATAACCAATGGACTTAATAGTAGGCGTTCCATTCTATATTACGGTTCAACCCCTTAGGTTCTACCGTCTGTAACAAATAGATCCAAAACTGTTCTTTTCTCCATAATATAGTTTTAATATCCCCCCTTCTCTTACCCAATATTACCTGGTCAATGACCATGCAGGTTAATTGTTCAAATTTATGTTGAAATTGCACACAATGACGTGTCATTGGTGCTTCCAATTTAGATTTCGTTACACAATGCCTGTGTTCGATAACCCTAGTTTTAAATTGCCGTGTGGTGTGGCCCACATATATCAAATCACATGGACACCAAAAGGCGTAGACTATGTTCATTGACTCACATGTGGTATTCTGTCTGAGCTGAAAATTTTTGCCCGTTGTGGAAGAAAAAGTAGAACCTTCTTTTGTTATAGAACAAATTGAACAATGTCCACATTTTTGATGACGTCCTGCTGGATTTTGTTTTTGTGTCCAAACATCCGCATAACTGAATTGGTCTTGTAAATTTCTGTTACGAGAAAAAGACATCATTAAATGATGATCAGAGAATGCTGGCTGGGTAGCCATAATATTCCAATGTCTTCTCAAAATTGTAGCAATTTGTGGAGATCGATTGGTGAATTTCAAAACACAAGACGTAACCTTAGAATCACTCTGTTGTTGTGCGTTGCCAAGGTGCCTTTCTTTCGATGATAACAAGAATTCTCTATGGTTGTTAAGAGCCCGTTTATAAGAATGTTTGATAAGTTTATTAGGGTAGCCTCTCTCTTTAAATTTGGACTGTAGTTTTTTAGAGGATTCCTGATATTGTTCTGCCGTATCACATATCCTTCGGTATCGAAGAAACTGAGAGAACGGTAAACTTTGCTTAAGATGGTAGGGATGCATGCTATCGTACCTCAATAATGAATTCCTGTCGGTACTTTTCACAAAAACATCTGTTTTTAAAGACCCACGTTCCTTTGTAATAAGAACGTCCAAAAAATTAATGAACGCCGGATGACAATTACTCTCAAATTTAATTGTTGCATGACATCCATTTAAGCCAGTAACAAACTCTTCCAGTTCTTCCTGTGAACCTTGCCAGAGAAGAAAAACATCGTCAATATATCTACCCCAATATATCACCTTTGAATACCCCTGTGCCGTATAGACATATTGTTTTTCATATTGTCCCATGAAAATGTTTGCTATTGAAGGAGCAAACGAAGCGCCCATTGCTATGCCCGAAGTTTGTAAATACAAATCATTATTAAAAATGAAATGATTATTAAATAGGGCAATCTCTACCAATTGCAATATGAATTTAGTAGGCACTGTATGTGGATGAGGGCGGTCTTCTAACGCATCCTCTACTGCCTTCACGGCTTCTTTTTGAGGTATTGCGGTGTAAAGAGAGTGTACGTCTAGCGTGACTAATAATGTCTCCTCATCAATATTGAGCCCCATGAGTATTTGCAAAAAATGGGACGTATCCCTGATGTACGCTGGTATGTTCTGCACAAGTGGCCTAAGAAAACAATCTGTGTATTTACATGTTCTTTCTAATAGGGAATTCCTAGAAGAGACAATAGGCCTTCCTGGGGGAAAGGTTAGATTCTTATGGATTTTAGGGACCGTATAAAAAATAGGTATTACTGGATGTACGGGACACAGATATTGTCTTTCTTTTTTGGTCAGGAAACCCACTCTCTCTGCTTCTTTCGTTATTTCCTGTAACTTACTCAACAGTTCATAAGTAGGATCTTGACTTAACATCCTGTACGTGTTAACATCCGACAACTGTTGTTGTATTTCATTAATATAGTAGTCCCTGTCTAACACCACCACCGCACCACCTTTGTCCGCTTTTCTTATAACTATAGTGTTTTCATTTTTAAGTGTTTGTATCGCTTTAAATTCTTCTCTAGTCATGTTGGTCTGATTGTTATATTGTATTGTTTCCATCGCTGCCACATCTCTAAGGACTAATTGTTTAAAAATCGCCAAAGCTGGATTAACAGGACCAGGGGGAACCCATGTGCTTTTAGCTGCACAATCTGAA
Source organism: Microcaecilia unicolor (assembly GCF_901765095.1). Classification (NCBI taxonomy): domain Eukaryota; kingdom Metazoa; phylum Chordata; class Amphibia; order Gymnophiona; family Siphonopidae; genus Microcaecilia; species Microcaecilia unicolor. The sequence continues at coordinate 180,445,698 of NC_044040.1, read as the reverse complement.
AAACCTCGTGTAGAATCTTGAGTTTCATTAAAAAAGATCTTTAACTGAAGAATTCGTAAGAATTTTTCAAATTCTGCACGGAATTGAAAAGGTAAATGTTTAGAGGTAGGGACAAATGACAGGCCACAAGACAAAACAGACTCTTCAGCTGATGTTAATGTGTACTTAGATAGATTAATCACAGCGAGTCGTCTCGCCGTCGTGTTCTCATTCCTCCTCTGTAATTCGGTTCCCCTCGATTTCTGACTCTCCAGTTCCCTCGTCCTCGTTGATTGGTGCGTCTGGTGGTCATACCTCGATATCGTTCCCCCTCCGATTGGTCACATCTCTCTTCTTCACCACTTGAAGAGGTGTTCAAAAACACCATCCTGGAAGCCCAGGCCAAATATATTTCGCATATTAAAAAAGGAGGACGGAAGACCAAATGACAGCCGGCGTGGTTAAAAAATGAGGTGAAGGAAGCTATTAGAGCTAAAAGAAAATCCTTCAGAAAATGGAAGAAGGAACCGACTGAAAATAATAAGAAACAGCATAAGGAATGTCAAGTCAAATGCAAAGTGCTGATAAGGAAGGCTAAGAGGGACTTAAAAAAAAAGATCGCGTTGGAGGCAAAAACACATAATAACATTTTTTTTAGGTATATTAAAAGCAGGAAGCCGGCAAAGGAATCGGTTGGATTGCTAGATGACCGAGGAGTACAAGGGGTGATCAGGGAAGATAAAGCCATAGTGGAGAGATTAAATGAATTCTTTGCTTTGGTCTTCACCCAGGAAGATTTGGGTGGGATACCGGTGCCGGAAATGGTATTCGAAGCTGACGAGTTGGAGAAACTTAATGAATTCTCTGTAAACCTGGAGGATGTAATGGGGCAATTCTACAAACTGAAGAGTAGCAAATCTGTTGGACCAGATGGTATTCATCCCAGAGTACTGATAGAACTGAAAAATGAGCTTGTGGAGCTATTGTGAGTAATATGTAATTTATCCTTAAAATCGAGCGTGGTACCGGAAGATTGGAGGGTGGCCAATGTAACGCCCATTTTTAAAAAAGGTTCCAGAGGAGATCCGGGAAATTATAGACCGGTGAGTCTGACGTCGGTGCCGGGCAAAATGGTAGAGACTATTATTAAGAACAAAATTACAGAGCATATTCAAAATCATAGATTAATGAGACAAAGTCAACATGGATTTAGTGAAGGGAAATCTTGCCTCACCAATCTACTACATTTCTTTGAAGGAGTGAACAAACATGTGGATAAAGGTGAGCCAGTTGATATTGTGTACCTGGATTTTCAGAAGACGTTTGACAAAGTACCTCATGAAAGACTCCAGAGGAAATTGGAGAGTCATGGGATAGGAGGTAGAGTTCTATTGTGGATTAAAAACTGGTTAAAAGATAGAAAATAGAGAGTAGAGTTAAATGGTCAGTATTCTCAATGGAGAAGGGTAGTTAGTGGGGGTTCCCCAGGGGTCTGTGCTGGGATCGCTGCTTTTTAACATATTTATAAATGACCTAGAGATAGGAGTAACTAGTGAGGTAATTAAATTTGCTGATGACACAAAGTTATTCAAAGTCGTTAAATCGCGGGAGGATTGTGAAAAATTACAAGCGGACCTTACGTTACTAGGAGACTGGGTGTTTAAATGGCAGATGACGTTTAATGTGAGCAAGTGCAAAGTGATGCATGTGGGAAAGAGGAACCTGAATTATAGCTACATCATGCAAGATTCCATGTTAGGAGTCACAGACCCAGAAAGGGATCTAGGTGTCGTCGTTGATGATACATTGAAACCTTCTGCTCAGTGTGCTGCTGCGGCTAAGAAAGCAAATAGAATGTTAGGTATTATTAGGAATGGAAAACTGATTTGATTTGCTTACTTTATTTTTTGTCTATTAGCAGGGACTGTCTTTCTTCTATGTTTGTGCAGCGCTGCGTACACCTTGTAGCGCTATAGAAATGCTAAATAGTAGTAGTAGTAGTAGGATGTTATAATGCCTTTGTATCGCTCCATGGTGTGACCACACCTCGAATATTGTGTTCAATTCTGGTCGCCGCATCTCAAAAAAGATATAGTGGAATTAGAAAAGGTGCAGAGAAGGGTGACGAAAATGATAAAGGGGGTGGGATGACTTCCCTATGAGGAAAGGCTAAAGCGGCTAGGGCTCTTCAGCTTGGAGAAAAGGCGGCTGAGGGGAGATATGATAGAGGTCTATAAAATAATAAGTGGAGTTGAACAGGTAGATGTGAAGCGTCTGTTTACACTTTCCAAAAATACTAGGACTAGGGGGCATACAATGAAGCTATAATGTAGTAAATTTAAAATGAATCGGAGAACCTTTTTCTTCACTCAACGTGTAATTGGGCTCTGGAATTTATTGCCAGAGAATGTGGTAGGGGTGGTTAGCTTAGCGGAGTTTTAAAAAAGGTTTGGACGGATTCCTAAAGGAATGTCCATAGACCATTATTAAATGGACTTGAGAAAATCCACTATTTCTGGGATAAGCAGTATAAAATGTTTTGTACTTTTTGGGAATCTTGCCCGGTATTTGTGACCTGGATTGGCCACTTATGGAAACAGGATGCTGGACTTGATGGACCTTAGGTCTTTCCCAGTATGGCAATAATTATGTACTTATGTACCTCAGTGCTATTGCTGATACTGGCTTTGGCTCGGTGGTCTCTGACAGTGTTCCAAAATCCTGCCGAGAACAAATTTATAGGTATTTCTTTACTTTCTGTTTTGAATAAAATCATCGTACGTCTAGTAGCGCTTCAGAAATGATAAGTAGTAGTAGCACTAGTAGTGGTAGCTATCACTGTTATTCTAAAAGAGTAGCAGAAAAGGCACCATTGTGAGGTTCTGCTCAGTTCCTGCAACAGCCTTATCTAGATGAACCTCTGATCTCTAGCCAGCAGGTATCAATATAATGCACTTAGCTGACTGACCCTCTTTGTCTGCTTTTCACCTGCCATTGCACTGCAGAGACCATCTTATTTTACCGTGATCCATATATAGATCAATCTCTGGCTAGGCCTCTTTGCCAGAGCTTGGTCTGCACTTCATGGGGCTGCCTTGAGCAATGGTTGCCTGCCATGCTCAAGATCCTGATTCTTCTTGCTGGAAGCTCCTTGATACTGTACCAGTTCCTGCTGGGCCTTAATCTTGCTTCTTCCTTGTATCTTTGTAGTGAGTGCCTTATGTTTGTGCTTCCAGTCTCATTTCTGGTTCGCCTGGCTTCTGGTACTCCTCTCAGGTTCTGGTATCTGGCAGCAGTCAGCACCGGGGAGGCATCTGGAGGGAGGATAGCCATGCAAATAGAAAACCATCTTCCCCTGGACCCATGGTGCCATTTTTCCCAGAGAATGTGTCTGTGGATCTTGCCCACTCACTGTTACTGGGCCCTCCTTATTGACATGGACTATTAAAATAATCAAGAATGAAACTTTAAGGAGACTGGCTTAGTTGGAATGAGAGTTATGGGAAAGCATATTTCTTACATTACAGCAGAGGATTTTTGTCATATTAAAGAAGTTCCAAATACAGTGATAAGAATGACTGAATCTGAAGATAAGATATCTAAGACACAATGGAAGTGTGCTGCCCTAAGGAAGGACAGTGAGATGCTAAATGCAGAGTATTAAGAATATAGAAAATAGCATTAAAAAATTTCAGATCAATTTCCTTGCTCTGGACCTATATTCCTAGGGGACCTATTTCTCCATTATATGATAGGCAAGGTTCTATCCCTCCTATTAGCCTAAAATTATTATTTAAAGGTGTGTCAGCAGAAAAGAATTTAGTTTACTAAGGGGCTCATTTTCAAAGCACTTAGCCTTCCAAAGTTCCATAGGTTTCTATGGAACTTTGGAAGGCTAAGTGCTTTGAAAATATGCCTCTATAGGGTCTATTTAGTAATGGGTGGTAAAAACCTACAATTTTACATTGATAAGTCTTATTACTGTGTTATATCCGATACCACAAATTTGTAAAATCCCATGGTAACAGTTTTACTGTACTTTACTGTACTTCTTTTATTAAAATGAACCCCCCTCCCCAGCCCCAAGTATCCAAAGAAAGAAGCATCTAGTGAACTAGAACTCCCCCCAAAATTACTGTAATAGAAGCAATATGATTTTTATGTAATGAGATTGCAAAATTGTAGAGAACCCTAATTCACATAATCCTGACAATTTCAACACATCAAGTATGAGTATATTTCAGTCTGTACTGCTTACTCAGTCAAAAGTATTTGTTTCTGCAGCTGGCAACTGCTCATACATTAACATACACAGATGAGTGAAACAAAAGTGACTTGTTCAGAATATAAAGTGTGATATGACTAATTCAGCTGGTGAACAGGTTAGATGTGATTTATGACAGCAGAATTCTTGGTTGCTTTTCAGGGCTGAGTCATACTGCATGACTATGGAATGACATAATCATTTTAGAAAGATAATTGACAAAAAAAAAAAAAGCTGTTTCCTTACCTGGCACGCCTTTCAGCATTTAACCCACCCTGGGAATTATAGTTATGTTAAATCTTCAGGCTGTAAGACGCTTAGACATCTGTTTCATGGTTTATAGTGGAGGCTTCAGCCTCTCTTATCATTTGTGCACCCCATCTTTAGTTCAGCTGCTTTTGCCTCTCAATTTCATTTCAGAGCCTGATTATTTTTTAATATATCAAAAGGTAATGTAGTGATCCAAACAAAGGGGCATTTTTACAGAGCGGTGGTAAGCCCAGCGCGGACTTTACCGATTGGTCTTCCGGGACTACTGTCGGCCCAACGCAGCTGCCGGCGGTAGTCCCGCCCCAAGCGCACGCTATTTTCAGGCGAAAAAGAAAACCCTCGGAAATGACTTGTGCGGTGGTAACCCGGTGATAATCGTTCATTGCTGGGTTAGCAGGGGAGCTCTAATCACCACCTGAATGGGTGGTGGTAAGGGCTCCCAGTTGCATGACCATGCTATAAGAGTTATATTCTGCCAGAATCGATGTACTCATATCACCCCTCTCCTCAGGTCGCTTCACTGGCTTCCGATCAGATACCGTATACAGTTCAAGCTTCTCCTCCTTACCTACAAATGCATTCAGTCTGCTGCTCCTCACTACCTCTCTACCCTCATCTCCCCCTACGTTCCCGCCCGTAACCTCCGCTCGCAGGACAAATCCCTCCTCTCAATACCCTTCTCCACCACCGCCAACTCCAGGCTCCGCTCTTTCTGCCTCGCCTCACCCTATGCCTGGAACAAACTTCCTGAACCCCTACGCCAAGCCCCCTCCCTACCCATCTTCAAATCTTTGCTCAAAGCTCACCTCTTCAATGCTGCCTTCGGCACCTAACCTTTTGGAAATCTAGACTGCCCCACTTTGTCTGTACACTTGTCTTTTAGATTGTAAGCTCATTGAGCAGGGACTGTCCTTCTATGTTAAATTGTACAGCGCTGCGTAACCCTAGTAGCGCTTTAGAAATGTTAAGTAGTAGTAGTAGTAGTAGTAGTAGTAAGAGTTCTCTTACCGCATGGCCATGTGTGCCTGGGGTTTTATTACCCACTGTGGTAAAAAGGGCCATGGTGCATTTGAAAAACAGCCCCTGCCGCTTGTGCAGTGCCCTTTTTTCTGCAGCTTGGTAAAAGGATCCCAAAGTAAATAAAGTCTAGAGGAAACAAAATTACACAGACTATTTAAAAATATTAGTAAATATTATAGATCACTAACAGTAGTCCAATAGTTTGGAAGAAGAGGTGGATAAAGAGTCTAAAGGAAAATCACTGGGGTATGTTATAGAGGGGAAAAAAAGGTTATTATTCACTCTAAGTCCCAAATCTGTCTCTAGCCCAAAAAAACTTACTCCCAAACCCAATTAACTGGATCTAGTAATAACCCCGTCATGTTTATCCAGTCCACTTATTTTCAAGAAAAACCTTTAACTGATTTGGGGTCATAAAAAATATAGCAGGCCCAATATTTATACCATGGGAGTTAGCTGGGCTGACACTTCTGTGGTCGGAGGTGAGCCTGGATATTAAATACTGGGCTATTTCTGGTGACAGACATTGAATATCCGGTGTTTTTTGGCCAGTTTCAGCTTAACTGGCCAAGCCTATATTCAGCGCTGGCCGGTTAAGTGAAACCAACCAAAAATAGGCCTGCTATTTCGGTGGCTGAATTTGGTTGGCAAACTTAGCCAACGAAATGATGAATATTAGCGGATAGCCGGTTATATCGGCCAATATAATTGGTTATCCGCTAAACGCTAACCGACAATATTCAGTGGGAGAAAAACATCAGTCTCCTGCTGAATATTGCCAGATAGCCAGTTGAGGGCCCATTTTATGAAGCTGTGGCAAAAGCGCATGTTTTTGACGGGTAGTTAAATGATTTTAAATATTGGGGGGGGGGGGCTCTAACTGAATTCAACCTTTGTAAACATTTACAGGGAGCCTGATTATTTGTGTTGTGGTTCTGTTTTAATACAGCACTGTTGAATTATCTAGTTCCAGGACAGAAACATTTTGGCCCGTCATGGGTTTGAACATACATCCCACAGTCATTGGAGCCGACTCTGTGGGTGCTGTGGGTACTTGAGCACCCCCAATATTGAGAAAATTCCATGTATGTGTCCAGGGAGGGGTCATTTCCATTGGGCTTAGCACCCCCAATAATTTTGAAAAGTTGGCTCCTATGCCCACAGTAGTATGGTATTGTAGTGTTGCTTGTACCATAAAGCCACAGAATAGGATGGTCAGAAATCCAGGACTAGCCTGACATCTCCCTCCTGGAACTGGGTAATTTAGCAGCTCTAGCTCAGTTTTTTCTGTCAGACAGCAAGTACATGAACCTGTCCACCTGATCTTGTTTGCTCATCCTGGTACTCCATTTATAGAGACTTGAAGTGTACTTCTAAAAATACAGCCTGCAAGCCTTCTGCTTTGAGAGATATTTATTGTCTATACCAGTCAATTGGAAAAACTGAAGAGCGCTCCTATTTTCAGCTGATGGATAAAGGGATATTGTCCAAAGCACCCAAACTATGATAACGTTAAGTAGTGCACTTTTTCTAGCGAAAAAGGTGTCGGTACTCAAATGCCAGGCCCACCCTTCAGGGGTGGGGTGATCACTGAGGGACCCACCCCACAAATAGCCAAGCCCCCTGCAACCGGTCACAGAATCTATGACAAGGCAGAATTGGTGTGTAGAGCCTCAGCTCTTTCATTAAAACTTGGGGGCCATGGGTCAATTTTAGCAGACAATAGAAAAGGTGCCGGTACTCAGTACCCCCAAGTACCCCCTCAAAAAAAGCCCTGATGTTAAGGTATGTCAGAGCTGTGCTACAGAGAAGGAACAAGTTATAAGTCACACCAAGGGTAAGGATATACTAGTACAGAAAACACAGAGATCAATATTCAGCCATGAGGGGAACGTGTAATTTGAAAAATCTATGCTAGATGTTTACACAGTATATCCTTATTCAGTGGCACTATCCATTTAGGTGAGTAGTAAGCAACATGGGCTACCATTAAGACGGGCTATTTTACCACTAACTCATGCTGTTTTTGCATAGATTCCATTTTATGCAATGAGAACTAGTTACTAATAGCTGGGGTTAACAGTAAAATAACACACCTTAATGGTAGCCCATGATGATAACTTCCCCTCTTAGATGGCAACACTGAATATGCTTATATAACTTGAACTAAGTTAGATGTTTTAAGATACAGCTGCTATTTGTGTTGCCCATTTGGTCATATTAGTGATTTAACAGAGCAGGAGAGGTACCAAGAGGCTGTCGCTACAAGTTATGATGACAATTTTGAAGAGGCAACTGTGCCAGGCAGAAGTGAGTGGGCATCGCTCCTGCCTGCTCCCCCCTGCTATGTAGGCCTGGGGAGGCCTATGGGGGTGGGGGCTCAAGCCTAGCCTTGACTATCTTCAGGAGGGTGGGAAGGAGGATCAGAAGGGGGGGTTATGCTGGTCTGGGGATTGGGAGAAGGAATTGGGACTGGAGGGAGGGGGAATCGGAGGGGCTGAAGCATCTCTTGTTATGCAGAGTCCCAGCTGATATTCAGCCGGGCAACACTGAATATACTTATATAACTTGAACTAAGTTAGACGTTTTAAGATATATCTGCTATTTGTGTTGCCTATTTGGCCATATTAGTGATTTAACTGGGCTGTTCTGGGGATTGGGAGAGGGAATTGGGACCGGAGGGAAAGGGAATCGGAGGGACTGATGCACCTCTTGTTATACAGAGTCCCAGTTGATATTCAGCCTGGGTCCACATAATTGTCTTATGTGGGTCCTGGCTGAATATCAGGCTGGACCCACACAAGCTGTGGTTGCTTATTCTGCATGAATCAGTCCTGGATATTCAATGCTGGTGCTCGGACATAGCCCAGCATTGAATATCTGGGCCTATTATACCATGGGTGGAATATTGACTAGTATATGTTTAATGACTGAATATTACTGGTTAGATGTATAAATTGCATGTCTAAGTGGCAATGCCCCGAATCCTACCTCCTTTTTAGATGAATAATTTTGGCCACACAACAATTTATTAGGGTAATTTTATAACCAAGTGCCTAGTTAATAGAACAGAAAGGGCCTAAGGCACCTATTTTAGGAAGATACAGAGGTGCCTATGGGGTTTTTTTTATTAAGCGGCTTACCACTTGCTAAACTGGAAATACTGTTGGGCTACCGCAGAAGCCTGGCGGTAGCTCCCACCCCCAGCACACTCCATTTCCGGCGCAACAAAAATATTCTGTACACAATATTTTAAAATTACGTATACCATATTTATCAAAATAATACAATAAAACAAGTAATTAATTTAAACTTCCAACAGAAAAAGATGCTAAATTTTAGTTTTTGGTGCAGATTTCTCCCAGGCATATAGTAATAATGCAGAATTGCTAGAGCTTTAGGCTTTCAACGATATTTTATTTCAGCAATCCACGGAGTCCAAAGGGAGCTCTGAGCTGCAGGTAGTGCTGACTTCTTCTAGCTGCCCATATCTGTGGCAACCCATCTGTATTCATAACTCTGGGGTCCTTTTACTAAGGTGTACTGAAAAATGGCTTGCGGTAGTATAGGTGTGGGTTTTGGGTGCACGCCAATCCACCTTTCAGCGTGCCTGTGGAAAAGGGCTTTTTTTTGCTGATAATGGATGCGCGGCAAAATCAAAATTGCCGCGCGTCCATCTTGGGTCTGCGACCTTACCGCCAGCTATTGACCTAGCGGTAAAGAATCTGGGCGGTAATGACCTATGCGCATTAAATGCCACTTGGCGCACGTCCATTACGAGCGTCCAAAATAAAAAATATTTTTCAGACGCGTGTATCGGATGCATGCCAAAAATGATATTACCGCAAGAGCCACGCAGTAGTCGGGCGGTAAGTTCATTTTGGCACACGTTAGGCGCATGTAGACGCTTACGTGGCTTAGTAAAAGGGTCCCTCTATTTGTTACTACAGGTGTACACAGTTGAAAGGAGGGATTCTGTGCAGTCTGGGATTCCTGTTTGACTCTGCAGATTGCTAAATGAAAATCCCTGAAACAAAAGCCCTAACTCTCCCTCTACACACACACTGCTCCCTCGCCCAGCTCACTACCTCTTCAACACTTTCTCCTTCTCTCCATCTCATCCCTCCTTCATTACAGTACATTATTATATTCTACAATGCCCATTGAATTCTATGTGGATTACAGAGTCAAAGAAAACCAGGCAGTCCCTGGGAACTAACAATATGAAAACACAGAAATAAAATACAAATAATTATACAGCCAGAAATTTCTTTAAAATAAATGTTTTGAATACCTTCCTAGAAAGCGGTAATCCTGCATTTTGGGTTTCAGCATGCTAAGATTTGGAAAATGTAGCAGCATGGGATCATGAAGACATCTTTCTGTAGCTGGAATCTGAACCTCCTCAGACAAGTATGCAGGAGCCAATCCATAAAGGATTTTGTAAACCATCGTATATACTTCATATTTGTGGGCTAAAAATATTAGCCACACTGCAGTATTTTGGACCATTTGAATTTTCTTAATATTCTCAGCTCATCTCCTGCAAGCCCCCCCCCCCAACCACCACCAAACATATGTTTTCTCACTCCCTGTTTCCCCCAATTCATCCTCCACACATACATCATACTATTCCTTGTCTCCTCCAGTTCATTCTTCCCACATACATCCTCTTACCTCCTATCTCCTCTACTGCACATGGCCCTAAACCCCAGTTTGAATATCATCAGCATAACAGAAAGGGAGGCAGTGGTTAGACTGCAAGAGAGTAAGAAGTGGTGTGAAAAAGATATTAAAAAGTGTGGGGGCAAGGATTGAGCCTTGAAAAACACCAGATGTAACGGCAAAGGTGTGCGATTGAATATGACGATGAGCAACCTGGTAAGTATGGTCAGAGAAATAACTATGAAAACAACGAAGAACAGTACCAGTGACACCAAGAGATTGCCGACGGGATAGAAGATGATCAACAAGATCAAAGGCAGAGGATAAATTAGTGATACTACTACTACAAAGAGGTGTTGATCCAGGGATGTCCCGATGGAGTCGTGAAAGGCTAATAGAAGAGTTTTGGTGCTGTGACACTTACGAAAAACAGCTTGATATAGATGCAGGACTAGAGAAGCTTCGAGAAAGGTGGACCACTCTTTCAAGGATTTTTGAAAAGAATGGAAGATTAGATATTGGTTGATAATTAGTTGGGTCAGATGGATCAAGACAAGGTTTCTTTAGGAGCGGGTAATGAAGGCATGTTTCCAGAAGGAGGTTACATGACCAGTAGAAAGACTCAGTTGAATTAAAGGAAAAAGGATGGGAAGAATATGAGAAGAACCACAGAGAAATGCTGGCCAAGGGTCAGAAGCAGAGCTTGACGGGTTTGTGGCAGTAATAGCATAATGAAGAGTGACTAAGGATGGCACAGGACAGGCCGACCAGGAGGATGAAAGGTAAAGCAAGGATGAGGAGGGTGGAGAGTTGGGGAAATAAGGAGTCCGAGTCTGCTGGTGAGACAGGATAAGGAGGGGTGGAATAATAGCACGGGCAAAGTGGGAGACTGAAAAGAGAAATGTAGAACATGGACTTTATTTTCTCAAACTGTGCCTAACGCAGTGGGCACGACTATGACGGGATTATAAGATGGCGGAATTTTTCCAGATGGAGCGACTGAGTCAATCAACTGAAATAGGGCATGGGGTTTAGAGGCAGCAGCAGATATGCACTTAGAGAAAAATTCTCACTTGGTCTTACATAAAACTTTATGAAGATTATATCGAAGGCTCTGCATCTGTACTCTGCTTGTAGGGATTGATTCTCCTCCTTAGATACCAGTACTAGTGTTGACATTGTGAGTGCTGATACTTTCAATACACAGTGTGCTTTCAGCATCAAATGTTTCTGTGTAGAACTTGGTGGCTGTGTCAACAGAAGTTGCTTTGAATGATGTTCTACACTTATAAAATTATCCCCTTAAATCTCAGAGAATACATTAACTAGTTCTGTGTACTGAATAATTTATGCAACACTGTACTGTATGTAGTAGATTCAATGCAGAATTCTAACGTTTACATTAGGATGATATATAGACATCATCATTTTCCTTGTAGAATGAATGACAATTTGTAATAACTTATATCTTTCAACAGGCTAAATATATGAAGGAAGATTTTCAAAACTACTTAGCTGGGTAGATAGCAGTTTACCCAGATAAACTATTTATTTTATTTATTTATTTGTAGCATTTGTATCCCACATTTTCCCACCAATTTGCAGGCTCAATGTGGCTTACATTTGCTGTAATGGCGGATGCCATTTCGGGTTGTAGAATTGCAAAGGTTATTGTGTATGGTGCATACATACATGATAACATACATGGAACATAACATATATGGAATAGATCATGGTATATAGATGTGTGAAAAATGCCCTCCTTCCATTCAACTAAGGGGGGAAGTTATCAATGCGGGCTACTGTTAAGATGTATTATTTTACTGTTAACCCCAGTTATTAGTAACTAGATCTTGTTGCATAAAATGGGACCTGTGCTAACATAGCACGAGTTAGAGTTAAAATAACCCATCTTAACTGTAGCCCATGTTGATCATAGGCACCAACATTTCATAATGATTGGGGGTGCTAAATTATCCCTCCCTGGATACAATGAAGGAGTATACTCAATGTTGGGGGTGCTCAGCACCTTCTGGCACCCACAGAGCGGGCTCCTTTGATATTGATATCTTCTCCCCTAAGAGGGCTCTGTAGAATGCATACTCAGCCAGACTGACAGGATGTATTCCCAGGGGTATGTTTTGAGTGGGACTAAAATGTGTAGGTCCTTTGGACCCATGGACAATTCTAAAAAGGGAAGTGGCAAGTGCATGCTTACTTTTTCTTTAGGTCACGTCTGCCAGCTTCTTTAAAGATTGTCCTCTTTGAAATCCATACATCTTTGCAGCTCTAGTGCAGCTTGTTATGGCATTTGGCAAGTCTGTGCAGTGCCTGCTTATGCATATTGTAGGGTGTACATAGGACAGCTTTGGCCACCCACAGGCTTAAACTAAATCATGTATCTGTTTAATTCTACAATACTGACCTGACCCAGATATGAGTAATAATTATGAGAACTGGACAACACCTCTTAAAGAGACAATTTGAGATTAACATAGGGACTTAAGAAGAGTCCAATACTGACTGAAAGGGAAAAGTATATCACAATGTATAGAAAAGGCAGATGGGTTTGCTCATATGGCATTTGTACAGCACTGTATCTGAAGTGACAGAGGTTTATATTAACTGCTGTGCTGGACTTTCTAGATATGGCTGCAGCATTTGTTTAAACTTAGATTTGTTTCTGTTCATTCCACATTCTCAAGGTGGTTTCATCAATAAAAAAAATGTTTGGAGGGCCATATAGGTTTTCATTTTATTTTTCTTTTGTGTACTTTCCTTACATAAAAACCTGTTGCCACATTCATAGCTGCTTTCTGCTTGGACCATTGCCCTTCCACTTCTCCTATGTCTGCCTATCCAGTCAGCCCCTTCTTCAGGTTCTCCCCCATTTTACTAAAGTCAGCATGTTTGAAATCAAATACTTTGAGTTTTGAATGTCCACAGTACATTAGATCCATCATACCCTTTCTCTCATGGGTTCCGTTACCATTTGTTTGAGCAGGGCAGTTTGGCAGGCATCCACGATCTCTCTGATTCTGCAGATGGGGCATTGCATTCCACATCAGGCAAGTTGAAATCTCCTAGCAATAGCACCTCCTCTTTCATTCCCATCTTATGGATATTTTGGATCAGATCTTTGTCCAGCTTCTCTGTTTGTACCAGAGGTCTGTAGACGACACCCGTGTAGATACAAGTTCCAACTTTTCTTTCCATGACAATTCAAATCACTTCCTCCTTTCCCCAAGTTCCCTGCATTTCAGCCACTTTAGTATCGTTTTTCACATAAAGTGCTACATATTCACTCATTCGGGCTTCCCTATCCTTCCTAAAAAGATTATAGTCCAGTATTGTTGTGTCCCATTCATGGGAATCATTGAACCATGTCTCTGTGATAGCAACAATATCCAAGTCTGCCTCAAACATCAGGGCTTGCAAGTCCTGAACCTTTTTACTTAGGCTGAGCATTTGTGCTCATTGCTTTCTATTTGTTGCTAATGAATGAGTTGTCTAGATCAGTTATTATATTTTTTTTATTTTTGTTACATTTGTACCCTGCGCTTTCCCACTCATGGCAGGCTCAATGCAGCTTACATGGGGCAATGGAGGGTTAAGTGACTTGCCCAGAGTCACAAGGAGCTGCCTGTGCCTGAAGTGGGAATCGAACTCAGTTCCTCAGTTCCCCAGGACCAAAGTCCACCACCCTAACCACTAGGCCACTCCTCCACTCCATATTAACTTTCTCATCCCCTGTTTTGTCATGCTTTTGCTGGGAGTGCCTTCCTGAATGTCCCTGCTTCCTACTGTCACCCCTGCTCCCTAGTTTAAATGCCTAGAAATATACTGTCTGACTTTCTCCCCAAGGATCCTTTTTCCTGCCACGGAAAGATATATTTCATCATTACAGTGGAGCCTACAATCTGACAAGCAATAGTTCATAAAAGCAGCTTAAAAATGTTCCAATAACCATTTTGTACTTATAGTCACAGCCATTACAATGAAATCTTCAAAAACAATATCTTGTGAAAGGGACTTGATATACTGCCTTTCTGCGGCGTTTATATCTACATTCAAAGCAGTTTACATAGTATATACAGGTGCTTATTTGTACCTGGGGTAATAGAGGGTTATGTGACTTGCCCAGAGTCACATGGAGCTACAGTGGGAATCAAACCCAGCTTGTGCTGTTTGACATCGGTCTGATGATCATTCACTTATGCAGGCAGGGTTTCAGGACTTGGGCATAAAAGGAATGGCCCTGATCCAGTCCACTTCCTTCTTATTTCAACATTCTTAAATGGTAGAGAGGTGTGACTAGCAGAAGAAAAGAGGTGTTGATGCCCCTGTATAAGTCGTTGGTGAGGCCCCACCTGGAGTATTGTGTTCGGTTCTGGAGGCCGTACCTTGCTAAGGATGTAAAAAAAATGGAAGCGGTGCAAAGAAAAGCTATGAGAATGGTATGGGATTTGCGTTACAAGACGTATGAGGAGAGACTTGCAGACCTGAACATGTATACCCTGGAGGAAAGGAGAAACAGGGGTGATATGATACAGACGTTCAAATATTTGAAAGGTATTAATCCGCAAACGAACCTTTTCCGGAGATGGGAGGGCGGTAGAACGAGAGGACATGATATGAGAGTGAAGGGGGGCAGACTCAAGAAAAATGTCAGGAAGTATTTTTTCACGGAGAGAGTGGTAGATACTTGGAATGCCCTCCCGCGGGAGGTGGTGGAGATGAAAACGGTAGCAGAATTCAAGCATGCGTGGGATAAGCATAAAGGAATCCTGTGCAGAAGGAACGGATCCTCAGAAGCTTAGCCGCTGGTGTTTGGGTGGTGGGGCTAGTTCTGGGCAAGACTTCTACGGTCTGTGTCCTGAAAATGGCAGATACAAATCAAGGTAAGGTATACACAAGAAGTAGCACATATGAGTTTATCTTGTTGGGCAGACTAGATGGACCATGCAGGTCTTTTTCTGCCGTCATCTACTATGTTACTATGTTAAATGGTAGAATGGCAGATCATTCTACCACACCCATTATGTCACTTTTGGGCAAGGTTCCTCAAAGTTCAGTCCTTGCTCGCACTCTATCTTTTCTCTTGTCTCTGTAGCTACTTTAATACAGAGTTTCAGTATTAGTTGTTATTTCCATGTTGATGATATTCAGCTAGTGACCTTCACTGACATAAAACCTCTAGATCTTAATCATTTGAATGCTTGCTTGGATGCAGTTAATATTTGGCTCATGGATCATAGACTAAAATTAAACCCATTCACATTGGAGGCTATGTGGATAAGAAGGTGGAAATGTCCACATTCCATAGCTCGCTCTAGTATCAAAACTTCAGTTTCTCTGAAAGAAACCATTACAACCCTTGGGATTATTCTAGAACTGGGGTTCTGAACCCCTAGCTAGTCAGGTTTTCAGGATATCCAATGAATATGCAAGACACAAATTTGTGTGTCTTTGTATGCAAATCTATCTCATGCATATTCATTGTGAGTTTTCCGAAAACCTGACTGTCTGGGTTTGTCCCAAGGACTGGGTTGAGAACCATTGCTCTAGAGTCACAGTGAAGCTTAGATCCCCACATTTTGCTCCTAATAAAGAAATCTTTTCATTTTCTTTGATGCATTTTTCTCCTTTACCTATTTTTAGAAATTAAAAAAAAAAGATCTCCAAACATTGGTATATATGCTAGTTCTTAACTGACTGTATGATAATACACTCTGTGCTCAGAGACAGGAATAAAGATAACAAGACGACTCAAAGAAAGGCTGATTAGAAACTGACTATAATTAGATATTAAAACATTGAAAACCCTTTCTTTAGGGTTTTCAGGATGGAGAAATGTCTTTATGGACTAGAGAGTTGCACAGGAACAGAAATCTAACCTGCCTTTCTGCATGTTCCTGCTGGAATATAAGCCATCCTTACCCATTCCCACTAGAATCTTACCCAACCCTACAAGCTCTCTGTCTCTCTTTGGGTTTGAGCCGCAGCACTGCAGGCAATGAAGGAACAAAAGTTTGAACTTGGAACGCTCTGGTGCGCACATGTAAGACTTGTCTCTGATTTGCTGGCACTGTGTGCTC
Source organism: Microcaecilia unicolor (assembly GCF_901765095.1). Taxonomy (NCBI): domain Eukaryota; kingdom Metazoa; phylum Chordata; class Amphibia; order Gymnophiona; family Siphonopidae; genus Microcaecilia; species Microcaecilia unicolor. Next base: position 180,429,402 of record NC_044040.1, on the reverse strand, counting down.
AGAGGTTGCCATATGAATGCGCCAGTAGGTCAGGTGACCTCTGGTGCTCATATCTGTGCCAGAGATGAGGCCTGCGCATAAACCCAGGAGCAGAGAGGATTAATGGAAGACTTTCTGCATCTGCGCTGTTAAAGCAAGGAGGAGGAGGAGGAAGCGGCACTCAAAGAACTTGGTACTTGGTAGGTGAGAGGCTGTGCAGGGGCAGCTTGCACTCCACGGGAACCCTACAGGAACTGCTTCCATCTCCACAGGAACACCGCAGAACTGCTTCCCTCCCCGTGGGGATCCCGCAGCCCTGGAGGGGATTCTTGTATGATTCCCGCAAACCCTGTTCCTATGCAGGTCTGTAGTATGGACTCGGGTAATTTTTTAAACCATATATGGCCTCTTACAAAATTAAATCTCACCTAAAAGTATACATAGTGCAAGTCAATGTGTACTTACGCAGTAGGCATACATAGGGGCAGAGTTTGAGTTGAGCATGGGCAGAGATGCAATTTATGCACATACCCCCATCCCAGTTTCTACATAGGGTGCCCAGATTTGTGGACCCAAATTTGTGCATGTGCCCAAGGTGTGCAAGCAAATGAATTGAGTAATGAGCCCTTAACTAACAATAATTGGGTGCTAACAACCAATTACTGAAGTTAATTAGCACTCATTAAAATTTGCATCTGTATCTGGCTGCGTGCACCTAACTGTACTAGTGTGTAACTCAAAAGGGGGCATGGCCATGGGCGTATCAGGGGTGTCCTGAAAAGTGGCACTTATAACTATACAATACGGCCTCAGCACGCCTAACTTAGGCAGCAGCATTTACAGCAGGCATAAGTCCGCCACCTAAACCTAGGTGCAGAAATTGGCGTTATACATGATTCTATTTATTTATTTATTATCTCATTTGTACCCCATATTTTCCCAACAGCGTCAGGTTCAATGTGGCTTACAGTGCACCGCAGAGGCAGATGCCAATGCAGTAATAATATGCTAATACAGCTGAAAACCTACATAAGTAATAATGGGGAGGATGGGGAAGGGACGAAAAGGGAAACCAGGAGAGAGGAGGGAAGGATGAATATATCCAAAATTGTCACTAGATTGATGTTTATCAAGCAGATGAGACACATGCTGAGTCCTTGGGATAAGCTTTCCCAAATAGCTTGGTCTTAAGTGATTTCCTGAAATTTAGATGGTTGTGGATGGTTTTCATAGTCTTTTTTAAAGAATTCCATAATTGCGAGCTGATGAAAGAGAAGGATGAAGCATATGTGGATTTGTACTTAAGTCCATTGCAGTTTGGGTAATGAAGGTTTAAATATGAATGGGATAATCTCAATGCATTCCTGGGAGGTAGTATGATTAGATTAAACATGTAGCCAGGGACTTCACCATATAGAATTTTGTGAACTAGGGAGCAGATTTTAAAGGTGATTCGTTCCTTGACTGGAAGCCAATGTAATTGCTCTCGGAGCTGTTTGGCACTTTCAAATTTGGATTTGCTATAAATTAATCTGGCCGCTGTGTTTTGGGCCGTCTGCAGTTTCTTAATTAGTTGCTCTTTACATACAGCGTAAACTCCGTTACAATAATCCAAGTGGCATAAAACGATGGACTGTATTAGGTGACGAAATACATCTCTCGGGAAAAAAGTTTTTATTCGTTTTAGTTTCCAAAACGAAAAGAACATTTTAAAGGGCGTGAGCACTTAGCGCTGATTTTTTAAGGTGCCAAATTTTGAGCACCATTTACTGAATGCAGCCCATAGTTTATAAAATATACATGCATTTGTGTAAAGAACATGCTAACATTTACACCTGTTCTTCAGCAGTGTAATGTCTACAGCTTGATTGCTGCAGGATTTGTCTAGTATTTTTTATATAGGTGCCTATCATGTGTCTTTTAAAATACCATCATGGGAGCCTTTCTGTTCACTTAGGGATCCTTTTACCAAGCCGTGCAAAAAAGTTGCCAGAGCTTTTGTCATTGTGTGGATTTTCCACGCACCACGCACTGTGGCCACTTTTAGCATGGTGGCAAATGGTTGCTTTGCCATTTTTTTTGTAATGGCCACACGCTAACTTCCCCATAGGTGTGTGGCCACTACTACGGCAGCCCTTACTACCATCTATTTAGGAGGTAGTAAGGGCTTCCATCCTAATTGGGTAGCACATGGTAATGTGCCCACCCTACCCAATTAGCGCAGGTATGCCTACTCTCCGCCCATGGGCACACCTCCTGCACTGGAAAATAAAAAATATTTTCCAGTACAGGATTAGAGCCTACTAAGTGGAAAACTACCACGGGATGCCTCAACACATTCCACAGTTGTGCGCTTTTAGTGCACGTTAGGCCTACAGCGCCTTAGTAAAAGGACCCCTTAAACTAGGCGCCTGTCATTTATTTATTGCATTTGTATCCCACATTTTCCCACCTATTTGCAGGCTCAATGTGGCTTACATAGTTTTATTAACATTGTCGTTCCAGGATATCAGATACAGTTAGTATTGTGCAGACTGACTAAAAGTGAGCACTGATAATATGAGAAGAGCACTTCTTCGTTTGTTACAAGCGTTATTTTTCAAGCTCACTTTTCTTCATACATCTAACAATTGGTGGTGAGGTATTTATTCTTTCCATTGCATATATTGGATGGAGAGGTGTGGTAGCCGTGTTAGTCCACTTTTAAAGGTAATCAATAGAAATCAAACAAAATAAAACATGGAAAAGAAAATAAGATGATACCTTTTTTATTGGACATAACTTAATACATTTCTTGATTAGCTTTCGAAGGTTGCCCTTCTTCGTCAGATCGGAAATAAGCAAATGTGGTAGATGACAGTATATATAAGTAATAAACCAAACAAAAAAAACAGCACCACGGGCCTTTAAAAATGGAACACAGTTACAAGCATTTCATTGACAGTCTAACACAGGACTTATCAAAGATCTGGGTTTTCTAGCCCATTATAAACCATAAAGTTGTATTGCTCTGTTTATCACCCTCCTCTCACCTATCCACCCCCATCCTGTTAGACTATCTCTGAAATGCTTTGATGTTCCCATGCATACCTCCTACCCATCCTCACCCTGTTAGACTGTCAATGAAATGTTTGGATGTTTTACTTACTGTATATATACTGTCATCTACCACATTTGCTTATTTCCAATCTGATGAAGAAGGGCAACCTTCGAAAGCTAATCAAGAAATGTATTAAGTTATGTCCAATAAAAAAGGTATCATCTTATTTTCTTTTCCATGTTTTATTTTGTTTGATTTCTATTGATTACATATATTGGATGGAAAGCGTATTTATTTATTTATTTTTGGGCAAAAAGTGTTCTACAGAATTTCAATAGATGATTATATGGTAATAATAATTAAAATTGCCAGACGAAGGAGTACAGGAGCTGCTAGTGGCCAAGGTGGGAGTTGTCAAGGAGCTGGAGTGATGAGGAAGGGCACTTTACTACTACTACTACTACTTGACATTTCTAAAGCGCTACTAGGGTTACACAGCGCTGTACAATTTAACATAGAAGGACAGACCCTGCTCAAAGGAGCTTACAATCTAAAGGACAAATGTATGCCTCATAAGTCATTATTAACATAGATAGATGGATTTAGAAGTTATTCCTCTGATGCTTACAAAAGATAGACAAATGGTTAATAGCGAGGGTTGAAGCTTTGACGACTGGTACCACTGACAAAAATTTCAGAGCTCAGCTAATTCAGCCCTTTTTCTGTACGTTTTATCATAGCCTCTGTTATTTCCACCTCCAAAATGAAAAACAAATTTTTAAAATTGTGGTCTCACTACTTAGTTGATGACACTCATTTATAGGTTTGTAAAATGGAATGACTAGATGTGGAAGCAGCACCACTTAAACATGGAAATTGCAAAATCGCCACTTCTGTATTGAAGCTGCTGGGTTTATACTATTTATTTTTTCCCACATGTACTTATAAAATGGTTGCTCTCACTATGCATGCCAGCAAATACAGGTATACTCTTGTGTCCTTATATGTATTTTATAAAAGGCTTTGTGTTTGGCAGAGTCTTTTATAAAATACTGCTGAAATTGAGCATATCCTGTCCTGGATATCTCAGTTCCAATCAATTTTCTATGCATGATGGCCCTTATTATCTATTAATTACTGGGTGAGAGAGAAAACCAGAAAATCCACTGTATAAACATATTCCTAGACATTATTATTAGCCCAATTACAGACTTTCAGATTTAGATACTGCTTATTGTCCCAACCCATAAAAATCGTATGGGTGCGGAGTTTTGATCAAGGTCCAATTTGCAGTAGTATTAGGAAGGACTCTAAATCTTCAGACTGTACACATACATTTCAGTGTTCATAAAGGTTTCCTAGTAACAGTTCAGCTGATGACATGTCACACCTGTGAGAATTATTGGTGGGAGAAATGAATCACACCTGAACAGAATAGGCAAATCAAAGTAGATGCATGAAAACCTCAGATTCTAGGATTTGGCTTACAGGTTAGAATAATACATTGGGACCTTTCTTTGAAAACTTGTTGTAACTGTGAGTAATTAGTAAGTCACCAGTGGTGTATTTATTTCAGGTGCGTGAGTTTATTTATTTGTTACATTTGTATCCCACATTTTCCCACCTATTTGCAGGCTCAATGTGGCTTACATAGTACAATAAAGGCATTCGCCAATTCCGGTATGAACAAATACAGTAATGTTGTGGTAGAATAAGGTTCGTGTGTACAGACACATTAGGGAATCATAGAGAGGAAGAGAATCGTAGAGAGGAAGAGTTATTATATGTCCATTATGAGCTTTGGTTTTGTTGTGTTGCATACACACCCCCTGTCAGACCGCCCTTCCTGCCTGCCTTCCCACCCATGCCTTAAAATCATCTTCCTCCAGTTTCTCCCGGGCAGTGGCAGCAGCACTCATGGGCTGCATGGGGCCTGCACCGGGGCTTTTTCTTTGAACTGTCCCACCCCTTCTGACACAACTTCCTGTTTTGTGAAGGGCGGAATGGTTCAGAGAGAAGGTCCCAGTGCAGGTCGCAGGCAGTCTATAAGTGCTGCTGCCACTGCCTGGGTGAAGACTGGAACAGAGCACAGGTAATTTTAAGGTACTGGGGGGGGGGGGGCAAGCAAGGGGTGTGGGGGTGTACTCCCCTTTAAAAATTCCTGGCTATGCCACTGTAAGTCACCTTATCTCAGGCACTCGTTTAGATTATAAGCTTTCTGGGGCAGGAACTCATCAAAAGTAATTCTGAAAATTGACCTCACATTTATTGCCAGCTGGTAAGAAAGCAATTCTCTAAGAATGCATTCTGGGGTCCTTTTACAAAGGCATGCTAGCATTTAACGCACACTAAATGCTAGAGACTCCCATAGGAATATATGGGCATCTCTAGCATTTAGTGAGTGCTTATTTTTAGTGCGTGATAAAAACACTAGCGCGCCTTTGTAAATGGACTCCTCTATATTGAGGCACCTAGAGAAGCCCATGGGGTGCCTCTTCTGTAAAGGTAAGTAGGAGCCTAGCTTCCTTTCTAGAATACTCCACTAACAGGTTAGATACACTTGTATAATTTAGGCACAGGCACATATGCCAGCCATGGAGCTGCTGTAAGTGCTCACACCTAAATTGCAAAACCACATGCACAAATTATAGGATTCTATAATTTATGCACATAACTGTCCACCCAAACACCGCCCATGTGTATGTCTACCTTCAAACTATGCCCTGTTGTATTTAGGCACCTTTTATAAAATACCACATAGATGGAATTATGGCATCTATCGTAATCATTTACTTGAATGTATAATGTTCTTATCCATAGATACTGTGGTCCTGATAGTCAAAGGATTTTTGCTGTGGTAAAAAGTGGCCTGCGGTAGTGTGGGCGCATCTTTTAGGCGCAAGCTGGGCCATTTGTTACCGCAGCTGGCAAAAAGGAATAGACTCCCTGAGCCATTGCGTCAAGCTCCATCCCTGGCCGCCTTCAAATCCTTGCTAAAGGCCTACCTGTTTAATGCTGCTTTTAATTCCTAACGTGTCACCTGCTTGTAACCTTTATCTTGTCTTCCTCTCTTCATTAGTCCCTTCCCTTATGTCCTATCTGTCTGTCCTACCCTTATCCTTTATTTGTCCTGTCTGTCTGTCCTGATTTAGAATGTAAGCTCTTTTGAGCAGGGACTGTCTTTTCTTCATGTTAAATTGTGAAGCGCTGTGTACGACTGGTAGCGCTATAGAAATGATTTATAGTAGTAGTAGTTTTTAGTGGGCCGGGAAATGGGCCTGTGCTAATATTAAAACTAGCGTATGCCTATTTATTGCCTGAGCCCTTACCACCACCCCCTGGCTTAGCGTGCTACCTGTGTGGTAACCATGCAGCTCATGCCAAAGTGAGCACGCTGCCAGTTACTGCTGGGAAAGCCCCCCCCCCCCCCCCCCCCGCAGTAAAAAATAGAAAATTATTTTCTACTGCAGCATTCATCATGCGCCAAAATTGGATTTACCGCCTGGCGCATGTGCTACCCCAGCGGTAGTGCTGATTGGATGCGCGCTACCCACGTATAAGCCCTCCTGCCGCTTTGTAAAAGGGCACCTAAATGCCTAAAATTTATACTCAAATTTCACTAAACTAAATTTAGAAGCATAAAAAGGTGGGAGTCTACAGAGGCAGGTTGAGAGTGGGGAAAAAAGTTAGGACTTAGTACTGATTTTCAGCACTAGGGGGTCCTTTTACTAAGCAGTGGCAAATGGGGGCCTGCGCTAGCATCAGTGTGTGTTTTTGACATGTGCTGACGCCCCTTTTTATTGCAGCGGGTAAAAGATTGTCTTTTTTATCAAAAAGAAATGGCTATGCAGTGTGACCCATTTGCCCTGCGGCCATTTTGGGAGAGAGAGCACCTGCCGCCACCCATTGAGGTGGCGGTAAGGGGTTCCGTGCTAACTCCAGGCAGCGGCACTGCCTGATTACCGCTGGGTAAGCACCAGCGCTACAAAAATAGAAAATATTTTTGTGGCACCGGAAATGACACGTGCTGGGGGTGGGAACTACTCCTGGGCTCCTGCAGTAGTTCCGGATTGGCGTATGGTAAGCCTGTTGCCTCACACCAACCCTTTAGTAAAAGAGCCCCTACATTTATAAACTAGGCTCAAAAATCTAGACAAATTTAGAAGCATAACTTTTAAGCTCTTAAAATGAATTTTTAGGTGTATACTTAGTGGTAGATATTAAGCTGGTGGTGGTTGGCGCTTTTGTGGCCACCGCTGGCTTTATCCCTGGATATCAAATACTAGGCCATGTGCAGGCCCCGGCAATGAATATCCAGGCATATGTGGCCAGTTTTAACTTATGGGGTCAATATTCAGCTGGTGAGAGGTAGCCGCATGAGTGCTGCAATTGGTGCTGACCCCAGATATTCAATGCTGGGCCATTTCTGGTGACTGGTATTCAGGGGTGTGCTGGTAAATTTTTAACAATGGGCTCTCTCTCTCTGGGCATAGCCTGCAATTTGGGGGGCCAAGGGTGGACTGGGGGGGCAACGCATGCCTCTATCCCCCCTCTTGTGTGGGCACATTAGGCATACCTTTGCTGACAGCCAATAAATGGACTGCCACCACTCCCTGCTGCTTGTTTCTGGCTCCAAGCAACATGCTAGGACTTCTCACGCATGCATGAGAAGTCTCATCCTGCTGCTCAGAGCTGGAAACAAGGAGTGGGGAGCAGCAGCAGTCTATTTACTTGGCCACCAGCAAAGTAAAAGAGAATTCAGGAGGGGGCCCAAGCCCACATTTTGGGAGCCAGTTGTTAAAGTAGCCCTACGAGGGCCTACTTTAACCACCAGCTCCCAAAATTCTTAAAAAACTTAACAAGTGGCTCTCGCAAGCCCATGAGCGCTCCCTTCAGCACATCACTGCTGGTATTGAATATCCAGGGTTGTTTTGGCTGGCACTATCTTAACAGGCTAAGTGAATATTCAGCAGTGGCTGGTTAAGTTAATAGCCGGCAAAGATAGGACTGCTATATATGCGGTCCGATTTGCCGGCTAAACTTACTTGGTTATCGCTAAATATTGCTGATTAACTTTTTTGCTCGCTATGAATATTTGTGATTAGGCACAGAAATGCTATTTATTTATTTATTAGGATTCATTTACCGCCTTTTTGAAGGAATTCATTCAACTGGGTAGTCAACTTTGGAATGCTCTCCCAAGACACATCCAAGCTATTAATAACTACGGTATTTACCTTTCAGGAAAATGTTAAAGTCCCATTTTTTCAAGCAAGTTTACCCTAATGGACCAGCTTAATTCCACCAGATCACCTACGATACTCCTGCTAAGATGTCGACGCTTACTCTGACCCCAATGTTATACTCAATCCCTCATCTTCTTCCCTCCACCCTATACTATTTCCCTCCCATTCTCCTTCCCTTTCACCTATCATATCCTTGTCTACCTTCCCTATTCTAGTTCATTACGTTCTTTTCATATGTCCTTTGTAATGCCTTTCATAATGTAAGTAGTTATGATCATCACAATTTATAATACTGTTCCTACATTTCCTTGTTTTTACTGTATTCTTTACCATGTAAGATTCTTTCTTTTACTATGTAAGCCGCACTGGACCTGCTGTATGTGGGAAAGAGCGGGGTACAAATGTAATAAATAAATAAATAAACTGGTCAGTGGCTGTTTCTGGCCAATTAAATATCTTTGAATATCGGGGAGGTATCTTGTTCAGTACAATATTCAACATTTAAATGAAATACATAAAGATAGGACTGTTTTTTGTGGTTCTATTTATGCAGTTACCTTATATGATTAAGTGCTGAATGTCATACAACTTCACAGGTGCCAATTCCTACTCTGAACTGCCTGCCAAATAGCTGGGTTTGGCTTAGGCGCTGACCGGGCTTATTTAGTGGCACTATCTGGTTAAGTGCTGCTGAATATGTTCAGTGAGCCTCTCTGAATATTGATCCCTTAGGCAGGACCAGCGTGAGGGGGAGGGGCAAACAGGGCATCTGCCCTGGGTCCCGCAGCTCCAGGAGGCCCAGCGGTCGAATCATCGCTTCCCCTTCTCCCCACTACAGTCCATCTCCTCCCTTTCCCTCACTTTCACGATTTTCTTCAAATCTGTATTTCCCTTCTCAGAGGAGCCCCAGCATGGCAGCCACCCTCACAAGCTGCCTCCGGCTGCCCCGAAGCTTTTCCTCTCTGCCACAATCCACCCCCCTCTGATGCAATTTCATGTTTCCGCCTGGGGAAGGGGAAGGAAGAGAGGGAGACAGACCATGGTGGGGAAAAGGGTAAGAGATGCCCAGACTGCAGGTGGGGAGATTGTGGGGAGGAGAGGGGATCAGAGATCAGGGGCCCCCTCTTTAATTCCTGCCCTGGGCCCCACCATTTCTAAAACTGTCCCTGCCTTTAGGCTCCTTAAGGGATCTTTTACTAAAGTGCACTGAAATTTGGGCTTAGCGCATTCTAATGCAGGACTTTCCCATGTGCTAAGCCCAGATTTCACATGGCACTTTAAAGGGCATATTTCAATATAATTTTTTGCAGGTCAAACGCTAATGTTCCCATCAGCATACGATACCTGCAAAAAATTAAAGAGGAAACCTGTATCACCTCCTATGTAGGAGGATCTAAGTGTTTGCGTGTTAAATCTGTGTTGTTCAGTTAGCACATGCTAATGGGAACATACTACTGAATTATGCATCCATGCTCATTTCCCATCCATGTTGTGCCCACTCCAAAAAATAATTATAGAAATGTAATAACGTGGGAGCAACTTAAAGCTTTTGCAGTAAGCTTTTTCTTTCATGCTAAGCCCACATTAGGGCTTAATGCATTTAGGGGCCCTTTTACTAAGCTGCATAAGCGTCTACACATGCCCAACGTGCGTCAAAATGGAGTTCACGCCCGACTACCACGTAGCTCTTGCGGTAATTTCGTTTTTGGCATGCATCTGATACTCGCGTCTGAAAAATATTTTTTATTTTTGTACACGTGTAACGGACGCACACCAAGTGGCTTTTGACGCGCGTAGGTCATTACTGCCCAGATTCTTTACTGCTAGGTCAATGGCTGGTGGTAAGGTCTCAGAGCCAAAATGGGCGCGGCAATTTTGATTTTGCCGCACGTCCATTTTCAGCAAAAAACGGCCTTTTTCACAGGCGTGCTGAAAAATGGATTGGCGCATGCCCAAAACCCGTGCCTACACTACCAAAACCATTTTTCAGCGCACCTTAGTAAAAGGACCCCTTAGTAAAAGAGCCCTATATTTGGATGAAAACGAGTCCCCTGAAACTATTATGTCAATATTCCAAGTTGGTGACAAACATTTTTTAAAAACTGGCTGGATAGGCAGCAACACTGAATATACCGCTCATAGCTCTACATATAGTGGCAATATTCAGAAACATATGCTCAAAGAAAGACCTACTATTTACCCATTACCACTTGCATAACCCAAGCGTTAAACTGCTGAGTATTGCTGCTCAATATATAATTTATATCTTGCCTTTGCACCAACTTTTCTGGATATACAGCTTTGGCTGTTCTATTCGCAAAACAGTCAGTCATAGCTACCACTGCTAGAGATTTTTCTTAAATTGCATTTATGTGTCACTAAGCACAGAAATACTCTTGAATAGTTTTTTTTTCTTGTTTCTAACTAGGTCCTAGAAGCAGCTGGAAATAGAACGACTTGCCTGAATTCATACAGAGTTAATAGCAGTACAAAGAATGTCTCCTGCATCACATTCTAATACTCTATCACTGCATCACTTCACTCTCTAGCTCAACAAAATAATAGAATTTATGGGCCATATATTGAAAAGCTCTTATTGGATAGCGGCAGTGGCTATGTGGATGTACTAAGCAGCTCTATCTCTGAATTTTCAGTCGTGTTATATGGTTAGTACCACTGAAAATTCAACAGACCCCAGGTGGTGCTGGGGCTGAGCATAAACATTCCACCTAATTCTATGGATAATCAGTGACATTCACGTTTCAAATTTATTTAAATTTACTAATCCACCAGCTGGGAATACAATCTAGGAGGCTTACAATTCATCCAATATAAGAAAACAATAAAGTGTGCATATAGACAGATACATTGAAAGGGGGGAAAGGGGGAGGAACTCCATATTTTCAAGTAAAAGAGGGTGAAGGAGAAGACGATATGAATGCGCTTGGTAGTTCAGCTGGGTACTCTGCGAATAAAAGATCTAACTGAAAGCGTCTTGAAAGAGAAACATCTTAAATTCAGGTTAAGAAGAGTGAGGTCTGATGTCGCAGAGAAGTGGGCAAAAGATTCCAAAGATGTGGGCCTTGAAATGAAAATATTGAGGTATGAATGTGCTCGTGGTAGCAAGGGGGAAGGTATAAGATGATGTTCGTGAAGGGAGCGTAATGTATGTGAAGGTTAGTATGGCCTAGTCAAAGTGGATAAATAACTTGGAATATGATCATGAAGTGCACTGAAAGTCAGTAGTAATAATTTAAATTGAAATCAATACATTATCGGCAGCCAGTGTAAACAGTATAAAAGAGGAGACACATGGTCAAGACAGTGAACTTGACAAAGAAAGCGAGCCACTGTGTTCTGTACAGTCTGTAGATATTTTCATCTATAAGCTAGAATGGCAGAGTAAACTGTATTGCAGTAGTCCAATTTAAAGAACGGAAAAGCATGGAGTAACATATGCATAGTATCAAAACTCAAATACCTCTACCCAGCACGTAACTGCTGCAAAGAAAGAAAAAAAAACCCCAAAAAACAACAAAATAGACTTAATCACATTTGAAATATAAGGCCCACAAGATAACTCTGAATCTATAGTCACTCCTAAGTATTTAGATGAATCGATGGGAACAATAGAAGAACCAAATAAAGGATCAATAAAGGACTTTCTGGACTACTAGTAAGCTGTCATTCTGTTGTCTTAGCGCAGTTAGGTTTAAGGCAATAGTCTTGAAGCCAGGTAGCAATAGATGTCAGGTTCTGTTTAAGTAAGGTAAGGTCAGGAGTTTGTGGTGCAGTATAGAAAACTAATAAAATATCATCAATGTAAAAGTAAAAATGAATGCCGTTAATCTTGAATAACCTGAGTCAGTGGTTGGGCCTGGAGAAGAAATCTCTATTTCACTTTCAATACCAGCTATAAAGGACCACACAGGAAAATAAATGCTGGATATGCCTGAAATTTCTTTGAACGAACTACCTGAACATGAGTGAAAAAATGACTTTGCTTTATGGAATGTTGAATTCCAATCCATATGTAACTACACAAATGCAGAACATGTTTAAAGTTATATTGGAAAATCAAAATACAATAATCAGGAAAAGAACAGTGCCTTCATTGCAGCTAACTATACATGGAGACAAGCTAGAGAAAATCAGAACAGAAGCAGATGACCTGTAAGCAAACTTGAAATCATGACATAACAAGCAAGAAGACCAGACGAGCCACCATATCTGAGAAACAAAGGTTGAGTGGCAGTCCATGAGATGGTAATTGTTTTTGTAAAGTTTATGATGATGACTACAATTTTTATATTTCATTATACTGCAGCTGTATTAATGTGGGAAATATGCACAGCAGGATGTGATAGAAATAGACCGAGACTTATGCAAACGTGGGTGGGTCAAGTTTAGTTTTCTCAGACAAGATGTGTGTCATTAATTGATGGGACTCTCCCATGCTTGAAGGATAGCTGCCAGTAAGCACTGGCAAGTGTCATCAAAATTCCTAATTATAGTGCTCCTAATTTTGATCCAGTCGCATGTTCTGTGCAATTTGCCGTTTGCTGAGCACGATATTGTCATAGTAGAGTCAGATTGTTAGTGCACAGGTAATCCTACTTTAGTTATCAGTGAATAAAGATGTTCCTCTTTCCTGTTTAACAAATACGGTGAACAGTTGCACTTGAACCGGATGGAATGCATGACATCACTCCTCATTTTATACATTTATGGTATATTAGTGAGAAAATGAGGTTACAGAAAAAAAAATACAGAAATTAAGTTGTGATCATGTGAACATAAGTACATAAGTATTGCCATACTGGGAAAGACCAAAGGTCCATCGAGCCCAGCATCCTGTTTCCAACAGTGGCCAATCCAGGTCACAAATACCTGGCAAGAGCCCAAAAATGTTCAAAACATTTTATACTGCTTATCCCAGAAATAGTGGATTTTCCCCAAGTCCATTAAATAACAGTCTATGGACTTTTCCTTTAGGAAGCCGTCCAAACCTTTTTAAAACTCCGCTAAGCTAACCGCCTTTACCACATTCTCTGGCAACGAATTCCAGAGTTTAATTACATGTTGAGTGAAGAAACATTTTCTCTGATTCGTTTTAAATTTACTACATTGTAGCTTCATCGCATGCCCCCTAGTCCTAGTATTTTTGGAAAGCGTGAACAGACGCTTCACATCTATCCGTTCAACTCCACTCATTATTTTATAGACCTCTATCATATCTCCCCTTTTCCCAAAGCTGAAGAGCCCTAGCCTCTTTAGCCTTTCCTCATAGGGAAGTCGTCCCATCCCCTTTACCATTTTTGTCGCCCTTCTCTGCACTTTTTCTAATTCCGCTATATCTTTTTTGAGATGCGGCGACCAGAATTGAACACAATATTCGAGGTGTGGCCACACCATGGAGCGATACAAAGGCATTATAACATCCTACTACTACTACTACTACTATTTAGCATTTCTATAGCGCTACAAGGTGAACGCAGCGCTGCACAAACATAGAAGAAAGACAGTCCCTGCTAATAGACAAAAAATAAAGTAAGCAAATCAAATCAGTTTTCCATTCCTAATAATACCTAACATTCTATTTGCTTTCTTAGCCGCAGCAGCACACTGAGCAGAAGGTTTCAACGTATCATCAACGATGACACCTAGATCTCTTTCTTGGTCCATGACTCCTAACATGGAACCTTGCATGACATAGCTATAATTCGGGTTCCTCTTTCCCACGTGTATCACTTTGCACTTGCTCACATTCAACGTCATCTGCCATTTAGATGCCCAGTCTCGTAAGGTCCGCTTGTAATTTTTCACAATCCTCCAGTGATTTAACGACTTTGAATAACTTTGTGTCATCAGCAAATTTAATTACCTCACTAGTTACTCCCAACTCTAGGTCATTTATAAATATGTTAAAAAGCAGCGGTCCCAGCACAGAGCCCTGGGGAACCCCACTAACTACCCTTCTCCATTGAGAATACTGACCATTTAACCCTACTCTCTGTTTTCTATCTTTTAACCAGTTTTTAATCCACAATAGAACACTACCTCCTATTTCATGACTCTCCAATTTCCTCTGGAGTCTTTCATGAGGTACTTTGTCAAACGCCTTCTGAAAATCCAGATACACAGTATCAATTGGCTCCCCTTTATCCGCATGTTTGTTCACCCCTTCAAAGAAATGTAGTAAATTGGTGAGGCAAGATTTCCCTTCACTAAATCCATGTTGACTTTCCAGCTTATAATCGAAAGAGAAAAACGCCTATATTTGACCCAAATCGGGAGATGGACGTTTTTCTCGCAAAGGCGCCCAAATCGGTATAATCGAAAGCCGATTTTGGGCGTTTCCAACTGCACTCCGTCGCGGAAATGAATAAAGTTGACGGGGGCATGTCGGAGGTGTGTCGGAGGCGGGACTGGGGCATGGTTATCAGCCGAGGAGAGATGGGCATCTGTAGCTGATAATCGGAAAAAAAAGGCGTTTTTACCGCGATTTTCGGTCACTTTTTTGTTACCCTTTTTTTTCACGAACAAGTCCCAAAAAAGTGCCACAACTGCCCAGATGACCACTGGAGGGAATCGGGGATGACCTCCCCGGACTCCCCCAGTGGTCACTAACCCCCTCCCACCAGTGGCGTAGCCACAGGTGGGCCTGGGTGGGCCAGGGCCCACCCATTTAGGGCTCAGGCCCACCCAACAGTACCACACATTTAGTGGTAACTGGTGGGGATACCAAGCTCGGCCAGCTGAAGACTTCCTCCTGATAGTAGCGAAAACACAACTCTCCACGATACTGGCACCTGTGCATGCTCAGTTTTCAGCACATGCCTGCTGCAGACTGCCAAGGTGGAAAGAAGCATTTTCCAGCCAGCTGAGATATTTTTTTAGTGGTGGTTGGGGGGGGGGGGGGGGGGAGAACACTTGGTGCCCACCCACTTCTTGCCTAGGCCCACCCAAAATCTGTTGTCTGGCTACGCCCCTGCCTCCCACCAAAAAAACCCCCACTTTAAAAACTTTTTTCCCAGCCTGTATGCCAGCCTCAAATGCCGTACCCACCTCCATGACAGCAGAATGTGTTCGATCCTCTCACAGCCTTTCCCTGGGTCAGATGTGGCTCTCGGGTGCACTACAGGGTCACATCAGCATTGCATTGTGGTGGGTGTAGGGTATTGGGCTCCGTGATTTCATTAGCTTGTGTTACAGTCTCACGATGTTGGTAGTGGGTAGGCTCTTCTCCCATGGTGCTTTTCCCCCTGCCTACTGGGTCAGAGTGTGCCCTGTTGTGTTTCCTGTTGTAGTCCATGCGGTAGTGGCCATTTTTGTAAGCCAGTTTTAGTTCCCTTTCCTGTGTTAGCCACGTTAGACAACTTAGTTCTTACCTTGAATGTGGCTGAAAGAGGGCATTGTACAGCATTCTGCCAGCTCTGACCTACTGCTAATCTCAGTACCAAGGAGACTCGTTGCCAGTGGGGCACAACCTCTGCAGTTAACTGTGAGTAAACGTGCTTATTCCATTAAAGGACATTTTCGGAGAGATTAGTCTTCAGGTGTCAACTGGTGTGCCAATGTTATACAGCAGCAACAAGTCCTAGAGGCCTGCGTGTATGCAGGTCCCTGGAGCACTTTTAGTGGGTACCGCAGTGCACTTCAGCCAGGTGGACCCAGGCCCATCACCCCCTACCTGTAACACTTGTGCTGGTAAATGGGAGGCCTCCAAAACCTACTGTACCCACATGTAGGTGCCCCCTTCACCCCTAAGAGCTATGGTAGTGTTGTACATTTGTGGGTAGTGGGTTTTGGGGGAGGGGGGTTGGGAGCTCAGCACCCGTGGTAAGGGAGCTATGCATGTGGGAGCTTTTTCTGAAGTCCACCGCACTGACCTAGGGTGCCCAGTTGGTGTCCTGGCATATCAGGGGGGGCCAGTGTACTACCAATCCTGGCCCCTCCCACGACCAAATGGCTCGGATTAGGACGTTTTTGAGCTGGGCGTTTTTAGTTTCCATTATCGCTAAAAAAACCAAATGCCCAGCTCAAAAACGTCCGTTTTTTCGAAAATACGGTTCGGCCCACCCCTTCACGGACCCGTTCTCAGAGATAAACGCCCATGGAGATAGGCATTTGCATTCGATTATGCCCCTCCACATCTCATTAATCCATGCGTTTGAATATGCTCTGTAATTTTGTTCTTAATAATAGTCTCTACCATTTTGCCCAGCACCAACGTCAGACTCATCAGTCTATAATTTCCCGGATCTCCTCTGGAACCTTTTTAAAAAATCTGCGTTACATTGGCCACCCTCCAATCTTCCGGTACCACGCTCAATTTTAAGGATAAATTACATATTTCTAACAATAGCTCCGCAAGCCTATTAGACTCATAAATATCTTCAAAGGGAAACAAAAGGGCCTTTATATCATCAGTGTAATTCACAGAGAAGTTCCTGCATAGATCATCAATCCTAAAATACAAACATATTTCATGCCATGGTATCATTATATTGCAATGAAGTATGAAAGTCTATCTCAGGATCATGCAATATAAAAATCAATAATCAAGCTTAAGGATCAAACAGATCTTCTATTTTACATAGTAATTACACATTCTTGTCTAATTCACTAAGTTATAGTGTTCAGGGGTCTCTATATGTGGAAAGAATGATGACCATTACATGATATCGATAAATATGGATTCTCCACCCACTATAATACTTATGTTTTCAGTTTTAGTTGCTCACTTTCTACACGCAGGTAAAGTAAGTGTAAGGTCAGAAGCGTTGTCAGGTTGATGGCGTGGGGGGAGAGGAAAGCATACTGCTGACAGCGCCAACGCTTAACTGAAACATGACAGATCGTGTCAAAAATAGGCACCAGCACCATCGGAACTCCTGCCAGCAGGGACCACTGTGGGCCTCTGGATGTAGTTGTCTGTCCACCAAGGTCTCTGGCATACACTTTCTGAGGGTGGCAATATTGCTTCCTACATAGGATATAGCAAAGCTGTTCTCTGAGAACAGCAGGCCAAGTATTCTTACAGCTGGGTGATGTCATCTGCGGTCAATGACTAGTGAAAATAACTTAGAACTTTCTAGCAGTGTGTCACCGCGCAAGCGCTTGTGCTTTCCCACACAACACATGAGAGCGGATTCCTCAGTCATTTTTAAAAAGCTAAGGAATACAACTCCAAGGGTAAGTAGGAGGGTAGGTGACAATACTTGGCCTACTGTCCTCGGAGAATACCTGCTACAAGTGAGTAACTTTGCTTTCTTCAAGGACAAGCAGGCCGCTGTATTCTCACTGAAAACAACAATGCTAAGACAATAATGACTCGAAATGTCAAGGCCTGAAAGTCAATTAACCTGAAACTATTTACATACTAGTTGTGAAGGTGCAGCCTGGAACTAAAGAAAACTGGGGTGGATTTGGATTCTAGACACCAAACAAATTCATCAGGACTGCCTGCCCGAACCGACTGTCATGTCGGGTATCCTTCTCAAGGCACTAATGAGTTGTGAATGTGTGGACAGTCTGATGACCACATCACAGCTTTGCAAATCTCCTCTATGGAGGCTGACCTCAAGTGGGCTACCAATGTAGCCATGGTTCTGTCATTATGAACCTTGACATGACCCTCCTGAGTCAGCCCAGCTTGGCATAAGAAAAGGAGATGCAATCTGCTAGCCAATTGGAAATTTTGTGTTTGCCGATGGCTACCCCCATCCAGTTTGGGTCAAAAGAAACAAAAAGCTGAGTAGACTGTCCATAGGCTTTAGTCTGCTCCAGATAGAAGGCTAAAGCTCGTTTGCAGTCTAAAGTATGCAGTACACTCTCACCAAGATGGGCATGTGGTTTGGGGAAAATTTTAGGACAATTGACTGATTAAGATGGAACTCCAACACTACCTTAGGAAGGAACGTAGGGTGTGTGTGTGGAGAACTACTCTATTGTGTTGAAACTTAGTATATAAGGTGGATCAGCTACTAGGGTATGAAGCTCACTGGCTCTGCGAGCTGAAGTAACTGCCACCAAAAACACAACTTTCCAGGTCAAATACTTTAGATGACAGGAATCAAGCTTTCATCAGCTGAGTGAGGACAATGTTAAGATCCCATGACAGAGTTGGAGGTTTAGCAGGCAAATCAGAGGAAAACAACAACACAAAGGTCATAGAGAAAGAAAAGTGTATCTGGCCACAGACAGAACGACAAGGCAGAGACAAAATGCAGAGGAAGCAGAATTTATTCCAAAAGACCTGACACAACCTGTGTTTTGGCAATTGCCTGTGTCAGAGGTCAGTAAAAAATACAGCATAGGATGTTATCCTTTGGAACTCATTTTTGAGACAGGAAGTCGCCACTATTGTTTGTAGCTGTGTGGAGGTTAAGGATAGGGTGCAATGGTACCATGACCCTTTCGATAGGAAGAGAATTGTAGTCCAGGACAGTTAACATTTCTGCCCTAGGTTCTTCCTCTGTCTCTAACTCAAATGGGATGGCAGAAGCCATCTTCCTGACAAAACTGATGAGACCCTCAGGGAGAGAGCTACATCTCCCCTGAGGTGGAGAGGAATCAGAAGGTATCTCATAAGACTCCTCCTCTGAGAAGTAATGGGAATCCTCTTCTGAGTCCCATGAGCAGTCATTTATTCAGACTTTTCACTGTACCAGACTGGACTGAGTGAGTCTGTATCTGCCTCAGCTCAGTAGAACCTTGTCCATGCCCCGAAGAGTGCCGAAGTACAGCTCTACCTCAGACTGTGAGGGAGCTTCCTCCCCTGACATTGAGAGTGGTACTGTATATGTCTAGGTCAACATTGACACCCTTCTAGGTGCCAGCATTCAGGATTTCCACACAGGCATAGATGGAGCCTCAGGAAGAATCTGGGGCTGATCTGTACCAGCTCCTCCCTGAGCGTGGGTCAGAACTGCTCATCGAAGGTAGGCATCAGCAAAGGCATGGGAGCTGGGAGACAGGCAGTCTGAAAAAGTGTTGGCACTGAACCGGTAGTGGGGACATGACTGCCCCAAGACTTGTGCACACCGATACCTCTTTCAAAGAGCGGGAGCGCTCCTCCCAGTGCCGGCAATTCTCAGGTCCTGGTGATGCTGATGCACAAGTTCTTTCAGCACCACGCGTCAATGAAGACCGATGCTTATACTTCTTGGGCTTCCCTTGATGCTCAGCATCATGGTCCTTTGGTGCCAATGAGGATAACGTCAAATCCGTATGTAAGCAATTGGAAGGCACTGCGAATGAGAGAGAAAATATACACTGTAAGGAGAATATAGTGATGTATCCTCCGTGCTCCATGGGAAAACAAAGACTGAGGAACCCAATCTCATGCAACAGGTTGGAAGGCACCAGTGAATGAATGGTGGGATGCTGGTAGAAAGTTCTAAGCTATTCTCACTAGTCAGCATCCCCACCGGACTCTGTCAGATGATGTCACCCAACTATGAGAATATAACAGCCTTCTTGTTCTTGAAGAAATATATTCCCAGCAATTCTGTCTATTTGGTGCCAGAACATGGTCATGGCCTATATATATTCAATATGGGAGTCCTACATAAGTACATAAGTAATGCCATACTGGGAAAAGACCAAGGGTCCATCGAGCCCAGCATCTTGTCCACGACAGCGGCCAATCCAGGCCAAGGGCACCTGGCAAGCTTCCCAAATGTACAAACATTCTATACATGTTATTCCTGGGATTTTGGATTTTTCCAAGTCCGTTTAGTAGCGGTTTATGGACTTGTCCTTTAGGAAACCGTCCAACCCCTTTTTAAACTCTGCTAAGCTAACCGCCTTCACCACAATTTCCGGCAATGAATTCCAGAGTTTAATTACACGTTGGGTGAAGAAAAATTTTCTCCGATTTGTTTTAAATTTACTACACTGTAGTTTAATCGCATGCCCCCTAGTCCTAGTATTTTTGGAAAGCGTGAACAGACGCTTCACATCCACCTGTTCCACTCCACTCATTATTTTATATACCTCTATCATGTCTCCCCTCAGCCGTCTCTTCTCCAAGCTGAATAGCCCTAGCCTCCTTAGTCTTTCTTCATAGGGAAGTCGTCCCATCCCCGCTATCATTTTAGTCGCCCTTCGCTGCACCTTTTCCAATTCTACTATATCTTTCTTGAGATGCGGCGACCAGAATTGAACACAGTACTCAAGGTTCTCATCAGATTATCTTCTATTCACCTGCTCTCCCTCCTTTTGAAGCAGGGGCGTAGCCACGGGTGGGCCTGGATGGGCCTAGGCCCACCCAGTTTGGGTTCAGGCCCACCCAGCAGCGGAGCGGAGCGGAGGGAGCAGGCAGCGCTGATCCTGCATCTGCCTCCTTCTTTCTGACGGCAGCGCTTCCCAGACGCTGCCTCCGCCGCCACGATCTACCTCCTCCCTCTGTCTCACAACAGCAGCGGTAGCATCGCGATTCAAACACGCTGCCTCCTGCCTCTAACCCGGAAGTGTCTCCTCTGCAGAGGAGACGCTTCCGGGTTAGAAGCAGGAGGTAGCGTGTTTGAATCGCTACCGCTGCTGTTGAGAGTGAGACAGAGGGAGGAGGTAGATCATGGCGGTGGTAGGCAGCGTCTGGGAAGCGCTGCCGTCCGAGAGAGGGCGGGCAGGTGGAATGGGAGGGAAGGATGCATGGGGGTGAAGGAGAATCGCTGGACACATGGATGGGCGCGGGAGGGGAGGGGAGAGAGGAGAGTCACGGGATGGATGGATGGATGGATGGATGGAGGTGGGGTCAGGGGAGAGAGGAGAATTGCTGGGGATGATGGATGGATGGAGGTGGGGGGTCAGGGGAGAGAGGAGAATTGCTGGGGATGATGGATGGATGGAGGTGGGGGCAGGGGAGAGGAGAATTGCTGGGGATGGATGGATGGAGGTGGGGGGCAGAGGAGAGAGGAGAATTGCTGGGAATGGATGGATGGAGGGGACAGGGGCAAGAACAGAATTGCTGGGGATGGATGGATAGGGGCAGGGGAGAGAAGAGAATTGCTGGGTAAGGATGGATGGAGGGGAGAGGAGAGTTGCTGGACATGGGTGGATGGAGGGGAGGGAAGAGGAGAGAGGAAGGTTGCTGGACATGGGTGGATGGAGGGGAGGGCAGGGGGCAGAGGAGGGTTGCTGGACATGGATGGATGAAGGGAAGGGCAGGAGAGAGGAGGCTGCTGGATATGGATGGAGGAGAGGGAAGGGAGAGAGAAGAAATGCTGGACATGGATGGAGGGGAAGAAAGAGTGAGGAAGGAGATGAGAGGAGGGAAAAGGAAGAGAGGAGAAAATTGCACATGGATGAAGAAAATAGACAGAAGCTGGATCCACTGGACAGTCAAGTCTACGGAGGACCCAGAGCAAGAAATGAAGAAGAAAGGCGGAAAGTAAAGAAATAAATGGAAAGGAAGCCCTGGAAACGGAGTAAAGAGGACAGATAGCAGCAGAATCAGATACTGGGCAAGTATGATCAGAAAAACAAAGTCACCAGACAGCAAAGGTAGAAAAAAATAATTTTATTTTCATTATAATGATTGGAACACGTCCACTTTGAGAATCAGGTGCTCAACATTAAAAGTTTATATTTATTTACTTATTTATGGCATTTTATCTCACATTAAACATGAATTAGATTGGAACCTGGGATCATTTAATGTTTTTTTTCCTGGAGAGAGTAATGCATTGCCTCCCCCACCCCCCAGGCTCTCTCCCTGGCTATGGACGGGGGGGGGGGGGGCGCAGAGGTGGACCAGGGAGAGAGCCTGTTAAACATTTACCAGCACACCACTGTCTAGTGCCCACCCATCCAACCTGTTGGCCCACCCAAAATTTGACTTCTGGCTACGCCACTGTTTTGAAGACTTCTTGCCTAGTTTTTGCTTCCTGGCTAGCTCAGGTTAGAACCTTGCTTAAGTCCTGCTGGATGGCATCATCTGAGAGGCCAACCTGATAGTAGGATCAGCATTAGGGGGTGTAAACAGGGAAACTGTTCCTTGCCATGGGGGGGGGGGGGGGGGGGTCCCATGTCATAGGGGGCCCCAAACCTGCTTAAAGCTATAGGGGATACAGCCTGTTGGATGGGTTTTGGGGGCCCAAATTTCTGCCCTGGGTTCCAGCATATTTAACATTGGCTCTACAGGAGGGGAATGCAAACTGTGCAGCAAGGAGACCTGCGGCTTCTCCGGCCTGAACCTGCCTTTGCCACTGATGGATTTTCTGAAAAAAAGGAATGAAGAGAATAGTCTTTTCCTCATTTTATTATATGGTGTAAAAACACACTGAAGACAATTGTTGCATATCAGTTTTTGCATCTGTTTCTGAGTATACTTATCATTTATCATAGGCGGTCGGTGGCCCAACTGTTTGGGGAGGCTAAAAGGGGGCGGGGTTAGGGGTGGAGCCAGGGGTGGAGCTTAGATCCATAATTGTCTGATAACACACAGAAAAAATAAATAAATAAAAATAAAAGTCACAATTAATACCTTATATTAAATTTAGATATTAGATATGTCTCATATGTCAAAGAATAAAGTGGTTGCTCAACTACAAAACACTATGCATAACTTTGTGCAAAAACACACTCAGAACCTTACTGTACCATAAATATTACACTGGGCAGAACCTAATACATCAATATACCACCCATACGGAAAATGCAGACCGTCAACAATATGAAACAAGGATCATAATATCACAATTCTCATGTAGAGCCACAAAACATCCTAATTCATGTTTAATGTGGGATAAAATGCCATACATAAGTAAATAAATATAAACATTTAATGTTGAGCACCTGATTCTCAAAGTGGACATTCCAAACACTATAATGAAAATAAAATGATCTTTTCTACCTTTGTTGTCTGGTGACTTTGTTTTTCTGATCATGCTGGCCCAGTATCCGATTCTGCTGCTATCTGTCCTCTTAACTCCGTTTCCAGGGCTTCCTTTCCATTTATTTCTTTATTTTCTGTCTTTCTTCTTCATTTCTTGTCCTCGCTCCCCTGCCCCCCCCCCTCCAGCCATCCATACCCACCCATTGATTCTCTCCTCTCCCCTGCCCCCCCTCCAGCCATCCACACCCACCTACCCATTGATTCTCTCCTCTCCTCTCTGTTCCCGGGCAGATTTTCTAACAGGAGCTGCTCATCCAATCAGAGAGCTCTATTTGAATGCAGATTAACATACAGACACTCTAATGGGAATTTTTAGTCAAAAACACTAGCTAAACCCTTTGTTTTTGGATCAAAGTTCACATTTTTGATCAGAGCCATGCCCTAACATTAAGGCTGTAAACATTTCCAACAATTTTTACCCATAAATATGCAAATGAGAACCTCCCAAAAATGGACTAATTTGCATATGGCTTGAGCAAATTTGAGTACATAGCATAACAATCCCACTTCCTAGCACCTAAATTCTGTAATTAGATTTAATGCAAATACTTTAAAAACTTATTTTTAGCACTTTTAAAATTTCAGGGGTCAGTGCAAGTCTCTTTGGTGTGAACTGCTCATGTGCAGGAATTCATGATCCTAGTTAAATATCTCCCTGGCAACCCAGGACACCTCCAGCCAACCCCCCTGCTCTGCTCTCCCAGCAGTAAGATAATCAAATTACAACTGGTTATACACAAGGCTAGAGACTGCTTTCACTGCTGCTATTTAAAGCCCCCAGAGCAGCAGGACTGGCAGGAGAACTACTACTAATACTATTTAGTATTTCTATAGAAACAGCTGATCCATCCTGCTGTGGCCTCCCCAAGCCTCTTATACCTGGCACCTATGTCATTTATCAATGCCTTTTATGTTATTCTTATGACTTTCAATAATTACAATGAAAAAAAAACAATAAATGGATTTCAATCAGTAAATTGGAAATCTAATACAAGAATAAAAAATAGGAAGAAATAAAACACATATCTAGTCACCCACTAGTATCGAGAAAAACAGATCCAAGATATAAAGAAAAAAAGAAAAGATTGTGAAAATGATTGACCAGAAGAGAAACCCACCCCACCTCTAGGTCTTAGCTCACCCCCAACAGTGGAACATATGGAATAATATTGCTACATTCACATCTTCTCTAGAAGACAGAAAATGTTCTGTTTATGGTAAAAAAACCTGAAATTGTTTATCCTCAAAGGTTATTATGCAAGAACAAGGAAATCTTAACACGAAGTTGGTTCCCGATCCCTGTACCCTGGTCTTCAGGGCCAGAAAGGCCTTGCACCTCATCTGTGTAATTTTAGCAAGATCAGGAAAACTTCTGATTTTAGACCCAAAAAAACGGCACATCTAAGTGTCTCAAGGAAAGTCTGGAAACTATTGCAGTCTGGTTCCAAAGCAAAAGTGACTACCATCATAGACCCTTGAGTAACAACTTCCAATGAGGATTCCAAAAATGAGGACAAGTTCATATCCTCCTCCCTAGGGCCTTGAATGCCCTGGTTACCAGATCAATTAAGGCTCATAAAATATTAGGCCCTAGTTATCGGTGGTAACGTGTCTGTAGGCATATTCAGTACCTCCACCAAATATTTTCTAACCATATCAATAGAGGAAATAAGAGGAGACTTAGGAAAGTTCAAAAGTCTCAGATTAAGCCATTGAATTTGATTTTCCAGGTATTGCAGCTGGCAATGGGTGATGTTCCTGTCCTTCATTGCAGCTCCTTCTTTTTCCACAGTCTGCATTCTAGCCTTTAAAGAATCAATATCTAAGGTCTGCCATGCGGTGTCCTGAGCTTGACTTAAGACAGCATTAGAAACAACAGCAATATCAGTAAATTCCTGCCTTGTTATTTCCATCAAAGAAGACTGGATGAAGTTAATTGCATCCCATAGTGACTCAAGCATCACCATGGCTGGTCTTTCACCTACCAGCTCCTGAGAACTGGATGCAGCCTGGCTCCTGACCCTGGAAAGATTGCTTACAGCTCCTTGCCCCAAAACACTAGGCTGACTTATGAAAAATATCTTTACTCGAGGCCAGAGCCCTGCTCACAGCCTGCAGCCTCCTCTGCTTGTTGAGCTCCACCTCCAACTGAGGCAGCACATTTGAGTCCTACTCCTTTGTGAGTCCGCATCCAGGTTGTGGCGGTGCCGAGTGTTCCACGGGGCTTAATGAGACCCCGCTACCACTGATACCTAAAGCTTCTGCCAAAGGCAAAGGTGAAAAAGGCACAGAATGTAGTCCCACAGAGACCCAAAAATGTTCCAGAGTCGCCTGCCTCATCACTGGGATTGAGGCGGGGGCTGGGGATGCCTATATGTCTTGGCTCATCTCTTGCCCATTTTCACAGGCTTGAGGAGGAAGGGTCCTGCTGGAACACTGGAACAACTGCAGGTAAGCCCTCAACTTACAGCGCTATCTTGGATCCCCCTATTAATCCCTCTATTTTAAAACAGTTAATATATCACTTATGAAGTGTTATTTCAGTTTTAAACAAATAAGAGTTCTATTTGTAGCATTTTCTTCCTTATTGAAATCTGGTTTCAATATTCAACTCTTTCTAGTATGCATAAACAAGCACTTTCTAGTCTCAGACTTCCCATAATTGCAGAATTGGGCCTTTCCAATTCATACTTGTGAACAACCAATAGACCTCTCTGCTTCTATGTCCCCTCCACCAGCAGCAATAGCCACCTCAACCCCAGGTATTGGAAATATGCTGGACATGGGTAAGGGAGGGATAGCTGCCCCATTGCTTAAATGTTTAATTCTTGGCCATTCTGACAGCAGATGAGAAGATGCTAGTTCCATGAGGTATTAAAATGTTCACAGGCAGATAGTCAGGGCCCTGCAGGCACCATTTCCTCAACTGACTTTACTGACACATGCAGTAAATGATCTAATGAAGACTGTAAACAGAAAGACCATTAGGAATTTGTTTGTGGTTTGGCAGCAAGTTCAGTAGCATTACAGAATGAAGCTCACACTCTTCTCGGAGTGGCCACTGGGGTTTAGCACTGGATTAGTCTCAGCTTTAAGGATTCTTTTTTATGTTCCCAGTGGGTTAGCATGCAGAATAATACAGATTCTGTCTCAGATAGTATATAATGATTTTCCACATAGTTAAAGGTACAGAAAGGATGTGAATCAGAACAAGTTTGAGCAGCAGCATTAATCACAAAGGCTTTAATCAAGGCAAATGTCTATTTACACATAATTAGAAATAATTACCACAATCACAATGGTATAGAAAATATAAAGGCATGTAGAACTGTTCTTTATCTCATGCACTGTACATCTGCCCATTAGTGTTTTCTCCTGGTTCCAATCAGTTTTAGGATTTTATCATAATGTAACCTATTTTATTTATTTTATTGATGTATTGTTGTTTTTAAAGAGTATTTAATTATTAAAAGCACTGGTTGATGTAAACCACTTTGATTTGAGAAAAGCAATATAAAAGCATAACATACCATATGTATTTTCTTTAAAACACACACGCTCGAAGGGGTCACACACACACGAGCACGAAGGGGTTTTCAACCTAGTCCTCAGGACACACCTAGTAGCCAGTCAGGATACCCACAATGAATATACATGAAATAGATTTGCATAGAAAGGAGGTAGTGCATGCAAGCTTATCTCATGCATATTCATTGTGGATATGCTAAAAACCTGACTGGCTAGGTGTATCCTGAGGACTTGGTTGAGAACCACTGATCTAAAGTGAGAACATTCACTCCCCTCAGGCTTGAGTCAGAAAGAGCTGGACATTATGGCTACAAACTCTTAGACAATCTATGTATCAA
This sequence comes from Microcaecilia unicolor, assembly GCF_901765095.1. NCBI lineage: Eukaryota > Metazoa > Chordata > Amphibia > Gymnophiona > Siphonopidae > Microcaecilia > Microcaecilia unicolor. The sequence continues at coordinate 180,402,366 of NC_044040.1, read as the reverse complement.
TGGAAAACAAGTTTGAAGGATTTGATTACCAGGGACAAGATGAAAGGTGGGGGTGAGGAGAAATGAATATACAACAAATTAACAGGGCTAGCCTGACTTGACGGCTGGTGTTCAGTGCTCACGCCTAAGTTACAAGCACGTATTCACCTATATATAGGTGCAATGTTTATAGCGAATGCTACATACCTGTAGAAGGTATTCTCTGAGGACAGCAGGCTGATTGTTCTCACTGATGGGTGACGTCCCTCCAATCGGAAACTTCACTAGCAAAGGCCTTTGCTAGTCCTCGCGCGCCCATGCGCACCGCGCATGCGCGGCCGTCTTCCCGCCCGAACCGGCTCGTGTTCGTCAGTCCCCTATGTAGCAAGACAAAGACAAGGGAAGACACAACTCCAAAGGGGAGGCGGGCAGGTTTGTGAGAACAATCAGCCTGCTGTCCTCGGAGAATACCTTCTACAGGTATGTAGCATTCGCTTTCTCCGAGGACAAGCAGGCTGCTTGTTCTCACTGATGGGGTATCCCTAGCCCCCAGGCTCACTCAAAACAACAAACATGGTCAATTGGGCCTCGCAACGGTGAGGACATAACTGAGATTCACCTAACAACTTATCCAACTAAGTGAGAGTGTAGCCTGGAACAGAATAAACATGGGCCTAGGGGGGTGGAGTTGGATTCTAAATCCCGAACAGATTCTGAAGCACTGACTGCCCGAACCAACTGTCGCGTCGGGTATCCTGCTGCAGGCAGTAATGAGATGTGAATGTGTGGACAGATGACCACGTCGCAGCATTGCAGATCTCTTCAATAGTGGCTGACTTCAAGTGGGCCACTGACGCAGCCATGGCTCTAACATTGTGAGCCGTGACATGACCCTCAAGAACCAGCCCAGCCTGGGCGTAAGTGAAGGAAATGCAATCTGCTAGCCAATTGGATATGGTGTGTTTCCCCACAGCCACTCCCCTCCTGTTGGGATCAAAAGAAACAAACAATTGGGCGGACTGTCTGTTGGGCTGTGTCCGCTCCAGATAGAAGGCCAATGCTCTCTTGCAGTCCAATGTGTGCAGCTGACGTTCAGCAGGGCAGGAATGAGGACGGGGAAAGAATGTTGGCAAGACAATTGACTGGTTCAGATGGAACTCCGACACTACCTTCGGCAAGAACTTAGGGTGAGTGCGGAGGACTACTCTGTTATGATGAAATTTGGTGTAAGGGGCCTGGGCTACCAGGGCCTGAAGCTCACTGACTCTACGAGCTGAAGTAACTGCCACCAAGAAAATGACCTTCCGAGTCAAGTACTTCAGATGGCAGGAGTTCAGTGGCTCAAAAGGAGGTTTCATCAGCTGGGTGAGAACGACATTGAGATCCCATGACACTGTAGGAGGTTTGACGGGGGGCTTTGACAAAAGCAAACCTCTCATGAAGCGAACAACTAAAGGCTGTCCTGAGATCGGCTTACCTTCCACACGGTAATGGTATGCACTGATTGCACTAAGGTGAACCCTTACAGAGTTGGTCTTGAGACCAGACTCAGACAAGTGCAGAAGGTATTCAAGCAGGGTCTGTGTAGGAGAAGAGCGAGGATCTAGGGCCTTGCTGTCACACCAGATGGCAAACCTCCTCCATAAAAAGAAGTAACTCCTCTTAGTGGAATCTTTCCTGGAAGCAAGCAAGATACGGGAGACACCCTCTGACAGACCCAAAGAGGCAAAGTCTACGCTCTCAACATCCAGGCCGTGAGAGCCAGAGACCGGAGGTTGGGATGCAGAAGCGCCCCTTCGTCCTGTGTGATGAGGGTCGGAAAACACTCCAATCTCCACGGTTCTTCGGAGGACAACTCCAGAAGAAGAGGGAACCAGATCTGACGCGGCCAAAACGGAGCAATCAGAATCATGGTGCCTCGGTCTTGCTTGAGTTTCAACAAAGTCTTCCCCACCAGAGGTATGGGAGGATAAGCATACAGCAGACCTTCCCCCCAGTCCAGGAGGAAGGCATCCGATGCCAGTCTGCCATGGGCCTGAAGTCTGGAACAGAACTGAGGGACTTTGTGGTTGGCTCGAGATGCAAAGAGATCCACCAAGGGGGTGCCCCACACCTGGAAGATCTGGCGCACTACTCTGGAGTTGAGCGACCACTCGTGAGGTTGCATGATCCTGCTCAACCTGTCGGCCAGACTGTTGTTTACGCCTGCCAGATATGTGGCTTGGAGCAACATGCCGTGACAACGAGCCCAGAGCCACATGCTGACGGCTTCCTGACACAGGGGGCGAGATCCGGTGCCCCCCTGCTTGTTGATGTAATACAAGGCAACCTGGTTGTCTGTCTGAATTTGGATAATTTGGTGGGACAGCCGATCTCTGAAAGCCTTTAGAGCGTTCCAGACCACTCGTAATTCCAGGAGATTGATCTGCAGATCGCGTTCCTGGAGGGACCAGCTTCCCTGGGTGTGAAGCCCATCGACTTGAGCTCCCCACCCCAGGAGAGACGCATCCGTAGTCAGCACTTTTTGTGGCTGAGGAATTTGGAAAGGATGTCCCAGAGTCAAATTGGACCAAATCGTCCACCAATACAGGGATTTGAGAAAACTCGTGGACAGGTGGATCACGTCTTCTAGATCCCCAGCAGCCTGAAACCACTGGGAAGCTAGGGTCCATTGAGCAGATCGCATGTGAAGGCGGGCCATGGGAGTCACATGAACTGTGGAGGCCATGTGGCCCAACAATCTCAACATCTGCCGAGCTGTGATCTGCTGGGACGCTCGCACCCGAGAGACGAGGGACAACAAGTTGTTGGCTCTCGTCTCTGGGAGATAGGCACGAGCCGTCCGAGAATCCAGCAGAGCTCCTATGAATTCGAATCTCTGTACTGGGAGAAGATGGGACTTTGGATAATTTATCACAAACCCCAGTAGCTCCAGGAGGCGAATAGTCATCTGCATGGACTGTAGAGCTCCTGCCTCGGATGTGTTCTTCACCAGCCAATCGTCGAGATAGGGGAACACGTGTACTCCCAGCCTGCGAAGCGCCGCTGCTACTACAGCCAGGCACTTCGTGAACATTCTGGGCACAGAGGCGAGCCCAAAGGGTAGCACACAGTACTGGAAGTGACGTGTGCCAAGCTGAAATCGCAGATACTGCCTGTGAGCTGGCAGTATCGGGATGTGCTTGTAGGCGTCCTTCAAGTCCAGAGAGCATAGCCAGTCGTTTTCCTGAATCATGGGAAGAAGGGTTCCCAGGGAAAGCATCCTGAACTTTTCCTTGACTAGATATTTGTTCAGGGCCCTTAGGTCTAGGATGGGACGCATCCCCCCTGTTTTCTTTTCCACAAGGAAGTACCTGGAATAGAATCCCAGCCCTTTTTGCCCGGATGGCAAGGGCTCAACCGCATTGGCGCTGAGAAGGGCAGAGAGTTCCTCTGCAAGTACCTGCTTGTGCTGGAAGCTGTAGGATTGAGCTCCCGGTGGGCAATTTGGAGGTTTTGAGGCCAAATTGAGGCTGTATCCTTGCCGGACTATTTGGAGAACCCAATGGTCGGAGGTTATGAGAGGCCACCTTTGGTGAAAAACTTTCAACCTCCCCCCGACCGGCAGATCACCCGGCACTGATACGTTGATGTCGGCTATGCTCTGCTGGAGCCAGACAAAAGCTCGCCCCCTGCTTTTGCTGGGGAGCCGTGGGGCCTTGCTGAGGCACACGCTGCTGACGAGAGCGAGCGCGCTGGGGCTTAGCCTGGGCCGCAGGCTGTCGAGAAGGAGGTTTGTACCTACGCTTACCAGAAGAGTAGGGCACAGTCTTCCTTCCCCCATAAAAACGTCTACCTGAGGAGGTAGATGCTGAAGGCTGCCGGCGGGAGAACTTGTCGAAAGCGATATCATGCTGGTGGAGCTGCTCTACCACCTGTTCGACTTTCTCTCCAAAAATATTGTCCGCTCGGCAAGGGTCGTCCGCAATCCGCTGCTGGATCCTATTCTCCAGGTCGGAGGCACGCAGCCATGAGAGTCTGCGCATCACCACACCTTGAACAGCGGCCCTGGACGCAACATCAAAGGTATCATATACCCCTCTGGCCAGGAATTTTCTGCACGCCTTCAGCTGCCTGACCACCTCCTGAAATGGCTTGGCTTGCTCAGGAGGGAGCTTGTCCACCAAGCCCGCCAACTGCCGCACATTGTTCCGCATATGGATGCTCCTGTAGAGCTGGTAAGACTGAATTTTGGCCACGAGCATAGAAGAATGGTAGGCCTTCCTCCCAAAGGAGTCTAAGGTTCTAGAGTCCTTGCCCGGGGGCGCTGAAGCATGCTCCCTAGAACTCTTAGCCTTCTTTAATGCCAGATCCACCACATCAGAGTCGTGAGGCAACTGAGTGCGCATCAGCTCTGGGTCCCCATGGATCCGGTACTGGGACTCGATCTTCTTGGGAATGTGGGGATTAGTTAAAGGCTTGGTCCAGTTCGCCAGCAATGTCTTTTTTAGGACATGATGCAAGCACCCCCGGTACCGGAGGGGAAGGGCGCAACAGCTCTCCCAGGATCTCCGGGAGAATGGCCCGGAGACTCTCGTGCAGAGCGGCTGTGGAGAAAGACATGGAAGCCGATGCAGGCGTCGAGGTCAGAGTCTGTTCCGGGCGTGGAGGCTGTTCCGGGCTGTCCAAGGTGGAGCGCATCGACACCTCCTGAACAGAGGGTGAGCGGTCCTCTTGGTGCCGATGCCTACTGGGTGCCGACTCCCTCGGCGACCCAGAGCTCTCGGTACCGATGCGGGAAGGAGACCGGTGTCGATGCTTCTTTGATTTTTTCAAACGAAGCATGTCACCGGAGCTTCCCGGTACCGATGAGGAGGACGTAGAATCCAGCCGTCTCTTCCTCGGGGCCGAGGCCGAAGAAGGTCGGTCTCGGGGGGGCTGTACCACAGGAGCCCTCAGGGTAGGGGGAGACCCACCCGAAGGCTCACCGCCACCAGCAGGGGAATGGACAGCCCTCACCTGCACTCCAGTCGAAGCACCACCATCCGACGACATCAGCAACAGTGGAGGTCCCGGTACCACCGACGCCGACGCAGCCTTTCGATGTCTCGGTACCGACGCTGCAGAGGGTCGATACCTCGATGCAGTCGATGCAGTCGATGCCGAGGTCGAAGGTATTGATGCTGCCGACGTCGATGCACTCGATGACTCCGGTGCTGTTGTTGACGAAGACCCCGAGAACAACACGTTCCACTGGGCCAATCTCGCAACCTGAGTCATCTTCTGTAAAAGAGCGCAAAGACTACAGGCCTGCGGGCGGTGCCCAGGCCCCAGACACTGAAGACACGACGCGTGCCTATCAGTGAGCGAGATTACCCGGGCGCACTGGGTGCACTTCTTGAAGCCGCTGGGAGACTTCGATGACATGGGCGGAAAAATCACGCCGGCGAAATCAAAATTCGTAATGGCGACTAAGGGCACCAAAAATAGGGAGAGAGAAAAAACCCGTACCGAGGCCCCAAAAAAGGCCTACCCCGAAAGCGAAAGGAAACTTACGTCGGGGAAAGAAACTGGACACACGGGAAGGGACAAGACCGAGGTCTTCTCTTTTTTTTTTTTTTTTTTAGCGAAATCACGAAGACGCGTGAGGGTCAACTTTGAGGGGCACGAAACGGCGCAAAACACGACCGTCCCGAGCGCGGACAAAAGAAGACTGACGAACACGAGCCGGTTCGGGCGGGAAGACGGCTGCGCATGCGCGGTGCGCATGGGCGCGTGAGGACTAGCAAAGGCCTTTGCTAGTGAAGTTTCCAATTGGAGGGGCTGCCGTGGACGTCACCCATCAGTGAGAACAAGCAGCCTGCTTGTCCTCGGAGAATTATTATTATGATTTATTTACCACCTTTTTGAAGGAATTTACTCAAGGCGGTGTACAGTAAGAATAAATCAAACATAAGCAATAGACAATTACAGCAGTAAAAATATTCAAATTACAATAGAAAGTATGGCATAGTATACTATGCACAATGTCAACAGAATATTTAATAGAACATTTTAATTGACCTATTTATAGGAGTGGAGGAGTGGAGGAGTTGCCTAGTGGTTAGGGTGGTGGACTTTGGTCCTGGTAAACTGAAGAAATGAGTTTGATTCCCACTTCAGGCATAGGCAGCTCCTTGTGACTCTGGGCAAGTCACTTAACCCTCCATTGCCCCATGTAAGCTGCATTGAGCCTGCCATGAGTGGGAAAGCGTGGGGTACAAATGTAACAAAAAAAATAGGTGCACTGTTATGGAATTACCCTCATAATGCTGGATATATATTTTATTCTACTTCTAGTATTCTATACAGAGTGAAAAGGACATGCGGGGCATTAAGTAGGTAGTGCCAATTATACATACAGGATTAGATTCATAAGAACATAACATAAGAACATAAGAATAGTTATACTGGGTCAGACCAATGGTCCATCTATACCAGTGTTTCCCAAGTCCAGTCCTGGAGTTTGCCTTGCCAGTCATGTTTTCAGGATATCCACAATGAATATGCATGAACTTGATTTGCATAGTCTGTCTCCATTATATGCAAATCTCTTTCATGCATATTCATTATAGATATCCTGAAAACCTGACTGGCAAATTTACTCCAGGACTGGACATGGGAAACACTGAGCTAGCTTATCCTGCTTCCAACAGTGGCCAATCCAGGTCACAAGTACCTGGCAGAAACCCAAATAGTAGCAACATTCTGGAATCCCAAACAATAACAAGATTCCAGAACCCCAAATAGTAGCAACATTCCATTCAATAAATGACGCCCAAATTAAATGCGCCCTGAGCACTATTCTATAAACGCCATTCTGAGTGATGTCGTTTATTAAATAGTGGGTGTTGTTTATTAAATAATGAGTAGCACCAGGAGCTGGTGTAAATCCTTGCATGTAAATTAGGCATGGATCCCCCATATTCCACACATCTTTAGTGAATGTCCCTGACCCGCCCATGCCCTTCCTATGGCCACACCCCTTTTTAGTTATTCTCTAAAAGATTTAAGTGTGAATCTTTATAGAATAGTGCTTAGCAAGATCAGTGCACAAATCCAAATTGTTACCAATTAATGCCCATAACTTGTGATAATTGGCTCATTACTCAATTCTGGGTGTCACATATAGAATCCAGGTGATAATCTATACATTAAGCAATGATATTCAGCCACTACACATATTCAGTGTAATTCTATAAAGGGCGCCTATTTTTAGGTGCCAAGAACACGCATGGCATATATGCATGTACGTATGCTAGTATTCTGGCTGTGTACGATTCAATAAAAAGGTGCCTAAATGCAATGGCGTGTAGTTTAAAGGTTGGTGTACACATGGGTGGTAGTAGCGGTAGTAGTGCAAGACTACAGAGTCATTTTGAACCCAGAGCTGGCAAGGTGCAGGAGCTACTGGGGATCGCTCCTGCCCCGATCCCACTAGACACCAGGGATTATGCAAGGTAGTTCTAGGGGACCTTTTGGGGAAAGGAGGGGTCTTTGGGAAGGGGAGATAATTAATTAGGGGGAAATTGATGAGGGTATTGGGAAGGTGGATGTACAGAAGCTCTATCGGAGAGAAAAGTGAAGTGGAGGCAGCTTTAAGAAGTGCCCAGGAGCATTGAATTGTAGCTTAGCGTCTGATGCTCCTGGGCAATATGACTAGTAAAGCTTGTGAAATTGATTGCAAGCTGTATTATATTCAGTGAGAGTGACAAACCTGCAGCACTGAGTTAACACAGGTTACTCCTGCGGGAGTCTAAAGTGCTTTTACTGCATCTCACTAAATATTCATCTAAGTTAGTCCAGTGTAAAGGTATCATCAACAACTTCTTTGTTGACCCTTATTTCCACATATCCAAGTGGGCTAAAATGGCAACCACAATTCTCTGCTCAGAAACAATCTACAAATCCTGAGCATTTCCTGGTATTGACTCCGAAAACGGATCAAAGGAAGTAAGAAAACCTTCTGTTTGTTCCTTATCCAGTTATTCCAGCCTGTGCTCATATAATGCCATGTAACTCTTCTAACCAGGCAGTCTCCATTTCAGCTCTCTTTCAGGATCAGTGATTCAGAGTACACCAAGCTCTGAAGAGTTTTGTCTACATGAAGTAGTACAGTATGTCTGTTATATGATTGTTCTGACATAAGGGAGCGTTGTACAGTCAGCCATGGATTTATGAACCCTTTACAGATGTACACGTCACGTGCACTGCTTGCTAAATCAATCACTAGTTTATAAGTTCCTAAAACAAGAAGTTCTATATTATTAACACATAAAAAGGAAGAAAGAAAATCTGACAGAAAAAGTTAATAGTAATTGAAAAAAATAATTTAACTTGGAAATCATTGCGCTTTATCATGGTAATTTATAAGCTTTTTCCCATGGGTAAACCCTGAGAAATGCTTTTATTTAAGAACATAAGAATAGCCATACTGGGTCAGACCAATGGTCCATCTAGCCCAGTATCCTGCTTCCAACATTGGCCAATCCCGGTTACAAATACCTGGCAGAAAACCAAATAGTAGCAACATTCCATGCTACCAATTCCAGGGCAAGCAATGGCTTCCTCCATGTCCGTCTCAATAGCAGACTATGGACTTTTCTTCCAGGAACTTCTCCAAACCTTTTTTTAAACCCAGATATGCTAACCGCTGTTACTACATCCTCTGGCAACAAGTTCCAGAGCTTAACGATTCCTTGAGTGAAAACATATTTCCTCCTACTAGTTTTAAAAGTATTTCCATGTAATTTAATTGAGCATCCCCTGGTCTTTGTACTTTTTGAAAGAGTGAAAAATCGATTCACTTTTACCCCTTCTACAACACTCAGGCTTTTGTAGACCTCCATTATATCCCCCCTCAGCCATCACTTTTCCAAGCTGACTTCTTTAGTTTTTTCTCATATGAGAGGAGCTCCATCCCATTTATCACTTTGGTCACTCTTCTTTGAACCTTTTCTAATTCTGTTATATCTTTTTTGAGATATGGCAACTAGGATTGAACACAATACTCAAAGTGAGGTCGCACCATTGAGTGAGACAGAGGCATTATAATATTCTTGGTCTTATTTACACAAGGAGATTTGATACCAGGAGGCGGCATGATGTCACAAGGCTGAAACTGGTCTCCACCCACTCTACCCAAGGAGGTTTTAATTTTCCCCAATGCAGCTGCCGCCATCTTGGTACCCCCAAAACAATAAAATTGATAGTGTGACAAGTTCCACCTATTGGCCTCAGCCACATAATGGACCAGATAGCTCATGCCATCTCCTGTTATCAAATCTCCTTGTATTTACCATCCCTTTCCTAATAATTCCTAGCATCCTGTATGCTTTTTTGGTTGCCGCTGCATACTGAGCAGAAGATTTCAGTGTATTGTCTAAAATGACACCTAGATCTTTTTATTTATTTATTTTATTTATTGCATTTGTATCCCACATTTTCCCACCTTTTTGCAGGCTCAATGTGGCTTACCATGTATCGTTCTTGGTGGTAATAGATTAGAACGTAATCACTTATTGTTACATAGAGATTTTTAATAACATGGTAGAAGTTTAAAACAAGCAGATATTATAAAGATAATCACTTATTGTTACATAGAGATTTTGAGTAACGTAGTAAAAGTTTAAGACAAGCAGATATTATAAAAATAAAAATATTGGGTGCTGACTCCTAACACCTTAGCATCAGGTAATTACGATTCAGATTATTCTTCCCAATGTGCATCACTTTGCATTTGTCCACATTAAATTTCATCTGCCATTTGGATGCCTGGCCTTTCAATTTCCAAAGGTCTTCGTGAAATTTTTCACAGACCGCATATGTTTTGACAAGTTTGAGTAGTTTTGTGTCATCTGCAAATTTTAATCACCTCACTTGTCATTTCGATTTCCAGATCATTTATAAATATTTTTAATAACACCAGTCCCAGTACAGATCCCTGCGGCACTCCAATATTCACCCTCCTCCATTGAGCAAAATGGCCTTTCAACCCTACCCTCTGTTTTCTGTCCAATGACCAATTCCTAATTCACAAAAGGACATTGACTCCTATCCCATGACTTTTAATTTTTTCAGGAGATTCTCATGAGGAACTTTGTCAAAAGCTTTCTGAACATCAAGATATATTACATGAACCGGCTCACTTTTATCCACACGTTTATTCATACCTTCAAAGAAATGAAGCAAATTGGTGATGCAAGACTTCCCTTAGCTGAACTCATGCACTTTGTGCCCAGTGTACCTGAATGTAACTCACCTTGTGCTACTACTGAAAAAGGTGCAAGCTAAATCCAAATAAATAAATAAATAAATAAAATCATGTTTGTCTGTGTTCCATAATTCTATTCTTTATAATATTTTCCACTATTTTGCCCAGCACTGAAGTCAGGCTTGCCTGTCTGTGATTTTCTGGATCACCCCTGGAACCCTTTTTTATAATAAGCTTTATATTGGCCACCCTCCAATCTTCAGGTACTATGGCCAATTTTAATGACAGGGTACAGCTCACTAACAACAGATCAGCAATTTCATGTTTGAGTTCTTTCAGTACCCTAGAGTTTATACCATTTAGTCCAAGTGATTTATCACTCTTTAACTTGTTGATGTACCTCAGTATGTCTTCCAGGTTCACTGAGATTTCTTTCAGTTCCTCTGCATTGTCACCCTTGAAAAACATTTCTGGTACGTGTAGATATTTTACATCTTCTTCCATAAAGACCGAAGCAAAGGATTAATTCAAGCTCTCCGCTATGGCCTTGTACTCCCTAAGTGCCCCTTTTGCTCCTTCATGATCTAACGGTCACATAGATTCCCTCACAGGCTTTCTGCTTCGGATATAGCTGAAAAAGTTGTTATTATGAGTATTTTGCCTCTGAGGCAAATTTTTCTTCATATTCTCTTTGAGCCTTCTTTATCATTGCTTTGCATCTAGCTTGACAGTGCTTATGTTGTTTCTTATTTTATTTATTTGGATCCTTTTTCCATTCTCTGAAGGGTGTTCTTTAGACTCTAATAGCCTCTTTCACTTCACCTTTTAACCATGCTGGTTGTCATTTGACCTTCTTTCCACCTTTGTTAACATGGGAATACATTTGGTCTGGGCTTCCAAAATGGTATTTTTCAACAACATCCATTCCTGATTTAAAGTCCTAGCCTTTGTGGCTGATTCTTTTAGCTTCCTTTTAACCATTTTCCTCATTTTATTGTAGTCAGCCTTTCAAAAATTAAATGCTGCCACAGTAGATTTCCTTAGTGATTTCACTCCAGATATCGGATCAAATTTGATCATGTGGACCCAACACCATTACCTCTTGTACTATGCCCTGCATTCCACTATGGACTAGATCCAAAATAGCTCTTTCTCTTGTCGGTTCTTGGAGCAGTTGCTCCAAGAAGTTGTGCCCTTTTTTGTGTCAGTTTTAGAAGAGCCTACTTGAGAATATAAAACACTATGGGCCAAATATTCAGCAATATTTAATCAACCAGGAACAGCTCCTGGCAGGTTAAATAACACTTAGCTGGCCAAGCGTTAATATTCAGCACAAGATAGCCAGTTTTCTCTGCTGAATATTAGCGCTTAGTGTATAGCAGCTAACTGGCTATATCGTGTGATATAGCCAGCTATCCGCAAATATTCAAGAGCTGGCTGGCTAAGTTTAGCAGGCAAATCGGACCACCTAAATAGCAGTCCTATGTTTGCCCACTGTTAACAAGTCAGCACTGAATATTCACATCGCTGGTTAAGTTAAAACCAGCCAAAAAACCACTGGATATTCAATGCCAGTCACCAGAAACAACCTAGCATTGAACATCTGGGGTCAGCAGCAGCAGCTAACCACACTGCCTGCCAGTGGCTGAATATCAGGGTGTAAGTCCTTTATAAAATTATCCTCCGTATCCCTCCCACACCTACCTTCTTACCCTCCCCAACACTCCCCTCATGCAATTAGACCTTCTATCACCTACCCTACTCACACATCCATCTCCCCCCACACATGCATTCCAACACCACCACCCCCATAGCCACAGACAAACCTCCCTACATACATATACATACCCTCCACTCACATGCAGCTTCTATCTGACTGATGGAGGATCAACTACACTGTAATACATATCCCAAACATTAACTCCCAGATTTTATATAGGTTGCCCAAATGAGCTCTTAACAACCAATTATTGGCATTCATTGGCACTACTTTGGACTTAATGTGCACATCTGCCTATGCATTATTTTATAACAGTGCGTACCCAAAGTGTCTCAGTTGCAATCTAAAAAGGGGCGTGGCCATAGGAGGGGCATGAGCAAGTCAGGGGCGTTCCAAAAATTTCAGCACAGTGTTATAGAATACTAGGGTTAGGCACCCAGCTTGCATGCCAGGATTTACACCAGGTTTCAGCAAGCAGAAGTTCTCACATCCAAAGTTGGGTGTGGTAGTCCATGCTAAGTGTTATTCTATGAAGAGCACTCAGCCTGAACTGCCCTTTAAAAATAGCGCTTAGTGTGGTTTTTTCCCAGTGCTTAACTCTGAGTGCCATTTATTGAATCTGGTCCTGGGTGGCTATATATTAAATGGCTTTTTAAAAAATCTTTATTTATGATTTTAATTATAATTCACAAGGAGCACCTTGTAATAGCAATACAGGTAAAGAAATACATAAATTAAGAATTTATGGCATTCTCATTCAAATAAAATTTTACATTTCTATCATAGAGAAAATAATAAAGAGAAAATTATGATGAGTATTTTTACAAATGAATATTTAACCTTTCTTAGACCTCAGTAGTAACATGGGGAGAAAAGAGTTAGAGAAGTTATACAGGAATTAATCAAATTTAAACTGGTCCTATAAGGTACACACGTTTAAAATATAGAGAAGGCTGTCTATTCCAGATAAATGGCTTTTTTTTTTTAAAGGAATGCAGTATTGAGGTTAAACAGAATGAAAGTTTAACCTAATACCTTCTACACCTGGAGATTCTAGTTACTTGTACAAGAATTGAAAGCTAAAGAATATGGTTTCCTTGCTCAGATGCTGGCTGAAACAGATTGGAGAATGATTAAAGAAATGCATGCATTGCAGTAGAATGAATCAGTACCAGATCTAGGAGCCTTTTTATCAATAAGGCAAGAAGAGATACACAACTTAACTTAATATGTCATATTGTAGGTGCAGCCTATGTCACATTGTAGGTGCAGCCTACTGAGCAGCAGCCAAAAGAAAATGCATAGAGACATCCTGATAGTTTTCAGCATGCTTTGAGTGTACTTTTCTTTAGGTCTTCTGTTCAGGAGGACTCCCTAAGCCCTAGAGAAATTTCTACTCCTCAGTATAGCAAAGCAAAGAATTCTGCAGAACCACCATTCATCTCCTTTGAAGATTGGAAGGGCATTCAAGATTTGGGTGTTCCAAGGTCAGGAAGGAGCTGTGCTCTGTGCTCTGTGGTCTTTAGTCAAGTACTTTTATTGCATTGGCTAGAGTAAATGAGAGGAGAGAGAGAGTGTGAAAAAAATGGGAAGAACTTTGGAGAGTCACAGATGATAGCTTAGAGGACCATGTTCTTTAGCAAAAGATAAAGAGATTTCTGTTAATTTTCTTTTTTGTTTAACTGACAATGGCATTGAAGGTAATTTGTGTACATTGGAAAGATAACTCTATGGTCACTCTTTGTGAACGGTGGACTCTCATTTGTGTAACTTACAAATTTGAAAGGGTTGCTGCTGATAAAAGAGACATTTCTCTTTGAAATTGATCAAAGAAATGGGCTGTGATAAAAGAATATGTAGAAAGCCCAACTGCTAATGTATGGATACGATTATGTTACTCAAAGCTGTTTAATATTGCATTGATGTTTCTTCTTTCATGGAAAATTCAATAAAAATATTTGAACATTAAAAAAAATGCTTAGAGGACTATAACACCAGTGGAGATCAGTTCTGATTGAGCTGGAAGCTCTGGAAAATGAGGAAACTGCTAGACTGTAATAAAATACAACTTGGTGTTTGATTAGATTTAGATGATTTTTATCAAATATTTGGTAGGTGAGTCCAGGTGTTTCAAGTATAATAATAGTCTGAATTTGCAAGTGGCTTGTTCTTTGCATTGCCTAATAATGAAGCCTCAGTGCACTTTGCTCTCTCTGGAGTTTTCACAGGACTTATTGTGTATAATCAATGACTAATACTTACTATTTATGCATGTGGCTAGGAGGTGAGCAAAAGCTGGCTGTGAGTATCATGAATCTCAGAGTGTTCTGCAATTAAGATAATGGGCCCAATATTCAGTGCTATTTAACCATAACATAGTAAATGACAGAAGATAAAGACCTGTGCTGTCCATCCAGTCTGCCCAACAAGATAAACTCATTGTATATGATACTTTATATGTATACCTGACCTTGATTTGTTCTTGCCATTTTCAGGGCACAGACCATAGAAGTCTGCCCAGCACTGGCTTTGCTTCCCAATTACCAGTGTTGCCACCCAATCTTTGTTAAGCTTCCGTGGATCCGTTCCTTCTAAACAGGATTCCTTTGTGTTTATCCCATGCATTTTTAAATTCCATTACCATCCTTAGTTGTTAATTTGTACAGCGCTGCGTAACCCTAGTAGCACTCTAGAAATGTTAAGTAGTAGTAGTAGTAGTAGTAGATAGCAGACTAGAGGAAGACGAGACAGAACAAGCCGAAGAGGTCAAGGAGTCCCGTGTAGTTTCCACTTTTGAGGAAAAGTAGGTGGCTAACTTTATAGCTGACAGTGAGTCAGCATATGGCATACAACCTCCTTGAGTTGGGCGCTTGTTCAATCTGCCAAGAAAGAAACTGTTTTTCCTTCTTATAGCTATAGGATATATTCTTAAATTGATGACCGAGGTCTACTGTCTTATGTTTCCTCCATTTATGCTGTAGGTGACACAGCTGATGTCACAGGAGGCATAGATTGGCTGTGAACTGTAGGAGTATTTACCTGAGATCTCACCTTTGCTGGTCTTGGCCTATACAAGCCTGAACTATTCTTATAACAATATGGATTCTACAGCCTGTGATCTGAATACATCTGTAACCACCAGAATCCAGCTTTCTTGCAAAGGAAAATTACTGCTGAGCCTTACAAGATTACTTCATTCAAGGACATATTCTTTGTTGCAAACTAGCCCAGTTATCTCCTGGGAAGAATGGAGGAGAGAGAGACACGGCTCCAGGAGTATGGCCTCAGACAGGAACTTTGCATGCCATTGAACAAAGGCTCGCTTCTTGACCATGAAGCTTTCTGGACATTATGTTACCATCTGTGATTGGTCCACAGGTATCATCTAACCCTTGGGTACCAAAGGTTTGGACTGAAGAAAGTTCAGTTGGAGGGAGAACACCAGAGGACAGAAACACCGGAGGACTTGCAGGTGATCAGAACGCTCGAAAGAGCAAAAGACTGTTTTTCTTAAACACCAGTGAACTGCATACCTTGTAACAAACTCAAGGTTAGCTCAGCTAACACAAGGCCCTACTGAAGACTGTGTAATCTACGTTCAGATGTACAAACCTTGGACCTATTCCTGGACTGGGAGGCTCGTTGAGGTTTTCAGCTCGACACTCTAAGGAAATCCGCTTTTCTACCATTGGGAGTCTGTGACAGACGGCAAGTTGAGATAACAGGATATATTACCTATGGTCACGGGGATAATTAGTCCTTAGTTTTTGTCTGAGACAGATAGGTTTATGTCAGGACTTCTGGTCTGTGTATTCAGCTGCTAACCGTATTTTGCATAAGATGTGTGGTGTAACCTCTAATGCTAATCATTAGGATATCAGTTGTGATTGGTTGTATAATCATTCATTTAGTTAGTCCATTAAGATAATCATATTGTATTATCTATATTTGGTGAGAATCTATTTTTATAGCAAGTTATTTTGTACTTTGCTTGGCATTTTGCTGCTGAACTATTTATATATATTTTTCTTTACCTAATAAATATAATATATTCCACCTGTGGCATTGTTTCTTTTCCAACAGTTAGCTTGTCATTGGGATAAAGAGGTACGCCCCCTAGACATGAGTCCAGAGTGATTGTTATATTGTAATGTTCTGTTAGCTAAGTACCTCTTGTATATAAGCTACCCTACAGAACCACCCACCCCTCTTTGCTGACCAAAAAAACGTTGTGGTCAGTGGTGCCAGTACAGGGAAGTGTCCCACATCCTTGCTTGAGTATCAAGGGGCTGTTGCTGGAAATTCTCTGTGGCAAATGTCAAATGTGGAAACAAAATTTTCAGGGGTGATTGCAAGTAAATATCTTAAACGTTGAGTCTTGGGAGCGGCAGAAGGAACCAAAGATGGAGTATAGGACAAATGTATACGTAGGAGACAGTATAGGGTAAAAACATCAGGGGATGCAAAGTAAATGATAATTCTTGATTAGTTTTAGTGAAAATCTCATCTAGTGTATGGCCATCCCTGTGTATAGACCCAAAGACAAGATGAGAAAAATCTAAATCTTCCATAAACAAAAACTCCTTCACAAAAGGTGCTGTCAAGTCATCTAAATGAATATTAAAATATTTGAGAACCATCAAATGAGCTGTCAAGAAAACATTGAGCTATTATTTGATGAAGACTCATGAGAGACCCCACGGTGAGTGGTGGGGGATGGTAAAGTAAGAGAAGATCAACCATAAGTTTTTGGGGGGGCTTCCAAAGAGTGATATGGGAAGGTCCTGCCCTATCTATTTCACTGAGGTTACTGCAGAGCTCTGTGTTATCTTCATTACTTTTTAATCTTCAGTCCACTTATGCGGGTGATTGAACACTTTGAGATATCTTGCCACTTTTTTGAAGACAAAATATCCAGTTGATGTTTGAGGTGGGAAGCAATCTCTATTCTTAGTTACTGGATGTGTTGAGGTGGTTACAGATTGGTTCCATTTTTGCTAAATGTAAGCTAAACCCGAAAAGTCAAACTGGCTGATATTCAGCACTAATTAACCGGCTACAAACAGCTGCTGACCAGTTAAATAGTGCTTCGACACCTAACCGCTAATATTTGGTGTGAGATAGCCAGTCAATATTGCCAGTTAGTGCCAAAAAGATAACCGGCTATATCACGTGATAACTGGCAATATTCAGCGCTGACCGGCTAATTTTAGCAGCCAAATCGGACCGCCTAAATAGCAGTCCTATCTTTGGCTGCTATAAACATAACCAGCCAATGCTGAATATTGACATAGCCAGTTAAGTTTGAGCCAGCCAATATTCATTGCTGGCATTGAGTATCCGCAGTCAGCGCCAGATGAGGCACTTAGGCAGGCTGCCTTCGGTGAGCTGAATATTGGCCTCAAAGTATCTTTGAGATAGCTGGCGTAGTCCACTGTTTTTGGTACCTAGTGTGAAGTTTGTTCCCCTACAATCTTCTGGAACAGTTAAGAGCCTAGGGGCCCTATTTACAAAGGTGTGCTAGCGTTTTTCGAGTGTGCTAAAACATTAGCACGCATAACCATGTACACACCCATAGGAATGTTATAGGCATCTACATGGTTAGCATGCGCTAATAATGCTAGCACGTCTCTAGCGCAGCTTAGTAAACAGGGCCCTAGGAGTCTTGGATTTTGATTTGTCTTTTAATGACCAAATAACATCAGCAGTAAGGGCTTGTTTTGCTAGCCTCCAGTTGCTTCATAAGGTAAAACTCTTAATAGAGCCTTAAGATTTGGCAACATTGATCCAGACATAGATTATGAATACGTTAGACTACTGTAATAGTCTATATTGTGGTTTACCAAAATATCAGTTAATTGTCTCAAAATGTTATAGAATACAGCAATGAGATTGTTAATACATTTCAACTAAAACTCAACACAGAAAAAACACACTGTCTCATCCTCTCATCCCAATACAATACGAACAAACCCACAAACATAAACACTCCAGATTACACCCTCCCTATCTCAGACAGCCTGAAAATTCTTGGCGTTACAATTGACCGTAATCTTACACTAGAGAACCAAGTGAAATCTACAACAAAAAAAATGTTCTTCCTGAGGGAAACATTTCGCAACTTGATACAATCAATGGTACTAAGCCATTTAGACTACTGCAATGGAATCTATGCGGGATGCAAGGAACAAATCATAAAGAAACTTCAGACCACTCAAAACACGGCAGCCAGTCTTATATTTGGAAAAACGCGATTCGAAAGCGCCAAGCCCCTCTGAGAAAAACTGCACTGGCTCCCAATCAAAGAATGTATTGCTTTCAAAATCTGCACCCTGGTTCACAAAATTATCTACAGTGAAGCCCCTGGATACATGACAGACGTTATAGACCTACCAACCAGAAACACAACAGGATCAACATGAACATACCTAAATCTCCACTACCCAAGCTGCAAAGGACTCAAATACAAATCAACTTATGAATCCAGCTTTTCCTACATAAGCACACAACTCTGGAGCGCACTACCAAAAGGCGTGAAAACAACGTACGACCACCTAAACTTCCGTAAATCACTAAAAACTAACCTGTTCAAAAAGGCATACCCTACCGACCCAACTTAAATGCCTTACCCTGCAACACAACGAAACCAAAGCTCGTAATGTACATATAATAACGCTTCCTCTCTACGATTCCCTAATATGTTTGTTACACATTATCCTTATTCTACCACAACATCACCTTGTATTTGTTCATACCGGAACTGGCGATTGCCTATACGGTAGTATGTAAGCCACATTGAGCCTGCAAATACTGTAGGTGGGAAAATGTGGTGTACAAATGTAACAAATAAATAAATGGGTAAGAAGTCTTATGATCATATTTCACCTATATTGGAAGACCTACACTGGCTACAGATTGAGTTGTACACAAATTTTAAGATAATCTGCTTGTTATTTATGGATGGGATTTTGTATTTGCAAACTTTTTTTCAGTTATCTGCCCCAGTTTGTAGGTTGAGGTCTTTGGACCAGTTATTGAAGATCCATGATAATATTGAATTATGATGACTCAGTATGCTTTTGCAGTACAAAGGTCCTTATTTATTTATGTATTTACTTATTTGACATTAGTGTATACCTTTTTCAGTACTAAGAACATAAGAGTTGCCATACTGGGACAGGCCGAAGGTCCAAGAAGCCCAGTATCCTGTTTCCAATAGTGCCCAATCCAGTTCACGAGTACCTGGCAAGATCCTAGAAAAATAAAACAGATTTTATGCTGCATATCCTACAAATAAGCAGTGGATTTTCCCATCTTAATAATAGCTTATGGACTTTTCTTTTTGAAAATTATCTAAACCTTTTAAAAACCCTGCTAAGCTAACAGCTTTTACCACATTCTCTGGCAACGAATTCCAGAGTTTTAATTACATGTTGAGTGAAGAAATATTTTCTCCAGTTTGTGAGTTACATTTAGATACACTATGTAGTTCCCTGTCCCCAAAAGGCACACAGTCTACACCTGAGGCAATAGAGGGTTAAGTGACCTGCCCAAGATCACAACGAATGCCCTGCTGCTGGCTATTCAGATGGTGAG
The DNA here is from genome assembly GCF_901765095.1 of Microcaecilia unicolor. Taxonomy (NCBI): domain Eukaryota; kingdom Metazoa; phylum Chordata; class Amphibia; order Gymnophiona; family Siphonopidae; genus Microcaecilia; species Microcaecilia unicolor. The sequence goes on along the minus strand of NC_044040.1, from coordinate 180,382,840 downwards.
GCAACCATCTCTTTTTCTGTAAGGAAGTAAAAACTCGGTTATTTGGAAGAGGTTGTGCCTGTTGCTGGAGAGATGGAGATGTGGGAGAGGACTGAAATAGAAGTGCCTGAGTTGTGTTTTATGGATTACATATGGAATTCTTTTTGGAATTCTTTTAGATAGAGAGTTGGTCTATGAGCATGACAGCAATGGGGAGGGATGGTTAGGTTCCGGGGTTATAGTAACATAGAGGGGCATAATCGAACGGGGCCGGCCATCTATAAGGGCGGCCATCTCTAATGACGGCCCCGTAAAGCGGGACACCCGACCGTATTATCGAAACTAGATGGCCGGCCATCTTTTATTTCGATAATATGGTTGGGGCCGGCCAAATCTCAACATTTGGGCCAGCCTTAGGGATCGCCGGCGTTAGAGATCGCCGCCATTGGTTTTCGTCGATAATAGAAACTAATGGTGGCCATCTCAAACCCAGCCAAATCCAAGCCATTTGGTCATGGGAGGAGCCAGCATTTGTAGTGCACTGGTCCCCCTCACATGCCAGGACACCAACTGGGCACCCTAGGGGGCACTGCAGTGGACTTCACAAATTGATCCCAGGTGCATAGCTCCCTTACCTTGAATGCTGAGCCCCCCAACCCCCTCAACACCCACTCCCAACAACTGTACACCACTACCTTAGCCCATAGGGATGAAGGGGGGCACCTAGATGTGGGTACAGTGGGTTTCAGGTAGGTTTTGGAGGGCTCACACTTACCACCACAAGTGTAACAGGTAGGGGGGGATGGGCCTGGGTCCGCCTGCCTGAAGTGCACTGCAGTACCCACTAAAACTGCTCCAGGGACCTGCATACTGCTGTGATGGAGCTGGGTATAACATTTGAGGCTGGCAAAAAAATGTTAAAAAAATTTTTTTTAGGGTGGGAGGGGGTTGGTGACCATTGGGGGAATAAGGGGAGGTGATCCCCGATTCCCTCTGGTGGTCATCTGGTCAGTTGAGGCACCTTTTCAAGGCTTGGTCGTGAACAAAAAAGGACCAAGTAAAGTCGGCCAAATGCTCGTCAGAGCCGGCCTTCTTTTTTCCATTATCGGCCGAGGCCGGCCATCTCTTAACCACGCCCCCGTCCTGCCTTCAGTACACTGCTGACACGCCCCCTTGAGCTTTGGCCGGCCCTGTGACGGAAAGCAGTTGAAGCCAGCCAAAATCAGCTTTCGATTATACCGATTTGGCCGGGCTTAGGTGAAAGCCGGCCGTCTCCCGATTTGTGTCGGAAGATGGCTGCCCTTCTCTTTCGAAAATAAGCAGGATAGTAACATAATAAATGACAGCAGTTAAAGACCTGAACGGTCCATCCAGTCTGCCCAACAAGATAAACTAATTTTACATGGAATGTAATACTTTATATGTATATCCGAGTTTGATTTGTCCCTGCCTTTCTCCAAATACCGGCGTCGCCACCCAATGTCCACTAAGATTCCATAGATCCATTTTCTCTAAACAGGATTCCTTTATGTTTATCCCACGCATGTTTGAATTCCATTACCGTTTTCATCTCCACCACTAGGACGTAATGGATTGTATTTTAGATAAAGAGTTAATCCACTAGAGTGAGGCTTGTGTTGGAGGGTAGGGGTTATTTTTATCTTGTGCTATTGTTTTATTGTAATGCTTTTCACATTAATGAAATGTGGAATCAAATAGTGGAAAATAAATAAATAGCATCATGAATGATATACTATGGAAATCCCTTACACTGCTGAAAAGTGCTGAGTTGCAGATAGCACAGAATGCAGGATGCCATAGAAAAGTAAGAAACAAGAATCTTCACAAGACCTGAAATTCACTTTTATAGCTCTGTGAATGAAATAGTGTTCTCCGTTTCGGTTTACTGAAATACTGCCGTCTCCTTCCCTGTGCCCTCAGTTATTGACACGTGAGAGCACTGCTTGTCCTGTTCTGCAGTTCTCAAGCAGGAAGTTGTCCGCACTAAGCATATCCATCCAGGCCATCAGGAACAGGGTGAAAAAGCTGTACCAACCCCTGCCAGTGAGTTTATTTTTAGCTGTACATGATTAAAAAGCACAGTAAAATTGCAGAAGTCAAACACTTTCTAGCTCAGCTGAATAATTTATAGCTCAAATAGTTGTGGGGACTCTGAGCTGAGCTTGGTGCAGAGCTGCCAGTTTTTTTCTGTTTAAGAGAGAGACTCCCTCTTTTTGGCAAAAGTTTTCTACTACCTTTCTCTTATAACTTCCCCTCTTCCAGTGGTGAACCATAAGTCTCTTGTGCCAGTGGGCCAATGCTTGCATTTGTGGAAGAGAAGCAAGATCTTGCATCCCCATGTGTCTCTCACCAGGGAAGGGCAATCAGGGTGCATACCCTCCTCTCACCTACCATCAATGAAATGCTTTGATGTCCCCATGCATACCCCCACCCTCCCACTCTGTCAGACTGTCAAAGTAATGCTTTGATGTTTCTCTTATATATACTATCTGCTAACACATTTGCTTATTTCCAATCTGACGAAGAAGGGCAACCTTCGAAAGCTAATCAAGAACTGTATTAAGTTATGTCCAATAAAAAAAGTATCATCTTATTTTCTTTTCCATGTTTTATTTTGTTTGATTTCTATTGATAACCTTTAAGAGTGGACTAACACGGCTACCACACTTCTCTACTTAGGGTGCATACACAAACTGTAAAACGGGAAGTGACCTGTTAATTAAGTCCCAGCTCTCTCCGTTCCTGTAGCTTACCAAATTCTGGCAATTGTAGGGACAGGACAGTACCACTCATAAAGAGAGCTATGACACTGGAAATATTTTACAACTTTGTTGCAACGTGCTGGATGTGCAAAACGCCTTCTATGCAACCATCAAAACCCTGGCTAGTTTTAACCACCCAGTAAAACTACCATTAAAACGATTCAATAGCATTATTTTAATTAATTCTTTTTTACGGGCATGAAGTCTTCTGTGCTGCCATATCATATGCTCCTCCACAGGTACTGTACACCAGGGGGAGTTCTACACAGAAGTTGCCAAATAAACTGAGAAGGAATACCTGAATATGTGGAGAATCCATGTCTAACTGCAACCTTACAAGATCTGGAGATTTTAAAAATTCCAGGAGCATGAAGTCATCCTTGCCAATGGAATGCAATTAACCTCTTCAGTATACTAGCTGTGGGAAAAGAAAAGACAAACAAAATGCATGAGTTTCGTGTTACAGCTTTGCCACTGTACTGCAGACGCCAACCAAAAATACGCCTGAGGCAGGGTGACAACAAGCAGGCAAAACAGCATAAATATAAAAAGCAAGCCAATTATTATTACCAAAAGAGGAGAACCGAAGATAAGTTTTTAAAATATTAATATCATACCACAGATAAAACTTGTGGCCTGTGAGTCAGTCAACTCCCCCATCAATCTATTGTAACAGAGTCACTAAATTCCCTATATTTTTGGTCCAGAATTATTACTGACTTTGTTCTTAATATAATTCATGATTTCAGAGGGAAGGGTTAGTGATGTAATATGTATATATAAAAACTGTTGTGTGTCTCTCTTCCCATCCGTCCTTGCTAGGCCACCAGAGGGAGCTTCTGGGTTCTAGGAAGTGGATTCTTGCACCAGGAAGCCTTAGGCTGGGGAGTGGGATCCACTAGAGCAGAAGAGCAGCCTAATGGTTAGAACAGCAGGCTGGAAACCAAGGAAGCCAGAGTTCATATCCCACTGATGCTCCTTATGGCCTTGAGCAAGTCAACCAATGCTTCAGGTACAAACTTAGAGGTCCATTTACTAAGGTGCCCTAACAGATTTAGCGCTGACAATTAGCAGTTGGTAAATGCTAAGAAGCCCCTAGGTATAAAATGGGCTTCTTAGCATTTAGCGCACGCTAAATCCATTAGCACACCTTAGTAAAAGGATCCCTTAGATTGTATGCCCTCCAGGGACAGGGAAATATCTGCTGTACCTGATTCTAGTTGACCTTGAGCTACTACCAAAAAGGAGGAATATCCAAATCCCCTTCACTCTCTTTGTCCCCCCAGGAAGTCGTCATGCGTGAATGGAGAAGAGGCTGGTTGCAGGACATTGACCAGCAGCAAAGTGAGGAGACACAGAAGCTTATTAGGAAAAGCTGCTGGTGAATTATATGGATAAGGAAGCTTTGAAGTCCACACAGAGCAGTGAGAAAGATCCAGGAAACCAAAGGACTATCTTTATGTCTTTTTTCCTCCTCTGACTTGTTTTGATGTTGGTACTTTGCTCAATCCTTGTACCTATAGCTGTTCTGATTGCATCCTTTAGTAAAGATCCCTTTCTGCCTCAACAGGCATTCAGACTGTACAGTGAGTTTTTCCAGCAGTTATTGTGAGAAAAAAATATCCACAGTGGTATCTCTGGCCTCAGAGAAAAGGAAAATGGAGTTCCAGCTCTAATTTTCATCACAAACCACAAGGCCACATGATTTTAATTGCTCTGAATTTTTTGTGGAGGAGGAGGGATTCTTTTTGTCAGCTTGCTAGAGACCAGGTAGCAGGTGACTGATTAGAATCTGAACTCAGTCCTGACATTGATAGCAGCTGCATTCCTTAGGATTTGCTTCTCAGAAGTGCTCTGGCTGCTTATAAATCTTGCTGTCTGTGCCTATGACAGCTGACAAAAATTTTTGTATAGACTGTCCTAAGAGCAACTGCAAAATCACTGAAACTTGGAGGCCCAATACATGCCAGGAGCATTTTGTAGTGTACATTTTACTCCACTGCTTCTTAAAACACTATGGGAGTGATATTTAGAGCCACTTAAGTGCTTGGCAGTGGCACAGACCAGATACTTGGCTTCTTAAAAAAAAAATTGAGTCCTTATACACCCAGCATTTATGCATATAAGGAGTGGTGTGCTGGAGCCGGCTCGCACCGGCTCGCGAGAGCCGGTTATTTTTTTCAGAATTTTGGGAGCCGGTTGTTAAAGTAGCTACTTTAACAACTGGCTCCCAAAATTTGGGCTCTGGTCCCCACCTGGCAGTGTCGATGACTTGACAGTGTCCCCTGAGGCTTTGGGCACCTTCTTCTCTTTGTTTCTCATCCTCTCCTCTCCTCCCCCCCAACCAGCGCCGTAGCCTAGCTCTTTGAAAGAGTAATCATGATGCCAAAGAGTTCCTGCTCGTCCATTGGTTGAGCTCCCGGCAAGAGCTGGCCAACTACGCGATGGGCTGCCCAGTCTACGCCTCCTTTCTTTCCTTAATGAAGAACTTATATGCTTGCACACTGCAAATTTGATTACAACCAGGTACACCCAGGACTGAGAGCGTTTTCAGACACTAACGGAGGGGAAAATTATACTGCTCAATCAATTACAATTCGGTAGCTGGGGCAGTGGAACACCTGTTTGGTTTCTGATGCAGGTTAGGAAAATAGTGGTGGGGAGCAGTTGCCTATCCTATACTGGTAACCATGGTCATAATGAAAACAAAAGGAAGCTGAGAGCACACAACATGAAGCCTTTTATTAGTAAATCGACCAGTTTTTGTTACTGATCTCGTCTCTAGCAAAACACTGTCATTTTATATAATATCATTTAATATGAAAGTACTCTGTGCATATCACCTCTCTTCTTTTGCTTCACGCGAACCCGCGCTTAATTTTTTTTAAGCAGTGTCAACACGTCAGCAGGAATAGGCTGCTTCAGCCAATCCCAGGGGCCTTCCTTCAGCCCTAGGGGGCGGAACATGCTGAAGGAAGGCCCCTGGGATTGGCTGAAGCAGCCTGTTCCTGCTGACGTGTTAACACTGCTTTAAAAAAAAATTAACGCGGAAGAGAGAAGATGGGCAAGAGGCAAGGAAGTGCAAGGGGAGAGAGCAGAGAGGTGCTGCTTGGGGGGGGGGACGATGACAAGGAAGACAGTCAGCTAGGTACTGCATGTGGAAGGGGAGGGAAGGAGAGAGAGAGAATCTGCATGAAGAGGGGTAGGGTAGAGACTCGGGAGAGAGGTGCTGCTTGGGGGGGAGGGCAACGAGGGAGACAGATACTGCATCATGTGGGGAGGGGGGACAAGGGAGCCAGCCAGGTACTGCATGGGGGGAGGTTGGAGGGAGGGAGAGAAGTGCTGCATGAGGAGGATAAGGAAGGAGAGAGTTGCTGCATTAGGAGTAAAAGAAGGAGAGAGGTGCTGCATTGGAGGGAGCAATGAGGAAGACAGGTACTGCATGGGAGGGTGGCAAGGAGAGAGTGAAGTGCTGCATCAGGAGGGGTAGAGAGGGACAGAGTTGCTGAATAAGGGGTGGGTCAATGAGGGACAGAGGTGCTGCATCAAGATGGGTGCAAAGAAGCAGAGAAGTGCTGGATAGGGAGGTTAGGTACCAAAGAAAGAGATTCAGTGAGGTGAGGGGAATGAGGAAGAGAAGGGCCACAGAGAGGGAAAGAGGTGCTGGACTTTGGAGATGGGGATTGGAAGGACAAGAAAGAGAGAGAGGTACCAGGATATGTGGGGAAAGAAGAAAGAGGGAGAAGTGCTGACCCTGCAAAGAGGAGACACAACAGAAGTGAGGGAAGAGCGAAGAATACTTGCTGGACCCCTAGGGGGAGAGAGAGGGGGAGATGCTAGCATGTGGCTGGGGGCATAGGGACACAGAAGATATGTTAGGGCAAGAATAGGAACACAGAGATGGGAGATGCTCAACATGGTAGGAAGATAGGGGGTGATGCTGGGTCAGACAGATAGGGATGCAGAGAGAAGATGGATGGTGGACATGAAGAGAGAGGAAGTGCCAAATGAACAAGTAGACTCTGGCAAAACACTTCAGGAAGAAAGAGGAAAGCAGAAATCAGAGACTGGGACCAACACAATAAGAACAATAAAATGACCACACAATGAAGGTAGAAAATGACATTTATTTTCTATTTACTGTTTAGAATATGTCAGTTTTTGGAATGTGTGTCTGCCAGAACTGGTTTTAGACATGGCTGGGGGCCTGGGGCCCACAAGAAAAACCTTACTCATTGGTCTTCAGTGAGCAGAATAGCAGTGGTAAATCTCCAGCATTGAGATGGGCCACCTTTGCTGGCAAGGATATCAAGTCCTGCCAGCCAAATTAAATGGAGTGCCGCTGCTCCCCGCTGCTTGTTTCTGGCTCTGAGCAGCATGCCAGGACTTCTCGCACAAGTATGAATAAGAATTCCTGGCGTGCTGCTCAGAGCCAGAAATAAGCAGCAGGGAGTGGAGGTGGTCCATTGATTTGGCTGGCGGGGCTTGGCCTCCCTGCCAGCAAAGGTACGTCTAGCATGCCCGCATGGGGAGGGAGGGGGAGAGAGAGAAATGCATTGCCCCCCTAGTCTACCCAGCCCCCCCCCCCCAAATTGCAGGGCTGGCTATGCCCAGAGAGAGAGCCTGTTGTTAAAAATTTTCCAGCACACCACTGCTTCCCTATGTTGTGCCTTGGTTATCCTATCCTCTATTCTGATCTCCACCTCTTTCTACCCTCCGTTCTTCCTTCCATCTGTTGTGGCCCTGTTATCCTATCCTCCTCTATTCTGATCCCTTTCTCTTTACTACCCTCTGCTGCTCTTCCTTTCTCTGTCCTGGTCCCGTTATCCTGTTCTCCTCTTTCCTGATCTCTACCTCTTTACAACCCTTCATTCTTCCTTCCTCTCTCATGTTCCCTTCCCTTCCCTCTATTGCTTCATGATTTCTATCTCCTCCTCTCTTCCCTCCTTTCTTGAAGTAATATGTTTACCAAGAGCCAGAGTTAAAGATAGGCAGAGGGCGGAATTGAAATAGCTGCAGGAGTGGAAGGAAACTCTTCCAAGTGCTGTTGATTCTCCTGTGGCTTATCTCCTCTGAGATAATGAGCCACAGGAGGCAGGAGAAGCAGCAACAGGCTGAGATGTACCTCTTGCTTTTCATGTGGCCATTTTGGTTCTACTGGGAAGAAAGAAAGGCAGCTGTGATGGGGGTGTCAGAGAGGAGGTAAGGAGAGACGACATGTTTTTGAGGGAGATTACTCCCCTATTCTTCACGGCAATGTCTGTGACTGTGGTGGCGACTTTTGGAGCGGGATCTGATAACTTTAACTCATATAACGCAGCCCGCTAAACAACTGTTGGATAGTGAATTCTGACATTTCATCACACTGAGGTGATGCTGATGGTTATGTTGTATTTTTGGAAGTGATCCCCGATGAGAATTAATGTACACATTTTACAGTCTACACTGAGCTCAGCAAGTTTGGTGCTAAACTTGGTCTTTTAGTGCTTCTGGAATAGAAAGTTGACTAATTTGCTAATAAGTTCCTCTTTTGGTCAAGCCTTGTTTACCTGTTTTACCGTATGGCGCTCCCGTCTGTGTCTTCGATGCGTATGTACTTTTGTATGCCAATAGTTAATCCGCATTCATCAACAAACCTTACCTTATCTGAAAAGGCCAATGGGAATTTTCTGTTACACTCCATAATCCTATTAGTGACCATGATAGATTTTGTATACATGCTTATTGAAGTGGTATTGTAAGTTTCAGTATATTTAGTGTGTGATAATTTTCATTTTGGCTTTCATATACTCCTACTAATACTCCTTGTATTTTATTGAATCTTGAAGCAAAATTGAATTAGACCCCCAAGGAAAGGAAGAGAGAGAAAAGGCCAGTGGGTTATTTTCTTACATCTGAATTAGAAGCACTTGCTTTTAAGGGAAAGGGGAAGGGAAATGGGACTTGATATACCACCTTTCTGAGGTTTTTGCAACTACATTCAAAGTGGTTTACATATATTCAGGTACTTATTTTGTACCAGGGGCAATGGAGGGTTAAGTGACTTGCCAAGAGTCACAAGGAGCTGCAGTGGGAATCAAACTCAGTTCCCCAGGATCAAAGTCCACTGCACTAACCACTAGGCTACTCCTCCACTCGTTATTTTCAATCCACTGCATCCTTTCGTCTCTTCCCCCTCACAATTTTTCACTGAATAGTTATTTAGACATCTGTTTGGATACAGTGTTACAAATATACTCCCGTAAATTAAAATTATTGTGTAACATTTCAGTATTATAGAAATGATTTATAAAACGTTTGTGTTCCCATGAAATGTACATCTGGCATTTGATTAATTATTTTCAGTGGATGTAGTATCTCCTGTGTTTTATGTTTGCTTGTAAGATAATACCAGTTATTTTAAAGTTAGGAGTTATGAAGTGAATTAAGAGTTTACTTTGTGTTGATCTATTCCCTTTCGTTTATTTTTTACTTTCTTTGTTTGGTAAATGTTTTCAGGCTACAGAATACAGTTCAAATACATCAGATGGAAGAGTTAAGGCCTCAGTTCTCATTAAGGGACTTAATTGCTATAACTGGTTATCAAAAGATCTTTACTGTGTTTTAGAACTTGATAGTTTGCCCTTTTTCAAATTAAGAAAGTTGAAGAACTGGCCTGGTCTTACTAAAGGAAGTTTTTGATTTTGTATCTTTGGAGAAAAAATTAGTACATCCCATAAGTAGTAGTATCATATTTAAAAATATATGGCCTTCTACCATATATTTTTATAGTGCATGCTATCTTCAGAAAAGTGTCTTTTTTTTTCAAAATGAAAAATGTTTCCAAATTAACATGTAAATATAGGTAACAAATCCTCATAGCAATAAAAGTTTTCAAATCCGTTTTAATGAATTTCTTACAGCAGATGAAGTAGAATTTTCTCTTACACTCCATAGTCAGTGACCATGATAGACTTTGTATACATGCTTATTGAAGTGAAATTGCAATTTTCAGTATATTTAGTGTGTGATAACTGTTAGTCAGTGTGTTGTTGCACTGTTTCTTAACCTTGCTTTGGGCTCTTGCCCTTCTGCTTGTGGTGTTTGTGGACTTCCAGTCCTCCTGTAGTCTTTGTTTCTTATGAGGGAAAATCCACCAGAAGGTGGAAAACTCAAGCACCCCACGGTAAAAACAACAGTGTTCAAAAAGTGGGAGTACGACCAAGGAAACCAGACGCTGGAAGACGTTCTTAAATAAAAAAACTTTATTAGAGATTTGAAGACTCGACACGTCGTGTTTCGGCTGTCAGGCCTGCATCAGGAGTCTGCTGTGCAGAGTGCTGCAGAGTAATGTCGGTGAAAATGCTCTGGAAATCTTACAGCAGTCTCTTACATGGAGAGTTGCTATAGGATGATAAGGTTAATTCTTCAAAAAATAACGTGGTAGTCTTGAAAAAGACTGTTCTGAAAAAATTCGTCATGAGCGCTGCTCGCACTGTTAGTAGTATAAATACTAACAGTGCGAGCAGCGCTCATGACGAATTTTTTCAGAACAGTCTTTTTCAAGACTACCACGTTATTTTTTGAAGAATTAACCTTATCATCCTATAGCAACTCTCCATGTAAGAGACTGCTGTAAGATTTCCAGAGCATTTTCACCGACATTACTCTGCAGCACTCTGCACAGCAGACTCCTGATGCAGGCCTGACAGCCGAAACACGACGTGTCGAGTCTTCAAATCTCTAATAAAGTTTTTTTATTTAAGAACGTCTTCCAGCGTCTGGTTTCCTTGGTCGTACTCCCACTTTTTGAACACTGTCTTTGTTTCTTAACCTTGTTCTGGGCTGTTGCCCTTCTGCTTGTGGTGTCTGTGGACTTCCAGTCCTTCTGTAATCTACTATCTGTCTGTGTTTCTCAGTTACTGGAGCTTCAGCCTTTGCTCTGCTTTCTGCCTGTGTTTGTCAGTCACTGGAGCTTCAGCCATTACTCTGCTATCTGTCTGTGTTTCTCAGTTACTGGAGCTTCAGCCATTGCTCTGCCTGTGTGTGTTAGTCACTGAAGCTTCAGCCTTGCTGTGCTCTCTGTCTGTGTCTGTCAGCTACTAGAGCTTCAGTCCTGAACCTTGCTTCTACCTAGTCTAACCCTAATCCCAACCCCAACCTAGGGGCACAGCCAGACAGCCAATTTTGGGTGGGCCTGAGACCAAGGTGAGTGGGCACTGAATTCATGCCCCCTTCTGCTCTGCTTTGCTCCGCTTTCTGCTCTTTGTCCCTCCCTCCACCTGCAAGCCTAAAATATTAATTACCTGAGCAGGAGAGGATCTACAAACCCCGCTAGATGAAGATTTCCTCCTGCTCAGGCAGTCGGCGCTCTTCCAAACAGCAGCCAGCAGCACTTTCCTCGAACTGATGCCACAGCCAGCAGGCTGTGTATGCATGAAAACTAAGCATGTGCAGAGAGGATGATGTTGGTGTCAGCTCGAGGCAAGTGCTGCCAGCTGCCTGAGGAAGAGGAAATCTTCAGCTGGTGATGTTTGAGGATCTCTTTCAGCCATAGCAAGAGTGCCACAATTTTAGGTGGGCCTGAGTCCAAATAGGTTGGGCTCTGGTCCACCCAGGCCCACCCATGGCTACGCCACTGCCCCAACTTCAACCACAACCTCCACCCCACCCCACCCCAACCCCACCCGAACCCAACCCCCACCCCCACCCCACACCCGCCAACCCTAACCCCACCCCCACCCCCACCCCTACCCCCACCCCAAACCCCACCCCCTAACCCCTATCCCTAACCCTACCCCTAACCCCCACCCCCTAACCCCGTAATCCTTAATCCTAACCCTCTAACCCTAACCCTACCCCTCTAACCCTACCCCTCTGACCCTAACCCTATGCCTAACCCCTAACCCTAACCCTCTAACCCTAACCCCCTAACCCTAACCCAACCCCTAATCTCAAACCCAAACCCCCACACCCACCCCACCCTCACCCAAACACGAACTCACCCCACCCCACCCCACCCCTAACCCCCACCCCTAACCCTAACCCTACCCCTACCCCAACCCCCACCCCACCCCAACCCCCTAACCCCTAACCCTAACCCTCTAACCCTAACCCTCTAACCCTAACCCCCTAACCCTACCCAACCCCTAATCTCAAACCCAAACCCCCACACCCACCCCACCCTCACCCTCACACGAACCCACCCCACCCCACCCCACCCCTAACCCTACCCCTACCCCAACCCCCACCCCACCCCCCTAACCCCTAACCCTAACCCTCTAATCCTAACCCTCTAACCCTAATCCTCTAACCCTAACCCCCTAACCCTACCCAACCCCTAATCTCAAACCCAAACCCCCACACCCACCCCACCCTCACCCTCACACGAACCCACCCCACCCCACCCCACCCCTAACCCTACCCCTACCCCAACCCCCACCCCACCCCCCTAACCCCTAACCCTAACCCTAACCCTCTAACCCTAACCCTCTAACCCTAACCCTACCCCTAACCCCAACACCAACCCCTAACCCTAACCCTCTAATCCTAACCCTCTAACCCTAATCCTCTAACCCTAACCCCTAACCCCTAAACCTAAACCTCTAACCCTAACCCCCTAACCCTAACCCTAACCCCTAACCCTAAACCCTCTAACCCTAACCCCCTAACCCTCTAACCCTAACCCCTAACCCCAAACCCTTAACCCCTAACCCTCTAACCCTAACCCTCACCCTTACCCCTTAACCCTAACCCCCTAATCCCAACCCCCTAACCCTTAACCCTAACCACTAACCCTCTAACCCTAACCCTAAACCCTAACCCTAAACCAACCCCCACCCCCACCCTCACCCTCAACCTCACCCTAACCCCTAACCCTAACCCTAACCCTAATCCCCTAATCCTAACCACTAACCCTTAACCCTAACGCTTAACCCTAACCCCTAACCCTAACCCTAAACCTAACCCCCTATCCCTCTAACCCTAACCCTCTAACACTAACCCTAACTTTAAACCCTAACTCTCTAACCCTAACCCCTTAGCCCCAACCCCCAACACCACCCCTACCCTAACCCTCAACCTCACCCTCACCCTAACCCTAACCCCACCCCTAACCCTAACCCCAGTGGAGGAGTGGCCTAGTGGTTAGGGTGGTGGACTTTGGTCTTGGGGAACTGAGGAACTGAGTTCGATTCCCGGCACAGGCAGCTCCTTGTGATTCTGGGCAAGTCACTTAACCCTCCATTGCCCGCCGCATTGAGCCTGCCATGAGTGGGAAAGTGCGGGGTACAAATGTAACAAAAAAACCCCAACCCTAACCCCCTAACCCTCTAACCCTAAACACTAACCCTAACCCTAACCCTAAACCCTAACTGTAAACCCTAACCTCAACAATAACCCTCGCCCTCACCCTAACCCTAACCCCTGACCCCCTAATCCTAACCTCCTAACCCGAACCCTAAACCCTAACCCCCTATCCCTCTAACCCTAACCCTCTAACCCTAACCCTAACATTAAACCCTAACTCTCTAACCCTAACCCCTTAGCCCCAACCCCCAACCTCACCCCTACCCTAACCCTCAACCTCACCCTAACCCTAACCCCAGTGGAGGAGTGGCCTAGTGGTTAGGGTGGTGGACTTTGGTCCTGGGGAACTGAGGAACTGAGTTCGATTCCCGGCACAGGCAGCTCCTTGTGACTCTGGGCAAGTCACTTAACCCTCCATTGCCCGCAGCATTGAGCCTGCCATGAGTGGGAAAGCGCGGGGTACAAATATAACAAAAAAAAACAACCCCTAACCCTCTAACCCTAAACACTAACCCTAACCCCCTAACTCCTTAACCCTGACCCTAACCGTAAACCCTAACCCCAACAATAACCCTCACCCTCCCCCTAACCTGAACCCTAAACCCTAACCCTCTAACCCCAACCCCCACCCCACCCTCACCCTAACCCCACCCCTAACCCCCTAACCCTGACACTAACCCTAAACCCTAACCCCAACCATAACCCTCGCCCTCACCCTAAACCTAACCCGAACCCTAACCCGAACCCCTTAACCCCAACCCCAACCCCCACCCTAACCCTCAACCTCACCCTCAACCTCCCCCTCCCTCTAACCCTAACCCTAAACCTAACCCTTAACCCGAACCCTAACCCTAACCCTAACCCCCTAACCCTGACACTAACCCTAAACCCTAACCCTAACCCCAACCATAACCCTCGCCCTCACCCTAAACCTAACCCTAACCCTAAACCTAACCCTTAACCCGAACCTGAACCCTAACCCTAACCCTAACCAGAACCCCTTAACCCTAACC